>NC_066583.1:277350579-278084482 GCF_024323335.1 Lathyrus oleraceus | reverse complement strand
TTGTGGGTTTGTGGGAAGAAGATTAACAAAATTAATCATACATCAATCTTTTTGTTATAATAAATTAATCCTTATGTGTTTTTGGGATGATCGTTTAAGTTAGAAAAAATTAAATGAACCAATGAAATATTTTTAAATGACGTGACACTTTTATTCTAGCTTGGATCAACATTTCATTTGCCAAATCATTGCTAAACATGCCACATAGACCAATTTGAACAGAGGACTAAAAAAATCCCCAAAAAATTCAAAGTAAGGGACTTAAAACCTGGTTTTTTTAAAGGGGGGTTAAATGATTAGATAAATTGAAGAAGGGGCACCAAAATTGCATTTAAGTCTTAAAAATAAAAGGATAGTCTGGTCCATTTAATGCGAATAATTTTGCCCTTGTGCATCCAAAACAACAACTTTCACTCGTCAAACTACTTTTGCCCTTGTGCATCCAAAATAACTTTTTCATAAAAGGATAGTCTGGTTCATTTAATGCAAATACAAACAACGTCTAAGCCTTCATCGTACGAGCATACATGCATATATTTAACCGCTAAAGTTCGACCTAACACTACTCTCTAAAATCAATCAACCCATAAACATTTTTTTTTATGAATCACAGAGCTATGACTTTCTCACTATACTATGAGAATACGTAGGCACGGGGTTTTGAAATCTTGACGAGCTTAATAACTAATTTTTTTCCCTTTGTAAACAATTTTTTTTTGTAAATAACTTCTATCTTTTTCCTAAATAATTTATTTTCCCTTATAAATACCTTAATAAATAATTTAGTGAATATAAATATGATAAAAGGTATAAAAAAATACCCTTTAGCAAATCATCAACCTTAGAACTTTAGGAGGTTCTCGTTGAGTACAACAGACGTGAGGGGTGCTAATACATTCCCCTCAAATAACCGACTCCCGAATCCTAATTTGGTTGTGATGACCATCTTATCCTTTTATTTCCCTTAGAGTTTTAGCGCCATTTCCCCTTTCCTTGGGAGTAAATAAAGAACGCTGGAAACTCTGTTAGTCATCTGCGAGCATGTAATACACTCATGAGATCATATTTTTTGAGATGCGACAATTGGCGACTCTGCTTGAGAATATTTTTTCCTAAAGAGAGTCAACCACACCCTTTAGTTCTAGAGTTTGTGTGTTTTTTTAATCTTTATTCTCATTTTATTTATTTTATTTTATTTTATTTATTTTATATATTTATTATTGCACATTTTCATTCTTAACATCTGTGGGTTTTATTTCTGTTTGAGAGTAAACTCTACATCCGAGCTTGAGCAAAAACATAAGCTTAGATGGTAGTCACGTAATATCAATCTTCGAGATGCACATCTCATGGGAGATATGAAGACTCCCACCCAGAATAGACCTTCTAGACTCATCCTCATGGTAGGGATAGCCCCTCATCACATTGATAGTCTAGATTGGTCCATGACTATGGGAACCTTTTATCTAGAACCCGATTACGAGACTTTGTTTATACAAAGTCTCCCTAAGGGAGATCCTGTTGAAATTTTATCATGGGAGGATTATGCCCTATCATGACAAAATTTCACTTAGGGTCTATGACCTTGGGTTTATTCTCAAACAACAAAATAAAACCCTAGAACTTACCCTGTGATGGGAATGGGTAGAAAAAACCTATGATGTTTTGTAGGAGCCCTCCGTTAGATTGTTCTATTAACATCCCATTCTACATACATTGCATCTACATAAAAAAAACTTTTAGCATACCTAGAAAACTATATTTTTTTGCATACCCATACATTTTCATACATGCACATACGTTTGCATATCATAAAACTAAGGCTCATATTTATTCCCCCTTCTCCAACCTGAACCGCGCTAGCTGATTTCCCGATACTCACAAAGGAACTCGAAACATGTATCGAGAAGACATAGAGGAACTCAAGATAGGCCAAAGTCCAATACCTGATCAACGACAAGAAATTAACTTTCGAAGGAGGGATCCCATCAGTGAACGGTCACCCCTTACTTTGACAAGTGCAAGAACGTCAAGAAGTATCTTCTAAAGTCAGTGGGTCAACAAGGAAGCTCATCCCTAGGATCATTAGGCTTTTTCAAGTTGTAATTTCTTTCTTGTGAAGTATTGTTTGTATTTAAAATTTGTACTCTTTGACTAGTAATTTTAATAAAATGAGCATGCATGTGTTTGGAATCAATTTTTTCGTATTCACTCCTTCTTATGCCATCACTCGTCATATACATAAATATCAAAAGCTTTTTCATTTCACTTTTCGCCTGTTAATAAACTTAAGAGGAGATGATGTAAAATAAATACCTGAAATTGCTGATGTATGCTTTTATTAGTAAGACATGGCTGACGATGTAAGGCATTATTTCCTTTCACAAACACTAGAGAAATAATGAGATAATCTGTAGTCAACCCCCTCGAACTTAAAGTGGGTGTTCTTTATATTTAAAAAAAAAACCTTAATCTTACCAAGGGTAGGGTAGGTTTCAATTAATTCAATGATGCATTCTAATGCAAGAAAATCGTTTCATCTAATCACTTCGATAAGAGGTTCAAGCACATCCTCTCTGTCACACACATCATCTAACGTAGAGGAAGCAGTGAAAAGATCAAACTCACAATATCTAACATGGAAGCCACAAACTTTATGAGTCAAAATAAAAATCATACAAGAGTTGTTAAAAAAAAGCTCGCTAAGTGAAAGAAAGTTGAATTAGGCAAAAGTTAGGGCATCCCGATGGACCACAAATTCAAAAGAATCGGTCCATGCAAAATAGGTATTAAAAGAAAAAAAAGAAAAATGGAAACAAGCTTGTAAATAGAAGTAGGTGACTACCACCTCAAGAATCTCATCAAGTGCTTTAACCACTATATCTACCCCCATCATCATAACTACCAAAATTCTCTTGCCGATTGAATGCATCCGTTGAGTTAATTGAATTTAAAAATGGAGAACATCAAAGGAGTAGGGGTGGTTTAAATCAAATTTTGAGTCTTATATCCTTTTTTTTTTCATAAACCATGATCCAAACCACATTACAACCTTTAAAAGACGTAATTGAAGTTAGGTTCACTATGAAAACATACTCAACAAAATTGTTGCTAAATTGACTCAAAATATCATCCACTGTACACATCATTTCTGTAACAATTTTTTGATTCTAAAACTTGCATTAGAATTGCGTTAGAATTACTTTCAAAAGGAAAAGTTTTACTCATAAATTAATACTTAGCATCAAGGAAATTTCAAAAATGGTCTGATCAGAAGCACTCTGCTTCGAGACACTTTTAACTTGGGGCAAATCATCTAGGGATCTTGCCGACCAAGAGAAAATCCTAATGATCATAGATAGATCATTTGAAGACCCTATTGACTATGGGAAATCATTCGAAGAATTTCTCAACCTAGGCTATACCTCCAAACACCCATTAATCAAGGGCATGCCTTTCAAGATTCAGATACTGGGGTAGTCCATATTGAGATCATATTACAACATGGCGGGATCCAGGTTCCTTTTCAGGAAAATCCTTCAAGGATCCTACCAACAGGGGAAAATCACCTAAAGACATTGTTGATCAAGGGCAAGTCTCTCTAAAGGTCAGTCGAATACGAGGGTAGATCACTGCAAGGCTCGATCAAAAGAAACCACTCCAAGAAATAATTTATCAAGGGAAAGCCATCTCAAGAGTCAGTTGGTTGAGGACAAATCTATTCAAGTCCCATACTGTGGCAAGCCACCTTAAGAGTGCAGTAAAACCAACCCGTCAAAGATCGATCAATCTAAGGTAAACCATTCTAAGAATCGATTAATCAGAGCATAATACTTCGAGAATAAAATATTAGGACAAGCCATCTCAAAGTCATCTTGTGGAAAGACTGTTTTAAAAACTCATATTGTGACATATCTTTTCAAAGACTCAGTTGACTGGGGAAAGATAGGCTACAAAGGGGAAAATATTCTCCATACTTTCACGTTGCAAACTCTACCGTACCTCAGCAACCATCAAGTTTGACATCAGTGTCGGGAGGTCATGCTAGCACAACACCCTACCACCTTTTGACAAATAGCCTTGTTACATGAACAACCTCTCTAAACTGTAACCACCCATGACCCACCGCTGGGGCATTGTTGAAACCTTCAAGTCAGCATATAAACTATCATGCATGCATTAATCATGACGCTTTTCTCTAGCATCTAATCATGTATATCATCTCATTTATCTTGCATATTCTAATAAAAAGAAGCATGAAAGTAAAAAAGGCCAATCTTACTTGGCCCCTCACAAAATGTCCAATCTTACCTGACCCCTCATAAAAAGCTCAATCTTACTTGGCCCCTCACAAAAAGTGTAATCTTAACTGGCCCTCACAAAAAGCCCAAATCTTACTTGGCACCTCTCAAAATCCTAGTCTTACTTGGCACCTCTCAAAAGCCAAGTCCTACTTGATGTCTCTCAAAATCCCAACCTTACGTGGCATTTACCCAAAAAGCTTGATCTTGTTTGGCGCCCAACATTTACAATCAAAGAGCTCAACCTCACTCAGAGCCTCAAAATCTAAGAGTCTAACCTTGCTTGACATATCTAAAAAAAACAAAGTCCAACCTCATTTGGCCCCTCCCAAAAGCCCAACCTTGCTTGGAACCTTACAAAAGACCTATTCCATTGGACACTTACCCTGAAACGCAATCTTCATTGACAACACTTCAGGCAACATACCTCATGCATTATTGACACTCTATCATTGCATGTTTTCGTTTAAAGAAACGAATCAAAACAAGTTAAAGAAGAGAAAAAATTAAGAAAGGCCAAAGCAAGATGCAAAAATGACTAAATATGAAGAAATAAGGACTTAGTGAAAATCAGATGGAAAAAGGAAGCAAAAAATGTAGCTACTGAAATAATCACGCGCAACATCTCACGCGTGATAGAAATGCAAAGTCAGCATCGCGCGCGAAAGAAGTTATCTTGCGCGTGATAGGTCCTTTTCTGGGCTTATTCTGACGCATTCTGAACTGATATAAAGAGTTTTGGCATCTTTTCAAGGGTTCTGCATTTGGATATTGAAAGTGGCGGTAAATAACATCAAAAGGGAAATTTTGAGAGCATTAGAACTCATTTGAGGCCATTTCTTCAAGGATTTTGAGATGCAATATTCATCTAATCAATTGGTATTTGATTGTATCATTATGAGTAGCTAAACATCTCTAAGTTAGGTTTTGTTTGATGAACCTATTTTGAACCTGTTAGGACATATGTTTAATTTGTCATTGTATGAATAATTGGAGTTATATTTCTATTCAATTGTTTATTTTTCTTAATGATTTTTATGTGAGACACTCTTTTAATTTGATCTTGGACACATAAGGAATACTGGCCATTAGTCTATATGTTGGAACTAGGGCAATTATTGTACTTATGCTGGTTGAATAGGGATAGGAGACCCCTAGCAGTTGCAATTGAATTAACATTTTGTACATCGCCTAATTTCACTTACGCTGGTTGAATATGGATAGGAGACCCTGAATGGTAATTAGTGAGTTATACACCAAGGGATTGGGTATAATGATTATGTTAATTCTCCATGGAAATACAATAACATTCTCATTCATGCAATGTATTAGACATCAACATGGAGAAATGAGGGATTCTATACAAAACCTGATTGTTTTCTTATTAATTCAGAACTACTTTCATTTTCTCACATTCATACTCACCCCCAAAATAGTTAGTTTTTATAATTGCACAACTATTGTCTTGTTAAATATCAGTCCCTGTGGAATTAATATCCTTTTATTACTATGAAACTATTGATACAGTTGTCGAGAATTCATCAAGTTTTAAGCGCCGTTGCCGGGGACTATTGATAATTTCAACAAGGCAACACTTTTGCAACATTTTAATTCCTTTTATTTTAATTTTACAGTAGTTAATTCATTTTTTTTATTTGCAATACAACTGTTGGTATTTGTTCTCTGTTGGTGCATTTCAGGTTTAAGGCATAGAGAAACCTACCATGGCAGAACCAATAACACAAACTTTGGGGGATTACTGTAGGCCCACTAATGCAACACAAGTTTCTATGGGTTTTGTCTGAGCCACCCTAGTAGATTTCAACATCAAATACTTTGTGCTTTTAGATCTTAGAGATAATCAATTCAATGTGAATGATTGGGTATTATGCCTTCCAAGCGGTGTAATCAGAACTTTGAGAGAATTGAAAGACAATTTTTTTAAAGATTATTCACTACAACTCAATTCACAGAAAGGAAGGCTGAAATTACACACTTCGAGCAACAAGAAACTGAATGTCTCTATGATTCTTGGGAGAGGTTTAAATTATTGTTATGCAGATGTCTTAATCACAATATGAGCAATATGAAACAAATGTAGAGTTTTGTCAAGGGTTTACAAACACATACACGAATGCTTTTAGATGCACCCGCTGAGGGTATAATCAGAACATAGACCGGACCTCAGGTAAAAGAGTTGATCGAGAAAATGAGCTTAAATGAATACAACTTTTAAAATATAAAAGGTCTTAAATATGCAGAAATAAAGAGAGAATCTCATAGTGACTTGACGTTAGGAGGTTATGGAGAGCTTCTCAAAAATCTAGAACTACTTAATAAAAAGTTGAATGTACCAAGTAAAACCCAGGAGTCTTCAAATGAGGTAGTATTATTATTGTGTGTGAATTACGGGGAGGAACATTTTGTAGGTGATTGTGCTAAAGAACAACTTATAGGAGAAGTACAAGATATAATCCTTAATTCACATCATGGACCATTATAAATGGATGCAAAGTCAAGATCGCCTCGTTGGAAGAAAAACTGACTCAATTGATGTTGGTAACACAAAATGAATTTTTGAAAGTCAATAGATTACATAATTTGTTGAATAAAAGGCACGAGGAGTCAATGAAAAGAATGGAAGGGCAAATGTCGAGTCTATCTCAGCAAATCACATCACTAGCAAAGGAAAGAGGAAATTTTGTTGCAATAGAATTGAGAAACCGCACAGTTCCCTCTGTTTCCAGTGTGAGCAAGAAGAAAAAAATTATGGAACAAAACAGTGAGAAAAATGAGGAACCAAAAACCAAAGCTACAGAGGAGGAAGTGTCAAGTGAAACTATTGTGAGAGGAGAGACACTTGATAAATTCATTGATAAAGACTCTCCTTTTAGGAGAACAAAAAACCAAATCATCAATGAACCAACTTCCAACTTACCTGATTACATCAAACCTCCTTACCCTTTCATTAAGAAAAAGCCAAAAAGAGAGATGGAAGTGGGACAGTTTAAAAAATTCTCGGAGATGCTCACAATGTTTCAAGTAAATATTTCGTTTTGTGATGCTTTGGAACAAATGACCGTCTATACCAAATTCATGAAAGAGCTTCTAAATGGTAACCACAAATTTAAGGATGATGAAAGTGTTGCTTTAGCTGAAGAATGTAGTACAATCATTTAATGCAAACTATCACCCAAACTAACAGACCCATGTATAGTCACTATTTCTTGCTCTATAGGTTCATTAAAAATTGGACAAACATTATGTGACTTAGGGGCGAGCATCAATTTGATGCCACTGTCTATGATGAAAAAGTTAAATTGTGGAGAGCCAAAACCTACAAAAATGACTTTGACTCTGGCCGACCGGTCAGTCACATACCCCTATGGAGTATTGGAGGATGTGTTGGCAAGGGTTGATGATTTACTTTTTCCCGCTGATTTTGTCATCTTAGATATGCCAGAAGATGCTGAAACACCATTATTGTTAGGGAGACCCTTCCTTGCTACGAGAAGAACTTTTTCCCGCTGATTTTGTTATGCAGTTTAATAAAGAGCAAGTAATATTTAATGTATTTGAAGCCATGAAACACCCTCAGGAGGATTTGCAATGCTATCGAATCGATCTAATTGACGAATTGATAGACACTATTTCAGAAGGAGATGGTCTGTCCTCGGAAATTGAGAAATTTTTAGTGCAGTCTATTGAAAAAACAGGTGAAAACGAAGATAATGTTAAGGTAAATGAGTTGGTGCTACAATTGCAAGAAACACAACTAGAGCGTGATTATAACAAATTTGAAGAATTATGAGGCACTAGTGAGGAGAAACCCACGGATCCTAAACTAAAAAAGCTTCTTGAACATTTAAAATATATCTTTTTAAGTCGGGAAAATAGGCACCCCACAATAATCAGTAACAAATTATCAAAAGTCGAAGAAGAAAAGTTGTTACGAGTGCTAAAAGAAAATAAAGAAGCATTGGGATGCAAAGTATCAGACCTAAAAGGGATTAGTCCAGCACACTGCATCCATAAAATTATGCTCGAGGAAGAATTCAAGTCGGTCGTGCAAGCTCATTGGCGATTGAATCCAACAATGAAAAAAGTGGTAAAAAAAAAAGTCCTTAAATTACTTGAAGCATGTATGAGTTATCCTATTTCTGATAGTTCTTGGGTAAGCCCAGTACATGTAGTTCTAAATAAAGGAGGCACCACTGTTATACGTAATGAAAAAAATGAACTAATCTTAACTCATACTGTTATGGGATGGAGAATGTGTATTGATTATCACAGGTTAAACCTTGCTACACGTAAGGATCATTTTCCATTACCATTTACGGATAAAATGCTCAAAAGACTAACAGGATGAGCCTACTATTGTTTTCAGGATGGACACTCAGGGTACAACCAAATTTACATAGATCTCGTTGATCAGGAGAAAACAACATCCATGTGACCATTTGGAGTTTTTGCATATCAAAGGATGCCTTTCAGATTATGTAATGTACCGACAACATTCTAAAGGTGCATGCTTTCTGTTTTCTCTGATATGATTGGAAACTCATTAGAGGTATTTATGGATGGTTTTCTGTATTCAATACATTGTTTGACTGTTGTCTTGATCGATTAAATAATATCCCAAAGAGATGTATCGAGACAAACTTAGTGTTGAATTGGGAAAAATATCATTTTATGGTAACTGGAGGCATTGTTCTCGGTTACAAAATCTATGCTAAAGGAATATAAGTCGATCAAGCCAAAATTGTAGTGACAGAAAAACTCCCCTCCCGTAAATGTTAAAGGAGTCTGGAGTTTTCCAGGTCATGTAGGTTTTTAAAAGAGATTTATTAAATACTTTAAAAAAATTGCAAAACCCCTGCGTAACTTGCTGATCAAAGAAAACGAATTTAACTTTGATAAAGAATTCTTAGACTCTTTTTCTGTCATAAAAAATAAGTTGATCATTGCCCCCGTTATTGTGTCACCCAATTGGGAACTATCTTTTGAAATCATGTGTGACACAAGAGATTATGTTGTAGGCGAAGTTCTTGGTCAACGACACACAATTTTTCCATGCAATTTACTATTAAAGCAAAGTTTTAAATGAAAATCAGGTTAATTACACTACGATAGAAAATAATTGCTAGCAGTATTATTTGCTTTGGAAATATTTCTCCCATATTTTATTGGTTCAAAGGTTATTATTTATATAGATCATGCAACTTTTAAGTATCTATTCAATAAAGCTGACTCAAAACCAAGATTGCTACGATGGGTGCTTTTGCTATAACAATTTGATATGAAAATTAAAAATAAGAAATGATAGAAAATGTTGTGGCCGATCACCTTTCCAAGTTAGATAATATTGTAGTGACAAAAAATAAGCAAAGCATTACAAAGGCATTCCCTGACGATCAACTAATGGCAATCAGTGAAAGACCTTGGTTTGTGGACATGGCAAATCATAAGGTTACAAATGCGGTACTAGAACAATACACTTGGCAACAAAGGATACACTTCTATAAATAATTTTTTTTTATTTGTGGGATGATCCATACTAATTTAAAAGAAATCCAGATGGTTTGCTTCACATGTGTGTTGCAGGTAAAGAAGTAGATACCATTATTTGGCATTGCCAGAGCTCGACATATGGAGGACACCATAGCCATGAGAGAACTGCTGCCAAAATACTAAAAAATGGGTTTTTGTGGCCTACTCTATTTAACGATTGTAAGCTATATGTGTGTACATGTCCCGAGTGCAACAAAATGGGTAACATATCGAGACGAGACATGATGCCTTTGAATATTATGCTTGAGGTTGAACCATTTGATTGTTAGAGAATTGACTTCATGGTTCCATTTCCCTAATAAAATTCTTATCTTTATATTCTTGTATGTGTGGATTATGTTACCAAATGGGTCGAGGTAATTGCTTGCAATGCTAATGATGCCTCCGCTGTTACTAACTTTTTGAAAAAGAATATTTTTGTCAGGTTCGGCGTACCTATGGTATTGATCACTGATGGAGGGACACATTTTTTGCAACATATATTTGGGTCCGATTCATTTTTCATAATGTCATTTGTGATTCCATCTACAAGTTTGCTTCAAGGACCAAGGTCATAATTTACTTGGAAGGCCATGGAATTCATTAAAACATTACAGGTCATTTTCAGCCATAAAGCACTCAAATTTTTCTAAGTTACATGATCAGTTTTTCATGCCAACTTCAACATGACATAACTTTGTCCTCAAGCATCCAAATGCAACATTTCTTGGCACATTTTAATCTTTGCTATGATGTCAACACATTGCAAAAAGAATGGGATCAAAAAGCCTCATGAGTAGGATGCCCCATTGGGTTGAACATGGTGACTTGTAACTGATGAAATCACCATTTCCCGAAATTTGAACATCACTAATCACAGTTACAAGTCAATTTAGCATGTGTTTTGGACCTAAACATGTTTAACCAAGTCTCCAGAAGTTAATTGACCCTTAAAAAGCATCATTTGGCTAGGTTTTGATGAGTTTCAAGTCACACTTTTCTCACACTTGGATCAAATTCATTTTGCATGAATTTTGCATCATTTCACACATATTTAGATCCAATCACATTTCTTATAAATAGAGGAAGTTATTGCCTTCATTTGCAAGCTTTGGAGAGCCAAGAAATCCCTGTTGCAACTTGAAATTTTTCCAGAAAATTCAACTACCGTGTTTTTAATTCCAGCTTGTTTTAATTCAATTTCTTGATTCCATTAGAATCTTTGGCATCCTCTAAAACTTTTGCAACAATTACCAAGCTCTGATAGCTCCTGAAGTGCTCTAACCAGATCGACCTTCATCCACTTTTGGTCTCCATTTGGACAAGGTAGTTATGAGCATCATTTGAGCTCAAACAAATTACCATAATGTAATCTTTCACCCTCTAATGCTTTCCTCTAACTTATCTAGTGTTGATTGATCGCGTTCATCATTTTATTTTATTTTTCGTGGCTTGCTTGTTTCTAAAACTTCTCTGAAATTTCCTTTGCTCAGGTCACATAAATGAATTTGGAGCATAAGGTTGAATTCAGGATGAGAAGAGGATCACAATGGTGATGGTCCCGTGCGATGAAAATTCGGTGACAGCTCACTGGAGAAGACAACCAGAGCTTTCTCAGGTTGTCTGAGTTTGACCAGACACGTTGACAAAATGAAATGTTTTGATTGGTTGGATTTAAATTGGATCATGTGTTTGGCTTGTGGCGTGTTCCATCGTGTTCTAACATTGAGTGTTGGACCCGCCACATCAACTAATGAGGCGTGATCCAACGCTCCTTGTTTTTTCTGATTTTAATTATTTTTCCTTTATTATTTGTAATTGCTTTTACTTTAAAAATTCATAGTAATTTCATATTTCATTTTTTATCCAAAAACTCCCAAAATAATCTCTAAAATTCTCTTTTATTTTTCTTCATCTAATTTTTATTTTTCTACATTTTATTTCACTGATTTTCTATTTTTCATGAATTTTCTCTTTTCTCCTTTGTTTTAATTGGTTAAAAAATATTTTTCTGCATTTTAAAATTCTGGAAATTTTATTATATGTTTCTTATTTTATTTACAACCTTCCATAATTTTCTTGGCCATTTATTTGGTGTTTTGAAGGACTTTATGGATTTTCCATTTTATTTCTATTTTAAAATACATTTAAAAAATACTTTTTGTGCATTTTTATTTCATTTAATTGCATTTTATATTTGTGAACCCTTGTGAACTTTTGTTGGGTTTGGATCATTATGGCATGGACTTCAAGTCTCATTAAACTCAATCGATCTTAGGTGTTGATGGGGGTGAAAACCCTAATCCACCAAAATGGATGATTGATTTTGATGATGACTTGATCAAATTTTTGATCCAATTTGGGTGTGACTTCTCTTGTGTCTCTCTTCTTCATCTCTTTCTTTTTTCTTTGATCAATTGGTTGACTTGTGTCCATCTTGTTCATGATGTATGGAGTGGTACTTGATGAACTTTCATCATTTCAAATCTACCTCCTAATTGATCATAGATCATTTTGGATTGATGCAAAAGTCTATCCTAAGTGTCATGAAGTGTGGATTGAAGTAATGGATCATCCTCCTATCCTTTGTGCTTGATCATCCCCCCCTTTTTTTGTGGCATGACTTTAGGAGAATGATTTACGTATCATTTCTCTAGCATGTATTAACACTGAAATTCTGGTATCAGATATGAGATGTCGAAGGTAATGTCACGACACTAATATCTGAGTAATGCAAACAGGATAAAGATAAAGAATAGTTATGCAATAGACACAAGCAATTGTTAACCCAGTTCGGTCCAACTGACCTACATCTGGAGGCTACCAAGCCAGGAAGGAAATTCACTAAAATAGAATCAGTTCAAAGACTCTCCGTACACTTCAACAAGTTACAGTCTTTCTCACCTAATCTCTACCCGTGCAATTTCTACCTAAGCACTCTTAGATATGAGAACTCACTCACTTTCCTTCAATCACACCTGTGATTTTAAAAAACAATCCCTTGTGAAAAGAAAACACTTTTCAATTACACACACTTGATCTTCAATCAAGTAGACACACACTTGATCTTCAATCAAGTAGACACACACTTGATCTTCAACCAAGTAGACACACACTTGATCTTGCTTAACATCTTTGATCAAGTAGACACACACTCTTGCTTAAAAGCTTAGAGTAACACATTACAACCCAAAAATCAGACCAATTCAATCATCTATGGATGAATTGAATGGCTTACAAGTCTTACGACTAAACAAGACACAAACCCTTATATTCTCTCAATATTTCACTCAGTATTGGTTGTGTGTTAAATCAGGTTTTCCAAGTCCCTTTTTATAGAAGCTTTCAGTTGGGCTTGGACATCTTGAAAACCCTAAACTATTTTCCAATTAAATCTTCTCATGACAGCTGGTTAGATCTCCTTGGAAAATAAGTAAATCAGGTTGTAATCAATGATTGAATGCGCCTGCAAATCAGATCTTCAATCATACATAGATTGCCATTAAATGCGCAATCACATAACACATAACATTCTCCCTGAATGTTCTGTGTACAGGATGTCATGACATCGGGTCTGACATCCTGGAATAATCCTGCATAATTCCATAATTCCATTTATAATTTCCAGCAGGTACAAACATATCAGATGCCATGACATTGTGTATGACATCCTGAAACAATCCTGCATAATTATGTTTTTAAACTCCAGCAGGTACATAATATCAGATGCCATGACATGGTGTATGACATTCTGAAACAATCCTGCATAATTATGTTTTAAAACTATAGCAGGTACATAGATATCTTATGTTAAGACATCACAAACAACATCTTGTGAACACTCTTTGTTTTTCCAAAATTGTTGCCAACACTTAGAACCAACAAACTCCCCCTTTGGCAAATTTTGGCTAAAACATATATCTGTCCATTTTGTTCACAAGGAAAACACATCAAAAGTTAAATAGCATAACAGCAGTTTAAGCAGCAGCATAAGCAAACACACATGCACAAGGGTACTTCTTCTTCCCCTAAATCTGTGTAACACAAACAGAGTTACTAGTTATAGAGGCAACTAGTAAAACACACAAATGCACAAGGGTACTACTTCTCCCCCTAAATCTGTGGAATACAAACATCTCCTTTAATAATAACAGCACCTGTAACAATCAGAATATCATTCTGACATCTGCTTCAACATCACATGTGCACCACATCATCCCACCTGTGCACCACATAAGACATCTCATTTGACATCTGTAAATAGAGCAACATTCTGTCTTACAACTAACACATCTCCTTCAATAATAATTGTCCATCTGTTCAGCTACACCAGCACATACATCTCCACATTAGCTCCACATAATTAACTGCTCCATATCAACACTTCTTCTCCCCCTTTTTAGTTAAAATTGACCAAAGGTGACCAATTATACAAAATAAATGTCAATTAGCCTAGCAGAGAATGTCACAATAGATGTTATAACATATAAAATGTTAAAACACAAATGTTAGGGGATACACATCATAATTATACACAACTGTAATAGCTGAGATAATTAGAAATCCATGGAACTCATTAAGAGCCCAAATATTACATAAAGGCATCAGTAAGGACTGCCACACAAAAAAACAAATTCTTCAGCATCAAACCAGCAGGGGGACCAGCTTTCATAACAGTCAAACCAACCCAGTCTTCATCACGACACACTGTCTTCATTTCAGGAGGAACTTCACTACTCAGTCTGAGAAAGCAACATCTTCTTTTCACAACCACCTAGCAAAACTCCTTGCTATTTTTGTAAGAAATATCCTCTGGGATATTGACCACAAACTCCTTTGATTTCTATAGATTCTCATGAATACAAATCCCTAATTTCCCTCTTAGACATTCAAATTGATTGGCATCCAAAGCTTTTTGTGAAAATGTCAGCTAATTGCTTTTCAGTAGTAACATGCTTCAGTGCTATGATCTTCTCTTCCACAAGTTCTCTAATGAAGTGATGACGAATATCAATATGCTTTGTCCTGCTGTGCTGAATAGGATTTTTGGAGATATTTATAGCACTCGGGTTGTCACAGTATAATGTCATGACTTCTTGTGTGACATTGTATTCAGACAACATCTGTTTCATCCAAACCAGTTGAGAACAACTACTCCCAGCTGCTATGTATTCAGCTTCAGTAGTGGATAGAGATACACGGTTCTGTTTCTTGCTAAACCATGATATCAGATTGTTCCCCAAGAAGAAACATCCTCTTGATGTGCTCTTCCTATCATCAGCACTTCCAACCCAGTCAGCATCACAGTAACCAGTCAGCATAGATCCAGATCCATGAGTATATAACATCCCATAGTCACTAGTGCCATTGACATATTTCAGTATTCTCTTCACTTGGTTTATGTGACTGACTTTTGGTTCAGCTTGATATCTAGCACAGACACCAACAGCAAATGCAATGTCAGGTCTGCTTGCTGTGAGATATAGTAGACTACCTATCATGCTTCTGTATAAACTTTGATCTACACTGACACCATCTTCATCTTTGGAGATTTTCACATGTGTAGGAGCAAGTATCCTTTTATGGATTTCATTTTCCATGCCAAACTTCTTAACAATGTTCTTGGCATACTTTCTTTGAGATAGAAAGATAGAGTCTTCCATCTGCTTGACTTGTAGTCCAAGAAAGTAGGCCAGTTCTCCAACAAGGCTCATCTCAAACTCAGACTGCATTTGTCTAACATAATGTTCAACCATCTGATCCGACATCCCACCAAACACAATGTCATCTACATATATTTGTGCTACCATGAGCTTCCCTCCTTCATTCTTCACGAATAGGGTTTTGTCAATACCTCCTTTCTTGTATCCATTGTTAGTGAGGAATACTGTGAGTCTCTCATACCAAGCCCTAGGAGCTTGCTTCAACCCATAGAGAGCTTTCTTCAATCTGTACACATGCTTTGGAAGATTTGGATCTGTGAATCCTTTAGGTTGTTCAACATATACTTCCTCATTTAAGTAGCCATTCAAGAAGGAACTTTTTACATCCATTTGGAACAGTTTGAATTTCAGGATGCATGCCACTCCAAGCAATAATATAATGGACTCAAGGCGAGCTACAGGAGCAAATGTTTCATCAAAGTTCACTCCTTCAACCTGAGTATATCCTTGTGCTACTAATCTAGCTTTGTTTTTAGTAACAACCCCTTGTTCATCAGATTTATTCTTATATACCCACTTCGTACCTATGACATTTACTCCTACAGGTCTAGGAACCAGTTCCCATACTTCATTCCTCTTGAATTGGCCTAACTCCTCCTGCATGGCATTGATCCAGAACTCATCAGTCAAGGCTTCTTTGACATTCCTAGGTTCAACCTTTGACACAAAGCAGCCATGTGAGATCACTTCCCTTGCTCTAGTGGTGACCCCTTTATTTGGATCTCCTATAATGAGATCTTTGGGATGATCCTTCTGAACTCTGATGGAGGGTACCTTGTTAATTTTGTCATCTTCAGGTTCAACTTGAGGAGGTTCACTTGCCTCATTTTTGTCTGAGAGGTCAGTTGGGGAATCATTCAGATATGTTTCGACATCGTCTGTGACATCAGTTTGTTGGTCATCAACCACAACATTAATAGATTCCATCAATACATTAGTTCTGGAATTAAAGACCTTGTAAGCTCTGTTGTTTGTTAAGTAGCCCAGAAATATTCCCTCATCACTTTTGGGATCCAACTTCCTTCTTTGTTCATGATCAGTCAAGATATATCATTTACTACCAAATACATGGAAGTATTTGACTGTAGGTCTTCTTCCTTTCCAGACTTCATACAGGGTTGTAGGAGTTCCTTTCTTCAATGTCACTCTGTTGTGAACATAGCAGGCTATGTTCATGGCTTCAGCCCAAAAATGGTAGGGCAATTTCTTAGCATGAATCATAGCTCTGGCTGATTCTTGAAGAGTTCTATTTTTTCTTTCCACCACACCATTTTGTTGGGGAGTAATGGGAGATGAGAACTCGTGATGAATTCCTTCTGAAGCACAAAATTCAGCAAATTTACTGTTCTCAAATTCCTTCCCATGATCACTTCTTATTTTGACAACAGGACTTTCCTTTTCTCTTTGAAGTTTTAGACAAAGCTCCTTGAAGACTTCAAAAACATCAGATTTTTCTCTTATAAAATTGATCCAGGTGTATCTGGAGAAGTCATCTACCACCACATATGCATACTTCTTCCCACCAAGGCTTTCTACTTGCATGGGTCCCATCAAATCCATATGGAGGAGTTCCAAGACTTTGGTAGTGGTGTCATGTCTGAGCTTCTGGTGTGACATCCTTGTCTATTTTCCAATCTAACATTCTCCACAGATTTTTCCTTCATCAATCTTCAAGTTGGGAATTCCTCTAACAGCTTCAACAGATATGATCCTCTTCATACCTTTAAGATGCAGATGGCTCAATCTTTGATGCCATATCTTCACTTCTTCCTCTTTGTCCAAGGTACACATTGAAGAGTAGCCAGTTTCTTGAGAGCTCCACATGTAGCAGTTGTCTTTAGACCCAACTCCTTTCATGATCACTTCATTCTCCTTTGTAGTAATCAAACATTCAGTTCTAGTGAAGTTTACATTCAGACCTTGATCACACAGTTGACTGATGCTTATTAGATTAGCAGTTAATCCCTTAACAAGTAGGACATTGTCAAGATCAGGAACTCCAGGGCAATCCAGCTTACCAATTCCCTTGATTTCACCCTTTGCTCCATCACCAAAGGTAACATAACTTGTGGCATGGGGATGCAGGTTAGTTAGCAGGATTTTGTTTCCAGTCATGTGTCTGGAACAACCACTGTCAAAATACCAATCTTCTTTGGCTGAAACTCTAAAGGAAGTGTGAGCTATTAGACTTGTAACATTTGTCTTAGGAACCCATTGCTTCTTGTTGACAGGCCTGTGATGTTTAGGTCTTGATTGATATTGAGTCTGATGATGAACAATGTTAGGATAACCATACAGCTTATAGCATAAGGGCTTCAGGTGGCCAAATTTTCCACAGTAATGGCATTTCCATCTTTGATGTTTCCCTTTCTGCTATCTTCCCTTCTGATGTTGTGACATCTCAGGTTTGCTTTTAATATGGCTGCACTTAGGTTTGGATTTTGGTTTGTGTCGCACCTCGAAAAATGCGATTCCTCGCGATGGTCGCGGAAAAAATTATGTTCGAACAGAGTCGCCACCGAACTTTATTTATCCCAATTAAGGAATAGGAAAATATCGATAAAACCTTTGAAAAACAGAATAATGGTCGTCGCAACCATATTCGGGTTCGGGAGTCGATTACGCAAGGGGAAGGTATTAGCACCCCTCACGTCCGTTGTACTCAACGGGAACCTTTTAGTCTAAATTTGCTATTTGAATGTTAGTTTACTGTTATTTGTTTTCTTTGAGTGATAAAAGGATAAAAATAGAGATGGATGGAAACCTCAGAAGGGAGAAAAGGGAGGTTTTTTATTAGTGTGCTCGCGAAGATACAGCAATCTCCTGCCTACGTATCCTTATGGTGCAATAAGGAAATCAGAGCATTCGTAGTTCGGGGAACTACGGTTTTGTGTCTTTTACTGAACGACTGTGTAGATCGGCGTTCTAACGGCTAAACGCTGGCGTTGTCTACTCTCGGGGGAGGCTCTAGCACTGGTTTGTTGTGCGCATTAGAAAGGATTGACAGTGTTCTTTTTGAAAGGGTTTTGGTCACGCGGGGGTGACAAGTTGAATTGATGTGTTTGGGTGTTTTGGTTTGGTTTCGATCGCACGGGGCGAGAAGTTAGATTTGATTTGTTTGAGATGTTTTTGGAGAACGACGAAAGACTGAGCAATGTGGTGTTCACCAATCGTCCAATTCTTTCGAGGAGTAATAAGGCGTCCGCCTTCTATTCCTTTTTCGTTCGAATTATTTTGAAAGTTTGTTTGTGGATGTTGAATATGCATGGTAGTGAGGCGTACGCCCCCTACTTGCTTATTCAAAGGATAATGAGGCGTACGCCACTTATTCCTTTATCCAAGTTTATTTAGCGTATTTTAGTCGGAAGTCGATAATTTGTGCAATATGGCGTTCGCCAATTATCCAAATAATCGAAAGATGGCGAGGCGTACGCCTCTCATCTTTTATCATCCGAAGTTTAAATTGTAAAAGATATGTTTGGATGTCGGATTTGATTTGTGAAAATAAGTTGTATTTTGAATTGGTAGGTTTGGATTTGGTATGATTTGAATTTATTCGATTGTGGTTTTGAATTGATGACGAAGACTCGAGCAATGTGGCGTACGCCAATTATTCGAATAATCGAAAGATAGTGAGGCGTACGCCTCCTATCCTCTTTTCATCTGAAATATAGAATTAAATGGATTTGGAATTTGTAGAAATGAGTTGAAATAGTATGATTTGAAGTTTAATCGGGTGACAAGAACTCGCGCAATATGGCGTACGCCAATTATTCGAGTGCTTGAGAAATAGTGAAGCGTACGCTTCCTATCTCCTTTTCAACCCAAGTTTATTTTAAAAGAGAAAAATCTTTTAGAAGTTATATTTGATTTGAAAAATGATTTGAAATTGTGTGAATTAAGGTTTAATCGGATGACAAGAACTCGCGCAATATGGCGTACGCCAATTATTCAAGTGCTTGAGAAATAGTGAAGCGTACGCTTCCTATCTCCTTTTCATCCCAAGTTATATTTAAGAGAAAATTCCTTTTTAGATTGAATGGTTTGGAACAATTTGAATTTGGAAATTAGATTTGATTTTGAAAAATTGATTTGAAATTGTGAATAAAATGAGTTTATTTAGTGTATTATTTCATCTACTCGCTTATCCAATAAACAAGTAGGTTTCATTGTAAGAAAGCCCAAGAGTAAGCTATGTGAGGTTGATGGCGATGCGAAGAGCGATCGACTTACAATGGTGTTTTTAAAAATGGGCTCGATATTTAAATCGAGAATTGTATGATTTGTGCTTTTTTTGAAATTGGCTTTGAATCAAATGAACTTGGTTTGGAATTGGATCAAACTAATTAAGTTAATTAATTTTAATTAATCGGATTTAACTAATTAATCAAAATTCAACTTAATTTAATTAAAAGTGATAAAAGATAACTAGCAATGTTAGTTGAATGGATTGAATGAAATTGGTCACAATGTGCTCCAAAAACCGGTTTGGACGAAATGACAATAAAATTGATGTCATTCGTGAATTCATAACGCGGTGAAATATACAATTAATGTATTAAAACTTTGATGGTATAGCGACATGAATTTGTCAAATCCATTAATCATGAGTCCGATCGTAGAGCAAATGTAACTCAACATTATTGACAATATTTACAGCATTCTTGCAGAATCATTATTATAATTGGGAATGAATACTTATTATTATAAAGATACACAGCATGGAGATTCTAACAACAAGAACCAAATGGGCTTAAACCCAAATGACACCAATTCATCTCAACACTTGAAAACAACCAGAATTTTATTAGGCCAATGGAAAGAAGAAGAAGAAAGAACCGCTCAAACAAGTCCACAAAAAGAGAACTCGTATGAATACTGATACTAATGAAACTGCAATGGTTAACCAATGTCTAGCAGCAAAATTTTCAACAGCCGGTATCAAAAAGAATAAATGAACTCTCATCAATCCTAATGACTTCTTGAACATGAGCCATTAAATTATTTTACAGAAAACAATTATGAGTCAAGACATCAGTTCAGTAGAATCAATTAACTACAGCACAAATACTAAAATACAAAAACAAACCAGAAATCATAGGTAGAATACAACTCAATGGTAATCAATCCCAATCGAAAATAAGAAATTGAAACAACGCACATGACATTGAGTAAACAGAGTTGAAGAGAAATGACTTGAGATTTACCGACATACGACTTTTCCGAGACTACCAGCTACTGATGCATTTGTCGTTGCTGCTAGCTCTTACTGTGGTGGAGTTTATCACCTTCGCTCATTCAAAGCCTCCTCCTGCGATCTGTCCCGGTTTCGATCTCGACTCTATAGCCACAATGAACATCAACCTGTCCTCAAGGCTCGCGAGACCGAAATCGCCGCAATGGTTCGACCTGCAAAATAGAAATGAATTTACAACCTATCAAATGTTCAAACAGCCATCAAAGCGAGGGTTTTGGTCGATGGTGATATGAGGATTTGTTGAAAATGTGTGTAGCGATGGCGTTGTTTCAGCGATGGGGAGGGTGAAGGTCGCGTGTAGTCTTTGAAGGGTGGCGCTGGCTTGGAGATGAAGGTCGAAGGTTTGTGTGGTGGCGAGCTCGTCGGTGAGAGCGGCGGAGAGGGTTTGAAGCGAGGTTGTACGGTTGATGAAGTAGTGGTGGTGTTTTGAAGATGACGATGGTGGTTGTGAGATCGCACGGCGATTTGGGTTAACGGCGGATGAAGGGTTTAGCGGTGGCGGCTGAACGATTTCCGGTGGTTTGATGGTGATGAACGGAAGCGATTTGTAAGATGGGGTTGCTAAGGTTGAGGGTTTTGATGGTGGATTTAGGTTTCGCGGCGGGTGATTTTGAAGGGATTTGGTGGTAGCGCCGGAGGAAGATGAAGGTGAGTGATGAGCGTGGACGGTTGTGCGGCGCGATGGGGGTTTTGGAGATGAGTGGGTTTGTGAGAGTGAAGAGAGATTTGTGAGGGATTTTGCTGAGAATGATTTTTTCTGAGTGATTGTGAGCGAGAGATGTGTGAGTGTGAGAGTGAATGGAGTGTGAAAATGAGAGTGAAGAGGAAAAGGGTTTTTTTGTATTCTTTCTTTTTTTGTCGTTTTGCTGGTACGAGAGAGAGGAATGGGGTCAGGTTGTTAGTAGTGGAGAGTGAGTGGGGAGAAACGTAGCAGACAGTTGAGAGAGACGTTAGGGAATTTGTTGAGATTCTTATTATTTATTTTTTTGTTTCTTTTAAAAGAGATAAGAGAATCCAATGCTAATAATATATACATTATTAAATAACAAATTATTAAAGCAAAGCTAATTAATAAAAAAACCTAAATAATATTTTAAATAAACTAACTATTATTTAACTAATGTTTTAAAACTAACTAATATTTACTTAAATAAACTAATATTTAATTAAAATAGCTAATACTTAAAACAACTAATTAATATTTTAAAAAAAACTATTCTAATTATTTTAATTACATATCTAAACAAAAAATAATGACCAATTAAAATAGAAATCAAGTACCAATTTTATTCGGAAAATTAAGCCAGTCACACTAAAATTGTCAGCACAAAACACATTATTTGAAAAATACACTGCTTCCTCAAATTCTGACAATTCGACCGATTTGTCTGTATTCTCAAATAAATTCATTCTGACTGACATTTTAGGTGTTATTCATGATGCAATGTATGCCATGCTATGCATATGATGCAAAAATAAAAAATGAAATCAATTCTATGAAAATTTAAATATGCCCGGACAAAATTGGGGTATGACAGCTGCCCCTATTTAATTGCCTTGAACCAGAAGGTAAGGATGACAACAGTCTTCATACATTCATGGTGGAAGGTAATTAAATACGAAAAGACCCAAATTTTGTCCTTTGGGATGCAATGGAGAAATGCAGAAAGAAATGCAATGAGAAATACAGTAAGAAAAGTTATTAGATGGTAAAATGAAACAGTCAAGACTCTCTTGGAATCGTCAGAACAGTATCTTGGATGTCATAATCGAGATATTCCAACAATGGAATGATACCTCAACTGTATCTAAGACTTTCTGATAATTAGCAGAACAGTGTCTTGATTTGAACGCACGAGATTCTCTGAGGATCAACGAAGCAGTACCTTATATGATATAATTGAGATATTCCGACAAGGGAATGATACCTCAACCGTATCTAAGATTCTCCGAGGATACCTAGAGCAGTATCTCTAAAAATGAATGAGACTCTTCATATTGATGAAGCAGCATCTCAAACAGCAGAAAGGAGATTCTCTGTATCGAGTCGAAGCAGCATCTTATTTGATAGAATTAAGATATTCCGAACAAGGGAATGATACCTTAATTAAATCTAAGACTCTTCGAGGACATTAGAGCAGTATCTCTAAAAACTGAATGAGACTCTTCATATTGATGAAGCAGCATCTCAAACACACAACTGAGATTCTTCATATAAATGAAGCAGTATCTCAGATGTTTATCTGTTGGGGGAAATATTTTGGAAAAGACTCCCTTTGGAGGAGATTTACTGGCAAAGCTCTGCAGTGGGAAAGCTCATAAGAGACTTTTTAGGGTAACCTCTGCTTGGGGAGCAATGATAGCAAAGATGTTGGGGAATATCATTATTAATCACAAAGTTTGAAGAATGACTGGCTGGGAAATAATTCCACGAGCACATGCAAGGTAAATAACTTTATTGAATTAAGTGAAGAAAGTCTGGGATACGTATGGACGCCCCTGGATCTTGATATTTTACGTTTGTATGATGTTTCACTTTGGGTGGAAATGCCATGCATGGGAGGATGCATGAGGTGTATGAAGGGATGCAATTGTTGGGGATATTTAGGATGTGTATGTATGAATGCGAATAATTTTGTTCATTTTTTATGAAATTTTTGTTTTGACAGGAGTGCTTATGCATGGGTATGCTGATGATTGATAGGATTGTGTTTGATGAATCTTCCTGTTTGGCAGGAAAATTATGCATGAAATGATGCATGTGATGCATGTGGGAATTCAATTGGGTAATTGGATGTTTGTGTGGGGTTTTATTCTTGATTGCCAATGAGGTTGGGCTCTAAATGGGAATTGCCAGATGAGAATTGGTGAAGAAGATTGAACTGTCAAATGAGAACAGAACTTGAAGGATATGTTACCAGACGAGAACTGGTGGAAATAATTGAAATGTCAGATGGGACTGAATTTGTTTTTGTTTGTCAGACGGGAACTGACTTTTAAATTAGGCTACCAGACGAGAACTGGTTACGAAAAATAGACTACCAGACGAGAACTGGTATTTGGAAAATGATTTTTCGTACAAGAACTGATTTTTGATATAGTTCGCCAGACGAGAACTGGACTTTGGAATAAGTTGCTAGACGAGAACTGGACTTTGAAATAAATTGCCAAACGAGAATTGGACTTTGAAATGGTTGCCAAACGAGAATTGGACTTTGAAATAAATTGCCAAACGAGAATTGGACTTTGAAATGGTTGCCAAACGAGAATTGGACTTTGAAATTAATTGCCAAACGAGAATTGGACTTTGAAATGGTTGCCAAACGAGAATTGGACTTTGAAATAAATTGCCAAACGAGAATTGGACTTTGAAATGGTTGCCAAACGAGAATTGGTCTTTGAAATTAATTGCCAAATGAGAATTGGACTTTGAATTTCCAAGCGATGTTGGGCTTTGGTGTCGTATTTTGTGTTAGAAGGCTTTTGATGTCAGGTTCAATGTTATGGGGTTAGACCCGATGAATGTTATGATATGCATGGCTTTATGTTAGAGCAGAGCGACATGACTAATGCATGAGGATGATTTATGCAATGACTTGAAGGCTTTCAAAATGCCCCTGCGTGGGTATTGGAAGGGAAGGTTCTTTGCGACAAGGCTTCTTATCATATTGAAAGGTTATTTGATAGGGTGATAGCATGATTCCCCGACACTCATCCTGAACTCTGCAGTTGATGACGTGCGAAAAATGTTTTGCTTGAACCGCTTGAAAATATGGAGAGGACTCGCTCTTGTATGGCTCATCTTGCCCCAATGTGATGGGTCTATGCAAGATGTTTACCTCGAAAGGATTTTGAAAGCAATTGTACCATAATTTGGAGATGGATTGCCCCAGAATTTTGATCCATGAAAGGATTTATCCTTGGTTAACCGACTCTTGGAGTGGTTGACTTTTCTGTGATCTTGAGGTAGCTTGCCCCGGTATGAGCGTTGAAGCGACTTAACTCACCCTAACTGAATATTGAAGGGGTTTGCCCCTGGCCAACAGAACCTCTAGGTGATCTGCCCAAGTTAATAGGGTCATGAGATGATTTTCTATAGATCGACTGATTCTTGAAATGACTTTCCCCTGATTAACAGATGTTTGGAGACTCTTTCAGGCTGACTGATTCCTGGAGTAATCTTCCTCCGATCAACTGCCGTTTTTGGGTGGCATGCCCCTGATTCATGGATTATGAGGTAGTCTTGATCCGGGTCAGCACCAACGAATGTCCAAGCTTCTCTGATTGTTCCTTATTGTTGGAATTTCCCTGACGTCAAGTACTGACTTGCAGTTAAAATTGTTTGTTCAGAAATGGTAATTTTAATGCGAGACTCATGCAAGTTTTGAAAAATCATTTATTTGAATGATGTGATAGTGTGGCGAATGGACCATGAGTCCAAGCGCAATTTTGGTTTAACAATATGAAAGATACAACAAGAAGATTATACCAAAGTAGATGGTTAGCAAAACTTTTAGGAGTCAGTTTACGCAACGTTGTTGTAATATGCTTTCAGAAATAACCCTGCTTCAATTAGGTCTTTTATGGGTTGTAACGTGGCTTGGTTCATGGTTATCGAAACAAAGGATATGAGGCTCAAAATTATTTGTACCCACCCTTCTTCTTGATAAACTCCAATCCTGCGTTCAGTTAATTCAACATACACATTCATCTTTTTGAAGGTGTAAGGATAAAGATGGTGATTCAAGGTCTCTTGAAATGGCAGCCACCTTATTTTATTTTATTTTGGATGTCGGTGACCCTTTGATTTTGGTATGGTGGTCACTGAGTCTTATTCTATTGAGGGTTTTCGTGACCTCTTTTTGATTTTTGTTTTGATCCCTAACTTTTGCATGGACCGCTTTTGAAGCTTTTAGTCCATCGGGATTGCCCTAATTTTTGCCTAAGTCGCCTCTTGGGTGTTCGACTTAGCGGGCTTTTTTTTTATTTTATTTTTGATAGGTTGTGACTGCCAAGTCAATGGTCCTTGAAGAACAACCGTCATAACTTTTGGATTTTCCGGGGTTCCTTCGACACTTTAGGATGTGTGCGAAGAATGGCATGTAGTTGATCCACAAACGGGATGTTTCATCTTGTAATTTGAATGCATAGTCAAATTAACTGAACACTACCCTACCCCAGGTTAAACATAAGGGTTTGTAGATCCGAAAGAAACTCCTACTTCTAGGCTCGAAGTGGTTGACTAGGGATTAACTCCTTATCTCTCCAGTGTTTGGGGATTTGAAACAATGCCTGTACATCATTAGCGGGATCTTATCTGAAAGCATACAGTCAGCAATTATGGGTATTTTATTTTCGTCATCCTCCCTCCAATTTTGCTAAAACAACAGTTTGATAAAGAAGGTGAGGTAAAGAACATGGATGTATTTTTTTTATATATAAGAGAAGAAAAATGAGCGAATGCGATATAATTTGTTCAAAACATGCGTCATTACTTCATTAATATTACCATTAAAGACAACAAAATTTAAAAGCAAGTAGCATTTAATCAATAAAGAAATTATAAATGCAAGTGAAAACAAATCAGTCTAATGATTGCCAATGTTAAGGATGTCTTCCTGTTTGAACCACTGGCCTTATAAGATACTCTCTTGAAGTCTTCAATTTTATTCAGACGAGAGGTTGACGTGCACCAACAGATTTCCGTCTGGAAAGGATATGTACTTTTTGTCAATCAACTGTTGAACCTTGGCTTTGAAAGCATTGCAGTCTTCAGTCGAGTGCCCTATTGACCCGACATGATATCCATATTGCAAATCTGGGTCATATCCAGGTGGGTATGGTTCTGGCAATGACCTAAGAGACTTGGGATCCACCAACGAGTTTTGAATCAGATATGGCAGAAGTTGACTGTATGACATGGGAATTGGATCGAGAGGAGCATTCCTTCTTTCCAGATTGTTTCGAGGCCTAAATTGGTTCGGAGGCTGATTTTGATATCCTCGACCACGAGATCGTTGATTTGCGCAAGGAGCAGACCATGGTTGCTGGTATGGTGCTCTCGGCGTTGTCGGTTGCCTGACATCTGTTATGACTGCCTTGATTTCATCCTTTTCTTCCTTTTGGGAATTGTTGAGGGATTTTGTCTCGCTAGCTTGGCTGCTCGAGGCGCCTTGGATTCTTCCGCTTTTGAGGGCACTCTCGATGCGTTCTCCAATTGTCACTAAGTGGGCGAAGTCTGATAACGCATTGCCTACCATCCTTTCAAAGTAAGGACTCTGCAAGGTATCCATAAATAAGTCAACCAATTCCTTATCCAAGAGTGGTGGTTGCACTTGGGCTGCCAATTCTCTCCATCGTTGTGCATATCCTTTGAAAGATTCGTCTCTCTTTTGGGATAAGCTTTGCAGCTGCCTTCGGTCTGGAGCCATGTCTAAGTTGTAGTTGTACTGCTTCAAAAAAGCATTGGCTAAGTCTTCCCATGACTGAATATGGCTTCTTTTCAATTTCATATACCAGCTCAATGATGCTCCAATCAAACTGTCTTGAAAACAGTGAATCATCAGCTTGTCATCGTGAGTATGTGACGCCATTTTTCGGAAAAACATCACCAAATGGTGCCTTGGACAACTATCCCCTTTATACTTCTCGAAGTTGGGTAATTTGAATTTCGGGGGGATTATTAGGCCTGGTACTAAGCACATATCAAGCCTAAAATTGTCATTCACATCCATTGCTCGGACTCTCTCCTCAAGAGCATGAAGCCTTTCAATATCAGGATTGGTCAATGGCATCAACTGGGATTGAGTAGGAATGTTCACTTGTGGAGGATTATAGTCATACAGAGGGTCATACATTGGGTTGGTAATTACAGTAAAGCCTGATGAGGAACCAACATTCTCTGTGACACCATGTTGAAAATTGTTCTTTGATTGGGCTAGCCTAGCCTCCAACATCTGGTCTACCTTTCCTTTCATGTTGTTCATATCCATTTTCAACTCAACTTGATTATGTTCTCAGTGCTCCCTTGTCTTTTAGTAGCTCTCAAAGGTTCAGTACGAGTGTCAGGAAATCAGCCTGCTGGTAATTGGCAAAAGGACGGGATGAGTTTTTTTGTATTGGAAAATGATATGCAAACCATGCTGATGAAATGCGAATGCATGAAATTTTATATTTGTATGCAAAGAAAATGTAGTGAAGGTATAATTAGGACCCAGGATATCATGAGTATCATATGGTACACCCTATACGAAGGTTTCATGCTCTCTACCCCACACACAAAGGATGGCTCCTAAGGTTATTCGTTTTCAGGATAAGAACTTAGAGTCATGGACCAAGTTCAGTCTTCCATCGCAATAATGGGCTAGCCACACCGAAATGGAAATTCTGAATCAGTCTACTCTAAGTGGGATCCTCGTATTGTTCGAACAGGGTGTACACCCTTCGGTTCAATACTACACGATCGCCAATCATGAAGACGGACTTCAGTTTAAGATGAGGTTCCCAGAGTCATGGACCATGTTCATCGTTTCCTCGCAATAATGGGCTAGCCATATTATGATGGAAATTCTGAACCGATCTACTCTAGGTGGAGTTCTCGTATTGTCCCAATGAGGTGTACACCCCTCGGTTCAATACTACACAACTCCGGGTTCTAAGTTCTTCTCAAAGCTCGGGTACGGAGCTTATCTCACAACATGTGTCAAGCACCATAGATCACCCAATATAGTAGCAGAATAAATTACATAGCATAAATAATACATCAAGATATACAGAAGTAAATAAAAAAAAGCGGTATTCTAACATTCATAGCAAATTGACTAAGTTAGGCTTGACTCTCTCTTGCTTGGAGCAATCGGTCCCCAGCAGAGTCGCCATCTGTCGCATCTCGAAAAATACGATTCCTCGCGATGGTCGCGGAAAAATTTATGTTCGAACAGAGTCGCCACCGAACTTTATTTATCCCAATGAAGGAATAGGAAAATATCGATAAAACCTTTTAGAAAATAGAATAATGGTCGTCGCAACCATATTCGGGTTCGGGAGTCGATTACGTAAGGGGAAGGTATTAGCACCCCTCACGTCCGTTGTACTCAACGGGAACCTTTTAGTCTAATTTGCTATTTGAATGTTAGTTTATTGTTATTCGCTTTCTTCGAGTAATTAGAGTTAATAATAGAGATGATTGAAGACCTCAAAAGGGGAAAGGGGAGGTTTTTTATTAGTGTGCTCGCGAAGATACAGCAATCTCCTGCCTACGTATCCTTATGGTGCAATAAGGAAATCAGAGCATTCGTAGTTCGGGCAACTACGATTTTTGGATGGGTTTTGTTTTGATGAACGACTGTGTAAGTCGGCGTTCTAACGGCTAAACGCTGGCATGTCTACTCTCGGGGAAGGCTCTAGCACTGGTTTGTTGTGCGCATTAGAAAGGATTGACAGTGTTCGTTTTGAAAGGGTTTTGGTCACGCGGGGGTGACGAGTTGAATTGATGTATTTGGGTTTGATTGGTTTCGATCGCTCGGGGGCGAGAAGTTAGGTTTAATTTGTTTGAGATGCTTTTGGAGAACGACGAGAGATTGAGCAATGTGGTGTTCACCAATCGTCCAATTCTTTCGAGGAGTAATAAGGCGTCCGCCTTCTATTCCCTTTTCGTTCGAATTTTTTATGAAAGTTTGTTTGTGGATGTTGAATACGCACGGTAGTGAGGCGTACGCCCCCTACTTGCTTATTCAAGGAATAACGAGGCGTACGCCACCTATTCCCTTATCCAAGTTTATTTAGCGTATTTTAGTCGGAAGTCGATAACTTGTGCAATATGGCGTACGCCAATTATCCAAATAATCGAGAGATTGTGAGGCGTACGCCTCCCATCTCTTATCGTCCGAGGTTTAAATTGTAAAAGATATGTTTAGATGTTCGTATGCGATTTGCGAAGATAGTTTGAATTTTGGATTAGTAGGTTTTGATTTGATGACGAAGATTCGAGCAATGTGGCGTACGCCAATTAGTCGAATAATCGAAAGATAATGAGGCGTACGCCTCCTATCCTCTTTTCATCTGAAATATAGAATTAAATGGTTTTAGAATTTATATTGATTTAGAAAAATATTATGATTTCGGTTTAATCGGGTGACAAGAACTCACGCAATATGGCGTACGCCAATTATTCGAGTAATTGAGAAATAGTGAAGCGTACGCTTACTATCTCCTTTTCATCCCAAATTTATGTTAAGAGAGAAAGTCCTTTTGAAATTGAGTGGTTTGAAAAATGATTTGAGTTCATGTTGATGAATGAAATGAATTTTATTTAGTGTATTATTTCATCTACTCGGCTAATCAATAACCAAGTAGGTTTCATTGTAAGAAAGCCCAAGAGTAAGCTATGTGAGGTTGATGGCGATGCTAAGAGCAATCGACTTACAAGGGTGTTTTAAAATGGACTCGATATTAAATCGAGAATTGTATGATTTGTGCTTTTTGAAATTGATTTGGATGGATAATGAATTGAAATAGAAAGTGATTATAAAATAATGATGACATGAAATAGTTTTTTTTTTTTGAAATGTGAAGTTGTGAGAGTGGGATTAATTAAACAACTTCTTTTTTAACAAAATTAATTTATTAAAATTTGATTAAATTGATTAACTAAATTAATTAAAATTAATTATCAAAATTATTTAATTAAATTAAATAATTAAGTTAATTAAAATTGATTAATAGAAATTAAACTAATTAAAAAATTTAATCAATTAATTAAGTTCAAAGAGGAAAAAAAAATGGGTATTAACATTGATTTAATCGGGGTGTGTTGATGAAGATGTGCTCGAAACCGGTTTGAGCGTAAGGACAATAGGATTAATGTCATACGCAGATTCAAAACTCGGTGAAAATGTACAATTAATTTATTGGAGTTTTTGGGCGGTATAACAACATATACAAGTCGAATCCGCGGTTTGAAAATTTCAAATTTATTGTGAAGCAATAGAAATAAAATCATATTTACAGAGTTCATATTGAATGGTCAAAAATCAACAATGTAATGTCATGACATAATTGGGTCAACATTTATACACTAAAGTATTTCATCAAAACAATATTGTGACAATTCTTAACACTCACTTATCAACATAAACAACACAATCTTGAATCATTTAATCGACAATTTAACTATAACACCAATAATGTAATCACAAAATTAGGATTAATATTACCTATTATGCTGTTTAACTAGAACAAAGACTAATTAACCCAAAAAAAAAAAATTGGAATAAGCTTTGAGATTTATATCAACTTTAACTTCAATACAGTTTAAGAAATAACAGAATGAGGAAGTCATTTGCAACAGCTCAAAATCAAATTTGAAGATCTTAACTGTTATCATCAATAGCACACAGTTTCACACATAAGTCGCCTATATGAACCGAAACAGAATAAAAGAAATCTATGCGATCAAAATCCAACTCAAACTCAAATCGACTACTTGATATGAGTAAAAACCAAGAAGAAAAAAAACAAGAATATTAATACTCATCCAAAATATACACAAAAACTTTCATTCTGGTTTTCCTGTGTAAAACTTAACATACACCACAGTAACCATACCCCTACTATGAATTCAACCCTGTATGTTCAATACCAAAAATGGAAAACCATGAGAATTAATTTATTAAAACTTGAAATAACAACTTTGAGCAACCTGCACAATGGATCCATTTACACTCAGAATTTAAACATTAACAGTTTGTACATACCCCGCACAATCCAACCATATATGTAATCGAAAAAATGGAAAAAATTTACTGCAAGATAGTGATGGTTTATTATATTGAGGTTCTTACCGAACGTTGAAGTATCACCGGGGCCAAATCACAGAGTTTGTTTTGGATTTCGCAGAGTTTGTTGAGTTACCCTTTGCTTGAGCTATCCAGGATACCTTAACCGTATTTGTCGGCGACGGATCTTTGAAGGACGGTTCGAGGTCGGCGGATACGTCCTGTTACTCGGAGGTTTGCGCAGCGAAACCGGAAACAAAAGTTTGGCGGAGGAAAAGCGAAATGTTGAAAGTTGGTGGTAGATCGGAAAACGGTGGAAGGTTTGAGGTGGAGGGAGACGACCGTTGTTGTCGGCGAAGATCAACGAAGGCGTGGGTTTGGACGGTGTTGGGTGGCGGTTTTAATGGTGAAGACGGACGGTGTTTGAGCGGTGATTTGTGGCTTCGTCGGCGTGTGGTTGGAACGACGAAGGTTGAGGTGTGAAAGGGGGTTTGAAAGCTAACGCGAGCGGTGAGTGAGCTGAGAGTTGAGCGGAATTTGAGAGATTGTTCTTTGGTCTGAGGGAGCGGAAAAAATGAGAGAGAGTGAAGATGATGAAGGGCGATTGAGGGTTTTTTAGGGAGTGAAGGGATTTTTGTTGGTGGGTTCTCGCGGTGGTCGAGATTGTGAAACGGCGGCTGGGTTTTGAGAGTGAGTTTAGTGAGAGCGGAGAGAGGATTTGCGTGAGCTGAGAGTTTTGTGGTGTGAGTGAATTTTTTGGTAGGTGTCTGAGCGTGAGGGAGCTGGGTGATTCAAATAGGGATTCTCCTTTTTCTTTTTTCTTTTTTTTTTCTTTTCTTTCGTACAGTAGAGAGAGAGGAGAGGGTTAGTGGGGAGTGAGTGGAGCAGACAGAAATTGTAGTGGAGAGAGACGTTAGGATAAGAGAGATTTTTTTTTGTCTTTTATGTGGAGGGAATCCAATGCAACAATAATATATTTTAATTGTTATAATAAATAAAAACTAACTAATAATTAATTTAAACTATAAAATAAAACTCTAACTAATATTAAAAACTAACTAATATTTTAAAAACTAACTAATAAAAAAACTAATTAATATTTAAAAAAACTAACTGATATTAAATTAAATACACTCTAATTATTTTAATTAAATATCTAAACAAAAGAAAATGACCAATTAAAAATAGAAATCAATTATCAATTTTATTCGGAAAATTAAGCCAGTCACACTAAAATTGTCAGGATAAAATATATTTAAAATATACAGTCTTTCTTCAAATCTTTAACGATTCAATCGATTTTTCTGTATTCTCAAATAAATTCATTCTGACTGACATTTTAGGTATTATTCATGATGCAAATGTATGTCATGCTATGCATCTGATGCAAAAATAAAAATGAAATCAATTCTATGAAAATTTAAATATGCCCGGACAAAATTGGGGTATGACAGTTTGCAACCAGTGTAACAACACTCAGCCTTAGAATCATTGAAACCAATGCCAAATTTGTCTCCTATTGTTTGACCAGTTTGGAGAATCTTGTCTAAGATTTCAGATCCATTGTTAAGAATTCTTACATACTTGGTCATCTCATCTAGTTTGGAGTTCAAGAGTACAACTTCAGTCTTCAACTTGGAGATGGTCTCCACATATTCTCCCTTTTCATTCTCCAGCTGAGCTATCACTTTCTTTTGGCTTTCAGTTTGTCTGTACACTTCTGCACTTTTGTGACACAACTATTTGTAGGTAGTGGCCAGCTCTTCAAAGGTTACTTCATCATCACTTGACTCTTCATCAGAACCCCATCTTCCTGTCAATGCACACTACGCCAAATAAGGGAAAAGAGGGCGCTTTTTTTGGCCTATAACAGCGCTTTAAAGCGCCCTCTAATCAAGCGCTGGCATAGGTAAAGACAGCGCTTTTTTTCCTGGTGAAAGCGCTCTCTAAAGTGGCTCTTTAAGCCCTTTAAGGGCCACTTTAGAGGGCGCTTTTTAAAGAAAGCGCCCTCTAAAGTGGAAACTTTTAAGGGTTTAGAGGACGCTTTTACTGGAAAGTGCCCTCTAAAGTGGAAACTTTTAAGGGTTTAGAGGGCGCTTTTACTGGAAAGCGCCCTCTAAAGTGGAAATTTAAAGGGTTTAGAGGGCGCTTATTTTGGAAAGCGCCCTCTAAAGTGGGTGGTTATTTAATTTTTTTTTAAAAAGCGCTATATTTATTTATTTATTTTAGACAACCTGTATATTGAAGCAGTACACCTAAAACTGTATAATTTGAAGCCCTTTTTCACACATTGCATTCAACAAGCCTTATATACAACAATCCATACATATACAACAATCCATTGATATATAATCGTTTAACTTCTAAAGATTCTAAATATACAACCAATTCATAACTTAAAAAGAAATAAAACTAAGTAGCAAAAGCATCTCTGAGATGTATGTTTTTTTGCTAGCCGCAGTCTTCTTAGCAACAACCTCTTTTTGTTCAATATCAATAGCATGAACCTAAAATATCATAAAATTAGTTAGGTGAAGTATAAGATCAAGAATTGACATTTTCTATGCATAAATATCATATAATTGTGTTTATACCTTTTTTTTTGATGCAACTGACTCGATTTGCTGTAATAAAAGCCATTTTACCTGTAATAAAGAAAACAATTAAAATCATTTGACCTGTACCTTTTTCACTAAGTTCTCTTTCTTTTCTTGGTTGGAATATGTTCTACATGTCTCTTAACAACACGGACGGTTGGATTGATCCAAATACCCTCATTATGATCATTTCTAATATATGAATCATTTGATATAATATTCTCATCTTGATCATTTCTGGTAAACGATTCAATCTCAACATCAATATCACCTTGATCTCCAGTGTTTTCATCAATTACTTTGTTGGAAAAAAGAACTATAGACCATTTCGTACTTTTCGGATCATTGACATAGAACACTTGTCTAGCTTGAGAGGCTAGAATAAAAGACTCATCTTTGTATCCCACCCTATTAAGATCCACTTGCAAAAATCCTGACTTATCCATTCGAATGCCGTTATTATTTTCAACCCACTTACCAACCTCTCAAACATTTCGGGACAATCCTTAAGATCTCCTTCAAGTGCTTCTGCAATCTCTTCAACTCGATCACAATCGTATGTATCTGTGCCACTATAGTTTGAGGCATAGGTCGTACTATCCCCCGGTTCAACATTCTCGTTACTTTTCTCACCATGCAAATTCCAACATGTATAACTTCGATCAATTCCATGCCTCATTAGATGCGATGTCAACTGAACTGCGTCAACCCGTTTCCCATAACAACAACCCAAGCAAGGACATATCATTCTACTGGGGTCTTCGGCGTGCACAACGGCAAACTTAACGAATTCTAATACCCCATTCTCGTACTCTCTCGACAATCGATTGGAAGACATCCATGTATTATCCATTACTAATTAGAATAAACAAAAAACAATTTCAGAAGAGAAACCAAAAATGGGATGAGACAAAACAATTTCGCTTTATTGAGTTAGTCTCTGTGCAGGGCATTCATGTCTCCAACAACAACCCAAAACCAAAACAATTTTGGTTTATTGAGTTAGTTTCTCAACATTTTCAGATATCTCTGACTTCAATAGCATGAGAATGTATGAACCATGCATTAAGCATTAGTGGTATGCACTAATTTGTAGCATAGTTATATATCATCATATAGTTTTTACAAAAGATAAACATTGACTAGAAAATATATATGTAGAATTGTATAATGGTCTAACTGAAAGCTAACAGAAGAATAGTCGACTCTAATTTACTCTATCAAATAACATCCATACCTAAACTTCTTAAGTTACTAGCTACGCTATGTATGCTAGAATAAATACACTCATAAGCTGCATAGTGTACCTTTGATTGGTAGAAGGTGTTTTAGATATTGCTGCCTCCTTTTTCTACATCGAGAAACAAATGGAACAGTTGGTGAAATTTAACCCATAATGCCTAGTCTCCATTGCTAGCATTGCAACACAATAATTATTGTTGAGAATACTCAATAAATGTATGAACCAAGAAAAATGAAACCAAAAATGAACAATAGCGAACGTCAGAAGAGAAACCAAGTAATATGAAGATTACAAAAATACCTATGGTGTCAAAATCGAACAGCTAACAACGAATTAATAGAAGGAGGAAATGTCGTAGATCTAACAGAGGTGGAAGGAGAACGCCTTAGAAGTAGCGAAAATCGTAGCAGTGAGAACCCTAACGTGAAAAAGAACGAAAATAACAGAGAGTGAAATAACAAAACGCGCAGTATGTTATAATTTTAATGTTTACTAAAGGGGACCTTAGAGGGCGCTTGTGGAAAAAAAGCGCCCTCTAAAGGGGGCCTAAGAGGGCGCTTATGAAAGCGCTCTCTAAGGCTTTCCAAAAGCACTTTATAAACTGGAAATGCACATGGACTTATAGAGCGCTTTTTTAAAAGCGCCCTCTAAGGGTAACCTTAGAGGGCGCTTTCTAAAAAGCGCCCTGTATTATTGTCCCTCTATCTCCTCCTTATTTTTTCGCTTCACCTTAGAGGGCGCTTTATTACAAAAGCGCCCTCTAAAGTGCGCTGTCTATTCCAGTTGTTCGCTCCTTATTTTTTCGCTTCACTTTAGAGTGCGCTTTTGTAATAAAGCGCCCTCTAAGGTGCGCTGTCTATTCCAGTTTTTGGCATAGTGGCAGTCACATGATTTGCAGCTTCTTCTGTTTCACTTCCATCAGACCAAGAAGCAGCAAGACTCCTCTTTTGTTTCTTAAGGTAGGTCCCACATTTAGTTTTAATGTGACCATACCCATCACATTCATAGCACTAAACTTCTTTTCCTTCTTTGGGCTTTTCTTCAGACCTTGTTCTTCTTCCAAAATTGTTGGATTTGCTGATGTCAGATGCGATGTTCTTGACATTTGCCTTAGATCTGACATCTATCTTTCTCATAAGTCTGTTGAACTGTCTTCCCAGCATTGCTACCTCATTTTCCAGATCTTCATCAATATCTTGACCACCTTCCTTATCTTCCCCTTCAGTGTTTGACGTGAAGGCTATGCTCTTGGCTTTCTTTTCAGATTCATCACATATTCCCATCTCAAATGTTTGGAGGGATCCAATTAGCTCATCAACTCTCATATTTGAGATGTCTTGAGATTCTTCTATGGTTGTCACCTTCATAGCAAATCTCTTAGGGAGTGACCTGAGTATTTTCCTTACTAACTTTTCATCTGTCATCTTCTCTCCCAGAGCTCCAGAGGCACTGGAAATTTCAAGGATACTCATAAGAAATTCATGAATATTTTCCTCTTCTTTCATCCTCAAGTTTTCAAACTTGGTGGTGAGTAGCTGTAGTCTAGACATTTTCACTCTAGAGGTACCTTCATGAGTGGTTTTGAGAATGTCCCAAAGCATCTTTAGCCACTTCACAGTTGTTTATCAGTCTGAAGATGTTCTTGTCTAACCATTGAAGATGGCATTCAATGCTTTAGAATTTCCAAGGGCTAGATCATCCTCCTCCTTGGACCATTGTTCTTCAGGCTTCTTATCAGTAGTGGCTTTTCCTTCCTTAGTAATTACTGGATGTTCCCAGCCTATTAACACAGCCTTCCAGACCTTGTTATCAAGAGATTTTAGGAAAGCTACCATTCGAGGTTTCCAATAGTCATAGTTAGATCCATCCAAAATTGGTGGCCTGTGAACAGATCCTCCATCTCTCTCCATTGTACCAGAAAGTATTGTCCCTAGATCTCACCCAGAACCAGAGCATGATGCCTGCTCTGATACCAATTGAAATTCTAGTATCAGATATGAGATGTCGAAGGTAATGTCACGACACTAATATCTGAGTAATGCGAACAAGATAAAGATAAAGAATAGTAATGCAATAGACACAAGCAATTGTTAACCCAGTTCGGTCCAACTCACCTACATCTAGGGGCTACCAAGCCAGGAAGGAAATTCACTAAAATAGAATCAGTTCAAAGACTCTCCGTACACTTCAACAAGTTACAGTCTTCCTCACCTAATCTCTACCCGTGCAATTTCTACCTAAGCACTCTTAGATATGAGAACCCACTCACTTCCCTTCAATCACACCTGTGATTTTAAACAACAATCCCTTATGAAAAGAAAACACTTTTCAATTACACACACTTGATCTTCAATCAAGTAGACACACACTTGATCTTCAATCAAGTAGACACACACTTGATCTTCAACAAGTAGACACACACTTGATTTTGCTTAACAGCTTTGATCAAATAGACACACACTCTTGCTTAAAAGCTTAGAGTGACACATTACAACCCACAAATCAGACCAATTCAATCATCTATGGATGAATTGAATGACTTACAAGTCTCACGACTAAACAAGACACAAACCCTTATATTCTCTCAATATTTCGCTCAGTATTGGTTATGTGTTAAATCAGGTTTTCCAAGTCCCTTTTTATAGAAGCTTTCAGTTGGGCTTGGACATCTTGAAAACCCTAAACTATTTTCCAATTAAATCTTCTCATGACAGCTGGTTAGATCTCCTTGGAAAATAAGTAAATCATGTTGTAATCAATGATTGAATGCGCCTGCAAATCAGATCTTCAATCATACATAGATTGCCATTAAATGCACAATCACATAACACATAACATTCTCCCTGAATGTTCTGTGTACAGGATGTCATGACATCGGGTCTGACATCCTGGAACAATCCTGCATAATTCCATAATTCCATTTACAATTTCCAGCAGGTACAAACATATCAGATGCCATGACATTGTGTATGACATCCTGAAACAATCCTGCATAATTATGTTTTTAAACTCCAGCAGGTACATAATATCAGATGCCATGACATGGTGTATGACATTCTGAAACAATGCTGCATAATTATGTTTTTAAACTCCAGTAGGTACATAGATATCTTATGTTAAGACATCACAAACAACATCTTGTGAACACTCTTTGTTTTTCCAAAATTGCTGCCAACACTTAGAACCAACAAACACAAACATTATTATTGATCGACCTCAGATAGTTGTGACTTCTACATAAGTCCAATTACGATTGCTTAACATAGCGCTAAATTTGTCCCAAAAGCAAAAGGTATTTTTATAAGTGAGGTTGTAAATATCCTATTCCTCATGGTATTGTATGAAAATTTTGATGCTTTTTTTTACATTTTGTGAGAGCTAGTGGCATACTTGTTGATTTTATCCAAGTTGGAGCCCTTCGATAAGTGATGTATAGGTTCATATTTTCATGCTTGTGAGTGGATAGTTAAGTGTTCTCTAAAAAATGACCAAAACATCTTTTCATCTTTGATTACTAGCATACTTTACTAACACTTTACTTGTATTAACTTTTACTTCAAAGTCATTTACTTTTATGATCTTTTAATTTATACCATTTACTTTATACTTTATGTTTAACATTTCATATCATATTGTTTATGATTATGTCATTTTGTTCTTTGTCCATTTGGACCTTTCTTCATATTATTGTAAAGAAGACATTAATGAAGAAAAACCTAAAAAGAAAACTTGATTGTTCTGACTCATGGACTTGTAGTTACTATCCTTGGCATCATTGTAGAGTTATGGACTTAGAATTAGGACCTTGACCTTTGCTTTGAGACTTTTGATTTGAGACCTTGGAATCCATCTGGTACCTTTGACTTGGGACTACCTTTGAAGACTTGGTTGAGTTACTTTGATTTCATCTGATGCATGGGTTATTATTTGTTTATTTGGCTTGCTTGAGGCTTAATCCAAAGGAGGGAATACTTGCTTAACTTATTTCATAAAGCTTTCTATCTCTTGGTTAGATCTTTTCTCCCTAACTTTTATTTTATGCTCTAGGACAGGCTCTTCTTCTCCTCCCTTTCTGTAATTTTCAAAATCTTCTCTCTTTTTCAAAACCTTCTTGTTTTCTAACTTGAATCATTTTTCTCAACAAACCTTGACTTTTGTCAAGTGATTTTCAGAACCTTTTTCGTAATAAATGTCAATCTATCTTAAGTATATTGAGGCTAATTTCAAAGACTAAAAAATGCATAACTCATTCAAATCATTGTTTGCCATTTGTGCACTTTTCCCTTTAAAACTTTTCTCAAAAGTTTAGACATGAGTCATTTCCATAGTTGAGATATAATTCTCCTATCTGTAAGACCACATTTTTTACCCTAAGATCCCTCATGCTATCTCATCATATTGCATTGGCTTTGGGATCACACCTTGGCATCCTCATCACCCCTCATTCATTGGGTTTTCATCGGTAGAGATCACCAAGTACATTTGATTGTATCATACTTTTTATTATTATTTACTAACCAAAATACCAAAAATATGTCAATGTATACTTTGTTGCTTTTATAGGTAGTGTGTATGCTCACCTATGCTCCATCAAGCTCATATCTAGGGTTTAAGACCCTCAAGGCAAGGAGATCAATCAAGAAATGGTTCACATTGGTTCTATACATCATATATGGATCCCTATGGTCTTCACATATCATTTTGATCAAGAATTCATCAAGAGTTTGAAGTTTGTTTGCCTTGGAAACCCTAATTCATCTGGGTATCTTGTATGACTTCCTCAACAAGTTTCTTCATCAATTAATAAAATATTTCAATGTATACTTCATATTACATCCTATTGTGCATATAATATCCTCCATGAGTCCCAAAAGTCAAGATAATGTCAAGCTAGCAAGATGGTTCATGGTGGTTGACCAGAGAAAGTCAACTGGTCAAAACTGGGGTTCCCTAGACCCTATCTCCTACAATTTTTATCATATGAAAATGATTCCAAGAGAAACGTTACTCATAATGACACTCCAAACAACTATCATGTTTAAGTCTAGATCTAGTTTTGCTTGGAAAGTCATTTTTTATGGTGAAAGATTATAGGTCATTTTGTTTGAACCCTTGTTAGGAGGTCAACTTCCAAAGACCATAACTTATTATATGAAATCCATTAAAATTCCATGATCAAATTAAAGATGTGTAATCCAACTTTGATGTTTGTAGTAAGGTCAAATTCAACTTTAAAATGCATGTGCCAAGAGGAAACATTATAGGTCATTTTGGGCCATTACCATTGAACAAGCAATTTTCCTCAACTTCTAAAATGCATAATTCCTTCACGCCAAATGAAAAAGAGGTCAAATTAGTGACCAAATTTAATAGTTTTGAAAGAGATACAACTTTGATGAAGGAACATTTTCCATTTGAAGTCCATAACAAAAGTTATTGAAGGTGGAAGAAGTGAACATTTGACTTGGTACTTAGAAAATTTTCATTTATGTTTGATTTCCCAAACGTCCACCTCAAAATTCATCATGATCCAAGATTAAAATAGAAAAGTGTTCAACATGAAAGTTATTCCCCGTGATCTTACCTTTCCAAAAAGTCCAAGATCATCGCATTTGGCCAAAGAATGAAGGACTTGCACATGAGTGTAACGCATGGTACCATTTGGAAGGACTTCATGATCAAACTCATTTCAACATTGCATGGCTTAATATATTGCTTTCAGCATGACCTATGCACGATTTTGGACTTTTTCAAATGATTATTTGGGCTTTGTACATGCTTGTGCAAGCTCATGATGCAAAGTTGCTAATTTTGGAATTCAAATGTAAGTGTGTAAAGAGCATGTGATAACCCTATAAATACAAGTGCAATGAGCTCAGAACTTCATCAACACCTTGCAATGAGCTCAGAATTTCATCTCCTGTTTTGGAAATTCAAACTCCAAGAATTCATTGCCCTTTTCATTCAATTGATCACTGCAAGCAAGAGGAAGAGAAAGCAAGCAAATCCAGATCAAGATCAAGTGAATTTGAAGCAACTCGAAGGTGATTTTTCAGAAACCTCATCTCTTCGATTCTCTCTCAATTCTTCATCGTTCTTTGTGATTTTTGGTTGGCTGAAGTCCTACCAATGTAGGCAACAAGATTGAGTTACTTTGAGGTCAAATCGAAGCAACTCAGTTCATGATCCTCGAAATTCAAATCCCTGTATCTTTTTATATACTTGGAATTGAAGAAAATTGAGGCCAGATTCGAGCTCCTGAGCATTTTTTCTTTGAATCTATGTCATTGTTTTTCATTTTTATGGTGGTTGATGGTGGACCAGTCTGGTGAGGTTCACCAGAGAAGAAGACCGGCGCCAGGGCTCCGGTGGTGAGTTGGCGCCCTTCCAGCCATCTGATGATGTTGAAATATTTTAATCATGACCATTGGTTTTAATTACCATTGTTGCAACGCGTTGACTAGGATGCACCATGGATGACACACGCGTGGCCATCAGACCTGCCACCTCAATTAATGAGGGAGATTTGATGACCCTTGTTTTTTCTCATTTTATTTAATTTCTGATTTTATATTTTAATTGGCTTATTTTGTTTAATTCATATTAAATTCATTTTTAATCCAAAAAATATGAGACTTTCACCAAAAAATCTTTAAATATGTTCTTTTTCATTTTCTGAACTAAAATTATTTTTTGGATTAAATTTGATATTTTTCATGATTTAAATGTTTTTGTGCATATTTTTAATTGTTTAAAATACTTCTGACTTTTCAAAAATCATGATTTATTTTGTCTAAGGTCCTTTGATCTTGTTTGATCTAGGAGAAATCTCTTAGCCATTTATTTGGTGTTTTGAAGAGACTTTAGGTTTTGACCAAATTAAATTAAATTTTAATGCATTTTTAATGTGATTTTTAATTGATTAAATGTTTAAAAATTATGTTGATCCATTTTTATAGTCTTGTGATGTTTGACTATTTGTTTGGACCTTGGTCAAGGTTGATTTGACTTTTGTTAAATTAAAATCATTGGATTTAAGGGATTGATGAAATATACATTTCATCTCCCAAAATGAATGAATGATTTTAATTTGATAAAATTCCTCCCATGACCAATTTTTGTTTCTCTCATCTCCCCTCCCTCTTCATCTTCATCCCACTCTTTCCCATCCCTCTCATTGACCAATGAAATCTCAAGATCCTAAGGCTTATTAGTTCATCAATAACCTTGTGTTAGATGAACCAATACAAGTATGGATTAGATAGGTCCATCCATTTTGATCTTTTCTTTTAGTATGTGGTATGTTTTAGGAGTTTGGTTCATTATACCAAATCTCTAACATGCATTAGCACCTAAATTTTTATTGTCTGACCTCATATAGTTGCGACTTCTACATAAGTCCAATTACAATTGCTTAACATAGAGCTAAATTTTGACCCTAAAGGCATAGCATTCTAGTAAGTGAGATTGTAAGTCTCCCATCTTTCATGGTATTGTGTGGAAACTTGGCCTTTTTTCCTTCCTTTGGAAGATGTCTTGGTTCAAGGATTCATGCTTGTGAATAGATGGTTGAGTGTTCTCCAAAGAATGACTTAATCAATTGAAAAGCAAAACATCACTAACATTTAATTAACCTTGACTAACATTTGACTAACTCTTATTTACTTTGCTTTACTTTCAAGTCATTTATTTTATGGAATTTAATTCCAAGTCATTTACCATTCATTTGTCATTTACATATCATTTAACTTATTTATATTTATGCCATTTTCAATTTGCTCACTTGAGCCATATATTGTGATTGTATATATTTGTTTGTGTATTTTGTTTGTGCTCATGGTCTTAGGACCTTAAAATACCTAATAAACAACAAAAACCCTAAAAAATGTTGGTGTGGACTATTGGGTTTGATCTGAAATTTTGGACTTAGGATTAGGCAACATTCCACATGTAAAAGGACTTGGCCAATGCCAACATTTCTGAGACCAAGTTATTGTAATTTGAGCTTTCATCAGATGCAAGTATTAGGATCCCCTTGAATTCATCTGCTACATGGTCTTGATGCAACTGTTATTTTGACCTCATGCCTAATGCTCCACTCTGAGTTAATCAAGGAGTCTTTCATCTGATACATGAGAAGACAAAGAAGACTGTTAGCTATGGGATTTGTTTGCTTGGATGTGGCCATCTTTATTTGATGCCTTGATCTCCATGATGTCTGATATTACTAATTGCTTGATTCAAAGTCCAAGGGGAAAGTGGGTTTTTCTATATGACATTCTTGCCTGTTGGATTGCATCCTATTGGGCATATCTTTTCAACTCTTAACTTTTAATTTTATGCTTAGGTTAGCCTCTTCATCTTCTCCCACTTCTTAAATTTCAAAATCTCTCCCCCTTTTCAAAAAAACATTCTTTGCTTGTGGTTTCAAAACTTAAACCTTATTTCAAATTAGAAACTTTGGCCTTATGCCATTGCATTTTTAAACTCTTTTCTTAAATCAAATTTGTAAATAAATCTAATGATATTGACTTAAAATTTCAAAAGACAAAAATAACTAACACCCATTCAAACTTTTAGGCCCTTTATGCCTCTTTTAAACTTAAATTTTTTAATTAAAAGTAATCCACTCATTTTGAAATTGATACCACGAACTACGAGGTTTTGATCCCTCATTTTATGTTGGTACGTAGGCACAAGACCGAGGGTCTTGTCAAACACAAAAATATAATAAATGAATTCTTTTCACATCTCCACACTCTATTTTTCTCAAACATCTTTTATACCAAAAACACATACACACATAAAAAAGAGCTTTGGATGCTAACACCTTCCCTCTGTGTAACCAACCCCCTTACCTGTAATCTCTGGCATTTTATTAGTTTTGATTTGAAAACTTCTTATCTTTGGGTTTTGTTCGTACTTTTCCCTTTTCCTTTGGAAACAATAAAAGCACGGTGGCGACTCTGGTTTTATTGACGTTAAGCTTATCTATAGCTTGATGATCATTAATTTACCGCTACAGAAATTAAGTGGCGACTATGCTGGGGAGTAGTCCTCAGTGGGTTTAGCCTACTTTTTTATGTGTATATAATTGTATATTTGATGTTTGTATACTTGTTTGTGTGATATAATCTGTCTGTTGTGCTTGGTGATCTCTGAGTGGTGAGATAAGTTCTAACCCGAACTTGAGTGAAATTAAGATAGGAGGGTGGTATAGTCATGTTTAACTTGTGCCGAGTAGTCCTTAACAAGTTGGCTTGAGACCCATCTACTCAGTGGAGACCCTTTTGGAGTTACTGATGCCACACGAGTCATTTGTGGTTAGGCATTACTTTCTCTAATTTGGGGTCCGAGAAGCTGAGGACTGTAGAACATTTAACCCAACTTGGCCTATTTAGGATGTAGTGCAGAGACTATTCAGGTGTAGATCTGATAACAATTGTTATGCGATACTACACTCAGACGAGTTTCTCTTGAGAATATTATGGGTTAATGAGTCAGTCATCCTAACCTGTAATATCCAATAGATGGAATTAAGACTCTGGGAACTTTTTAGAACAAGATCTATAGGTTTTTATCCTTAGTACACTCCTTTGGGATGGTTCTTAACTTGACTCCATGCTCGTGACTCGCAACAAACCCTTTGGACCTTGTTTGTGTGCTTTGTGTGATCTTGTTTGTGGTTGTTGCATCATGCACTCCTGTCATTTTCATAAGAATTTTTCTCAATTTTCAAGGAACTTAGAGACTCTTTTTGTAAACATCGCAGATATTTTGACCATGGATATTGGAAGGAGGAATACTCGTAAATATAGTTTCAGATGTCCCGATCTTATGGAATTAAGAAAGCTAGCATCTTTTGTTGATGATCCTAAGAGTTTCAGAGACCATTTTGGAAGACTTATATATATATATATATATATATATATATATATATATATATATTATCTACTGATGTTGAGGATGGTCTTCTTTGTATTGTGGTTCGGTTCTATGACCATGTTTATCGGTGCTTCACTTTCCCTGATTATCAGTTTTTGCCTACCTTGGAGGAGTATGCTCATCTTTTGGGCGTGCCAGTTTCTGATAGAGTTCCTTTTAGTGGGGTGGAAGGAATTATTGAGTCTCGAGTTATTGCTAAGGCTATTCACTTGAGGAAATCTGACGTAGATGTTAATCTCACTGTCAAAGGAGGTATCAAAGGGTTGACTTTAAAGTTCCTAATTGAGAAAGCCTTTTATTTTGCAAATGCTAGTAGCATGGTGGCCTTTGAGACTATTCTTGCCTTACTCATCTACAATTTGGTCTTGTTTCCTAACATTGACAATTTCTTTGATGTTAATTCTATGAGGATCTTCGTGATTAGGAATCAGGTTCCAACTTTGCTCGGTGGCACTTATTTCTCCATTAATCATAGGACTTCTAAAGGAGGTGAAATTATAATTTATTGTATGCCTTTATTGTACAAGTGGTTTATTTCGCACTTGCCACAGTCTCCTATCTTAACAGAAAACAAGGGTTATTTAAGGTGGTCTCAAAGACTTATGTCTCTCACCAACAATGACATAACTTGGTATTCTTCTGTTTACGACAACATTGAGATTATTAATAGTTATGTGGATTTACCTAATATGCCTCTTCTTGGTACACAAGGGGGAATCAACTACAATCCATCTCTAGCAAGACGTCAACTTGGGTTTTCCATGAAGGACAACCCTAATAACACTTTGTTAGAAGGTTTATTTTTCTAGGAAGGGAAAGACACTCAACGGTTGAAAGATAGGATGATATGTGCTTGGCACAATATTCATAGGAAAGGAAAAGGTGAGCTTGGATTGAAGAATTGTATAGCTTTGAAGCCTTACACTAGTTGGGTAAAGAAGATAGCTAGGGAATTCAAGATGTCATACGCTTATGAAAGACCCATGTCCTTAGTAGTGGTCAAATCACCCACTATTAAAGGCATAGAGGAATTGTAAGAGGCTTTGGATAGGATGAAGTAAGAGAGGGATGATTGGGAAGACAAATTTCACACCTCACACCTTGAGAAAGAAGAACTGCAAAAGCAGCTAAAAGAGAAGGACTACTTGATAGAATTGCTCGAACAATATGTTGTAAAGAGATCAAAGGATCAAAGGGATTTATTTTCCTTTAACAGTTCATCATCTACTCATCTTCCTACTTCCGGCGTTTGGAAAGGCATTGTAGACCAGTTCGTAATAGAGAAGGATACTATGAAAAACGGCTACGAAAGAAAGATCAAAAGGCTTCGCAAGAAGTATCAACTTGGCGTTGGGTCGACATAGGACATGATTCCATAGGTCTAGTTTCCTTCCTTTTATGATCATTGAAAATTGTATTTCTGATTATAATCCTTTACACTATTAATAATAAAATGATATTTTTAGTACATCGAAATGTGTTATCCTCATTATGATGTTTGAAATTTATATCTTAAAGTTCCTAGGAAAAAAATAATAACAATAGTTCACATTTGCATTTGCATATCATGCATCATGTTGCATCTTGGTCTTGCTTTGAGTAAGTTCGACAGGGGTCTTATTTCTTTCTTGGTCTTCATCCAGATAAGTTTTCTCACCCATACAATACTCGAGCTAATTAGTTGAAGAGGATGGACCTCCTAGAGCAAGAGAATCGTGAACTTCGTGAAGAGGTGTCAACTTTGAGGGACAACTATGAGAGACTTACTGCCATGATGGAAGCTTTGGTGACTGCCATGATGGAAGCTTTGGTGGCTGCTCAAAATCAGCCACCCCAATTAATGAGGCAGATCAAGTGGTCCAAGTTTTTTTTATTTTTTTATTTTAATTTTGTATTCCTTTGATTTTCATTAATTCATATTAATTTTAATATTGATCCAAAAAAATATGAGTTTCACCAAAAAAATTCAAATATTTTCCTCTTTCATATTCTGAATTAAAATTATTTTTTGGATCATTATTAATATTTTTCATGATTTAATTGATTTTTCATTTGTTTTTAATTGTTTAAAAATACTTTTAAGTCCTTAAAAATTCTGAAATTTTTTCTCCAATATCCTTTGACCTTGTTTGACCTATGATAAATCTCATGGCCATTTATTTGGTGTTTTGATGAGGTTTTAGGAATTTGACAAACCATATTTAATTTAAATGTATTATTTTAGTATTTTTAATTGGAATAAATGCCAAATAATTTTGTTGACCAATTGTGATGACTTTTGGTGTTTGACTCTTGTTGTTGGGCCATGGTCAAGGTTGATTTGACTTTGTCAAATTAATATCATTGGATTTAGGGGATTGATGGAATGTACATTCCATCTCCCAAATGAATGAATGATATTAATTTGGTAAAAGTCCTCCTTTGATCAATTTGAGATTTCATATATCCCCCTCCCTCTTCATCTCATTCCCCTTCTTTATACATTTATCTCATTTGGCCTATGATATCTCAAAGTCTTAAAGCTAGTTGATTGAAAAATTAACATGAGTATGGATGAGATTAGGCCACACCTTTTGCATATTCTTTTTGTGTGTGGTATGTTTCATGAGCATAGTTCATAATACTATGTCTCTAACATGCATTAACCCCAAAATTCTATTGCCCGACCTCAAATAGTTGTGACTTCTACATAAGTCCAATTACGATTGCTTAACATAACGCTAAATTTGTGATATAAAAGGCATAGCATTCTAGTTAGTGAGATTGTAAGTCTCCCCTCTTTCATGGTATTGTGTGGAAACTTGGCCTTTTTTCCTTCCTTTGGAAGATGCCTTGATTCAAGGATTCATGCTTGTGATAAGTGGGTTGAGTGTTCTCCAAAGAATGTCTAAGAATGAAAAGCAAAAACAAAACAATACTAAATTCTAACCTATTAACTACTAACTTTTAATTTCAAGCCCTTTACTTTAATGTCATTTAATTCTAGCTTTTATACATTTTCCATTGTTCATATCATTCTAATTGTTTATGTTAATGTAATTTTCACTTTGTCCATTTGGACCATATTGTGTGATATATTTTGTTTGTGTATACTTTGTTTGTTTGTATGGTCTTTGACCATTAATGTACATAATAACAACAAAAACCCTAAAAAACTTTTGCCTGGACTGTTGGCTTGATCCTGGACAAATGGACTTAGAATTTAGGCAACATTCCTATGCTAAAGGACTTGGCCAATGCCAACTTATTGAGAAACCAAGTGCTTGCAATTTGAAACTTCATCTGATACATCATTCAAGATCCCTCTGAGTTCATCTGCAACATGATCATTGTGAAGCTGTCATTTTGAACATGTGACTTATGGAATTCATCTGTTACATGGGCTACCTTGAAGAAGATCATGGAATGGATAAGCTTGGATGTGACCATATTTATTTGATGCCTTTGCTCTTCAAGATAATATAATTGTGCATTTGTGTGTTGCTTGATTCTAAAAGTCCAAGGGAATTCTGGATTTCTATTGACATTCTTGTCTATTGGATTGCTACCCATTTGGTCAGATCTTTTCAACTCTCAACTTTTAATTTTGTATATAGGATTAGTCTCTTCATCTTCTCTCCATTTCTTTAATTTCAAAATATCTCCCTCCTTTTTTCAAAACCTTCTTTGATTGAACTTATTTTGTTCTAAACTTTGACCACTTTGCAAAAAGATAGAAACTTTTGCCTTATGCCATTGCATTTTCAAACTTCTTTTCTAAATCAAACTTGAAAATAGACTTAACTATACTTGACTTAAACTTTCAAAAAGCCAAAAAGAACTAACTCATTCAAACCATTTTTAGGCCTTTGTGCCTTTCAAACTTATTTTTTGTTAAAAGCAATGCATCCATTTTGAAATTTATATCACGAACTACGAGGTTTTGATCCCTCATTTTTATGTTGGTACGTAGGCATAAGACCAAAGGTCTTTCCAAAAACAAAAATATAATTAATGAATTCTTTTCTCATCCCCCCATTCTATTTGTTTGTAAACATCACTTTATACCAAATACATATGCACACAAAAAGGGCTCCCTAGGAGTACCTAGGACGCTTTGGGTGCTAACACCTTCCCTCTGTGTAACCAACCCCCTTACCTGTAATCTCTGACATTTTATTAGTTTTGATTTGAAAACTTCTTACTTTTGGGTTTTGTCTTACGTTTTCCCTTTTCCCTTGGAAATAATAAAAGCGCGGTGGCGATTCTTGTTATTTGATCTCTAGCTTATCCATAGCTTAATGATCATGAATTTACCGCTATAGCGCCATATTCCGCACAGAGATCCTTGTCTGCATTCATATCATATCATATCATATCATAAGCATTTTTGCGGTATCTTAGGGTCAAAAATTGGGTCTTCTGTATTTAAGTCCCTTCAATCTCGTCGAAACAAAGATTTCAATCTTCATATATCTGAATTGCAAAAACTTAAATAGGGGCATCTGTCATACCGTCATTTTTAACCCTAAGATCCCACATGTCATTTGCATCCTTGCATACAAACAAGATCACATCTTTGTCCCCAGCCTCTCGTCTTGGGGTTTTGCCTTTTGCAGGGATCATCAAGCACCTCATTGGTGGTGTTTTACCTTTGTGTTTATATGTTCATTGCTTATCTAACCACTAATAAAAATAGTGAAATATATCTTGTTTTCTTTAATTTTATTATGTAAGGTAGGGCTTTTCATAAAGAACATCAAGTAGGGTTCCTCAGCTAAGATTTATTGATTCCTCAAGTCCAAGTGTGCTCAACCATTGATTCTAAAGAGGATTATATCTCAATACATGATCTCTGATGTTCTCAAGCATCTTGCAATCTCATTCTGACCAACAGTATCTCAAAGTTTTGTGGCTTATTTCTCAAGAAAAGTCAAAGGTTCATATGTTTATTTCCATGCCTTCTTCAATAAGTTACCTCAAACTTGGGCAACTTAATCAAGAGATATTCAAGGGCACCTTATTTTTTTTTCATATGATCATCCATTTACTTTGAAATGCAAGGAAAGTCCAACTGCACAAGTTTATTCAAAGAGGTTTGAACAAAAATTCAACATTTGAAGTCAAAGTTCAAAGGATCGCAACTCATTCAATTCTCAAAAAAATTGAATAATTCTTTTTGCATATGAGTCTTCTCAATATTCTCAACAACTTCTCTTTACATGACAAGAGCCAATTATGACTGGAGGATCATCACAAGTTTGAATACATTATAGGCCATTTGTGGACTTAGTGAAATTTGACATATTTTCAAGTGACCTTTTCTCAAATTTCAAGGATCATAACTTCTTCATTTTTTAACATTTGAGGCTGATTCGTTTTTGCATAATATCATTTGTGATGCACTCTACTAGTTTTCTTCAAGGATCAAAGTCCAAATATGCTTGGAAGGCCATGGAACTCTTTGAGACATTACAAGTCATTTTCAGACATTGGGGACTAAGAATTTTCTAAGTTACATTACCAGATTTTCGTGTCGACTTCAACATGTCATAACTTTTTGCTCGAGCATCCAAAAGCAACCTTTCTTGGCACATTGTGATCTTTGATATGATGTTAACAAATTGCAAGAAGAATGGGATCAAAAAGCCTCTTGTGCAAGATGCCCCATTGAGTTAAACATGGTGACTTGGAATTGAAGAAATTACCATGATCTTAATTTGAACTTCACTAATCCTCAATTGCAAGCCAAATTACCATGTGTTTTGTACCTAAACATGTTTAATCAAGTCTCCAAAAGTTAATTGACTCTTAAAACACATTATTTGGCTGAGTTTTGAAGGATTTGCAAGTCACACTTTTCACACATCATGGGCAATTCGTTTTGCATGAATTGAGCATCATTTCACACGTATGAGATCATCAATCACTTCCCTATAAACAGAGCAACATGTTTGCTTTATTCCCAAGCTTTGGAGAGGCAAGAAATCTCTACTTCAATATGAAATTTTCCAGGAAAATTGAACTATCATGTTTTGAGTTCTAGCTTGTTTCAATCCAATTTCTTGATTCCATTAGAACCTTCGGTCTTCTCTGGCTTTTGCAAAAATTCCCAAGCTCTGAGACCTTCTGAAGTGACCTGACTTGTGATAACATGAAATTATATCACATTTTAGGACTTAATTCAATTAGATTATATTATCATTTACTTTAATTTATCTCATTTTATCAGATATTATGCGGTATTTCCTTTCTATTTATGTCAGGTATCCATTTTGAAGCAAAAGTGAAAAAAGGAAGAAAAGGAGGTGTAAAAAGGAATAAAAAGGAAACAAATAACAAAGACCAAGCCCAGCCCAAAGAAAGCGCACGTTGTGCCTGTGACAGGCGTCACAAAGGTTGTGACGAGCGTCACACTAAGCACACTCCTGTGACGAGCGTCACACATGGTGTGACGGACGTCACACCATTCCCCTATATTTTTGGCACTAGGAACGCAACTGACCACGTTGAAAGCTATTTCCACTCTTGACCCTCGGAACGAAAAGATCGTGTATATGGAAACCCTTGGAAAGCAGTTACACAAGTAGCAGTATAAATAGCAGCTAATTGGGAAAGCTCAGGGTTCGGAGATTTTCCACGCCTTTTGCCGTTTTCGCATTTTTTTCTTCCAGCAGTTTAGGCTCATATTTTTATAGTATTACTTTGCAGAATTTTTATTGTTTTACCTTTCTGCAATTCTATTTTCCTTTCTAGCATTTAATTAATTCTTTTCGCACAATAGTTTCTACACCGGAAACTATTGTGCAACTTTTACCGGATCTAACCTTACGTTAGAATCTAGTTTTTATTCCCTTCGTTTTAATTCGTTGTTTAATTGAAGAATCCAAGAACAAATCCTACCGGCTTGTGGTGGAGTGTTCAAGACTATTGTTTAACGCATTCAGGTTCTTTAATTATTATTTAATGCTTTGTTTTATTACTTATTTATATTATCTGCCTGGGATGAGTCTGTTTATGCATGATATGTATTTTTGTCTGTTTAGTATGTCTGGCTAATTTGCCTAGATATCGGTATGTAAAGTAAGCGGAATAAGGGATCAAGACTAAGTCGGTCTAATTAAATTTAAAAGTAAAATCAATCTTTTTACGGTCTCAATTTACAGGTTTAATAACAAGAATTTTTTACAAAAGTAAAAGACATAAAGAAGTTAAAATCAATAGAGCGAGAGTTTGAGGTTTTAACTGGACAGTGTAAATTAGGCATTAATTCTAGATCAGGGCGAGAGCAAGTTTTAGAGTTAATTAAATTCTGACCTTTTCCAAAAAGTATTCTTAAAGATTGAATGTGAGGACGAGAGTTAAGCATTCGGGTTTAATTGTATAACCTAAGTCAACAGAGCGAGAGTTTGAGATAAGGGTGTTTAAAACGGTCAGTGTTTTCCTAAAAAGAGTTTCTGCAACTTTATTGCTTTCAAAAAGTGGTTTTTGACTTAATTATAAGTGACAGCTACATTAACATAAAATCATGGTTTATTCAACAGAGCGAGAGTTTGAGATAAAACCTTTAATCAATAAAGTTAACTGAAACGATTTATTTTAAAACCAAGAAACCGACAAAGAATTGATTCCCTAATTACGACGAACTACATACCGATATCCGATTTATTAATATTTAATCTAGATCTTAGTTTAGTTTTTAGCTTCGCCCCCAAACAATCAACCATTATTCACCTTAGCTTTACGAAGTAACCTTAGATAACGGTATATCGATTCATAAGTCCCTGTGGGATCGATATCTTTTAAAACTACGCGATAGAACTGTGCACTTGCAGTTTGTACCCCAATTTCGACTCATAAAGTCGCGATCAAGTTTTTGGCGCCGTTGCCGGGGACTTTTATTTAATCGATATCGTAACTCTTCCGTTACGCTGTAGAGACTAAGGTTTCTTTTTCTTCTATTCTTTCTTTCGTTGATTTGTATGCCACGCACTCGCTCACAAGGCGAACCGCTCTATTTACGAATCAACGATATCGAGCTATATCTCCGAGTCTTACGACGAATTCGGGAATATCGTGCTGCAAACAATCTCCCTCCTATAGAACTTCCTGATTTCAAAAACCTTTTTCCTTCGATAACCGAGATGGCAGAACCAATTCGTGCTCTTAGAGATTACGCCGCTCCATCGCAAGATGAGCCGCATTCAAGTATTGCTCCGCCCGCAATCGAAGCAAACAACTTCGAACTTAAACCTTCGCTGTTGCAGGCAGTGCAACAGAACCAATTCTCTGGAAATCCTACCGAGGATCCAAACCTACATTTATCCGTATTTGTCCAATACGCTGATACTGTTAAAGCTAATGGTGTCACTTCAGAGGCAATTCGACTTCGTCTTTTTCCTTTCTCATTAAGAGATAGCGCTAGAAGATGGCTTCAATCTCTCCCTTCCAACTCAGTCACCACATGGAACGAGTTGAAGAAAGTTTTTCTTGCCCGATACTTTCCGCCAAGCAAAACAGCTATGTTAAGAGCCCAGATAAACGGATTTAAACAGAAAGACAACGAGTCTCTTTTCGAAGCATGGGAAAGATACAAAGACATGATGAGACTTTGCCCACACCATGGTTTGGAAGACTGGTTAGTAATTCACACATTTTATAATGGTCTCTTATACAACACAAGGTTAACAATAGACGCCGCTGCAGGTGGTGCATTAATGAACAAACCTTATGCTGATGCTTACCAGCTTATCGAGAGCATGGCCCAAAACCACTATCAGTGGGGAACCGAACGAACAACGGTGGAAAAACCTCAAACGAAAACTGGCATGTACGAGATAAGTAACCTTGATCACGTTAACGCAAAAGTGGATGCTTTGGTCCAGAAAATTGAAAGTCTAAACGTATCACCTCCAGCCGCCGTGGTTGCTATAACTCAGAATTGCGAGGTCTGTGGAATCCAAGGCCACACTCCTACGGACTGTCAACTCTTGACAGGAATCCAAGCAGAGCAAGTAAACTATGCTCAAGGAAGCCCCTATTCGAACACCTATAACTCAAATTGGAAGAACCATCCAAACTTTTCATATAAGAGCAATAACGCTTTGTACGCGCCTGGACAGTCTCCAAATCAAGCCCCAGCTATACCTCCGGGATATCAGAAACCGAACCCATCCATGCCTAACAATAACGCCCCTAGGAAATCCAACTTGGAAATCATGATGGAAAACTTTATAGCTTCCCAACAACAAACCAATAAAGATTTCTTAAACCAGAATGTACACACTGGCGAACAACTTAAACAACTAGCAAGCAAAGTAGATGCCTTGGCTACCCATAACAAAATGCTGGAAACACAAATATCACAAGTAGCCCAACAACAAGCACCTACTGCTGCCCCAACTGGTACATTCCCTGGACAGCCCCAACCTAACCCGAGAAGCCACGCTCATGCAATTATATTAAGAAGTGGAACGGAAGTGGAAGGACCGTCTGATCCAAGGATAGAAAACCAAAACCCTAAGAAATCAACTGAGGGAAGTGAACCTAAGGAAAAGGAAGAGAGTAATAAGGAAACCCTAGAAAAGAAGGAACCTTATGTACCTCCACCACCTTACAAACCACCTATACCTTACCCTCAAAGGCTTGTTAAAACCAAAGATGCGGGCCAATTTAGAAAATTTGTTGATCTCCTTAAACAATTAAACGTTACAATTCCGTTCACCGAAGCTATTACGCAGATGCCCTCATATGCTAAATTCTTAAAAGAAATCCTTTCTAATAAGAGGAAACTTGAGGATAGCGAAACCGTTACACTCCCTGCCGAATGTAGCGCTATAATCCAAAACATGCCCCCTAAACTCAAGGATCCAGGTAGTTTCTCTATACCCTGTCACATAGGAAAATTTGTCATTGACAAAGCCTTATGCGATTTAGGAGCCGGAATTAGCGTGATGCCTTTATCCATATGTAAGAAACTGGAAATGGGAGAATTAAGACCAACCAAAATGTCTGTGCAACTAGCAGATCGTTCCATCAAATATCCTGTAGGAATCCTTGAAAACGTTCCCGTACGCATAGGTCAATTCTACATTCCCACTGATTTTACAATTATGGACATTAGAGAAGATGATATTACACCCATTATACTGGGAAGACCATTCTTAGCAACTGCCGGTGCAATCATAGACGTAAAACGAGGACGACTCACCTTCGAAGTAGGTGAAGAGAAAATTGAATTCATTCTTTCCCAATTCTTGAAAGCACCTGCAATAGAAGATACATGTTACTTCATGGATATCATCGATGAATGCATAAAAGAAGCAGAGTTAGAAGAAGACAAATCATCTGACTGCCTTGTAGAAGATAGATCTAACCAATGTTTAGCAATAACACCGGATCCTACGCAATGTCTTAACAAACCAACCCCTGACCTGAAAACACTTCCCAAAAATCTGAGATATGAATTCCTAGACTTAGAACTTGAACGACCTGTGATAGTTAATGCAGACCTAGGAAGACTCGAAACAGAAAAACTCCTACATATCTTAAGGAAGTATCCAACCGCACTAGGGTACCACATCACCGATCTTAAAGGAATAAGTCCTTCTATTTGTATGCACCGCATCATGTTAGAAGAAGACTGTAAAACCTCTAGGGAACACCAGAGAAGACTAAATCCGATCCTGAGTGAGGTAGTAAAGAAGGAAATAACCAAGTTATTGGAAGCAGGTATTATATATCCTATATCTGATAGCAAATGGGTTAGTCCTGTGCACGTTGTACCAAAGAAAGGAGGCATAACCGTTATTGAAAACGAAAAAGGGGAAACTATAACTAAACGAATCGAATCAGGATGGAGAATGTGCATTGATTATAGGAAACTAAACAAAGCAACCCGAAAAGATCATTTCCCTTTACCATTCATTGACCAAATGTTAGAACGATTAGCAAAACATTCACATTTCTGTTATCTAGACGGTTATTCAGGCTTCTTTCAAATACCAATTCACCCTGATGACCAAGAAAAGACAACGTTCACGTGCCCTTTTGGTACCTTCGCTTATAGACGAATGCCGTTTGGTCTGTGTAATGCCCCTGCAACCTTTCAAAGATGCATGATGGCAATTTTCGCCGACTTTCTCGAAAACATCATGGAAGTATTTATGGATGACTTTTCTGTATACGGACAAAGTTTCGAAGAATGCCTTGAAAACCTGGAAAGAGTTCTTGAGCGATGTGTAAAAGTAAACTTAGTACTTAATTGGGAAAAGTGCCACTTTATGGTACAAGAAGGAATTGTTTTAGGACACATCATCTCAAACAGAGGAATTGAAGTAGACAAAGCCAAAATAGAGGTAATCGAAAATCTTCAACCCCCAAGAACCGTGAGAGAAGTACGAAGCTTTTTAGGACACGCCGGTTTTTACCGACGATTCATCAAAGACTTCTCTAAGATAACTAAACCTTTAACCGGACTGTTGATGAAAGATGCCGAATTCATATTCGACGATAACTGTTTAAAAGCATTCCAAACGCTTAAGCAAGCATTGATCTCCGCACCCATAATGCAGACACCAGACTGGAATGAACCATTCGAAATAATGTGCGATGCCAGCGATTATGCTGTAGGTGCTGTTTTAGGACAACGAAAGGATAAAAAGCTTCACGTTATATATTACGCAAGCAGAACCCTGGATGAAGCGCAAATGAATTATGCCACTACCGAGAAAGAACTCCTAGCAGTGGTATTTGCGCTAGATAAATTTCGTTCTTACTTGGTCGGAGCTAAAATAATAGTTTACACTGATCACGCTGCTATCAAGTACCTTTTAACAAAAAAGGATGCTAAACCTAGACTCCTAAGATGGATCTTGTTGCTACAAGAATTCGACTTAGAAATCAAGGACAAGAAAGGAACTGAAAACGTAGTAGCTGACCACCTCTCCAGACTTGAGAACCTTGAACCGGAAAGAACATCAATTAATGATGATTTCTCGTATGACAAACTTATAGCTACTTTGGAAGAGAACAACTCCGACATGCAAGTAGAAACCACCTTAGCTATATCTGCCACACCGTGGTACGCTGATCTCGTCAATTATTTAGCTGCCGGAATAGTCCCACCTACTTTATCTTACCAGCAGAAGAAACGATTCTTCTACGACATAAAACACTATTACTGGGATGATCCCTTACTTTTCAAAAGAGGCCCCGATGGTATTTTCCGTCGATGTATACCCGAAGAAGAGGTAGAAAATATAATCCAACACTGCCACTCCGCTTCTTATGGTGGACACACAAGTACATCCAAGACCTGCTCTAAAATCCTACGAGCCGGCTTTTATTGGCCAACTATATGGAAGGACGTACATGCGGCTATTAAGGAATGTGACAGATGTCAACGCACGGGAAACATATCTAGACGTGACGAGATGCCACAAAAAGGTATTTTGGAAGTAGAGATCTTCGACGTGTGGGGAATAGACTTCATGGGACCTTTTCCATCCTCTTTCGGTAACAAATACATACTCGTGGCAGTTGACTACGTGTCAAAATGGATCGAAGCTGTAGCCTCCCCAACAAACGACACCCGAGTAGTAACTAGACTCTTTAAGAATATAATATTTCCGAGATTTGGCATCCCAAGAATAGTAGTCAGTGATGGTGGATCGCACTTTATATCCAAGGTACTCGAAAAATTACTATTTAAATATGGAGTGAGACATAGGATAGCGACACCTTACCACCCTCAAACCAGTGGACAAGTGGAAGTATCTAACAGAGAAATCAAGCAAATACTAGAAAAAACGGTCGCCACTTCAAGGAAAGATTGGTCATTGAAATTACCAGAAGCTTTATGGGCATACCGAACTGCTTATAAAACCCCCATAGGGACGACCCCATTTAAGCTCATTTATGGAAAATCCTGTCACCTCCCGGTATAATTAGAACATAAAGCCTATTGGGCTATTAGAAATCTGAATCTAAACTATAAAGCCGCCGGTGAAAAGAGAATCCTTGACATAAACGAATTAGAAGAACTCAGAAGAGACGCCTATGAAAATGCCAGAATCTATAAAGAAAGAACAAAACAATGGCATGACAAGCGTATATCAAGGAAAATCTTCAAGCAAGGCGACGCAGTCCTTTTATTTAACTCTAGACTAAAGTTATTCCCGGGAAAACTACGATCCAGATGGTCAGGACCTTTTCATATCACTAACATCTTCCCTAGTGGAGCAATAGAAATTAAAGGCAAATCCACAGAACCGTTTACCGTAAACGGGCAACGTCTAAAACACTATCATTATGCGGAAACCAATGGAGATTCGCAAATCCTACACTTAGACGAAATGCCCCCAGGACCTATAGATTATACTTAACAGTTTCTTTGTCGAGCTTGCGACATTTAAACAAAGCGCTTAGTGGGAGACAACCCACAATTATTTTCTTATTCTATTATTATCATTTTCCTATTTTTTTCCCTCAATTATTCTTTTAATTTCTGTTTAGTATTAATTCCTGATTTATTTTAATTCAAAAGAAAAAAATATATATATAATAATTTTTTCTTCTTCTTTCGGCATTTGGCCAAATCCCGACTAAAACTCATGTTTTCTTTTCTCTAGCTAACACTAACCAGATGGGACATTTTGATCGTATGGGTATCAAATTCAGAGGAATGGCTCAGAAACAAAAGTTTGAAGAACTAGCCACTAGAGAGATGCTACCTAGTTTATATGCTGATGATTGGGCTATGACTGCCCTTGGACTTAGACAAAGTGTCCTGTATTTGCTGAACCAGATAGGATGGGAGACATCCCCTATCCTGAGACATTTCACCACCTACCGGAGACTCACACTAGAATTCCTTAGCTCATTAATCTATCTACCCAGCCATGGAAAAGGAATTAGCAAAGGTTTTATCCAGTTCAGAATGTTCAATATGGAGTACCAATTTAATATTAGAGACTTTACCAATCTTTTGGGTTTTCCTACCTCCTTTGACACATTCACAGTAAGCCAGGAAGAACTTTTTGAACATAGAGAACTTGAACACTTTTGGGGTAAGCTGACTGGAAATGATGAGCCTGAAGAACATGAGTTTCTCTCTGGAAACATACACAACCCGGCCTTTCGCTATTTCCATAAGATCCTGACCCACACTTTATTTGGGAAGAAGCCAAATAGTACTTCAGTTTCACGTGATGAACTCTTCATCATATTTTGCGCTTCCCAGAACCGTCCAGTAAACGGTGCCACTTTTATGTTAGCTAATTTGGACCACCTTATCCAGGATGAGCGAGCACCCATTAGAATAGGCGGTTTGATAACTATGATAGGTAATGCTATTGGACTACGTCAGCCTATGCTTGGCCTAAGCCCTTTTTGTGGCATTACTACTATGAGTATACCCTTCCTCTTCAACACTATGTTTATAGCAAACCTAGGGTCTGACGAGTTTGAGCTTATTATTGATAACCAGGTTCTTTGCCTATTCACCATGCCCGATCCTAGGACTAGCATTCATAACCGCAGTAACTGGCTCTACAACCTGAACGAAACTCCCACTCCTGCTAGATCCACTGAATCCATCCAGGACTATGAGATTTGTGATGACTATGAGACTTATGATGACCAGATCCCTCATGCTGAATCTGACCCTCAGACACCATCCGGCTATTATGATATTGACCCTCCTCCTCAGCCTGTTCAGACCGAAGAATCAGCCATCTCCGACCTCCGGCATCATATGCCCGGAACTGACTATCACACCGCCATTGAAGCTTTGATGTCAGAACAAGACGCCCTTAGAGGAGAATTTACTAACATGAGACACGAAGTTCTAGGATACATGAGCAGTATGACAGATCAGTTTCACGAGTGGATACATCGTGTTAACTCTTTTGCTCCTCCGGCCAGAGATCGTACAGAGGGATAGAATTTAGTTATTTTTCTAAGTTATTTAGTTTTAAGTTAGATTATCCATTAATGTTATTTGAATTCATGTTCACATTTATTTCTCTTTCATTTCATTGTTTTTCCTTTCCTGTATTACATTATGATCATTTTATTGAAGCTGTTTATTTAATTTTATTATGCAATAGCTATTATGCTCTACTGTTGCTACCTATGACTTATTATTATGCAAAGCAGATTAAGCGTGCACGATAAATTAAATTACAGAATAAACCAATCATAAGCAAAACAAAACAAAATAAATAACAAAAATAAAATCCTTTACCAAAGTGATTCTGTGAAACGCTACTGAAACCTTGCCAAAATGGAATGTGTGACGAGCGTCACACAATCCATAACGGACGGCACGCCAAGTGCCCGTTACGAACGTCACACCCCTGTGACGAGCGTAACACCCTTCAGACTAGTGAACGTTAAGGAGCCGTTGGAGACGAACGTTACACCTTCCTTTTTTTTCTTTTTTTTTACCTTCCCCATTAATTTCCATTCAACCACACTTAATTACTTTTCAACCACTTTTTCTTTCCAACTTCCAAATTCTTCTCCTATAAATACCCCTCCAAACCTTCCTTCATTCACCACAAACCATTCTCTCCTACCAAATACATTTATTTTCTTTCCAAATCACCCCTTCAAAATTCATTCATCACAATGGCGGGAAATCAGAATTTTGGAAATATCATCTTCCGATCCGAAGATGAAAATTACCAAAGGGAGCAATTCGAGCGTTTCCAACAGCGAGGCGTCGTTTCCACCAGGTACCCCGATTTAACTTGTTTACAACAATTAGGATTACTCCAAGGTATCGAATGGATGCTCCGTCAAGCCAACTTAACCTTCCTTTGCACTCATAATCAACCTACCTACCCATCCCTAACCTTAGAATTCTTAAGTTCATACGACTACACCACTTCCGCCGGTGAAGACGAATTTTTAACCGGTACCGCAACCTTCCGTATGTTTAACACCGAGTACTCCTTAACCCAAAACCAATTGAGTACCATGCTACAATTCCCCATAGAAGGTCTGCTACACCCCAAAATCCCTCCAAACTCAAACTGGAACACAGTTGGCGTTTTTGGCCTTTTTAAGAAAATTTCCGGTATAGATACCTACAACTGGGAAGAGCTCCTTCTCTCCCATATACATAACCCCACTATCCGGTACTTTATCCGCATCTTGCAAAACACAGTTTTTGGAAGACCAAACAACAGCAAGGTCAACTCAAAGGAGCTATTCTTCCTCCAGTGCGTCTTCGAACCAGATACCCAGGTAAACGCCGCCTCCTTTCTATTTCATCATATCCGCACCTTATGTGCTAGAGGCCGGCAACCTTTTATAATTGGTGGATTAATCACCACCATAGCACTTGGCCTAAACCTAGGGGATAAACTCCAAACTTTAGAATCTCTACCTCCCCTATCTATGGATATCAGCTACTGTCGATCCAGCCGCTTGATTAAGAACAGAGTAGGCGGAGGATATTATCTTATGGTGAACAACCAGGCAGTCCCAAGCGTTGTTCTACCAAATATCGCCCTAACTGATGTCACAAACCCCGACCGCCACCTCTATGATCTAAACGCTCCCGAAGCCACCGAGCCTTCACAAACAAACCCGTACACAGACGAGTTTGAAGCAATGGAGCAAGGTGATCGTCCGCCTACACAACAGTCAGTCCCGCTCAACCCTTCCGGCAATGCAACTGGCCCATCCTCCCAACGTCGTCGATGAAGAAGGCCTGCAACCAACGACGACATCATAGATGCTATTGAGGGTATGCAGGCACAGAATGTCGAGATGATGCAGATAATGCATCAAATGCAACAACAACAGGATGCTAGGAATGCCATAACCGACCAGCGGTTTACTGAGTTGTTCAGCAGGTTCGACGACTTAGACTTACGTCAGAGATCACCAGGTCCAAGAACCAGAGGCGGAAGACAACCTTAGTTGTAGTTTCTCTTTCCTTTCCATATTGTATTTCATTTCCTTAAAACATTGGGGACAATGTTTAGTTTAAGTATGGGGGGGAAACCATGTTCTTTCTATTTCCATTTCTTCAAGTATGTACCTTTCCTTTCATTGCTATTTTAATTATTATTTATTTATTATATTATAAAAATAAAAAAATAAAAAAAAAAATAAAAAAAAAATTTCCATATCTATTCCCTCAAACTTTCATGAGCCACAACAACAAAAATTCAACACCCAATAAGTATAAAGGTTGCTCATCTTATCGATCTTGAGTCGAATCAAGACAAAGACTACTACCGCCAAACACTCTAAACGAACCCAACACGTTAGATCAGGATAAGTACCTATTATACCAATCCCTTGAACTTTTAGTTTTATAGTAACCCCAAGTAGTTTATACGAGAAGTCAGCACCATCTTAATAGCAAACTACGTGGAGAACCGATGAATATAAGTGGACGATTCCCAAAGTAACATAACAAAAAATATATCAGGAAATGCACTAATTAAGTTAGGTGATCCTTACCAGATCATTTAATCTAAAGGTTGCAGATCATACAAAAGCATAATATGAAAGATCCATTATGAGTTGGTTCAGCAGGTATCTGGTACTGAACTTGGTAGGGCGGAATACGGTTCGATCCCCCGCAATTTGCAATGGGCTGAATAACGAAGTTATCCGATTTATGTACCAGAACTTCCAGCTAAAAGGGAATCATAATCACTAACCGGTTACTCCACTATGTGCGCGAAAAGATAAAGGGCTTAATGTGATTTCGCTAGAATGAAAACGGGTGAAATAAGAGTAAAAGAACTAGGATAGCTATCATAGTGTACTTGAACTGATTTGCACGAGGCAGGGTTATCTAGGTTGTGACGGTAGTTGTTGATATCGAGATTTAACTCAAGTTGCTTCTAAACAAAATCCACTTGCAACCTATTACGAATTGATGTGTGTTTTGAAATTTCATCTGGCTAAATTTCTAATACGAGTTCTATACTGAATTTTGCTTGAGGACAAGCAAAGATCTAAGTATGGGGGAGTTTGATAACATGAAATTATATCACATTTTAGGACTTAATTCAATTAGATTATATTATCATTTACTTTAATTTATCTCATTTTATCAGATATTATGCGGTATTTCCTTTCTATTTATGTCAGGTATCCATTTTGAAGCAAAAGTGAAAAAAGGAAGAAAAGGAGGTGTAAAAAGGAATAAAAAGGAAACAAATAACAAAGACCAAGCCCAGCCCAAAGAAAGCGCACGTTGTGCCTGTGACGGGCGTCACAAAGGTTGTGACGAGCGTCACACTAAGCACACTCCTGTGACGAGCGTCACACATGGTGTGACGGACGTCACACCATTCCCCTATATTTTTGGCACTAGGAACGCAACTGACCACGTTGAAAGCTATTTCCACTCTTGACCCTCGGAACGAAAAGATCGTGTATACGGAAACCCTTGGAAAGCAGTTACACAAGTAGCAGTATAAATAGCAGCTAATTGGGAAAGCTCAGGGTTCGGAGATTTTCCACGCCTTTTGTCGTTTTCGCATTTTTTTCTTCCAGCAGTTTAGGCTCATATTTTTATAGTATTACTTTGCAGAATTTTTATTGTTTTACCTTTCTGCAATTCTATTTTCCTTTCTAGCATTTAATTAATTCTTTTCGCACAATAGTTTCTACACCGGAAACTATTGTGCAACTTTTACCGGATCTAACCTTACGTTAGAATCTAGTTTTTATTCCCTTCGTTTTAATTCGTTGTTTAATTGAAGAATCCAAGAACAAATCCTACCGGCTTGTGGTGGAGTGTTCAAGACTATTGTTTAACGCATTCAGGTTCTTTAATTATTATTTAATGCTTTGTTTTATTACTTATTTATATTATCTGCCTGGGATGAGTCTGTTTATGCATGATATGTATTTTTGTCTGTTTAGTATGTCTGGCTAATTTGCCTAGATATCGGTATGTAAAGTAAGCGGAATAAGGGATCAAGACTAAGTCGGTCTAATTAAATTTAAAAGTAAAATCAATCTTTTTACGGTCTCAATTTACAGGTTTAATAACAAGAATTTTTTACAAAAGTAAAAGACATAAAGAAGTTAAAATCAATAGAGCGAGAGTTTGAGGTTTTAACTGGACAGTGTAAATTAGGCATTAATTCTAGATCAGGGCGAGAGCAAGTTTTAGAGTTAATTAAATTCTGACCTTTTCCAAAAAGTATTCTTAAAGATTGAATGTGAGGACGAGAGTTAAGCATTCGGGTTTAATTGTATAACCTAAGTCAACAGAGCGAGAGTTTGAGATAAGGGTGTTTAAAACGGTCAGTGTTTTCCTAAAAAGAGTTTCTGCAACTTTATTGCTTTCAAAAAGTGGTTTTTGACTTAATTATAAGTGACAGCTACATTAACATAAAATCATGGTTTATTCAACAGAGCGAGAGTTTGAGATAAAACCTTTAATCAATAAAGTTAACTGAAACGATTTATTTTAAAACCAAGAAACCGACAAAGAATTGATTCCCTAATTACGACGAACTACATACCGATATCCGATTTATTAATATTTAATCTAGATCTTAGTTTAGTTTTTAGCTTCGCCCCCAAACAATCAACCATTATTCACCTTAGCTTTACGAAGTAACCTTAGATAACGGTATATCGATTCATAAGTCCCTGTGGGATCGATATCTTTTAAAACTACGCGATAGAACTGTGCACTTGCAGTTTGTACCCCAATTTCGACTCATAAAGTCGCGATCAACTTGACTGAGCTTCATCAACTTATGATCATCATTTGGACAAGATAGTTATGAGCATCATTTAAACTCAAACAAGTTACCACAATGTAGTCCTTCACTCTCTGATTCTCCCCTAACTTATCTGGTGTTGATTGATCGTGTTCATCATTTAATTTAATTTTTCGTGGCTTACTTGCTTCTGAAACTTCTATGAAATTCTCCATGCTCGATTTAGACAAATTAATTTCGAGCTTGGGGTTGAATTCGTGATGGGGGCGATTACGTTGGTGGTAGTCTCATGCTCTGTATTTACCAAATGATGAAACTCTGGTGAGGGATCTGTTGGTGTAAGCCCTAGAGGCCAATACTTTTGGTACTTGTATCGAATTATTTATTAATAATAAAAGGCTTTTTCTTTATTACGTTTGTTTAGTAAAGTCCCTGGAATAGATAGTCCGTTTAATGTATTAAGTGTGACTTAATCATGAGAACACATTAAACATAAGGACATTATTCTTAAAGTATCAGTAGTCGAGCTTTAGTGTGAAGTGGGATAACATTAAAGCATTAAGACTATTATATTTGTAGACTGATGATCACATCTCATGGATCATGGATAAAGAGTTATCAAGTCTTAAACATAGGTATGAATATTAGGAGTAATATTTATACCGGATTGACCCGCTATGAGAATACTATATAGAAAGTTATGCAAGGTGTCATAAGTTATTCTCATGGTGATAATAGTGTATTCCACTCTTCGACCTGAAACCAATCCTAGATGTAGAGTCGAGTGCTTTATTGCTGATCAAATGTTGTCCGTAACTGGATAACCATAAAGACAGTTGATGGGTACTCCACAAAGCATGCTGAGGGACATGAGTGTCCTAGATGGAATTTGCCCATCCTGCGTAATAGGATAAATGTCTATGGGCCCAATATTGAACTGGACAAGGATGACACGGTCTATACCTTGTGTTCAATATAGACATAAGGGCAAAAGGGTAATTATACACATAATTATTATCACAGAAGGAATTGTCAGAGCACATGACATTTTCGTGTCTTGGGTAGCAGTGATGTGTTGCTAGATACCGCTCACTGTTTATTATGTTAAATACATGATTTAATATAATTGCCAACGCCGCGAAAACCTACAGGGTCACACACAAAGGACGGATTGATGAGAGATAGAGTAACTAAGGAATATCGTAAGGTACGGTACCCTTAAGTGAATTATAGAACATCGTAAGGTACGGTGTACTTGAGTAGAATACGAAATATGGTAAGGTACCATGGGCTTAAGTGATTTTGGGCATATTATAAGATATGGGCCAAAATACACTTAAGTGGGCTTTTTAGCTTGAAGCCCACACAAGTGGTTCTATAAATAGAACCCTTGTGCAGAAGCAAAAATTTTGCGGTTGCATTATTTTCGTTTTCTATCACTCTCTCTCTCTCTCACTCAAAGCCTTCATTCGTACCAGCTAGCATTGAGATTGAAGGAACCCGTTCGTGTGGACTGAGTAGAGACGTTGTCATCGTTCAACGTTCGTGATCGCTTCGTGGATCTGCATCAAAGGTTTTGATCGTCACAAGAGATCTGCACCAAAGGTTTCAGTCGTCACAAGAGGTAAATATTCTATCACTGATCATGACCATTCGTAAGGATCTCTAAAGGAGAAATTTTTTAATTTCCGCTGTGCTTTGGGTCGCAATTCTCCTTCAGGATCATCGGGGAAGATGACCGGAGTTATCTCAGGTCATCTGAGTTTGTATCCACATTGGCAATTTGAAATGTTCTGATTGTTCCATTTTGAATTAGATCTCATGTTTTATTTTTGCTAATTTCCATCGTGCACCCCAGCCTGAGGGATTCTTGAATCTGTCACGTCAATTAATGAGGTCAGATCCAACGCTCCGTGTTTTTTCTGATTTTTTTCTTTTTTCATTTTTAATTGCATTTTCTTTGAAAGTTCATAGTAAACTCACTTTTCATCCAAAAAATCCAAAAATAATTTCTAAAATTCTCTTTTACTTTTTTCCATCTGATTTTTATTTTTCCATATTTTATTTTCTTGATTTTCTATTTTTCTTGAATTTCATCTTTTTACTTTGTTTTAATTGGTTTAAAAATACTTTTAGGCATTTAAAATTTTTGAAACATTTATTTTATGTCTCTTATTTTATTTCCAACCTTCAATAATTTTCTTGGCCATTTATTTGGTGTTTTTAATGGATTTATGGATTTTCTCTTTTATTTCCCTTTTAAAATTCATTTTAAAAATATTTTTGATGCATTTTATTTTATCTTTTTGAATTTTATGCATGTTTGACCTTTGTTGACTTTTGTGGGCCTTGGATCTTAGTCACTTTGATCATAGGTCTCATCAAACTCAATGGATCTTGAGTGTTGATGGGGTGAAAACCCTAATCCACCAAAATGGATGATTGATTTTGATGATGATTTGAAAAAAAACCTTTGATCCAATTTGGATTTGGTTTCTCTTGCCTTCTTCTTCTTCTTCTTCGTCTCTTTCTTTCCCTTTCTCTCTTGATTAATCGGATGATTTGTGTCCATCTTGTTCATGATGTGTGGATTGGTGTTTGATGAACTTTCATCATTTCAAATTTACCTCCAAATTGATCATGAATCATTTAAGGTACTTTGCATTGATGCATACGTTTGTTCTAAGTATCATGAAGTATGGATTGAAGTAATGGACCATCCTCCTAGCCTTTGTACTTGATTCATCCTCTTTTCTTTTTGTGTGACATGACTTTAGGAGAATGATTTACATGCCATTTCTCTAGCATATATTAACACAAGCATTATTATTGACTGACCTTAGATAGTTGTGACTTCTACATAAGTCCAATTACGATTGCTTAACATAACGTTAAATTTGTCCCGAAAGTAAGTCATTTTCATAAGTGGGATTGTAGTCTCCTACTCCCCATGGTATTGTGTGAAAATATTGCTTCCTTTTCACCTAAAAGAGTTAGTGGCATACTTGTTGATTTAATCCAAGTTGCATCCCTTCTCATAGTGATATAGAAGTCCATATTTTCACTCATGTGGGTGAATAGTTGAGTGTTCTCCCAAAAATGACAAATTCCCTTTGATTACGAACACAACTTACTAACATATTATTGTATTAACTTTACTTTAATGTCATTTATCTTATGTTCTTTAATCATTTTTCCATTTATTTTATGCTTTTATTTTTAGCATCTCATATCATATTGTGTGTGCTTATGCTATTTGCTCTTTGTCCATTTGGACTTCTTTTTTCTTTTAAAGACATTAATAAAAGAAAAACCCCTAAAAATTGGTTCTCCTAATTCATTGACTTGAGGTTACTATCATTGACATTGTTATGAAGTTATGGACTTAGGATTAGGATCTTGACCTTTGCTTTGGGAGTTTGTGATTTGAGACCTTGGGATCCATTTGGTACCTTTGACTTTGGGCCTCTTTTAAAGACTTGGCTTGGTTATCTTGGTTTCATCTGACACATGAATCATTATTTGTTTATTTGGTTTGCTTAAGGCTTAATCCAAAGGAGGGAATTCTTGCTTGACTTATGTCACAAAGCTTTCTACCTCTTGGTTAGATCTTTCCCCCTAGCTTTTACTTTATGTTCTAGGATAGTCTCTTCTTCTCCCCCCTTTCTTTAATTTTCAAAATCTTCTCTCTTTGTTTTCAAAAACCTTCTTGTTTTCAAACTTGAACCATTTTCTCAATAAATCTTGACTTTTGTCAAGTGATTTTCAAACATATTTTCTTAATAAATGCTAACACATTTTAAGCATATTCAAGACCAATTTCAAAATACTTAAAAAACGCATAACTCATTCAAACTAATTTGTGTCCTTTGTGCACTTTTTTTAAAAAAACTTTTCTTTCTCAAAGTTTACACAAGATTCATTTCCATAGTTGAGATATAATTCTCCTATCCCCATAGTATTGATGATAATTATTTTCCACCTAAGAGAGCTAGTGGCATACTTGTCTATCTTTATCCAAGTTGGAGCCCTTCTCTGTGGTGATGCAAAGTTATCATACTTATGGGTGGCTAGTTGAATGTTCTCCTTTAAATAACAAAATGTCTTTTCATTAAAAAGAATAAAAACAAATATCTTTATTATTTCTACCATGAAATACGAGGTTTTGATCCTCCATTGCACTTTGTTGGTACGTAGGCATGAGACTCAGAAAGTCTTGGCAAACACAAAATTATGAAAAACATTTCTCTTTCCATCTCCTCAATCTTTTGTAAACAACACCATTTTAAAGCCAAAATATATAGATTTTAAAAGAGGTTCCTATAGAGTACTATAGATGTTTAGGGTGCTAATACCTTCCCTTTGCATAACCAACCCCTGAATCCTTATCTCTTTTTTTTATTAGTTTTATTTTAAAACATCTTTGGGTTTTATCGTTTTTTTTCCATTTCCTTTGGAAATAATAAAAGCGCGGTGACGAATCTTGCTTTGTGAGTTAAGTTAATCAAATAACTTAATCTCAAAAAATTTACCGCTACAAGTTGCTATGTATTATGTGAACTTGTTTTTGAATGATTTAAAATGTGAAAACATCACTGCAGTGCTTGAAATTGACTGATTTTCTGCTATTGGTGCAGGTGTAACCAATTACCAGATATGGCGTAACCGGTTACACACTCGAAAACATGTCTAAAATGGGCTACTGGAAGTGGTGCACATGCAGGTTTAATCGGTTACCTGATTCTTGGTAACAGGTTACCAACTTGATAATAAGTGTAAAATGGTTGGTTTTTGGTTGATCAAAGTTGGTGTAACCGATTACCTGGTTTTGCATAACCGGTTACATGCTCAAAAATGTGTGTTTTTTGGATGATGGAATGGCTCGCAAGGTAGGTGTAACCGGTTAGACTATGATGGAATGGCTCATTGTGTATGATTTGCAGGGTTGAATTGGGATTAGTATGAAGATTATGACATGAGCAAAATTTGAACATGAGCAGAACTTGACTCTTTGTATGAAACTTGAACATGGGAAAAACTTGGCATGATGCCCCTTAATGAAGATTGGTGACTCGAAGGTCAAAGTGGGAGTCATGAATATGAAGAAGGGAATATGTATAGGGTTAAGATTATTGGTTGACTTTAGTCAAATATTTACCAAAAAGTAAACAGTTGACCAAAGTCAACTTTAGGCCAACAATGTGTATTTTGTGTAGAATTGGATTTTGAACTTTTTGTAATGACTTTGAAAGTTATTGGTAATGAAAATTGACCCTTTAATTGAAATGTTTCTTATACTTGAAGAAATATAGTTTCCCTCCAAAAATTGAATTTAAATGAATATCTGAATCTTGCATTTGATTTTGCCTTGCCATATCTTAAAATGAATCATGGATTTGAGCATTGCATTTTAACCTTGAAAATGAAGTATCATGAATCTTACTATTTGGACCATGGATCTTAATTCCTTGTCTTGAATCCACACCACACATAGTAAAAAAGTGTAATGACCAAGCCCATAAAGACACTTAATCAATCAAATGAATCTCCTATGGTTGACCAATGTGATATCTGCGATCCTTAATTAAATCCAATACCAAAATGCAAACCATATGATCCATGGATGCCAAAGATCAAGGATTAGGGTTTCATGGTCCTGAATTCAAAAGAATTGTCATCATTAGTCAATGTATCATGCTATGCCCTGTATTTGGATTTCAAGGAAATCCTAGCTCCTTGTTGATCATAAACATCAAAATCCTTTGAACCCCTGATGTTTAATGCAAATGGTTAAATGAATATGTTATGATGCTAATGCATATGCAGATGAATCACAAACCAAAAGTCAGATGAAAATGAAAAGGGGATGGTAAATTTAGGGGTATGACAGTTGCCCATATTTAATCTTCTTGGCCCTGAAGGTATGAATTGCAACGACTTTCAGACATTCGAGGTAGAAGAGAATTAAATACCAGAATATCTAAAAAAAACGTTGGGATTAGAGTGGATGTAATGTGAGGCAAGTGTATTAGTGGGAAATTGTTTATGGAATGGCATATAGGCTTCTGTAGGGTCATCTGTAGGGGATAGGCTGAAATATTCTATTGGGGATATAGATAAGCCACAAAGAGAGATGTTTGTTATACATGACGTATGCGACGTGCTATGTATGCAGTATATATGTTTTATTTTTTGTTTTTGCCTCAAGCTTTGGCAGGTATTGGTGGTTGAGATGTTTCAGTAAGGTCCCGCAAGGGTAAGAATATTGTATATTTGCAAAAGGAAAGTAACACATGTAACTTGAAGCTCTCTTCTACAAGAGGCAGAGAGATCTTGCAAAAGTTAAGCGAGCCTTTGCTGGGGAATGACAAGGTATGCCCTGGATTTAGGTTTCAAGGAAACCCTAGCTCCTTGTTTATCATAAACATCAAAAGCCTTTGAATTCATGATGTTTAATGAAAATGGTAAAATGAATGTGCTATGATGCTAATGTATATGCAGATGAATCACAAACCAAAAGTTAGATGAAAATGAAAAGGGGAGGGCAAATTTTGGGGTATGACACTAGTGCAATAAGCCTTACTAAAAATCTAGTACTTCATTCATGAACTAAACATATTGAGACGCGACATCATTTTCTTAGAGATTATATTGAAAAAAGGGATGTTGTTTTTAAATATGTTGACACTAAAAGTCAACTTGCATATACAAAACCATTGTCATCGAAACATTTTCACGAGATCTGTAGAGATTTGGGAATCTTAGATATCTCGTGTGTAAGACCCCAATTTTGACCCTAAGATCCCTCATGCAATTTCATCATAAGCATTAGCATTGGGACCATATCTTGGCATCCTCCTTACCTCTCCTTCATTGGGTTTGTTCTAGGAGAGATCACCAAGAACTTTGTGATTATATCATACTTGTATATTGTCATTTCACTAACCAAAATACCAAAAATATGTCTTTGCATCTATCTAACTCTTTTGTAGGAAGAGCATGGTCTCATTGATTCATTGATTACATCTAGGGTTTGAGACCCTCATGAACGAGCACAACCAATATTTGATTCAAGAACGGTTATAAGCATCATATATGAGTCTCATTGATCTCTACATGTTATATTGATCAAGTTTGCTTCAAGAGTTTGAGGGTGATTTGCCTCGGAAACCCTAGTTTGACTAGGTATCTTAAGTAACTTCTCCAACAAGCTATCTCACCAATTGATCAAATTTCTCAAGGTGAACTTCAAATATCATCATCTTGTGCATATATGATCTACCATGAGCCAAGAAAGTCAAGATAATTGGAAATTAGCAAGTTGGTTGATGGTGGTTGACCAGATGAATTCATCTGATCAAAACTGGGTCTCCCTAGAGCCTATCTCCTACAATTTTCACCATATGAAAATGATTCCAAGAGACAACTTACTCTAAATTACATTATAAACAACTTTCATGTTGATACATAGAGCTAGTTTTTCTTGAAAAATCATTTTCTATGTTGAAACATTATAGGTCATTTTGTCTAAACCCTAATTTAAAAGTCAACTTCCCAAGGCCATAACTTGCTCAATTTTTATGAGATGAAAGATTTCCAAGTTGCAAAATCAAATTCAATGTGTCTAATTAAACTTTGATGTTTGGAGTGGGAGCTAATTCAACTTTTTTGAGCATGTGATATGAGGCTACATTATAGGTCACTTTTGACCTATACCATTGATCGAGTGATTTTTCCAAACTTCAAAAATGCATAACTCTATCATTTCAAATCCAAATAACATGAAATTGGTGACCATTTTGAATTTCTTTGAGAGAGATACAACTTTGATGAATACACTTTTCTCATTTGAAGCTCCCATAAAAAGTTAAGCAAGGTGGAATATTGAGACATATGGCTCGACACTTAGAAAAATTTTGATATGTCAAAATTTTCCAAACTTCCACCTCAAATTTCTCCAAGTTACAAGCTCCAAATGAAAAAGTGTTCAACATTAAACTTGTTCCTCTAGATCTCACCTTTCCAAAGAGCTCAAGTTCATTCATTTTGGATGAGAAATGCATAGGCTGCACATGGCTTAAACAGGTTGATGTCATTTGGCATGGATCCAACTTCAAGTATCAATGTTCAATTGCCTTGCATTCCAAGCTTGCTTCAACACATTTGGTCATTCATTTTAGACTTCAAGCTATCATTTCATGAGCCTATGCGCGCCCATGCACCATGCTATCATCATTTTCCAAATTTGGAAGGTTGAAAAGAGTGTGCAAATATCACATCGATTTGGCTATAAATACAACTACATTTGCTCAAAAATCACACACACATTGCGCCAGCTTTGAATCTCCATTGAAAACCCTTCACTCTCATAGGATAAACCTGAAAAATTCATTTGAATTTGAGCTTGAATCTCCGCTGTTTTGGAATTCAATTATCCAGGAGTCCATTGCTTCTAAACCTTTCCATTCCTCTCATGCAAGAAATTGAAGTGAAGCCAAGCACAATTCAGATCAAGATCCATCAAGTTCAGACCTCCATTGAAGGTAATTTGCAGAAATTTTAAACTCTTAGATTCTCTCAACTTATTACTCAATTCCATTGAGTCTTGAGTTGTCTGAAGTCCTACCAATGTAGGCAAGAAGATTGAGTTGCTTTGAGGCCAAATCGAAGCAACTCAGATCATGAACCTCATTTTTCAATTTCACATATCTCTTAATATATTTGGAATTGGAGGAATTGGAGGTCATATTCGTGCTCAGTGATGTTTTTTCTTTAAGATCATGTCCCTGATTGTTATTTTGGTGATGGTTCATCTTGTCCAGTCCGGTGGAGCTCACCAGGGAAGATGACCGGAGCTCTGGCTCTGGCTGTCGCAACTAAAATGCGAAAAAACAACCGGCGAAGGAAAAGAAACAGAAGAGTCGGCACCGTTCATTATTTATTCCAAAGGGGGAAAGGAAACGATCGAAAAAAACCTGAAGAGAAGGAAAAGACAAGGTCTCGCAACCAAATCTAGGGTTCGGGAGTCGATTATGTGAAGGGAAGGTATTAGCACCCCTACGCATCCGTAGTACTCTACGGGATCCACTCTTGTTGTTCTAGTCTAAAGGTTGTAGGTATATTTAAAGTACTATCTGCTAAAAGAAAGTTGAAAGAAAATGACTCGCAAAGATGTCGCATCCACTGCCTACGTATCTCATCTGAATATGAGAATCAGAGTCTTCGTAGCTCGGCTACCTATGGGTTAAAGAGAAGTGTGCTCGCTAAGACCTCGCGTCTTATGCCTATGTATCTCATCTGGAATGAGAATCAGAGCAAAACATAGTTCAACTAACTACGGGAACAAGGGTCTCGATTGCAACTAGGGCAAGAGAAAGGGAAGGTCTCGATCGCAACGAGGGCGAGAGAAAAGAATCACAACAAGGGCGAAAGCAGGCAAAGTTGTTAGTCAAACTCGGCAAGACATCGCATCTCGTGCCTACGTATCTCATCTGAACATGAGAATCAGAGTTGTTGTAGTTCGCCTACCTATGGGTTAAAGAGAAGTGTGCTCGCTAAGACCTCGCGTCTTATGCCTATGTATCTCATCTGGAATGAGAATCAGAGCAAAACGTAGTTCAACTAACTACGGGAATAAGGGTCTCGATTGCAACTAGGGTAAGAGAAAGGGAAGGTCTCGATCGCAACGAGGGCGAGAGAAAAGAATTGCAACAAGGGCGAAAGCAGGTAAGGATTAGTTGTTAGTTGTCTGTCAAACTCGGCAAGACATCGCATCTCGTGCCTACGTATCTCATCTGAACATGAGAATCAGAGTTGTCGTAGTTCTCCTAACTAGGGGTTAAGGATTGCCATCTGAACATGGACTTACAAAAGAGGACACCGGCCGTGTCAAAGGAAAGTGGGCAATGTGTTCACGTCCTAGCACTAGGTGTCGCAGCTCGTTGAATCGAGTATTAGGCAGTTACCTCTTTGCAATAGAACGGACTGACATGCCACAAGATCGGAGACGTACGGAAGGTCTAAAAGTGAGGAAGCTCTACCCTAGAGTTGTCATGCAATATGGACCTATGTGTTAGGATTTACAGAAGGGAATATCTACCTAATGTTAGCACGCAAATAAATAAGGGAATTCTATCTATGTTATCATACAAAGGGTTCTGCCTAATGGGTGCTACCTAAACGGAACAAGAGTCGACGGATGGAGCAAGGAAAGGTGCCACGGATAAAGGGTAGATGGCGATGCATGAAGCAATAGACTTACAGGTAGATGGCGATGCCTGAGGCAATCGACTTACAAGATAAATGGCGATGCCTGAGGCAATCGACTTACAAGAGGATGGATGAATACGTGCTGGTTCTGTTAAGCTTTGAAAATGATTACTCGACGTTGGATCAAGCTTTTGGTCTTGTTTTGAAATAGTTTTCGGATGTTCGTTTTAATTATTGTATTAACAGATGAATAAAGAATGAAAGAATAAACATTATACACTTTATGGGAGAGGGATACATTTGTTATGAATGGGGATGGCTCATGGCAAGCAAACAATAAGAATATATGCCTCATACATCATACAAGTAAGCAACAGTTAATCAAATAATAAGATGAGTAAATAAGTGTATGATCAAATCCAAGAATCAAAGAATGATATAATGGAGCATTAAACAATGCATGAGAGGTATGAACATGTTAAACAATCAAACAATAGAAAGCATGAATGAAAGAAACAAGTATAACAAATGACAGATGAATCAGACAGATGAAAATATGCACAAAAGGGGTTCACTGAATAATTTAATCAGGAAAAGAGGTGAAGATCAAATAAAATCAAGATGAAAGGCCTCTAATACATGGCATATGAGATGAACAAGGGAGGATCAAAAGATCTCTTCAATTGCCATAAGCAATCCCTAAGTCAAACATCGATCATAAGAAAGTCAACTGAAAATTCAAGTCAACTTAATAAATACCAAATAAATAGTAAATTAATCAAGAAAACTATGAAAAATTAAACTAACTAAGGTGGGGTCAGGACATCATCATCCCCCAAAAAGATTTCAAAAATAATGAAAATTGGTGCATGAATTAATTGAAAGAAAACAGAAGTCAAGCCGAAAGTCAACCAACAAGACTAGATTAAAAATAAATCCAAAATAAATTAAAAATAGGAAATAAAATTTCAAGAAAAGGTCAGGTTGACCATGGGACAGTGGTCAACCTTCATCCCAAAAATCAAAAGCTAAAAATAATTTTAAGACATAGAAATAAAATCAATAAAAAAAGTGTGTTAAAATGGACCATTTAGACCAAATAATTAAAATAAAATATTAATATTAAATAAATACGAAAATAAAAATTAAATTAAATTAAATAAGACATTAAGAAATATGAAAAAAAATTGTGACTAAAAGATGAAAAGGTGATGCTGATGGGCCCTGAAACGTGGGGGTGTGGAAAGTGAAAAGCGCAAAGGCCCAGTCCAAGCCATCATTCAACCAGCGTGACACACTAAATAATATTTTATTAAAATAATCATGTGACATTGCTATCAATTGGTCAAGGGTACTTTAAGTTACTAAAAGATAAAATAGTTATGCACGGCCAGGATTAAAACATGAATGATAGATCCAATGGTTCATGAAGCGCCACGTAATCATCTTCTTCACTAAACCTAACCCTAATGCCATGCAAGCACGAAAATGCAGCTCATGCAATGATTTTTTCAAAACTTCCACTGAAGATTGCAAGCGCTATAGTGCACCAAATGCCACGAAATAAAAACCAAAATTCAAGTACAAAATGTGTAGATTAACATGGTATCCTTGTTTGAGTAAATTGATGTCTTGATCATGGAGAAAAGTTGACCACAAGATGTCAATATGGGCACGGCATAATGGAAAAAAATTCAGCATGCATAAATTAATAATAAGAACACAAGCATGTGGTTGGCATTGTAATGATGATGAAAAAAACACGAACATATGATTAGCATGGCAAACAGTGATGAGCATAGATGATGAGCATGGTAATGATGATGATGATGAACATGGACATATCCATACATGGCCGTGGAAGATAGAGTGAGATGATTACCTAGTGGAAGTTAGGTCCACTACCTCTTTGATTGAAGAAGATGATGGAAGAATATGATGCCTCCTTTGTGTTTCAAGAACCCTAACTCAAGAGCTTGTTGAGAGAGAATGGAAGTTGACTTGTGACTTTGCCCTTGCTTGCTTGCACGAAATTCCAATGCTTTCTCTAGGTTTAGGGTTTGCAGTCTTTAAATATGGTGAAACACATGTTCTAATGGGCCTTGAAACAAATGATGTCCATGAGAATAAAAGTGTGAAGTGAGGTGTATTAGGGCATGTGAGGTTTGTGTTATTTTGGGCCAAACTTAAGTGAATGGATATCCAATGCATGGCCAAAAGAGGTAGCAAATGAAGGAGAATTGCAATCCAAGGCGCAGCGGAATTTAAAATTTTCTCCTTTAATGATCCTTACGAATGGGCATGATCAGTGATAGAATCGTTACCTCTTGTGGCGATTCAAACCTTTGGTGCAGATCTCTGATAATGATCAAAATCTTTGATACAGATCCACGGAGTGATCACGAACGTTGAACGATGACAATGTCTCTACTCAGTCCACACGAACGGATTCCTTCAATCGCAGTGCTAGTTGTTATGAATGAAGGCTTTGAGTGACAGAGAGAGGGAAACCAAACTCCAAGTCTTTACTTGAGTTTGAGTTTGAGTGGAGTGACAATGCTTTTACCCAAGGGGTTTTATTTATAGAACCACTTGTGTGGGCTTCAAGCTAAAAAGCCCACTTAAGTGTATTTTGGCTCATATCTCATAATATGCCAAAATCACTTAAGTATTTGGTACCTTTCCATATTTTGTCTCCCACTTAAGTGCACCGTACCTTACGGTGTTCCTTAGTTACTCTATTTCTCATCAATCCGTCCTTTGTGTGTGACCCTGTAGGTTTTCGCGACGTTGGCAATTATATTAAATCACGCATTTAACATAATAAACAGTGAGCGGTATCTAGCAACACATCACTGCTACCCAAGACACGAAAATGTCATGTGATCTGACAAAACCTCCTATGATAATAATTATGTGTATAATTACCCCTTTGCCCTTATGTCTATATTTAACACAAGGTATAGACCGTGTCACCCTTGTCCAGTTCAATATTGGGCCCATAGACATTTATCCTGTTACGCAGGATGGGCAAATTCCATCTAGGACACTCATGTCCCTCAGCATGCTTTATGGAGTACCCATCAACTGTCTTTATGGTTATCCAGTTACGGACAATGTTGGATCAGTAATAAAGCACTCGACTCTACATCTAGGATCCATAGTGGTTTCAGGTCGAAGAGTGGTATACACTATTATCACCATGAGAATAACTTATGACACTTTGCATAACTTTCTATATATTATTCTCATAGCGGGTCAATCCGGTATAAATATTACTCCTAATATTCATACCTATGTTTAAGACCTGATAACTCTTTATCCATGATCCATGAGATGTGATCATCAGTCTACAAACATAATAGTCTTAATGCTTTAATGTTATCCCACTTCACACTAAAGCTCGACTACGGATACTTTAAGAATAGTGTCCTTATGTTTAATGTGTTCTCATGATTAAGTCACACTTAATACATTAAACGGACTATCTATTCCTGGGACTTTATTAATCAACCATAATAAAGAAAAAGCCTTTTATTATTTATTAATAAATAATTCGATACAAGTACCAAAAGTATTGGCCTCTAGGGCTTACACCAACAATCTCCCAAGAGCACTAGAGCCAATCAGGCATTACCCCTAATGCCCATTGATCTAGTATGGCCATCATGCTTCTGCTGTGCAAGAGGCTTTGTTAGTGGGTCAGCAATATTGTCAAGTGTTGGTACTTTACATATTTTCATATCTCCTCTATCTATTACCTCTCGAATGAGGTGATAGCGCCTGAGTATGTGTTTGGATCGTTGGTGAGATCTAGGCTCCTTAGCTTGTGCGATAGCACCATTGTTATCATAATAGAGACCAATGGGATCCACAATGCTAGGGACTATGCCAAGTTCACTAATGAACTTTTTGATCCAAACAGCTTCCTTTGCTGCACTTGAGGCAGCAATATACTCGGCCTCGATTGTAGAATCAGCAACTGTATCTTGCTTTGAACTTTTCAAGCTCACAGCGCCACCATTTAAGCAAAACACATAACCATTGGAACCATTCATATTAAAGCGTCTCAGCACTTTGTCTATGTACTCTGACTTAGGCCAAGCATTTTGTGATCTTTCTCTATAGATTCTGATTCCTAATATATAGGCTGCTTCTCCTAGGTCCTTCATAGAAAAGCATTTCCCCAACCAAGACTTTACTTGTTGCAGGGTAGGGACATCGTTTCCAATGAGTAATATGTCATCTACATATAATATCAGGAACGATCATGCTCCCACTAACCTTCTTGTAGACACAAGGCTAATCTTCGTTTTTGATGAATCCATATTGTTTTACTGTTTCATCAAAACGAAGATTCCATGAGTAGGTCACAGGCTCATCTTGATCCATGAGTAATACATCACCTTGATCTGTTATGAGATATCCATATCTCTCAGGTAGGTGACGTATCCTGCTTGACCTACGCTGGTCTTGTTCTACTTGAGCAGGTTGCTCTTACACAACTACTTGTGTTTCCTGCTCTAATTCCTCCATAGGTGTATCGGTGCTTTGTGATTCTTGAATTTCTTCAAGCTCTACTTTCCTCCCACTGATTCCTTTGGAAATAAAATCCTTTTCTAGGAATACTCCAGTTCGAGCGACAAACACTTTGCCCTCAAAAGGATTGTAGAAGTAATACCCTCTTGTTTCTTTAGGATACCCGATAAATAAGCATTTGTCAGATTTGGGCTCAAGCTTAGTTGAAATTTGTCGTTTCACATAAACTTCGCAACCCCAAATCTTCATGTAAGACATATGTGGTTTCTTACCACTCCATATCTCATATGGTGTCTTTTCAACCTTTTGAATGGAACACGGTTAAGTGTATAAGCTGATGTCAATAGTGCATGTCCTCAAAAGGAGTTTGGAAGATCGGTGTGACTCATCATGGATCGGACCATGTCTAACATGGTTCGATTTCTTCACTCAGATACACCATTCCATTGGGGTGTTCTAGGAGGAGTGAGTTGGGATAGGATCCCACATTCTTTCAGATGGTCATCAAACTCTAGGCTTAAATACTCACCACCTCGATCTAATCGAAGAGTTTTAATATTCTTACCTAGTTGGTTTTGTACTTCATTCTTGAATTCCTTGAACTCTTCAAAGGACTATGATTTGTGTTTCATTAAATACACATAACCATATCTACTGAAATCATCAGTAAATGTGATGAAGTACTAAAAACCTCCTCTGGCTGGCATGTTCAGTGGTCCACATACATCAGTATGTATGAGGGCCAAAAGATCATTATCTCTTTCACCTTTTCCTGTGAATGGAGACTTTGTCATCTTTCCTATTAAACAAGATCTGCATGTCTCATATGATTCATAATCAAAAGAGTCCAACAGTCCATCTTTATGGAGTTTGGAAATGCGCTTCTCATTTATGTGGCCTAATCGACAATGCCAAAGGTAAGTTGGATTTAACTCATTAGGTTTCATCCTTTTAGTATTAATGTTATAAATAGGCATTTCAAGATTAAAGACATATAGTCCATTGTTCACTTGTGCAGTAGCATAGAATATATCATTCAAATAAATTGAACAACAATTGTTCTTTATTATGAATGAAAAACCAAACTTGTCCAAACAAGAAACGGAAATAATATGTGTGCTAATTGCAGGTACATAATAACAGTTCTCTAACTGAATTATTAAACCACTAGATAAAGTCAATACATAAGTCCCTACGGCTAAAGCAGCAACCTTTGCTCTATTGCCAACTCGTAGGTCAACTTTACCTTTTGCCAATTTTCTACTCCTTTTTAGTCCCTGCACATTTGTATAAATGTGAGAACCGCATCCAGTATCTAATACCCATGATGCAGAAGTAGATAAATTTATAACAAAAATACCTGAAGTTGAAGTCTCTACTCCATTCTTCTTATCTTCCAGGTATTTTGGGCAGTTTCTCTTCCAGTGTCCGGTCTTACCGCAATGGAAGCAGGTGCCTTCTTTTGCTATGCCTCCACTAGGCCTTAAAGCAGCAACGGTGGGTTTGGGTTTGGCAACTGTCATACGGTGAACTGACTTGGGTTATTTTGCTTTTTATCGCAATGTCGCGGATAGCAAGAGTCACCACCGACTTTTCTTTTATCCAATAAGGAAAGGTGGAAAAGAACAGGAAAGACCTTAATTAGATTTTGGGTTCGGGAGGTACATTATACAAAGGGAAGGTATTAGCACCCTTTGTATCCATGGTTATCCATGGGCTCTTAATTGCTGGATCACTTATATTTTGGTCTGAAAAGTGTTGGTGAATTGTTTTAAAATGTTTCGAAAAGAGAGTTTAACTTTGTAATGATTCTCGTATGAATGTATACAAAGTATTTATCTCGTTTGATTTTGAAAAACAGTTTAGAAAAATATAACTTGGTAATGATTCTAGTATGAATGTATACCAAGTGGTGATTTTCTAGGACTTGCAAAGTGTGAGGGGTGGAAAATGTTTTAGGTTATGATCCAGTAATTGAGAGTTATACCTTCCTAAGGTCGTTATGGGCATTTCCTATCCTTATGAGGGTAAAACTGTCCTTACTATTGAGAAGTAAGTAGTTTTATCCTTTGGATGTAAAAGGGTCATTGTAGGGTCATCGATAGGTCATTGAAGGCAACAGTTGTAAGGATACCTTAGCATTCGAAGGGACGATCATCATTTAACCGTAGGCTACACCGAAGGGTCATCGAGGGACAAAATCGTATTTTCGAAGGCAACATCCGAGGGACCATGATTTATTTTATGATGATTTAACCGAAGGGTCTTTGCTAAGTGTATCCCTACATTCGCGGGACACGACCGTTATACCGTAATACCGTAGGGCAGCAAAGAGAGGTCCAAGATCACATATTTAAAGGCCGTATTTTACAATCAATTAGGCAATTAGGATGAATCTCCACATTAAAATCAATACATTAAAATCAGCTAAGTAATTGAGGGTGGATCTCCACATTAAAATTAATACATTAAAATTAATTAGGTAATTTAGGGTGAAACTCCACAAAGGGCATCCCACAAATAAAGTGGAATACCTATCTAGCTAGCTTTCCCGGCGATGTGTGAACCTTTGCAAAACTCACCAAACATGTCAGAATACCAAATCAGGGTGCAATCGAGAATTACACCACAAAAGAAACCAAAACAGCAGTAGGGTCAGATAAACAATGCATGGCTATGATAAAAACATGACAGGTGGGCAAAAGTCAGAACAGAAAAGTCGGCTGTTGTCGCGTTCGCTCCTGCTTCGCCTAGCGAAGTCTTAGCGAACACTCGTTGCATGCTCGCTTAGCGATGTGCTAGCGAGCGGCTACGGATTCCGGTTTTAATAACGATATAATGGCAGCAAGCTTCACACCTTATAGCATTCATTACAGAGATTATGTGGTTAGACATTCAGATGTTCATGCATACTTAAATTCATATGTAAAACTTAAGATAGTTTCATAAATTCAATCATGATACCATGTGCAAATTAAGAACATAAGGTAGTAATAGCAATGCCAACCTGTTTGTAATCGAATTGTAACCTTGAATTGGCCGGTCGGATCGAATTGAGCGGAAGTGACCTTGCTTCCGCCGGCTTTTCCTTCAGGGTTTCCTTTAGGGTTACTCGGAATTCTCAGGGTTAGCCTGGGTTTTCCGTCTGTGAGCGCTAGGGTTTGCTTGCTAGGGTTCTCCTTTCGTCCTTTTTCCGTTTTCTTTCTGACTGGAGTTGTGGTATTTATAATGCCTTTTTCATGACCTAATGGGCTCAGAGTGAAGCCCAGAATTTTCTGTTATCTGTCAGCTTCGCTAGGCGAGCGTGTAGCGAACGTTCGCTAGGCGAGCGTGCAGCGAACGTTCGCTAGGCGAAGGATTTGCTCGCCTAGCGAGCAGGCCAGTTTGGGCCATTTTCTGGATTGGGCCACTCGTGAGCTGGGCCTTTGTTCCTTTAAGATCAGTGTCATAAAAATGAGTCGGAGTGCCCTGAAAAATGTCTTGAAATATTAATGGGCAAATTTTGGGGTATGACAGCTGCCCCTGTTCAATATTCTTGAACCGAGAGAGTCAGAATGGTATGTACGCCATTCGTGGTCTGGAGGTGGAAGATTATTGAACACTTAGGATGCCCCAAAAATTTGCACTTGTCAATTAGTTAGTCTTGATGGAGATGGGTTTAAAGATGCCATCTAGGAAGTTTGATGATGAGAGCTTCAGAGTACGTCGTACGTTAGAAGATATCTGAAGTCATGGGTGTCACTGGGTCATACGCTAGACCGTATAGTCAGTCATTCATTAGGCCGTCGACTTCACTAGGGAGTTAGAATGGGTCATACGCCGCTGGGGATAACAGATCAGAATGGATCATACGCTGGATCGTATCTGAGTTGCAGAATGGGCCGTCTGTTAGGCTGTATCTGACGAAAAGTAGTCGTACGCTAGACTACACCTCGGGGTGTACCGTACGCTAGGTAGTATCTGAGGAATGAAGATCCGAATGGGTCGTACGCTAGACCGTATTGTTGGAGGAGTAATATGTTGTGCCGAATCAAAATGAGATAAGAATCCGAATGAGTCATACACTGCTGGGGATAAAGGATCAGAATGGATCGTACACTAGATCGTATCTGAGTTGCGGAACGAGCCGTCCGTTAGGCTGTATCGTTACTGGGGGTGAAGGATCATAATGGATCGTATGCTAGATCGTATCTGAGTTGTAGACTGAACCGTCCGTTAGGCTGTACCTGATGATGAAGGGAGTAGTCATACGCCAGACTACACTTCAGAATGTACCGTACGCTAGGTAGCATTTGAGGCCTTGAAGGTCCAAATAGGTCGTATGCTAGACCGTATTGGAGTTGTTGAAGGTCGGAATGGATCGTACGTTAGATCGCATCTGAGTTGAAAGAGTCATATGTTGAGCTGAATCAGAATGAACCGTACGCTAGGCTATATCTGATAGTATTTGTATATGTTGTATTTGCAATAAATGTCTGGGATGGGCTTATAGATGCCATCGTTAGGAGGATGTCAGAATGAATGTTGACATGGAGTATATCTGAAAGATGTAGTTGAATCCTGAACGTAATTGATGAGGATGTCCGTCTTAATGGACTTTTGTTTTGACTGTATCAGGGGAATAATTAACCTGAAAAATAAAGTTAGCTTCATGCCAGGTCATGATGCATGAGATGTTTTATGCTTTCGAAAATAACTGCGAACGATGTATGCATGCGTATGCTGTGAAATGATGTAATGAATGAATTATGCATCTGAAAAGTTCTTCCCGAGGACTCTACTTGGGGAAATAGATCTCAGTCTTCGGGTTGGAGATACTGGTATCGGTGATCCTTTCTTAGCTGGGGATACTTGATTCTGTCTGATGGTAGAAATATTTAACAGAAGCCCGGCTGGGGGTGGAAGAGATGACCAATTTGTCTAGTAGTGCCCATTGCTTTTGGGGAATAACTGGCTTTTGTTGGGGAATAGAATTAGCAACGGATTCGTTGGAAAGCATGGTTAGACCTTTTCCTCGATCCTGAAGTCGCATAGTAATTGCTATTACTATTCTAGGCATGCAATTTTTTGTAAACATTGATCATATTCAAATGCATAAATCAATTCAAATTAAATCAATGGACGTTTACGCAAACAAAACAGAAAAAGTGAAAACAAAAGCATCTTTTTTTTCGGAGATAAAATTGTATTGATTTTGAAAGAGGGCCTATAAACAGGCAATTTGTGTACAAGGAGACAGAAATCCTAGTAAGAGGAAATTGTCGAGGACATAAAGAAAAGCTATGAAGGAAAAGCCCTGTTGATTTTAATTCTACTACTGTCATTATATCTTCAAGCGTCTCATCTCCTGCTGTCGGATAGAATTGATTGGCTTGTTCAGTCCCTTGAACTTGGATAAAGCTGTCTGAGAACGGGCCATAGTCACACGCTTTTAATCCCTAATTTTTGCCTGGACCGCCCTTTCAGGTTTTCAGTCCACCAGGATACCCTTTTTTGCCCAAGTCGCCTTTTCAGGTTTTCGACTTGCCGGGTGTACATTTTTATATGTTTATCCCTAATTTTTGCCCGAACCCTTTTGGTTCGCCGGGATGCCCTTACTTTTGCCTAGGTACGTCGACCTAGCGGGTCTCTTTCATGCGTAGTATTTTTTAACTATGTCTGCGTTCACGGGATGTGGGAAGTCTTCGCCATCCATCGTAGCAAGTATCATGGCTCCACCAGAGAATACCTTCTTAACTACAAATGGCCCTTCGTATGTGGGAGTCCATTTGCCCCTGGGATCACCTTGTGGTAGAAGGATACGCTTGATCACCAAGTCGCCAAGTCGGTACACCTGTCTTTTGACCCTTTTGTTAAATGCCTGGGTCATGCGCTTCTGATATATCTGCCCATGACAAACAGCCGCAAGTCTCTTCTCATCAATCAAATTTATCTGATCGAGTCGAGTTTGAATCCATTCATCCTCCTCTAAGCCCGCCTCCTTCATGATTCTTAGAGAGGGAATCTGAACTTCCACAGGTAGGACGGCTTCCATTCCGTAGACTAAAGAGAAAGGAGTTGCTCCTGTCGAAGTGCGTACTGAAGTGCGATAACCGTGAAGAGCAAACGGTAACATCTCATGCCAGTCTTTGTACGTCGCCGTCATCTTTTGTATGATCTTCTTGATATTCTTATTAGCAGCCTCCACGGCACCGTTCATCTTTGGCCGGTACGGAGAAGAGTTATGGTGTTTTATTTTGAACTACGTGCAGAGTTCAGTAATCATCTTGTTGTTCAAATTAGTACCATTGTCAGTAATAATTCTTTCAGGGATGCCATATCGACAAATGAGATTATTCTTGATGAATCGTGCCACCATATTCTTGGTGACAGAAGCGAATGAGGCGGCCTCTACCCACTTTGTAAAGTAATCAATAGCAACAAGGATGAAACGATGCCCATTAGAAGCAGTAGGTTTAATCTCTCCAATCATATCAATCCCCCACATTGCAAAGGGCCAAGGTGCTGTCAACACGTTCAATGGAGCAGGAGGCACATGTACTTTATCCGCATATATCTGGCACTTGTGACAGGTTCTGGAGTGATGATGGCAATCAGCTTCCATGGTAGACCAATAATACCCTGATCTCAGAATCTTCTTGGCCATCGTATGCCCACTAGAATGAGTCCCAAAAATACCATCATGCATGTCTTCCATAATCTTTTCTGCTTCCTTTTTATCCACACAGCGAAGCAAAGTCGAATCATGATTACGTTTGTATAATAATCCATTACTCAAAAAGAATTTAGCGGAGAACTTCCTCAGAAATTTTCTGTCATTGATAGATGCCTCTTCAGGGTATTCCTGAGTTTCCAAATATCTTTTTACTTCGTGGAACCAAGGTTTCTCCTCTACTCCATCAGCGTTAAGTTCATAACAATACGCTGGTTCATCTAACCGTTCAATGGTGATCATGGGAGCTTCGCTGCCCCATCTGACTCTGAACATAGATGACATGGTAGCCAATGCGTCTGCCAACTGATTCTCTTCTCGTGGAATGTGTTCGAATGTAATCTCTTCGAAGTATGGGATTAATGTTAACACCCGCTCTCGATAAGGGATGAGATTCGGATGTTTAGTGTCCCATTCTCCTTTGATCTGACTGACTACTAGGGCCGAGTCTCCATACACCCTCAAAAACTTGATTCTCAGGTCTATAGCAGCCTTAAGTCCCAAAATACATGCTTCATACTCAGCCATATTATTGGTACAATGAAAACATAGTCTAGCAGTGAAAGGTGTATGGTAACCCCCGGGAGAAATAATTACAACACCAACACCATGGCCCAATGCATTAGAAGATCCATCAAAAACCATAGTCCATCGGGATCCCAGTTCGGGTCCTTCATCCGGTTTAGGTTTTTCATCATCAGTAACAAGCATGACATCCTCATCTGGGAACTCAAAATTCATAGATTGGTAATCGTCCACCGCTTGATGAGCCAAATGATCAGCTAGCACGCTTCCTTTGATTGCCTTCTGGGTAGTATACTGGATATCGTACTCTGTTAAGATCATCTGCCATCTCGCTATTCTTCCGGAGAGGGCAGGTTTCTCGAATATGTATTTGATAGGATCCATCTTAGAAATCAATAAAGTGGTATGATTCAACATATACTGCCTTAGTCGGCGAGCAGCCCAGGCCAAAGCACAGCAAGTTCTCTCGAGCAGCGAGTATCTTGTTTCACAGTCGGTGAACTTTTTGCTAAGGTAGTATATGGCATGCTCTTTTCGACCAGACTCGTCATGTTGTCCCAACACACACCCCATTGAATTTTCTAACACGGTCAAATACATGATTAAAGGTCTTCCTTCAACTGGTGGCATCAGAATGGGAGGTTTTTGAAGATACTCCTTGATTTTGTCGAAAGCTTCTTGACATTCACCATTCCATCTCATCTCTTGATTTTTCCTCAGTAGTTTGAAGAGGGGTTTGCAGGTAGCAGTCAAGTGGGAGATAAATCGGGCAATATAATTCAAACGTCCCAAGAAACCTCTGACCTCTTTATCTGTACGGGGAACTGGCATTTCTTGAATAGCCCTCACCTTATCCGGGTCAACCTCAATCCCTTTACCACTGACAATAAAGCCCAAGAGTTTGCCGGATCTTACTCCAAAGGTGCATTTGTTCGGGTTCAACCTCAACTTGTATTTCTTCAACCTCTCGAACAGTTTGTATAAATGATTGAGATGCTCTCCCTCAGTATGAGATCTGGCTATCATGTCATCCACATACACTTCTATTTCATGATGGATCATATCATGGAACAAAACCACCATAGCACGCTGGTATGTTGCCCCTGCATTCTTTAAACCAAATGGCATTACTTTATAACAGAACGTGCCCCATTGCGTTACAAACGTAGTTTTCTCCATGTCCTCAGGCGCCATCTTAATCTGGTTATAACCTGAGAATCCATCCATGAATGAGAATACCTTGTGTTGAGCGGTGTTATCTACCAGAACATCAATGTGCGGAAGTGGAAAGTCGTCTTTGGGACTCGCTTTATTCAAATCTCTGTAGTCTACACACATTCGCACCTTGCCATCCTTCTTCGGCACTGGTACCACATTAGCAACCCATTGAGGATAAGAAGTAACAGCCAGAAAACCTGCATCAAATTGTTTCATAACCTCGGCTTTGATTTTCTCAGACATTTCAGGACGCATGCGACGAACCTTTTGCTTAACAGGACGACAATCTTCCCTCGTTGGCAGCCGATGTACTACTATATCAGTATCCAGTCCTGGCATGTCGTCATAAGACCAAGCAAAAATCTCTACATAGTCATGTAACATCTGAATCAACTCTCTTTTGACACTGTTTTCCAAGCCTGCTCCTATTTTGACTTCTTTCTTGTCTACCTCGGTACCCAGATTTACAATCTCAACTGACTCCTCGTGCGGCTGTATAGTCCTCTCTTCCTGCAGTAACAGTCTGGCAAGTTCTCCAGGTACTTCACAATCTTCCACACTTCCATCCTCGGCTTGGTAGATCGGATTTTCAAAGTCATAACGAACAGTAGTAGAACTATTATCAACAGGATCCAGAGTGGGTATGGATCTGCAATTCGTTACGTGAGTGTGTGTAAGAAAACATAGCTTGTTTGGAAGATGACAGAAAAGACAAAGAGCACAATATTTGAATGCAAAAAGTCCATTGATTTATTGAATATGAATATGCTTATGAAAATGACAAAACCCTTAACAAATTAGCTATTGTGCCCCGGGCATAGACACAACGCTTGGAGAAGTTCAATTGTAAAAAAAAACAAAAATTTGCAACACCAAAATAGACAATAACAATTACTCCTGACTAAAGGAAATCGGGATAGTGTCTTCAGCCTTCCAATTATTGAGTCCGTCGCCAATTGTTGGGAAAATCCAGCTATCCAGGTCGCAATCGCTGTCAGCGTCTTCTACAGCATTAATTTGACTCTTGGCAACCTTCTCAGAGCTAAACCCCAGGCCAAATTTGTCAGACTTGTACGGTACGTCGATCAGTTGACCCCAGCCAGTACATCCACCATCTTCAACCACAGCTTGAGCGTCCTTCAGGGAAATCATAGCAGGAGGAGTCCGAATAACCTTGGGCACACCGGAAGTTGGCTTAAGGACAGGATTGGTCGGAGGAACTACTTCAAATGACTGACAAGGAGTCTCAATGAATTCACCATCCATCTCGACGTATCTGAAGGCATGCACACTACTGACAATGTACTCTTCTTCTCCACACACGGTGACAATTTTGCCCTCTGTGGGATACCTCAACTTTTGATGGAGAGACGAAGCTACAGCACCTGACCCATGAATCCAAGGGTGTCCCAGTAAGCAGGAATAGGCAGGACGAATGTTCATTACATGGAAGGTAGTATTGAAGACTTGAGGTCCTATCTTGATAGGGAGGACTACTTCGCCATGGAAAACACTCTTCGCACCATCGTAAGCACGTACCACAATGTCACTAGGTTTCAGTTCGATGCTTTTACAGTCCAGCTTATCCAGCACAGCTGTTGGCAGCACATTCAAGGAAGAGCCATTATCGATCAACACATGAGACAAAGTGATTCCCCTACACTCAATGGAGATATGCAGGGCTTTATTGTGATTCTTTCCCGCTGGTGTCAGGTCAGCATCGGAAAAGCCTAGGCCATTGTCAACAGCCAAGTGAGCAACATAATTTTCGAACTGATCGACAGATGTTTCCTGAGGCACATGAGCAGTCTTCAAGAATTTTATCAATGCATTGGCATGAGATTCAGAAGATAACAGCAAGGATAACATCGAGATCTTAGACGGGGTATGCCCCAACTATTCTACCACATCGAAATCACTCTTGCGGATGATTTTCAGCACTTCTTCCATTTCCTGTTTGGCAACATCTTCGGGAGTAACTTCGACCGGTGTCTCTGACTGAGAAGGATTGACTGGTTCCTTTCCTCGAGTTTCAAGGACATGAGGTGAGATTTCTGGAGAGAAGATCCTTCCACTTCGAGTAATTTTACTAGTCCCAACGATGCCATTAGGATTAGTAGAATTGTCAATTTGCTTTACGCCATGGACGTAAACATCACCGCCATAATTCCATGGAATAGCTTTGCTTGAGGAATACGGGATCGGGCCAGGTGCAGTAATGATTAGGGGAGCTACCCTGGGCTCAACAGTAATCTTCACAGGTGCCCTAGTAGCGGTAATCTTCACTGGAACTTTGGACCTAGCAATCACAGATATTTCTTCAATAGGGTTTTCCGCCTTAGGAATCTTTTCGAAGAGAACTGTACGATCATCCATCAGCCGTTGAATACCATTCTTCAATTCCCAACAATCATCTGGTTGGAATATACAGAGATTGCAATCTTCAGCACAACCTGGAAATAAACCAGCTTGCAATAAATTCCTCTTTATGATCGGGAGAGGAGATGTTAAGTCCGCCACATTGGAAATGTGATCGTCGTCATCCACGGCATTAACCGTCTTGTCATGATTAGGCATAGGAGCAGTGATGACATTAGGGGTCTCCGGAGGCTCAAACTCAATTTCTCCAGCTTCGATCATATCCTGAATCTTATTCTTCAATGACCAGCAATCGTTTGTATCATGCCCGGGGCTATCGGAGTGATATGCACACCTGGCATTAGGGTTATAACGAGAAGAAGTAGTGTTGGGATTCGTAGGAGGATCTCTGAGGGTGATCAAATTTGCCTTTAGCATTCCCTGCAGTGCCTGTGCCAAGGTCATATTGATCCTGGTAAACTGCCTTCTTGGCCTGTCTTGTTTGGGCTGGAAGTTTTGAGATGGTGGTGTTGCAATCGTAACTGCTCCGATGTCATGGTCACGGTTTTTCTTGTTACGACCCTTTTGACCGTACACAGCATTTGATTCATTCCTCCCCTGATAGGACCTTTTGGTGCTTGCAGAGGCAGCCGCCTGTATCTTTCCACTTCGGATGCCGCTTTCAACACGTTCACCTGTCAATATAAGTTCAGTGAAACCTGATGAAGAACTTCCCAGTAGATGGCTGTAGAATGGGCCGGTCAGTGTGCCCATGAACATATCCACCAATTCTCTGTCAGTCATAGGGGGTTTGACTCTGCCAGCCAAATCTCTCCACTTTTGAGCATATTCTTTAAAGCTTTCTTTAGATCCCATAGTCATATTCTGCAGCTGTAGCCGGGTAGGCGCTAGTTCAGAGTTATACTGGTACTGTTTATAGAAAGTTGTTGCTAAATTAGTCCAGGTGCGGATGTCAGAGCTCTCGAGCTGATAATACCATTCCAACTGTGTGCCAGACAGGCTCTCTTGGAAGAAATGGATCCATAGCTTCCTGTCAGTGGTATGCGGCTGAATCTTTCTCACATAAGCTCTCAGATGCATCTGAGGACAGGACGCACCATCGTACTTAGTGAAAGTGGGGATTTTGAATTTGCGAGGAATGGTCACATCGGAGACCAGACCCAAACTTTCGAAATCCAGACCGGGCGCCTTCTGACCCTCCATAGCTAGCATACGTTCTTCCAGCAACTTGTACTTATCATCTCTTGGAGAGTACTGTTCATTTTCATAATCTTCATCGTCGTCCTCAGGGTTGGAGAAATCAACATTCTCCTCCTCTGAATCATTCTCCGTCTCCTCTTCTGGACCATTCGGAATTCCAAACTTGACTCCCGCGGCCTGTCCTTTACGCCTTCTTCCCGGGTTAATGAAACTCACAGCTTTCTTGTCTTTCTTCTTTTCGAGCAAAAGAGCCTTCAGTTCCTCCTGCCCCTTGGATAAGCTCAGCATCATCTCCTGGAATTGAGCATTCTGAGTCTGGAGATCTTTGACAGTTTGTTCGAGATCCATTTTTCTGTTTGCAACGAAGGCCGTGAGAACATTGATCCTTTAGAATACCTGTTATGCAATGTTATGTTATGCAATGCAATGTATGAAATGTTTTAAAGGACTTTTGGAATTTAACTTTGCGTAAATCACCAACAAGAGAGAAATGTTTATTGCTAATTTCTTTGACCAATGTTCATTACAAAAGGAATAATAATAAAAATACAATGAAAGCTCAAGTCTCCCAGGGGCGGCTTCTTTTTGGGCGAAGATACGCATTGAGTCTTCGTTCCTCATTAAGCTGACTGGTAAGTTCTAACACTTTCTTCCTTTCTGCGACGAACTGAGTCTCGAAAGTATCCCTTTCTTCTCTCAACTGGATCCAGGATCTCTTTAGTTCCTCAACATTGGTAGGCATATCTGGATAAGGAATGATCTGAGGAGCACCTCCTTCAGCTTCAGGTTCGACAATTTGAGGTCCGGTTGCAAGATATGGCATGACAAGTTCACGAGCTCTGGCGCGTACCCATCTGAGATAAGGTTCCATAGGAATAGAATTTTTCTGTCCTAACGTACCTCTCTTCACCATGCCCCAAGCTCGTACAAATCTTTGACGGAGGCCTTGGGAATCGTTGTCATAGTCGAACACAATGCCTTCGATGATCATTTCATGTGGACCATCTCTTCGAGCACAACCAAACTGTCGCAGAGCTAAAGCAGGATTATAAGTAATACCTCCTCTTATTCCTAGGAGTGGTACATTAGGGAACTCGCCACAACGGTCAATGATGGTAACATTTTCCTTGAACTGAGGACACCAACAGATGTCTGGGTGGGAGAGCGACATTATCCTTTGAGACCATTTCAAATTCTGCTCGTTCTTCAAGACCGATTGAGGAAGGTGCGAAATAAACCACCTAGACAACAAAGGTATGCAGCACATGAGAGTCCCTTGCTTCTTCATGGTACGAGTGTGGAGGGAATGCAAAATGTCTCCCAGCAAGGTAGGTACAGGGTTATGAGTGAGAAATATCTTAATAGCATTCATGTCTATGAATTGGTCTGGATTAGGGAATAACACCAAGCCATAGATTAGCAATGCCAGGATGTCTTTGAAAGCACGGACATTCATAACTTTTAAGAATTCTCGGGCCTTATTTGTCAGGAATTTGGCAAGTAAACCCTTAACTCCACTCCTTGTTACCCAATTAGCTTCAATGTCGGACTTCGTCATGTGTAAAGCTGCGGCAACTTCTTCAGACTTCGGAACCTTTTCTAAACCACTGAACGGTAGTTGATCAAGGATAGGTATCCCAAGCAGTCTGGAGAATTCTTCCAATGTGGGTACCAACTGATAATCTGGGAATGTGAAGCAATGATGTTTAGGGTCGAAGAACTGGAATAAAACTCTCATCATATCTTCTTTGAACCCAGTGGTAACTAAATTGAGAAGAGAACCATGTCTCTTGATGAACTGCGCATGATCGGAAAGTTCTGACACTAAGTTCTTGAGTTGAGGAGAGATTGCTACAAGATTAATCCGGATGGTCTTCCTGGGAGCCATAGCTTTACAAAACAGAGCAAAGTTAAATCCCTAAGTCCTTGAAATGGTTATAATGTCATGATGTTATGATGTTATGATGTTATTATGTTATGATGTTATGTAAACAAACACAAGCAAGTCACACAACAATCACTCCTAAGTTTTAAGGCTTGCATGAGTTCCATAGGTAAGTACCCTCCCTACTGAAGTTTGGTTGGTTCAACCTGTCCTAGAATAGTAACCGGGTTCTAAAAGGATCTCCAATCATTGACCTTCCTTCAAGTCCACTTCAGTGCAACACCAAGTGGTTGACCGAAGCTTCCCTAAAGTCCAATCTCAAGGAGTGTAGTATCGAGTCTCAACCAACCCCAGTCGGAACCGAAGTCAGTTATCTCACTACTTTCTAATGGCCAGGATGAGTCAATTAGGGTTCTAAAGGTCTGGTTAATGCTTTAATGACACCACGCAGATGCCAAATTTTTCCTCAAGTAAACATGAGGAACATCAGGACATCCAAAGTGTCACATTAACCGTAGCCATCATTTTAACCATTCCAGTATACGCCGGATAGTCGCGATGATCTATTGCTACTTACCTAAGGTACACTAGATCCGGGTGTAGGATCTTTCACTCAAGAATACCCAAGCAATCCCTTAAAAGTAAATCAGACAATTTTAAATAAGTGATCTTGTTTTTTAAAGTAACCTCTCTTGTAATCGTCCCCAGCAGAGTCACCAGTTCTGTCATACGGTGAACTGACTTGGGGTATTTTGCTTTTTATCGTAATGTCGCGGATAGCAAGAGTCGCCACCGACTTTTCTTTTATCCAATAAGGAAAGGTGGAAAAGAACAGGAAAGATCTTAATTAGATTTTGGGTTCGGGAGGTACATTATACAAAGGGAAGGTATTAGCACCCTTTGTATCCATGGTTATCCATGGGCTCTTAATTGCTGGATCACTTATATTTTTATCTGAAAAGTGTTGGTGAATTGTTTTAAAATGTTTCAAAAAGAGAGTTTAACTTTGTAATGATTCTCGTATGAATGTATACAAAGTATTTATCTCGTTTGATTTTGAAAAACAGTTTAGAAAAATATAACTTGGTAATGATTCTAGTATGAATGTATACCAAGTGGTGATTTTCTAGGACTTGCAAAGTGTGAGGGGTGGAAAATGTTTTAGGTTATGATCCAGTAATTGAGAGTTATACCTTCCTAAGGTCGTTATGGGCATTTCCTATCCTTATGAGGGTAAAACTGTCCTTACTATTGAGAAGTAAGTAGTTTTATCCTTTGGATGTAAAAGGGTCATTGTAGGGTCATCGATAGGTCATTGAAGGCAACAGTTGTAAGGATACCTTAGCATTCGAAGGGACGATCATCATTTAACCGTAGGCTACACCGAAGGGTCATCGAGGAACAAAATCGTATTTTCGAAGGCAACATCTGAGGGACCATGATTTATTTTATGATGATTTAACCGAAGGGTCTTTGCTAAGTGTATCCCTACATTCGCGGGACACGACTGTTATACCGTAATACCGTAGGGCAGCAAAGAGAGGTCCAAGATCACATATTTAAAGGCCGTATTTTACAATCAATTAGGCAATTAGGATGAATCTCCACATTAAAATCAATACATTAAAATCAGCTAAGTAATTGAGGGTGGATCTCCACATTAAAATTAATACATTAAAATTAATTAGGTAATTTAGGGTGAAACTCCACAAAGGGCATCCCACAAATAAAGTGGAATACCTATCTAGCTAGCTTTCCCGGCGATGTGTGAACCTTTGCAAAACTCAGCAAACATGTCAGAATACCAAATCAGGGTGCAATCGAGAATTACACCACAAAAGAAACCAAAACAGCAGTAGGGTCAGATAAACAATGCATGGCTATGATAAAAACATGACAGGTGGGCAAAAGTCAGAACAGAAAAGTCGGCTGCTGTCGCGTTCGCTCCTGCTTCGCCTAGCGAAGTCTTAGCGAACACTCGTTGCATGCTCGCTTAGCGATGTGCTAGCGAGCGGCTGCGGATTCCGGTTTTAATAACGATATAATGGCAGCAAGCTTCACACCTTATAGCATTCATTACAGAGATTATGTGGTTAGACATTCAGATGTTCATGCATACTTAAATTCATATGTAAAACTTAAGATAGTTTCATAAATTCAATCATGATACCATGTGCAAATTAAGAACATAAGGTAGTAATAGCAATGCCAACCTGTTTGTAATCGAATTGTAACCTTGAATTGGCCGGTCGGATCGAATTGAGCGGAAGTGACCTTGCTGCCGCCGGCTTTTCCTTCAGGTTTCCTTTAGGGTTACTCGGAATTCTCAGGGTTAGCCTCCAGGGTTTTCCGTCTGTGAGCGCTAGGGTTTGCTTGCTAGGGTTCTCCTTTCGTCCTTTTTCCGTTTTCTTTCTGACTGGAGTTGTGGTATTTATAATGCCTTTTTCATGACCTAATGGGCTCAGAGTGAAGCCCAGAATTTTCTGTTATCTGCCAGCTTCGCTAGGCGAGCGTGTAACGAACGTTCGCTAGGCGAGCGTGCAGCGAACGTTCGCTAGGCGAAGGATTTGCTCGCCTAGCGAGCAGGCCAGTTTGGGCCATTTTCTGGATTGGGCCACTCGTGAGCTGGGCCTTTGTTCCTTTAAGATCAGTGTCATAAAAATGAGTCGGAGTGCCCTGAAAAATGTCTTGAAATATTAATGGGCAAATTTTGGGGTATGACAGCAACTTCCTTGCCTTTCCCTTTATCACCCTGCTTAGTGGGCCTTTTGTTTTGTCTCTTTCCATTTCCGATCATCATAATGGACTTCCCTTTTGACTTCAGATTCTGCTCGGCAGTTCTTAACATGGCGAGCAGTTCAGGAAGCGATTTGTCCATATCAATCATATTGAAATTTAGGACAAATTGACTGAAATATCTAGCAACGATTGCAAGATCAAATCAGTCGCAAGTTCCTTTTCGAGGGGAAAACCCAATCTCTCAAGGTTTTCCACATACCCAATCATCTTGAGCACATGGGGACCTACAGGGGCTCCCTCAGCTAACTTGCCTTGAAAAAGGGCTTTTGAAACTTCAAACCTCTCATGCCTTGCTTGCTCTTGATAGAGCATTTTCAGGTGTTCGATCATATCGAACGCTGCCATGTTCTCATGTTGCTTTTGCAATTCTGAGTTTATGGTAGCTAGCATGAGACAAGCAGTTTCATTGGCATCATCGACATGCTTCTTATAAGCATCTCTTTCTGCCTTAGGTGCAGAACTAGGAGGTTCCTCTTCAGGAACAGGTGTCTCCAAGACATACAGCTTTTTATCATGTTTGAGGACAATCCTCAGGTTTCGGTGCCAATCCAGAAAATTTGTCCCAGACAATTTTTCTTTATCAAGGATTGATCGCAGGACGTTATTAGAGGTGTTTGCTGTCATGGTAATCTACATAAGGATTAATGAAAATATAAGTATCATTGACATATTTAATTAGGCCTTTAATTAAATATGCTCCCACTATTTTATTCAAAATAAATGACCCTCATCATTTGATTCGGAAAATCCCGTTGGAAGATTTTCTAGTGGGTCGAGATCCATATTTTACTTCGTTCTAAGTCCGCGTAGGTGGATTACACAAAACTAGGTTATTTAGGTAGGAACTCCTTCCAATTGTATCTCATACAACTCTCGAAAATTTCAGTTGGGTGAATAACTCCTTATTCCAATCCATCATATGGATCATTCCCAACTCTTGCTTCTAAACATATATATAATCTTATTATAATTTGTTTAGTTAAGTTTGATCCATTATTTTAACAGTTGGATATTACAATTATCCCATCGCACCTTACTAATATAGAACATGCACCTCGCGTAGGCGAAACCTACATTATTCGATACTAGTCTTGATGAGTGTTAAAACTTGGAAAGCATAAACTTAATATTTAATTTGAGGGAATTGCAATTTTTCTGATCTCACCAGCTTGTTTATCATATAAACTATCTCTCACATGCATCAACATACATTCACATGCATTAACATACATTCACATGCATCAACATACATATAAATAAAATGAAACAGTTATGGCCCCTAGCGCAATTGTTCTCCCAAGTCAATGAGAGAACCTAAGCTAACCTACAACGATCTAAGCTTCTCCAAGCAAGATCTTTAAGGTTGTCCTCCTTTGGCACTGACTTCTTTGCTTTCTTCATATCATTACATTACAAAAGAAACTCGTTTTACATACGAGGGAGTGAGATGAGAAAAGAAGTTACATTTGGGAGATTAAGAGAGAGGTGTTGGTGTAAGCCCTAGAGGCCAATACATTTTGGTACTTGTATCGAATAATAAAAGGCATTCTCTTTATTGTGGTTGATTAATAAAGTCCCTGGAATAGATAGTCCGTTTAATGTATTAAGTGTGACTTAATCATGAGAACACATTAAACATAAGGACACTATTCCTAAAGTATCCGTAGTCGAGCTTTAGTGTGAAGTGGGATAACATTAAAGCATTAAGACTATTACGTTTGTAGACTGATGATCACATCTCATGGATCATGGATAAAGAGTTATCAAGTCTTAAACATAGGTATGAATATTAGGAGTAATATTTATACCGGATTGACCCGCTATGAGAATACTATATAGAAAGTTATGCAAGGTGTCATAAGTTATTCTCATGGTGATAATAGTGTATTCCACTCTTCGACCTGAAACCACTATGGATCCTAGATGTAGAGTCGAGTGCTTTATTGCTGATCCAACGTTGTCCGTAACTGAATAACCATAAAGATAGTTGATGGGTACTCCACAAAGCATGCTGAGGGACATGAGTGACCTAGATGGAATTTGCCCATCCTGCATAACAGGATAAATGTCTATGGGCCCAATATTGAACTGGACAAGGATGACACGGTCTATGCCTTGTGTTCAATATAGACATAAGGGCAAAAGGGTAATTATACACATAATTATTATCACAGAAGGAATTGTCAGATCACTTGACATTTTCGTGTCTTGGGTAGCAGTGATGTGTTGCTAGATACCGCTCACTGTTTATTATGTTAAATACATGATTTAATATAATTGCCAATGCCGCGAAAACCTACAGGGTCACACACAAAGGACGGATTGATGAGAGATAGAGTAACTAAGGAATACCGTAAGGTACGGTGCCCTTAAGTGAGTTATAGAGCATCGTAAGGTACGATGTACTTGAGTAGAATACGAAATATGGTAAGGTACCATGAGCTTAAGTGATTTTGGGCATATTGTAAGATATGGGCCAAAATACACTTAAGTGGGCTTTTAGCTTGAAGCCCACACAAGTGGTTCTATAAATAGAACCCTTGTGCAGAAGCAAAAATTTGCGGTTGCATTCTTTTCGTTTTCACTCTCTCTCTCTCTCTCTCTCACTCAAAGCCTTCATTCGTACCAGCTAGCACTGAGAGTGAAGGAATCCGTTCGTGTGGACTGAGTAGAGACGTTGTCATTGTTCAACATTCGTGATCGTTTCGTGGATCTGCATCAAAGGTTTTGATCATCACAAGAGATCTGCATCAAAGGTTTTGATCGTCACAAGAGATCTGCACCAAAGGTTTCGATCATCACAAGAGGTAAATATTCTATCACTGATCATGACCATTCGTAAGGATCTCTAAAGGAGAAATTTTAATTTCCGCTGCGTTTTGGACCGCAATTCTCCTTCAGTGGTATCAGAGCCACTTACGAAACCATGACTCGGATAGCTGTTTATTTTCTGTATTAATATGATTAAAAGACAGAATGAATCAATTAATTAAACGAGTAATTAAATTTGGCATCATGAGTGTACGAGTTGGATGATTGATGTTGACTATGCTTCGGAATCCGACATTAGTATGGTGAAGCAGCGATACATCGATCGTCCATAGGTTACGCAATTGAGACCGATCAACTTATATATGATATAAGTAATCCTAATGCAAAATACGGTATATGTGATATACTGTTTCTGTTTCGTTCATTCGAACACTAAATGATTATTTTCCTTTGAGCGATCAATGGTCATTTGCTTCGGAATCCGACATTAGTATGGTGAAGCAATGACCTGTTGATCAATCATACTGAATCAACAATCGAGGTGTGTTTGACGGTCTGAAATTGGCACATTAGGGTTGGTGACGGCGCAAGGGTTGTGCCATCAAGAAGTTGTGAATTTAGGGCTTTTTGGAAGAGGTCCGTAGACTGTTTCAAAGTCCTATTAGTTTGGCCGCGTGAAGCTCGTGTGACGAGCGTAACAGGCGTAACAAACTGGATGCGTGACAGTCGTAACACGCCCATGACGGTCGTCACACTCACATTGCCTGTGACGGTCGTCACACGCCTGTGACGGTCGTCACACTCCCAGAATCAAAATTTTGGGGTTCCTGCTTTGTGACTACGCAAGGGTTGTGTTCATGCAAAACAATGTCCATTTCAAATGAATTGTTCATTAAAATTTTGGACAGGGGCGCTGCCCCTTGACCCCGTCCGCTGACCGGGCAGCGGAACCCCTGGCTAACTCTGCGTAGTGTGATCGGTCGCCGAAATTTAATTTGGTTTTAATTAATTAAAGGAATTAAAATTTAATAATAACAATGTGTTTATTATTATTGCCTTGTGGTGATCAGTTATGGCCTTAGTTGTCCTTTATTTTGTTTTGGGTTTTTAAATACGACCTGCGTGTCGTGCCTCTCCTTTTGATCTCTTAATGTAACTTCTTTTCTCATCTCAAACCCTCGTATGTAAAACGAGTTTCTTCTGGAATGTAATGTTATGAATAAAGAGAAGAAGACAATGTTATGAAGAAAGAGAAGATTTCAATATCAAAAGAGGACAATCTTGAAGATCTTGCTTGGAGAAGCTTAGAGAAGAATTCAATATTAAAGGAGGACAACCTTGAAGATCTTGCTTGGAGAAGCTTAGATCGTTGTAGGTTAGCTTAGGTTCTCTCATTGGCTTGGGAGAACAATTGTGCTAGGGGCCATAACTGTTTCATTTTGTTTGTATGTATGTTGATGCATGTGAATGTATGTTGATGCATGTGAGAGACGATTTATATGATAAACAAGCCGGTGAGATCATAATAATTGCAATTCCCTCAAACTAAAATATTAAGTTTATGCTTTCCAAGTTTTAGCACTCATCAAGACTAGTATCGGATAATGTAGGTTTCGCCAAAGCGAGGTGCATGTTCTATATTAGTAAGGTGCGATGGGATAATTGTAATATCCAACTGCTAAAACAATGGGTCAAACTTAACTAAACAAATTATGATGATATTATATATGTTTGCTTTCCAAGTTTTAGCACTGATCAAGACTAGTATCGGATAATGTAGGTTTCGCCAAAGCGAGGTGCATGTTCTATATTAGTAAGGTGCGATGGGATAATTGTAATATCCAACTGCTAAGACAATGGGTCAAACTTAATTATAATAATATCATATATGTTTTAGAAGCAAGAGTTGGGAATAATCCATATGATGGATTGGAATAAGGAGTTATTCAACCAAACTGAAATTTTCGAGAGTTGTATGAGATACAACTGGAAGGAGTTCCTACCTAAATAACCTAGTTTTGTGTAATCCGCCTACGCGGACTTAGAACGAAGTGAAATATGGATCTCGACCCACTAGAAAATCTTCCAACGGGATTTTCCGAATCAAATGATGAGGGTCATTTGTTTTGAGTAAAATAGTGGGAGCATATTTGATTAAAGGCCTAATTAAATATGTCAATGATACTTATATTTTCTTAATCCTTATGTAGATAACCATGACAGCAAACACCTCTAACAACATCTTGCGATCAATCCTTGACAAGGAAAAATTGTTTGGGACAAATTTCCTGGATTGGCACCGAAACCTGAGGATTGTCCTTAAACATGATAAAAAGCTGTATGTCTTGGAGACTCCTGTTCCTGAAGAGGAACCTCCTAGTTCTGCACCTAAGGCAGAAAGAGATGCTTATAAGAAGCATGTCGATGATGCCAATGAAACTGCTTGTCTCATGCTAGCTACCATGAACTCAGAATTGCAAAAGCAACATGAGAACATGTCAGCGTTCGATATGATCGAACACCTGAAGTTGCTCTATCAAGAGCAAGCAAGGCATGAGAGGTTTGAGGTTTCAAAAGCCCTTTTTCAAAGCAAGTTAGCTGAGGGAGCCCCTGTAGGTCCCCATGTACTCAAGATGATTGGGTATGTGGAAAACCTTGAGAGATTGGGTTTTCCCCTCGAAAAGGAACTTGCGACTGATTTGATCTTGCAATCGTTGCCAGATAGTTTCAGTCAATTTGTCCTAAATTTCAATATAATTGATATGGACAAATCTCTTCCTGAACTGCTCGCCATGTTAAGAACTGCCGAGCAGAATCTGAAGTCAAAAGGGAAGTCCATTCTGATGATCGGAAATGGAAAGAGACAGAACAAAAGGCCCACTAAGCATGGTGATAAAGGGAAGGGCAAGGAAGTTGCCAAACCCAAACCCACTGTTGATGCTTTGAAGCCTAATGGAGGCATAGCAAAAGAAGGCACCTGCTTCCATTGCGGTAAGACCGGACATTGGAAGAGAAACTGCCCAAAGTACCTGGAAGATACGAAGAATGGAGTAGAGACTTCAACTTCAGGTATTTTTGTTATTAAATAAATTTATCTACTTCTGCATCATGGGTATTAGATACTGGATGCGGTTCTCACATTTGTACAAATGTGCAGGGGCTGAAAAGGAGTAGAGATTTGGCAAAAGGTGAAGTTGACCTACGAGTTGGCAATGGAGCAAAAGGTTGCTACTTTAGCCGTAGGATCTTATTAACTTTACCTAGTGGTTTTATAATTCAGTTAGAGAACTGTTATTATGTATCTGCAATTAGCAGGAATATTATTTCCATTTCTTGTTTGGACAAGTTTGGTTTTTCATTCATAATAAAGAACAATTGTTGCTCAATTTATTTGAATGATATATTCTATGCTACTGCACAAGTGAGCAATGGACTATATGTCCTTGATCTCAAAATGCCTATTAATAACATTAATACTAAAAGGGTGAAACCTAACGAGTTAAAACCAACTAGGTAAGAATATTAAAACTCTTCGATCAGATCGAGGTGGTGAGTATTTAAGCCTAGAGTTTGATCCATCTGAAAGAGTGTGGGATCCTATCCCAACTTACTCCTCCTGGAACACCCCAATGGAATGGTGCATCTGAGAGAAGAAATCGAACCCTGTTAGACATGGTCCGATCCATGATGAGTCACGTCGATCTTCCAAACTCCTTTTGGGGACATTGACAGCAGCTTACACACTTTAACCGTGTTCCATCCAAAAAGGTTGAGAAGACACCATATGAGATATGGAGTGGTAAGAAACCACATATGTCTTACATAAAGATTTGGGGTTGCGAGGTTTATGTGAAACGACAAATTTCAACTAAGCTTGAGCCCAAATCTTACAAATGCTTATTTGTGGGGTATCCTAAAGAAACAAGAGGGTATTACTTCTACAATCCTTCTGAGGGCAAAGTGTTTGTCGCTCGAACTGGAGTTTTCCTAGAAAATAATTTTATTTCCAAAGGAACCAGTGGGAGGAAAGTAGAGCTTGAAGAAATTCAAGAATCACAAAGCATCGACACACCTATGGAGGAATTGGAGCAGGAAACACAAGTAGTTGTGTAAGAGCAACCTGCTCAAGTAGAACAAGACCAGCGTAGGTCAGGCAGGATACGTCACCTACCTGAGATATATCTGATCAAGGTGATGTATTACTCATGGATCAAGATGAGCTTGTGACCTACTCATGGAATCTTCGTTTTGATGAAACAGTAAAACAATATGGATTCATCAAGAACGAAGATGAGCCTTGTGTCTACAAGAAGGTTAGTGGGAGCATGATCGTATTCCTGGTATTATATGTAGATGACATATTACTTATTGGAAACGATATCCCTACCCTGCAACAAGCAAAGTCTTGGGTGGGGAAATGCTTATCTATGAAGGACCTAGGTGAAGCAGCCTATATATTAGGAATCAGAATCTATAGAGATAGATCATAAAATGCTTGGCCTAAGTCAGAGTACATAGACAAGGTGCTGAGACGCTTTAATATGAATGATTCCAATGGTTATCTGTTTTGCTGAAATGATGGCGCTGTGAGCTTGAAAAGTTCAAAGCAAGATACAGTTGCTGATTCTACAACCGAGGCCGAGTATATTGCTGCCTCAAATGCAGAAAAGGGAGTTGTTTGGATCAAAAAGTTCATTAGTGAACTTGGCATAGTCCCTAGCATTGTGGATCCCATTGGTCTCTATTATGATAACAATGGTGCTATCGCACAAGCCAAGGAGCCTAGATCTCACCAACGATCCAAACACATACTTAGGCGTTATCATCTCATTCGAGAGATAATAGATAGAGGAGATGTGAAAATATGTAAAGTACCTACACTTGACAATATAGTTGACCCACTGACAAAGCCTCTTGCGCAGCAGAAGCATGATGGCCATACTAGATCAATGGGCATATGAGGTATGCCTGATTGGCTCTAGTGCTAGTGGGAGATTGTTGGTGTAAGCCCTAGAGGCCAATACATTTTGGTACTTGTATCGAATAATAAAAGGCATTCTCTTTATTGTGGTTGATTAATAAAGTCCTTGGAATAGATAGTCCGTTTAATGTATTAAGTGTGACTTAATCATGAGAACACATTAAACATAAGGACACTATTCCTAAAGTATCCGTAGTCGAGCTTTAGTTTGAAGTGGGATAACATTAAAGCATTAAGACTATTACGTTTGTAGACTGATGATCACATCTCATGGATCATGGATAAAGAGTTATCAAGTCTTAAACATAGGTATGAATATTAGGAGTAATATTTATACCGGATTGACCCGCTATGAGAATACTATATAGAAAGTTATGCAAGGTGTCATAAGTTATTCTCATGGTGATAATAGTGTATTCCACTCTTCGACCTGAAACCACTATGGATCCTAGATGTAGAGTCGAGTGCTTTATTGCTGATCCAACGTTGTCCGTAACTGGATAACCATAAAGACAGTTGATGGGTACTCCACAAAGCATGCTGAGGGACATGAGTGACCTAGATGGAATTTGCCCATCCTGCATAACAGGATAAATGTCTATGGGCCCAATATTGAACTGGACAAGGATGGCACGGTCTATGCCTTGTGTTCAATATAGACATAAGGGCAAAAGGGTAATTATACACATAATTATTATCACAGAAGGAATTGTCAGATCACTTGACATTTTCGTGTCTTGGGTAGCAGTGATGTGTTGCTAGATACCGCTCACTGTTTATTATGTTAAATACATGATTTAATATAATTGCCAATGCCGCGAAAACCTACAGGGTCACACACAAAGGACGGATTGATGAGAGATAGAGTAACTAAGGAATACCGTAAGGTACGGTGCCCTTAAGTGAGTTATAGAGCATCGTAAGGTACGATGTACTTGAGTAGAATACGAAATATGGTAAGGTACCATGAGCTTAAGTGATTTTGGGCATATTGTAAGATATGGGCCAAAATACACTTAAGTGGGCTTTTAGCTTGAAGCCCACACAAGTGGTTCTATAAATAGAACCCTTGTGCAGAAGCAAAAATTTGCGGTTGCATTCTTTTCGTTTTCACTCTCTCTCTCTCTCTCACTCAAAGCCTTCATTCGTACCAGCTAGCACTGAGAGTGAAGGAATCCGTTCGTGTGGACTGAGTAGAGACGTTGTCATCGTTCAACATTCGTGATCGTTTCGTGGATCTGCATCAAAGGTTTTGATCGTCACAAGAGATCTGCATCAAAGGTTTTGATCGTCACAAGAGATCTGCACCAAAGGTTTCGATCATCACAAGAGGTAAATATTCTATCACTGATCATGACCATTCGTAAGGATCTCTAAAGGAGAAATTTTAATTTCCGCTGCGTTTTGGACCGCAATTCTCCTTCAAGAGGCACGACACGCAGGTCGTATTTTAAAACCCAAAACAAAATAAAGGAAGACTAAGGCCATAACCAATCACCACAAGACAATAATAAACACTTTATTATTATTATTAATTCCTTTAATTAATTAAAACCAAATTAAATCTCGACGACCGATCACCACATTTTAATGAACAATTCATTTAAAAAACAATGTCGCTTTTCGCATCAACACTTGATACTTTTAAAGCACTGAGTTAGCCGAACGGGTGAATTTTGCCTTGCGTTAACCGGTTAACCATATGCGTTAACCGGTTAACACTGTTTGAAATCTGTTCAAAATATTCTTTTCTGCCTTGCGTTAACCGGTTAACCAAATGCGTTAACCGGTTAACACTGTTTGAAAATGTCTTGGAAAACTGTTTTCCGCCTTGCGTTAACCGGTTAACCAAAAGCGTTAACCGGTTAACACTGTTTGAAAAACTCAAAAATTTTATTTCGTATTGCGTTAACCGGTTAACCATATGCGTTAACCGGTTAACACTGTTCCAAAAAGTGTTTAGAAAGCACAACTCTTGTGCAGTCAAACCCCAATCGCATAACTCTCTGACAACACAACCCTTGTGCCGTCACTAACCCTGATGCATCAATTTCAGATCGTCAAACACATCTCGATTGTTAATTCAGTATGATTGATCAACACGTCATTGCTTCACCATACTAATGTCGGATCAAGAAGCAAACGACCATTGATCGCTCAAAGGAAAATAATCATTGAGTGTTTGAATGAACGAAACGAGAACACTATATCATATATAATGTATTTTGCATAAGGATTACATATATCATATATATGTAACTTGATCGATCTCAATTTAATTTTTGATTCATTCTGTCTTTAATCATATTAATACAGAACAAAAAACAGTTATCAAATTCATGGTTTCGTAAGTGGCTCTGATACCACTGAAGGAGAATTGCCATCCAAGGCGTAGCGGAATTTAAAATTTTCTCCTTTAATGATCCTTACGAATGGGCTTGATCAGTGATAGAATTGTTACCTCTTGTGGCGATTCAAACCTTTGGTGCAGATATCTGATAATGATCAAAACCTTTGATACAGATCCACGGAGTGATCACGAACGTTGAACGATGACAACGTCTCTACTCAGTCCACACGAACGGATTCCTTCAATCGCAGTGCTAGCTGTTATGAATGAAGGCTTTGAGTGACAGAGAGAGGGAAACCAAACTCCAAGTCTTTACTTGAGTTTGAGTTTGAGTGGAGTGACAATGCTTCTACCCAAGGGGTTCTATTTATAGAACCACTTCTGTGGGCTTCAAGCTAAAAAGCCCATTTAAGTGTATTTTGGCCCATATCTCATAATATGCCAAAATCACTTAAGTATTTGGTATCTTACCATATTTCGTCTCCCACTTAAGTGCACCGTACCTTCTGGTGTTCCTTAGTTACTCTATTTCTCATCAATCCGTCCTTTGTGTGTGACCCTGTAGGTTTTCGCGACGTTGGCAATTATATTAAATCATGCATTTAACATAATAAACAGTGAGCGGTATCTAGCAACACATCACTGCTACCCAAGACACGAAAATGTCATGTGATCTGACAAAACCTCCTGTGATAATAATTATGTGTATAATTACCCCTTTGCCCTTATGTCTATATTGAACACAAGGTATAGACCTTGTCACCCTTGTCTAGTTCAATATTGGGCCCATAGACATTTATCCTGTTACGCAGGATGGGCAAATTCCATCTAGGACACTCATGTCCCTCAGCATGCTTTATGGAGTACCCATCAACTGTCTTTATGGTTATCCAGTTACGGACAACGTTGGATCAGCAATAAAGCACTCGACTCTACATCTAGGATCCATAGTGGTTTCAGGTCGAAGAGTGGTATACATTATTATCACCATGAGAATAACTTATGACACTTTGCATAACTTTCTATATAGTATTCTCATAGCGGGTCAATCCGGTATAAATATTACTCCTAATATTCATACCTATGTTTAAGACTTGATAACTCTTTATCCATGATCCATGAGATGTGATCATCAGTCTACAAACATAATAGTCTTAATGCTTTAATCCCACTTCACACTAAAGCTCGACTACGAATACTTTAAGAATAGTGTCCTTATGTTTAATGTGTTCTCATGATTAAGTCACACTTAATACATTAAACGGACTATCTATTCCAGGGACTTTATTAATCAACCATAATAAAGAAAAAGCCTTTTATTATTTATTAATAAATAATTCTATACAAGTACCAAAAGTATTGACCTCTAGGGCTTACACCAACAGCAAAAACGTGGGTTGGTTTGTGCAGCATGCTTGGTTGGTTTGGTTTGCAAGAAAAATATTCCAAGGTGGTGACTTTATGGCCATGTAACTTGATGATCAAGTCACCAAATAATGAAATAATGCAAACAGTAGAAAGACCTCATGGAGCATAGCATCTTTCATGTTGAGCGCAAGTTTAAATGATGAATGGAAGAAGGTGAAAAATGGGCCTCAAGTTCAGGTCTCACCATGCAAAACTGATTGGGTCAGTTTGGCCTAAAATCTGCCTAGAGAAACAAGTCATGGTGCCCACTTTAGATGAATATATCTCTCAAACCATGAATCCAAATGAGATGTATCCAAAAGGATGTGAAAGAGGATATGTCAAGGTACAATTGTTGTGAAGAAAACATTTTCAGATGATGCCTTGAAGTGCACAAAAACTGGCCAAGAAGTCTTGACAAACTTTGAAGATTTTGGACTTCGAAATTTTTCTAAGTGTCCTAGAAAAATGTCTCACTTTGACTAAACATAACTTTCTCAATTTTGATCCAAATGGAGCAAACTTTATATCTCTAGAAAGCTTGGAACAAGAGGAACAACTTTCATGTTGGAAAACCTTTCAAATGGAGCTTTTATCTTGATGGAAAATGGGCTTAAAGTGAGTGCAACAATCATGAAAACTTGCCCAAAATGGAAAGTCAACCATTTCCAAATTAAGTAACTTTTCCAATTCCTGATTAAATGATGAATCCATGATCCAACCTTGATAAAATTTCACATGTAGGCTCCCCTAGGCCATGAATTTTAAGATTCCACTCTCAAAATGTCAAGAGTTGACTTTTCTGGCCCCACGGTTGACTTTTCCCAAACTGTCTGATTCCCGATTCTAGTGATCAATTGAAGCACCTCTAGCTCAAATAAAAAGCTGATTTTTTGTATGTAGACCCTTATGGACATATAGAGGGCCATGGAAAATAGTTTCACCCAAGGAATCAGAAATAAACTGATTTATACCAAACCCTAGTTTTAGGGCAAAAATGATCAGGAACTGATTGCACTGCTTGCCAATGGATCTTTCTGAGATAATTGTGAATCTTCCTAGGCCAAGATGCCTCTCTAATCATGAAATGGATGAGCCCCTCTACTTCCAACCAAACATTGCCCGTTGCAAGTAGCCATGAAACCCTAATTTCCTGATTAAATCCAGATGAATACTCTGATAGCTCTGAACCCTTCACTGATGAACTGAGGACCATAATAAGATACCTGGATCCCCCTGAGAACCTTGAGACTTGTATACTTAGAAAATGAAGTCCAATTCTCAATCTTGCTTTGTGTGGGCTCCTTCTGTTAAGGAGTGATCAATCAAAACCTGATTTCCAAGTCACTAATGCAGTATGCAATGAGTATGACCTAGTATGATGCCAATGCAGTGTGAAATATAATCTCATGCTTCCAGGAAAAATTGTATGGTAAATTTTGGGGTATTACACAGGCGATGAGGTGTCTCATGTTCTAATCTGGATCGTTCCTTGTGATTACCATCTATGCCACGCGGTTGACTAAGACATTGGTGGAACGCGCGTTTTGGATCATCAGATCTGCCACCTAAATTAATGAGGGAGATCTGATGGTCCGCGTATTTTTGATTTTTTTTAATATTTTATTTTAATAGCATTTTCTTCAATAATTCATATTAAATTCAATATTGATCCAAAAAATAGGGGACTTTCACCAAAAATTTCCAAATATTTTTCTCTTTCATATTCTGAATTAAAATTATGTTTTGGATCATTATTAATATTTTTCATGAATTAATTGATTTTGCATTTGTTTTTAATTGTTTAAAGATATTTTTAAGTGTCCAAAAATTATGAAATTTTTTCTCCAAGGTCCTTTGACCTTGTTTGACCTATGATAAATCTCATGGCCATTTATTTGGTGTTTTGGTGAGATTTTAGGATTTGGACAAAACATACTTGAATTTAATGCATTATTTTATTATTTCTAATTGAATAAATGCCATTTTAATTGTGTTGACCATTTGTATTGACTTAATTGAGTTTGATTGTTTGTTGTTAGGCCTTGGTCAAGGTTGATTTGACTTTGTCAAGTTAATATCATTGGATTTAGGGGATTGATGGAATGTACATTCCATCTCCCAAAATGAATGAATGATATTAATTTAATAAAAGTCCTCCTTTGACCAATTTGTGATCTCATTCATTCCTTTCCCCTTCATCTAATTCCCCTTCTTCATTCATTCATTTCCATTTGGCCAATGACATCTCAAAGTCTTAATGCTAGTTGATTGAAAGATTAACATGAGTATGGATGAGATTAGGCCACACCTTTTGCATATTTTTTGTGTGTGGTATGTTTAATGAGCATAGTTCATAATACTATGTCTTCAACATGCATTAACACCAAAAGTCTATTGCTCGACCTCAAATAGTTGTGACTTCTACATAAGTCCAATTATGATTGCTTAACATAGTGCTAAATTTTTGACACAAAGGCATAAGCATTCTAGTCAGTGAGCTTGTAAGTCTCCCCTCTTCCATGGTATTGTATGGAAACTTGGCCTTCTTTCCTTCCTTTGGAAGATGTTTTGGTTCAAGGATCCATGCTTGTGGCAAGTGGGTTGAGCGTTCTCCAAAGAATGTATTGAAATCAAAAGCAAAACAAAACTAACTTCTAACTTACTAACCATTAACTTTTAACTTCAAGTCTTTACTTTTAATGCAATTTACTTTTAGCACTCTATTATCATTTGCCATTATACATATCATTCTAATTGTTTATGTTAATGTAATTTTCACTTTGTCCATTTGGATCATATTTTGTGATATTATTTTGTTTGTGTTACCTTGTTTGTTTGTGTGGTCCTTGACCACTAATGTACATAATAACAACAAAAAACCCTAAAAGACTTTTGAGTGGAATGTTGGTTTGATCTTGCCCAATTTGACTTAGAACTTAGGCAACATTCCTTTGCTAATGGACTTGGCCAATGCCAATTTGTTGAAGAATCAAGTGCTTGTAATTTGAAGTTCATCTGATACATCATTCAAGATCTCTCTAGTACATCTGCAATATTGATCATTGTTAAGTTGTTATGTCAAACCTGTGACTTGTGGAATTCATCTGTTGCATGGGCTATTTTGAAGAAGATTATGAAGTGGATAAGCTTGGATGAGGCCATCTTTATTTTATGCCTTTGCTCTTCAAGACTGATATAATTGTGCATTTGTGTATTGCTTGAATAAAAGTCCAAGGGAATTCTGGGTTTCTATTGACATACTTGTCTATTGGATTGCTACCCATTTGGTCAGATCTTTTCAACTTTAAACTTTTAATTTTGTACATAGGATAGTCTCTTCATCTTCTCCCTACTTCTTTAATTTCAAAATCTCTCCCTCCATTTTTAAAACCTTCTTTGTGTGAACTACTTTTGTTCTAAACTTTGACCATTTTCAAAAAAAGATAGAAACTTTAGCCTTATGTCATTGCATTTTCAAACTTACTTTCTTAAATTAAACTTGTAAATAAACTTAACCATACTTGACTTAAACTTTCAAAAAGCCAAAAAGAACTAACTCATTCAAACCATTTTAGGCCTTTGTGCCTTGCAAACTTAAATCTTGTTAAAATCAATGCACCCATTTTAAAATTTATATCACGAACTACGAGGTTTTGATCCCTCATTTTTATGTTGGTACTTAGGCACAAGACCTGCCAAACACAAAAATATAATTAATGAATTCTTTTCTCATCCCCTCATTCCATTTGTTTGTAAACATCACTTTGTACAAAATACATATCCACAGAAAAAGGGCTCCCTAGGAGTACCTAGGACACTTTGGGTGCTAACATCTTCCCTCTGTGTAACCAACCCCCTTACCTGTGATCTCTGAGTTTTATTAGTTTTTATTTGAAAACTTCTTACTTATTGGGTTTTGTTCGTACTTTTCCCTTTTCCCTTGGAAACAATAAAAGCGCGGTGGAGACTCTTGTTATTTGATCTCTAGCTTGTTAATAGCTTGATGATCATGAATTTCCCACTACATCGTGCTTTAAATAGAATGAGAATTCTGTATAGTTTCATTTCATTGTATATTCAGTTTTCACTAACATTATTTGGTAGCAAATCATAGTTTTGTCGACTACATTGATATGTCTCTATAACTCTTATATCCAATTTTATATCATTATGCATAATCTGGATATGTTTATTTGTTTGCTTATTACCTTCTTTATTTTACTCATTCATCTCTAGCACATGTTTTTTTATTGTTCTTCTTTGCATTTAAGTCTTTTTAAATGCGTATTGCTAATTATGTTCATTCAGGCATTTGTATACTTGTTCATGCATTATTTAATCTTCCTTTACATGATAGTTTTGATCACTTAATTGTGTGTTATTGAATGTTGGTGTTGCATGTCTATTTACATTTTGTTGCATGTAAAGTGTCTATCTTCGTGTTCCGTATCCCTTCTCTGTTGTTGTATATTCTTCTTAATTGTTTAGCTCATATGTTCATCTGGAATTATTTGTTTATAGTTGGTTATATGGTTTTTATACTAATTTTGATTTATCTCTTTTTGGTGTTGACAAAAGGGGAGAAGTTGCAACGTGAGTCTAGAATTATTTTATGTGTTTTATGTTATGTTGTTTGTGTGCAATGTTTCAGGGGGAGCACGAGCGTTTTTGCTTTTGGCTTAAAGTCGACTCAATTCCAATTGAAAGATTACAAAACATAAAAAGGTGGAGACTAAAGTTACATGTCCCTAACATATTCAGGGGAGAACCCCAATACGGTTATTTTATTGCTTGTCTTATCTCTTTCGTGTTTCGTTTATTATTGCTTATTGAGTCTCCTTCATAATTGCACATCTCTGAATCAAGTTTAAATTAATTCGTGTTTTAAGCATGCATAAATCAATTGTTATGTTTGAGATTTGATCGTGATGGTTTAAGTCAATTGCCTAAGTTAATGAAACAAGAACCCTAGGTGATATCAATTCAAGTCATGTGGGAAGCGGAATCTTAAACTATTATGAAAAACTTGAAAAATTAAGATTTATTATGTGTGATTCAAATCTCAGAATTTGTGAAGAGTGAAAAGATTTTGTGATGGGTGAATAAGTCGTTTCTGAAAGTTGTAGGGATAGCCTTATAGGACCTCAATCTGTTAATTCTGTTAGATCATTCTGTGTAAATTTGTTACAGGTCATAACACTGTTAGTTAAGAGTTTGTTGCAGTTAGTTAGAGGGTTCAGCTAGTTAGTTGTGAAGAGTGAAGTTAGTTGTGAGAAGAGTGAAGTGAAATATGTTAGTGAGTGGTTGAAATGGCTTCATTGTGGTTTCCTGTTAGAAAAAATCCAGGGTTGTTAAAATTGGTTTGTAATGTGGAGAGTTGGAATATTGTTCTATTATGAAAAAGTGCAAGTGGAACTATATTGGTTTTCTGTTAAAATGTTTATGCAGATGGTTATTTGATTTCTGTTTGGAAAATTGAAGGTGGAACTCATGTTATGTATGATGCAAGTTGGGTGGTTTTCTATTTTGTTATCGAAATATGCAGTGGCATCATACTTGAGTTTCCTGTTATGAACTATGCAATAATTATTGGCTCTGAGTTATGGAAATTTGCAAGGGAGTTAATCTGAGTTATCAAATGCAAGTGGCATTGGTTTTAATTTTGTTTATGAGTTGTACATCTATGCAGGGCTTTGCATTGCTTGGGATATGTCATGAGCTGTAATGTAATGTGTTATGATCTATTGAACCATATGCCATGAAGTGTGCTAATGGAAAGTGAGATTGTATTGTGTTGATTATGTTGTAGTATTAAAATTGACTAGCGACTTAGGATTGCCTAAAGTGTATCAATGGTTGGAAAATTGTAACTTGGAAATTTATTTGTATGGCTTGATTAATGTTTGGAAATGTATGGAAAATGGTTAGATGTTTTGGAATTAATGTAATGTCATTTCTTTTTGGATGGTTTGCATATGGAATGAAATTTAAATGAATGGATTGGTATGGGTTTAAATTATATATGAAATGGTTAATGCATTTGGTTACTACGTGTATGTATGTATTGGTCAAATTAAAATGAACTTGGTTTATGGTAATGTGATGGTTAATGAACATGTATTGATTTCAAATGGACATAGTGTGAAAATGAATCATGGATTAAAATGACTTTTGAAATGGACAAGAACATGAATTATGGTTTGGAAAATTACTTTGGTTTAAAATGAATCATGGATCATGTGATTTTGGATCTTAGTGTTTTATGGTTGACTTTGGTCAACTGGTTGACCAAAAAGTCAACACTTGACCAAAGACAATTGTAGGTTAAATTAGGTTTTTTTCCTTGATGTATGGTATATGGGGTTGTAACAAATGACTTGTAATGTGGAAAAACTTGAATGAATAAACTTGGATAAAACAAAACATGGTTTGTTGACTTGGTATGAATCACAATGCAAGACTTGGACCTGACCCAAAAATAATGGACTAATGCAATGACCAAAGACCAAAAAGAGATTGACCAGTCAAAAATCAATACCAAGATACCATCCACACTTGCAAACTTGTATTAACCTCCAATCATCAAGATACAATCCACAATGATCTAATAGGTGCCCACAAACAAGAATTACAGTTTCAGACAAGGCACAAGGCTCCACAAGCATCTCCTAAACCATGGACCCATAATTAGGGTTTCATGACCCACTTAAGCTCATGAGGTAAAACACAAACTCCCATAGGAGTGAAATCAAGAATTAGGGTTTTCCCCCACATGATGAGAAATACCACAATCTCCAAGCAAAACCCTGATCTTTAATAACCATAAACCTTGAATCTATGATGCTTGTTAGAAAGTGCTGATTATGAATGAATGATGCACATGAATGAGGCATGTACGAGTACAAATGAATCTTAAGTCCTAGGTTGGATGAAAAGTGAAAAGGGGATGGCAAATTTTGGGGTATGACAAGATCTTGTACTAAACATCCCATCGAAAGATTTGTATCTTATGGAAAATTGTCATAGAGTTACGAGACACTTGTAATAACACTTGCCAATACACATATTCCAAGAAACATTCATGGGGCACTCCAAAATTCTGAATGGGAAGCAACTGTAACTGAAGATGTTCAAGCCTTAGTTAAGAATGACACTTGGGAGATCACAAGCCTATCTACAGGGAAGAAGCTGATATGATGTAAATGGATATTCTCCATGAAGTATAATATAGATGGGAGTATAAATCGATACAAAGATCGACTTGTAGCAAAGGGATTTACTCAATCATATGGAGTAGACTATGAAGAGACTTTTTCACCAATGAACAAACTAAATTTAGTCAGAGTTATACTCTCTTTGGCTGCAAATTTATATTGGCCACTCCATCAATTAAACATCAAAAATGACTTGCTAAATGACGACTGTTACCATGAAATATCCCTAAGGCGGGTTGAAAGCACAAGTAATGAAAGAGTCCTATGATTGGGGGGATCATACCCTACCCAAAGATAAAAGATGTCGAACGCAATCAAGAAAGAAAAGCATACTAAAAGAGGAGGTCGACAGGAAACGACATCTCCGTCGGCAGGTCATTTTGTCGACCAACGCTAGGTTTGGGACTTAAGGAATTCTAAGCAAAGGTGCAGGAGACAGCTTCGCCCTAACATCTGGGCGGGAGAAATTTGAAATTTGAAATTTAAATAAAATAGCAGTTCCAAAAGGAAAAAAGAGCGCCACAACGTGGAGCAGTTAACAAGACATGGGTGCAGCGGTTATGCAAATCGTGGGTCATAACATCCGCTGGCTTCTAAGAAGTTATTTTAGGAGTAGTTCCTCTAGTTTAGTATAAATAGGAGTATCCCACAAGGGGCTAGGAGGTGTTCACTCTGTACTACAAAACCACTTGTAAGAAAACTTCCCATTCCCAGCGCGAGGAAGCAAGAGTTTCTCTGAGAGTGTTATGTACGTGAATCACCACATTTATTTCAATGCAACTTCCCTACTTTTCAATTGTTCCCGTTGAACATTTTATCTTAATTTCTTTTGCTTTTGATTTATCATTTTACGTTGTCGTTTACGCTGTCGACACTGACTCTATCACGATCATAGAGTTTACCAAAAGCGTGTTCGTAGTATACATCTTTTGAATGTTATAGTGTTGTCGGTCACGAGTCACCTGCAGGTGATAACATTGTCTAAAACCGTTCATGTGGAAAACCCCTACACTTGTTCGACGCTTTGTTGGGAGTCGTTCCCCACAGAGTCATTCCGTCGAAAGTCCGAACAAGTCCCACTTGCACTAGCACATGTCCTAGGATCAACTGGTCGATCCTGCAAGTAACCCTTCATTTTAAGACCAGGGAGGACCAGCGGTTGTTTACCAATTTCCACAGTAAACAAAATGGCACACCTGGTGGGACCATGCTAGAGCAGTTGTGAAATTGCATGAAACTTAGAAGTGGCAAGTTATATAATAAGCCACGAAGTAGTGTGAAGATGTCAGAAACTAACACTGATGAAGTTCCATGAGGGACTTTATCCAATACGGAAACAGTAGTTTCACAGGTTGTCACTTTGCCGCCGATGACAAATGCAGCCATAACCATGTCGACTACGGGTGCAGTTGGAACATCAATGCCTCAACCTCCACCGGGGGGTTCAGGATCAACGATAACGACGTTCAGACCTTATGTGCCTCGCTTTGGCACCACAAATCCGCTTTATGGAATGTCGTATTCCTTAATGCCCGGATATCAGTCGACATCCAGTGCAACACTATTTTCAGAAACAAACCCTCCCTTGCAAGGATCAGCACAAGGGGGCAACATAAGGAACACTACTCAAAACAGAACCATGCCGTTGTCGAACACTTCAGTGCGGTGTTGAGACAGCAAATGGATGATAGTAACCATGAATTGGTTAACATGTTGACCAACCAGATGGGCACAGTCTTCAATCCACTAATTCAAGAATCTGCTGAAACCAACAGGCAGGTGGCCAACCAATTCACGCGTTTGTGCAATTTTCTGGGGGCACCGGCTCGACAGATAACGCCAACGATTAGGCCGACTGGGCCTGTGCAGATAGAGATAAGAGCAGCAGAGGAGGAGGCAGTCCACGAGGGACAAGTCATTAGACCTCTCCAACATCAAGGCGTCGAATCAGGAGTGGTGGGACGTAACCAAGTGGTAATGGTCAACCGACAGCAGGATGCTGATCAAATCGTCGATCAACACCGACAAGAAGACTTGGCGGTGGAAAATAATTTGACAACTATTGTCGAAAGGATTATGGCTAGAAATGGCATGAGTGCTACATTACAAAGGCCATTATACGTGTCCCCGTTAGCCGAATTTATTCTCCAAGCTGAGGCGCCTAGGGGGATGAAAGTGCCAAAATACACAAAATTTGGGGGAGAGTCTGGTGAATCGACTATAGAGCACGTCGCCAGATACCTGACAGAATCAGGGGATCTAGCTCATAATGAAAGCTTAAGAGTAAAAAACTTCCCCTCCTCTCTAACCAAGGCAGCCTTCACATGGTTCACTTTGCTGGCCCCAAGTTCCATCGACTCATGGGCCAAACTAGAAAAGAAGTTCCATGAACAGTTTTACGAAGGACACTCCAAAATTAGTTTGGTGGAATTGTCTAGTATCAAGAGAAGGTTCGCTGAAAGTATAGATGATTATCTAAATCGTTTTAGGTCTTTAAAGGCTAGGTGCTTCACACAAGTGCCAGAGCATGAACTAGTTCAAATGGCCGCAGGGGGTTTAGATTATTCCATTAGGAAGAAGATAGATCCAACTTTTGTGAAAAGTATGTCACAACTGGCTGACAGAGTCCGACACCTAGAACGATTGAGGCTAGAAAAAGTTAGGCACAATAAGTCTAAGAAAAAAAAGTTAGCATTCGTCGAATACGATGCGACCGACCCAATACGTGAGGCAGATTATGCTTCATCGACCGAATTAGAAATCGACGTGGCTGAACTAAAGCCAGGGTCCGCTTACGAGTGTCGCTCATTGCTGCTTGCGCAAGGCAAGAATCCTGTCGAAAACAACCCAAAATTCCCCTCGAAAACTTACACTTTCGATGTGTCGAAGTGTGAAGAAATTTTTGACTTATTGGTCAAAGATGGGCAGATGGTGGTGCCTCCTGGTACTAAAATGCCACCGTTGGAACAAAGACAGAAAAGAGGTTTTTGTAAATATCACAACTATCTTGGTCATAACACCTCTAATTGTTACCTTTTCAGGGATTTGGTTCAAAAGCCGATTCAAGAAGGCAGGCTAAAATTTGCTGGCCGCAGGATGAAGATCGACACTGATCCTCTTCACCAGGAGGAAGCCCTGTTCGTGGAACCAGTCGAGATCAACATGGTCGAAATCAGCGAGTATGATGAGGCCAACATGCTGGAACAAACTGGGGAAAGCCCAGATGTCGATATAGCTGAAGTTTACCCAAGGGTTGATGAGGACTTGGTGGATTTTCTGTATCGCTGCAAAAACAAGGGTTCACAGGTATGCTTGTGTCCAAGGTGTGGTGCTGTCACCGACAAGATAGCAGCGGAGAACTTCCAGAAGCTGCAGCTGGGTAAGAGCAAAAGAAATGTGCAAACCCGGGGTTACCAGAATGAGGGAGGCTCAAAAAGGGTTGTGGGACATCACCTAACAAGGCCCAAAAGCTACGTGCCGTCGGCCAGGGCGCCTAGAGGTACCTGGATTAAGCCTCAGGAAAGACAAGATACCCCACAAGGGGTTGCTGCTGAGGCTAGAGGAGGTCTAGCAGTTAACTACCGGCGTGAATTCAAGTCAGAGAAGAGGACTCATATCTCTGAAAACTCTTTGGGAAAAAACCCCATGACACGGACTCAATGGAGACGCTTTCAGAGGCGTAAACAGGCTAAAAGAGATGCTACAAGAGGCATAACCAGCAAGGCGAATACTGAGAAGAAAATTGTGAAGGTCGACACAGCGACAAAAGAACGGATAAGAAAGTATGTCCATCGACCAACTGAAAATTGTTCTGATGAAGTGACTGATGACTTCAATTCAGAATCCGAAGCAAGCCTCGACATCCTGATCAACGTGGTATCAATTCTACCACAAGAATATGAGTGTGTGACTAAAGTCGAAGGATTAGGGGACAACGCTAATGCTGAAGAAATGGCGTTGCACCAACCAAGATGTTATTTTATGCTGAACGATGGTACTGCTGAAAATCAAGAGGCAGTGTTCGAAAGACCGACGATGAACATGAAAAACCATCTGAGACCACTACTGATCAGGGCAAAAGTGGAAGGCGTAACCGTCAACAAAATTCTGGTCGACTGTGGTGCCACGGTAAACATTATGCCACATCATATTCCGAAGAAGATTGGCAAGTATGACACCGACATCAGGTCTAACAACGTGGTCTTGTCAGACTACGGAGGAAAGACAAAAAGCACCATGGGAGTAATTATGGTGAATGTTACAGTAGGTTCGGTGGCCAGACCGACACTATTCATGGTGATTGACGCAAGGCCAAGTTACAACTTGCTACTTGGCAGAGAGTGGCTACATGGCATCGGAGTTGTGCCCTCTTCAGCACACCAAAGGTTGGTGATTTGGAGAGAGGATGGAGTGGCCGAAAACATTGAGGCCGACCAAGGATATTTTATGGCCGATGTGAATAATGTCGGCAAGAAGGAGTTTGAAAGAAAGCTGGCCAACATCTCCCCTTGCTTCCCAGCTGAGGATGTATATGCCAATCTAAGTGAAGCTTTTGTCTCTCTAACTCTACATGAGACTCACGGCTTCATTTGGGATGTGGAACGCCTAGAGGATCCACCATACACGGGTATCCGGCCGACAGGCTAGGGGGATGCCAATGATGATGTCTGAGTTGGAAGCTTTAAGAAAGATTTCGGCATACGTTTCTGAAAACAAAATAAAGTCGGCCATAGAGGCTGAAGAAAACATGGCTGTTAAGGCCTATGCGTTGAATAAAGGGGACTTCGACATGCAGAGAGCCTTTAGGGTTCGAAAAAGACCCAAAGGCACCAGAGAGAATCCGACCAAAAGACCCCTTGGAAGAAGTCGACCTTGGCGAAAATGGCAAAAGAAGGCCAACATATATAAGCGCCAACATCGACAACAAACTAAAGTCTGAGGTAATATCCATACTCAAAGAATTTAGAGATTGTTTTGCTTGGGATTATAATGAAATGCCTGGTTTGAGTAGAGATTTGGTCGAGTTAAAGCTGCCCATAAAAGCTGGGAGAAAGCCAGTGAAGCAGACGCCCAGGCGTTTCACCCCAGAGATTATGGCAAAGATAAAAACAGAAGTAGAAAGACTCTTGAAAAGCAAGTTTATCCAAACTGCAAGGTATGTCGAATGGTTGGCCAATATTGTGTCAGTCATAAAGAAAAATGGGTCTTTAAGAGTATGCATTGATTTTAGAGATCTAAATGTTGCCACCCCGAAAGATGAATATGCCATGCCCGTGGCTGAAATGCTAGTCGATTCGGCCGCTGGTTTTGAATATTTAAGCATGTTAGATGGTTATGCTGGATATAACCAAATTTTTATTGCAAAAGAAGACGTGCTGAAGACGGCGTTTCGATGTCCAGGAGCCTTAGGGACATATGAGTGGGTGGTTATGCCATTCGGCCTGAAAAATGCCGGAGCAACATACCAAAGGGTAATGAACGCAATGTTCCATGACTTCATAGAAGATTTCATGCAAGTCTACATTGATGACATCGTGATAAAATCAAATGGACAACATACTCATGTCGACCATCTATGAAAAGCTTTCCTAAGGATGAGGAAATATGGATTGAAAATGAATCCATTAAAATGCGCTTTTTGTGTGCAGGCAGACGACTTCCTTGGTTTTGTGGTGCACAAAAAGGGCATTGAAGTGAATCAAAGCAAAACAAAAGCCATTATGGACGTCAGGCCTCCGTCGACCAAAAAGGAGCTGCAATCCTTTTTGGGAAAAATCAATTTCCTTAGAAGATTTATATCAAATCTAAGTGGCAAAACAAAAGCGTTCTCCCCATTACTTCGATTGAAGAGCGAAGAGTTCAAATGGCAAGATGCACACCAAGAGGCTTTCGACAAAATCAAAGAGTACTTGACTAAGCCTCCAGTATTGGCCCCTCATGTTAGGCATAGGCCAATGAGATTGTATATTGCAGCCTCACAATCGACTATATGAAGTATGTTAGTCCAAGAGGATGAAAATTGTGTCGAAAGACCTGTGTATTACCTTAGTCGAGTGTTGAATGATCCTGAAACTAGGTATAGTGACATTGAAAAACTATGCCTATGCCTGTATTTCTCTTGTACGAAATTAAAGCAATATATTAAGCCTGTTGATGTTTACGTATCTTCTCATTTTGATATTATTAAACATATGCTATCTAAACTAATTTTGCATAGTCGAATTGGAAAATGGGCTTTAGCGTTAACAGAATACTCCCTGACATACGTACCCTTGAAAGCAATGAAAGGGCAGGTAGTAGTAGACTTCCTGGTTGACCATTCAATGGTCGAAATGGCGCAAGATTACGTGGATTTAGCACCATGGAGGCTATACTTCGATGGATCAAGACATAAGTAGGGAGTTGGGATAGGAGGAGTCATAATTTCTCCAAATGGAATTCCAGCAGACTTCAAATACAAAATCGAAGGGCTATGCACCAATAATGAAGCAGAATACGAGTCATTGATCACCGGACTTGAAATACTGCTGGAATTGGGGGCAAGGAATGTCAAAATTATGGGAGATTCGGAGTTAGTTATCAAACAAGTATCAAAAGAATATAGGTGTGTTAAATAAAATTTGATCATGTATTTCGTGGTTACCGTAAGACTGCTCAAGAGATTTGAGCAAGTCAATCTCCAACACATACCACGGTAGGAAAACCAAAGAGCAAATGATTTGGCACAGGAAGCTTCAGGGTATAAAATGTCGAGAAACCAGGACGAAGAGATCCATGTGAGAAAGAAAATACAGGCGACAGCACTATCACCATCAGATCTGGCGATCATGAAGCTGGGGGCAGTAGATAAAAATCATTTTGAAATTCTAACTGTCGACGACGAAGGAAGGAGCGATTGGCGCAGACCGCTAGTCGACTACTTGCGTAATCCCGTGGGGTCGACAGATCGAAAGATAAAATATAGGGCCATTAGCTATGTCTTGGTAAATGATGAATTATTCAAGAAGACAGTCGAAGGAGTGTTGTTAAAATGCCTGGGAGAAAGTGAAGCGTACGTGGCTGTGTCGAGCACACACAGCGGGGCATGTGGGGCGCATCAAGCAGGTTTGAAGATGAAATGGCTTTTGATGCGTTCAGGAGTTTATTGGCCTTCAATGTTGAAAGATTGCATTGAATTTGCCAAAAGTTGTCAAGAATACCAATTGCATGGGGGCATACAACATGTGTCTGCAAGTGAGATACACACCATTGTGAAACCTTGGCCATTTCGAGGATGGGCTTTGGACGTTATAGGAGAAATAAAGCCAGCCTCGTCGAAACAACAAAGGTATGTGTTAGTCGGCATCGACTATTTCACAAAATGGGTCGAAGCCATAACATTACAAAATGTGATAGATTTTGTCTAGAGTTACATCATTTGCAGATTTGGCATCCCAGAAACTATTACAATCGACCAGGGGTCAGTATTCATTGGTCGAAAGGTGCAAGATTTTGCAAAAGAAATGGGGATTAAGTTACTGACATCTACTCCCTACTACGCACAGGCAAATGGCCAAGTTGAAGCTGCTAATAAGGTAATCATTAGTTTAATAAAGAAACACATAGGACAGAAGCCAAGGAATTGGCACAAGACGTTAGACCAAGCCTTATGGGCATGTCGAACGTCACCAAAGGAAGCAACTGGAACAACCCCATTTCGATTGACTTATGGGCATGACGCGGTATTGCCAGTAGAAATTCAGGTCCAGACGGTCAGGATCCAAAGGCAGTGTGAAATACATTCTGAAGATTATTGGAGCATGATGACGGACGAATTAATCGACGTAGACGAAGAAAGAATGCTAGCATTAGACTCACTATAAAGGCAAAAAGAGAAAATCGCCCGAGCCTACAACAAAAGGGTAAAAGGGAAGGTGTTTGCTGTCGACGATTTGGTTTGGAGGGTGATCTTGCCTATGGACAGAAACTATAAAAGGTTGGGTAAGTGGTCCCCAAATTGGGAAGGCCCGTTTAAAGTTGTGCAGGCTTTCTCTAATAACGCCTACGAGGTCGAAGAGTTGACACCAGACAGGCGAATTTTAAGAGTGAATGGAAAATACTTGAAAAAATATAGACCTCTCCTTCAAGAGGTCAAAATTTTGGCAGACTGAAATAAGATGTCGAAAAATAACGTTGGAGATAATTATGTTAGATACCGACGACAAAGGCACAGTAGATAAATATACAGTGTTAAAGACAAATAACATTAATGTGGCTAGAAGCCATTGTGAAAATATTACAAAAAATTAACATGTACAATTGATAAAAAAAGCAGTCAAAGCTGGCCAAACTTGGATTGGAAGGATTTGAGTTCAAAATTGTAGTGCACAGACGCAGGCTCCAGGGTGTCGGCATAGGCTTTAAGCTTCTCAAGTTTCCCTTCGACGGCCATAAGTTCCTCAGCGACCAACAAGGCATCACTGGAAGTCTGTTCCACAGTAGCTTGAGCAGGCTGTAGCACTTCGTCGACAAAACGGGACTCCTCCTTAACAATTGAGTCCAACTCATTATCCAAGGCGGCAATTTGACGCCGAAGGGCGTCGATTTGTTGACGCAGCTCAGCGGCTCTGGTTTGCTTCAAAGTCAATTCCTTCTGTCGTTCCTCCATAGCCTTTAACATACTGGTAACCTCTGCGTCGGCACGCGTCACCAATTCCCATTTTTCCTTCACAGAGGCATCAGTATCAGCAATTTGGCGCTCAGTGTCCCAAACACTGTCAATATGGCGCAACATAGGCACTAAGATTTCTTCTAGAGACACCATTGCACGTCTGGCATAATCAGAGATTTGGAGATCCTTTAGCTGGGCAAGTGCGCTCAAGATTTCTGGACCGACAGCAGGTTCATGCATGAGCACGAAGGGAAGGTCAACATTTAAGGCGTGAACGCGGATCTTGTCCATAAGAACTTTAGTCTTTGTCGCCTCAGGACCCACTTTACCAGAATAGAGTTGGTCAGAATCTGAGGAGACCTCACGAGATTTCACCAGATTACGTAGCCTGGCAATTGCTTCCAAAGCAGAAGGCTTAATCGCCAACCCCGGGAAGGTCGAAGGAGAAGTTGTTGGCGGAGAAGTAACCTGAGGAGAAGTGGTCGACAACGGGGTAGCTTGGGAGGATTGTTGTTTGTTGGTGTCGACACCGACTAGCTTCCGTAAGTCCTGTAAGGAAGCTGAGGAGAGACTCGAGTCAGAACTAGTCGAACTGGAATCCAGATATGTCACAGGACTAGCGACTAAGTCAGAATCACTATCACTAATTTGGAGAGGAATTCGATGGACTCACCAGCGACGTCAACGGATTGTAAGGAACGATCTGGGGAAGAAACCGGCAACGCAGGAGTATAATCAGCAACAGGCTGAGTCGGTTCAGTAGAAGCATCAGCCTATAGAAGGAAGAACTGAGTAAGAAAAGCGCAACAAAGAATCCAAACGAATAAATAGGAATACGGATAATACCTGTGTCGATGCATGGGAAACTGCATCCTGATGTGTGTCCCCCAAGGCAGTAGCAGGGGAAGGACTAACCGATGGCGAAGCTTCCACGACTGGAGCAGGGGCCGCACCGAGGGCTGAAGCGTCGACTAGAGGAGTGTCGGCATTTTGGACAGGAACCTCTGAGGGAGGCGTTGCATGATGCCTCTTCCTTTTATGGTCGCCACTCTTGGAAGGAGAATCATGTTTCTTCCTCTTATGGCCATGATGACTTTTGGATTTGTGTTGCGAGGTGTGCTGAAGACACGAAGAGAGGTTATAAGCAAATAGTCTAGCCAAAAGAGCAGACGTGCCGATGAGAAATACCTCAGAGCCCGCGGAAGCAGAACGCTTGTGTTTTTTGGATTTTTTGGAGGAGGGAGAGACAATAGGTTCTGTCGAACGGGGTTAACCCTGCACAAACAAAATATTAGCAATCACGTGATTTTCCCCCTCCAGAAGGCAAAGGCAAATGGAAATGCGTTAGAGGAGTATACAGAAGAACTGGTCTTTCTCAAGACTTGGGAAATGGGGCACCTATCATCGTCAGAAGATTGCGCAGGAGCAACCTGCAAGAAGAGAAAGACGGTTAAGGATAAAGTCAAGATCAGAAGAAATAGTACTTCATCCAGAGTCAAACCTGAGCCTTCTGTGTCGAAGGAGTGGGTTGGTCAGCAGATGCAGAGTCTGCAGGTTTCAGAGGGAGCGCTGAAAATAAAGGAAAGAAACGCAAGTGAGCGAGGAAGTCCAGGTGGAAAGGAGTGTTCAAATTTCCAAGAAAGCGTTACCAAGTTGTGTGGTTTCGAACACGCTAACATATCGAGGATCGATATGGAGCGGCCTTGAGTAGTCAGGCAGATAATACTTCGTGGGGACCACTCTGTTGGCCTTTTTTCTCTTAGAGGCGTTTTGTACGTATGAAATAGGACAATAGAACCACACCGGAACCAAATGACCAAAGGCCAAAGCCAAAGGACTAGATGGCAGAGGAGGGAACTTTATTTTTCCAAAATGAAGAGCATAAAAATATTTGTCTTTCACGTGATCAGGGATTTTGAGTTTTGGAAGTTGATCGATTATTTTCGCTTTCAGTTCGACAGCAGCCTCTCGGATGGTCCCACGAAGATTATCTGGTCGATACACAACTTGGAAGTAGTTCTGGAAAGCACGAATTTATTTAACGTGAAGAGCCTTACATTTAGTCGACTTCGCCTGCAAACAAACAAAAGCCTCAATCAATTCAGTAAGTTTGGCATCAGGATCGCCAACATAAAGGGAAAAATAGGACTGCCACCAATCATAAAATTCTTTGGTACAGTAGTGGGCTGGTCGAAAAGAAAAAGAAGGAAGGCGGGGTCGGTTTTTCCAAATGTTTTCTAGTTCCTCTTCAACTTCGCTCCAAGGTTGGCCGCAAAGGATGTTGGCAAGCAACTCTTGATAAGAAAATAGAGGTTTGGGGATAAATTGGCAAAGACCAAATTGCCTGGCCACAAGGTTAGGCTGGTAAGCTACTAGACCTGGATTGCTGCTGGCAGTCTCCGCCGACAAGAAGCGAGGGACCAAAAATCGCCTCCAAATGAGGAATGATTCAGTCCTTAGTTCTCCGTCAGTCGGAGGTAAAGGTCTGGTAAACCACTCAGGACCCTCAGTTCGACGGCAAAAAGGAGCCATATAGGGTAGGAAGTCGACACGAGTCAACATAATTTCGAAGATAAGTCGAAACACTCGAAGGTCTGGAAAGTTCTTGTCGATGGGTGTCAAGGGAATCAACCTTTTCCAGATAACATGGCGTTCCTCTGGGGGACACGCAACCCTCCTCATCCCATATGAGGCTACCTCTTTGGAGAAAGTGGCATTGAGCCACAATTGTAGGAACCAGAAAGGACCATGAACCAATACGTTCTTCTTTCTAGAGTTCTCAGGGTCGAAGAGTCGAATCTGGCAGACAACCTCGGATAGAGACTCATAGAGAGAGGCTAATATCAGTTGGCCTAAGGCGACATCACGTCCTTGGTGCAATTGAGTCGCCAGGAGGGCAAAATGCTTAGCTACCTGCATCGACCGTGAGCAGAAGACGAAACGGGACAACCAAAGGGTCAAAAAAGCCACGTGTTCCTCGTCGGTCATAGGACCTGCGGAAGTGGCATGATGGTCAATGAAGTTGTTGTATGTTGGTTTGCGAGAGTCACCAACGTCGAATTTCAAAGAAACTGGCGCTACAGCTTCGCAGTCGAAGACTTCGCCAGACGGTCTCAAGCTAGTGATGGCAGCAATGTCTAAAAGTGTTGGCGTGATCATGCCACATCTAGTATGGAAGGAGTTGGTCAAACTCTCCCAGAATTGAAGGGCGGCTAATAACATGCCACAAGATTGGGGAGGGCCACATCGGGTAATCTGCAAGAGGGTATAAATGCCTGTTCTTTTCCAGTGGTCGATTTTTTCCATTTCCAACCGATCCATCCAAGCATAAAACTTAGGACAATTCCTAGGGGGAGTGGTTCTGAAGTTCCTATCGACGTATCGAAGGGAGAAGGGTTGTTAAGCAGATATCACAGGTTCAGAAATGTGACTGGCGGGAAAGAGGGAAGAGTCATTTTTAGTGATCTCTGGCTGTCGGTTTTCTGGGAGAGGACCTAGAAACGCTAAGGATTCATTAGCCAGAGAGAAAGGAATCAATACCTGAGAACGCCAGATTTTCTCCTTTTCTTCTACCAATGGAGGCCCAGGGACGTATTCCCTGCCATCAATGTTGATAGGGCGCGAGAGTTTAGCAGCTGAAGTTTTGTTGGAGGTGGCCATGGAGATAACAAGAGGGTTCTTCGTTATGAAGTAGGAGATGTTTTCACAGAAAAAGCAGAAGACAAATGAAGACAAGTGAATATTGAACCAAGAGTGCCAAAAAAGAGAAGAAGGAAGAAGAATGAGGGTTTTATAGCCCTTAAACCCTGAGCAAAGAAGAGGGAGCGGTTACACTTCCATGGCCGACACGTACACGCACGTTCCCACGCCTACAGACACGTGGAGGAGAGAAGGTAAACGAAAAGACAAAACACGTTCAGTTTGGAGACGTGAAGTGACGTAGATGTGATTTTGTGCGTCTCGAGGAGAAGTAGAAACACTCGCCATGATTGTCTGACGTCACCCACGTGGGATACACAGAGACCCCACTAAGTAGAAGCGGGAACAGTAAAGGGCAAGCCGATAGTTTCAGAGATGCCATCGTCTCATTATCATCATCGACAGTCGAAAATGGCATCTCTGGGGGACATTTTGTTACCACGAAATATCCCTAAGGCAGGTTGAAAGCACAAGTAATAAAAGAGTCCTATGATTGGGGGGATCATACCCTACCCAAAGATAAAAGATGTCGAACGCAATCAAGAAAGAAAAGCATACTAAAAGAGGAGGTCGACAGGAAACGACATCTCCGTCGGCAGGTCATTTTGTCGACCAACGCTAGGTTTGGGACTTGAGGAATTCTAAGCAAAGGTGCAGGAGACAGCTTCGCCCTAACATCTGGCCGGGAGAAATTTGAAATTTAAATAAAATAGCAGTTCCAAAAGGAAAAAAGAGCGTCACAACGTGGAGCAGTTAGCAAGACATGGATGCAGCGGTTATGCATATCGTGGGTCACAACATCCGCTAGCTTCTAGGAAGTTATTTTAGGAGTAGTTCCTCTAGTTTAGTATAAATAGGAGTATCCCACAAGGGGCTAGGAGGTGTTCACTCTGTACTACAAAACCACTTGTAAGAAAACTTCCCATTCCCAGCGCGAGGAAGCAAGAGTTTCTCTGAGAGTGTTATGTACGTGAATCACCACATTTATTTCAATGCAACTTCCCTACTTTTCAATTGTTCCCATTGAACATTTTATCTTAATTTCTTTTGCTTTTGATTTATCATTTTATGTTGTCGTTTACGCTATCGACACTGACTCTATCACGATTATAGAGTTTACCAAAAGCGTGTTCGTAGTATACATCTTTTGAATGTTATAGTGCTGTCGGTCACGAGTCACCTGCAGGCGATAACATTGTCTAAAACCGTTCGTGTGGAAAACCCCTACACTTGTTCGACACTTTGTTGGGAGTCGTTCCCCACAGAGTCATTCCGTCGAAAGTCCAAACAAGTCCCACTTGCACTAGCACATGTCCTAGGATTAACTGGTCGATCCTGCAAGTAACCCTTCGTTTTAAGACCATGGAGGACCAACGGTTGTTTACCAATTTCCACAGTAAACAACGACGTAGAAGAGGAAGTTGATATGCAGATTCTTCCAGGACTTGAATCATCCAACATCTCAAATATGGTGTGTAGGCTCCAAAAATCCCTTTATTGCCTCAAGTAGTCTCCAAGGACGTGGTTTGATAGATTAACTCGAGTTGTCAAGAAAGACGGGTTTAGCCAATGCTAATCAAATTACATTATGTTTGTTAAACACTGCATTGAAGAAAATATAACTTTGTTCATTGTTTATGTTGATGATATCGTTATTACAGGAAATGATTATGATCAAATTGATCATTCAAAAAGACTCTTTGCAAAGGAATTTGAAGTCAAGGAATTGGGACAACTTAAGTATTTTTTTGGGATGGAAGTTGCTCGAACAAAGAATGGTGTCTATGTTTCATAGAGAAATACATCTTTGACTTACTTTAAGAAACTAGAGTGCTTGGGTGCAAGGTAGCTAATTACCAATAAAAGGAAGAGAAGATGAAAGTCCACCAACTGACAGAGCTAGTTATCAAAGTCTAGTTGGGAAACAAATCTACCTAACTCACACTAGGTCCGATATTGGGTTCATTGTAAGGTTATCTAGTCGCTACATGTCAAATCCAACTGAGTGTAACATGAAACTAGTGAATAGAATCCTCCAATACCTCAAGGGCACATAAGGCCGAGGCCTCCACTTCAAGAGAAATTCAAACAATGGCATTGAAAATCGACTACAAGTTATTGTTCATTTGTGTGAGGGAACCTAGTAACTTTGAAAAGCAAGAAATAACCTGTAGTGACAAGGAGTAGTGCATAAGCTGAATTTAGAACTATGACCATAGGTATTTGTGAATGAACGTGGCGTAAGAGGATGCTAGATGAAATCAAAATTCATGTGAACCATACTGCGAGGTTACTATGTGATAACAAAGTTGTTATAAGCATTACAAAGAATCCAATCCAACATAATAAAACTAAACATGTGGAAATTGACTGACACTTCATTAAAGAAAAAATTGATCATGAGATTATAAGTATTGATCATGTCCCATCATGCAAGCAACAACCAATATCTTAACCAATGCTCTTCCGATAATACTTATGAAAAATATGAAATTCAACCTGAGCATGATTAACATCTACCACCCAAATTAATGGGGAGTGTTGAAGATTAGAACATATCAAATCATAATCATTTGATTCTGATTTGTCAAACTCTTACAAAACAGTGATGTAAATAGATTTATTATCTATTATTGTTATTTCCTTATTTAGGTAGCAACATTGATACATACAATTATTTATGTATTTATTAATCAATTATTGTACAACTTTCAATCTATTTTATTCTATTATATATATGAGATTAATTACTATGTACAGACAGTGTAAAAAGATTTACACGATCTATTCATAACCATCACCCGTTTGCATTACTTTATAGGTTTTTAAAATAAAAGTCAAACTTATTTCAATATCCAACGTCTAGGATTAACAGCCGTTTGCATTATTTTATAGGTTTTTAAAATAAAAGTCAAACTTCTTTCAATATCCAACATCTAGGATTAACTGAAGGTGTAAAATTCTTTTATTCTTTTACATTGTCACTGTCAGTGTATTTCAATTAAATCCTATATATATATATATATAAAATGATATTTTAAAGTCAAAATTTTTACCATAATAAGATCACAAAAATTCCCAAAGAATGTAGAATGAAAAAATAGATTGAGTGATTGGCCCAAAAAGAATGGTACGAGTTACTAGTACTAAAAACCATCTCTTCTTCTGCCTTAGAATCTCTCGTTGAATATTCTTGACAATCACACTGCATAGTGTCAGCAATTTCAAAGGAACAAGAACAGCAAGAAAACTCAATACCCCTTTCCGCCTTCAATTCCAACCAATGGAAAGGTAAACTATCGTATCAATCAACCTTTAAAGTGTTTCCTAAATAGAAAGTAGAAAGAAAACCCTTCTTCCTAAGTTACAATATTCCTTTACGCTAATATCACTGTTACTGCTGCTTCATACTTCATATTCAATCACCGCCACAAGTAAAGTTCTCTTCTTTCTTACTCATAGCAATGCCAATTTGAATTTCAGAGATTACCCTTTTAACACCCTCAAATCTGAATGAGGGGATGCCTTTGCTTGATTCTTTTTCCATATTTCTAATTTATTTGGGTTCCTTTTTTTGGTTTTTTGTATAATTAATTAGGTACCCTTTTATTGGTTTGTGCTCTTACTGATTTCTATTGGCTTGAATTGGAATGAGAAATTGAGGAATTGTGTAATTTCTGTTATTGCTTTTGTGCATGGTATGATTTTAGTTAGAAGTTGTTTTCATAGGCATGAGTATTTATCTCTGTTTATAGGAGAAAGAGATAGCGAGGAATCATGTTAATGGGACTACCTTTATTGGTTTTATAAGGAAGAGCAAGAAACACAGACACAAATAAAATAGTGTTGATACTTGATAGCCTTTTTGCATTGAGATGCATTGGATCATGTTAGTCGGCCGACCCAAACTGTAACCTGATTGGATATTTTTGATTTCAAAATACTAATGATAACAATGAAAATGGTGTACTCCTTGTGATTTCGAATTCCTACTCTAATAGGTAATAAAGCTGCTCATTGAATCCCTGCCGTGCTCAGCATTTGTTTGCCTGAATGAAGTAAGCCTCTTATTGCCTGTGGGTGGTGTAGGTTACATTGACCGAACAGCGTAAAATTTGGGTGCATTCGATTCGACTATAATTCTGTTTATTGGGTGCATTCGCTATGATTCTGTTTATTCTCTTGTTCTGTCATAACACTTTGCTTTCAAATTTCCAAGATGCTTTACTGTTGTGTTGGATATGTTAGATATAATTAGCAGTGTCAATTATGGATTATGGGTATTGGGTAGCTAATTGTGATTGTGTTTGATAGCCTTTTTGCGTGGAGTCGCATTGAATCACATTAATGGACCAACTGACTCAAATGGTAACCCGGCCCAATATTTTGGATCTCAAAATATTAAGGAGAACAATGCGAACGACCCGTTTATATACATTCCTTGTAATTCCGAACCATTGCGATAAGGGTGCCAGGGTTGCTCACATCATTGCGGGTCTCTGTATCTATTTTTCTGAAAGAAGTAAGAAACCCTCTCACTGTCTGTGTGGATGTAGGTCACATTGACTAAACCATGTAAAGCCTGTGCACATTCTTCTTAGTTCTTCTACGATTCTGTTTATTCTCTTATCCTGGCGTAACAGTTTGACTTCAATTCCTAATTCTATAATGTTGTATTTGATACTTTAGATATAACTGTTCGAGTCATTTATGGATTATAGGTAGCTAATTGTGATTGTGCTTGTTAGCCTTTTTTGTGAGGAGTCGCATTGAATCACATTAATGGACCAACTGACTCGAATGGTAACCCGGCCCAATATTTTGGATCTCAAAATTTAAAGAGAACAATAGAACTGACCCATATATATACATTCCTTGTAATTCTGAACCAGTGCGATAAGGGTACTAGGGTTTCTCCTAGTATCATTGCGACTCTCTATCTATTTCTCTGAAAGAAGTAAGTTACCCTCTCACTGTCTGCGCGGATGCAGGTCACACTGTCTTCTTCTTCATTCTGCTATGATTCTGTTTATTCTCTTTTTCTGCCATAGCACTAGGCCTTCAAACTTCATAACTCTGTAATGTTGTATTTGATACCTAAAATATAATTGTCCGAGTCATTTATGGATTATAGGTAGCTAATTGTGATTTTGCTTGTGGTTAGTGGGTTAACCCCCTAACTATGAAATAAACACCGATTAATTATTCGTCTCTTGAATTTCCTATGCCAGTCTAGATATCTTCTGATGTTGAAGGAAATTTATGAATTATCGATTAAGAAAATGATTTTATATTCTCATCCATGCGAATACCCGTGTCAGGTTTCATGTTTAACTATATGTTCAATGGAATAGATCCACACACATAGTTCTGTCTCTAACTTTATAAACAATTGTATCAGGTCAGGGATACATCTTCAGGGCTTTCAAAGGTTATGATGTGTTTTTCAAGACGCCTATGCTTGTAGATTGAGATCCTCTTGCTTTCATTTTGTTCACTTAGTTTTGCAAACCATTGTCGTCATTGTTACATTCACTTAAAACGGGAGTTACTAAGAGACAGAAAATGAATACACATAATATGTTGGGCGGTGTTTTAAATGATATACTTCGCATGGTGACACCCTCTCAAGAAGACTGGGAGATACGGCTTGCAATTATAAGTGATTTGCGAAGCACTGTTGAATCTGTGGAAAGCCTGAGAGGTAAACTTCTAACCGTTTTGTTTCTCCCCCTCAAACATAGAATTAATAAGTGTTAACACTAATAAACAAGGAAAAAGGGCTAATAAATATATGGATGATCCATAAAAATGAAAGGATTCTCCTTTGTTTGTATTACAATGTCTATGCATAAGTATTTTTGCTTGTTTGAACCTTAAAAGCTTTGGGGGAACCAAATAGTTTTTGCTGTGAGTCTGTGACTCAGCCGCAGGATCAGGCCTATGTTGCAGGGATTGCTAGCACCCTCTTTTTATTCAGAGCCTCTGTGTCTTTTTGTATAAACATAACTGATTGAGTCATTCATCCTATATAGTTATTTCTTTTTCTCATGTTAAAAATAAAAAAGTATAAGTTTTCTGTTCTGGGAGATTTAAGGTTGAAGGTTGTTTATCGCGGTTCATGTGTGGCTGCTTGCTCCTGCGCTGCCTTTCCTTGTCCAACTGCTATAAGCGGCATTGCTTACCTTAGCAAAACAACTAGTTTGATTCTCAAATTAGAACTTGCAACAAAACAAACAAATAGAATTTAACTTGCCCGGTCTGTGATTGTAGTCCGATAGCTATTCATGGGTAAGAATGAACAGAAGGCGTGGGCTCCTGTATCTTGTATCAATGAGCAAATTATTTTTGTTTCAGTTATGAAATTTAAGAATTTAAAATTGCAATTTTACTCAATTTTGTGAGCAGGAGCAACTGTTGAACCATTTGGGTCATTCGTATCTAATCTCTTCACGCGATGGGGTGACTTGGATATTTCAATTGAGTTACTAAATGGCTCCCATATTGCGTCTGCTGGGAAAAAGCAAAAACAAACGTTGCTGGTAACTTTTCTAAAAGCTTTGAGAATGAAAGGTAATTTTCTTCTAATCGAGACTTCTGTCACGCAAAAGTTGTTACAAAAATTTGTATTAGTTAGCTCTTATTAGTGACTTACAAAGTTGGTTTTTCCTAATCACCTTGAAATGTTCTTTGCAAGTAATACATTTGGTAATAACAATAATTTACAGGTGGATGCATGCACTTTCAGTTCATCCCCCATGCAAGAGTTCCCATTTTAAAATTCAAAAGCGCCCGACAAGGCATATCTTGCGATGTTTCGATCAATAACCTTCCCGGGCTGATGAAATCCAAATTTTTGCTTTGGATCAACACCATAGATGTCCGCTTTCATGATCTGGTTTTAGTGGTACGGTCTTGTGGCTGAAGTAGGGTTGCTAGGCTAGCAATTGCTTTAGTTTGATTCATTCTTTCTGGTTTTGTAGGTCAAGCAATGGGCCAACGCACATAAAATCAATAACTCGAAGACTGGATCTTTCAACTCCTTTACTCTCAGTTTACTTGTAATCTTTCACTTTCAGGTACCTCTGCTGCTTCTGCATATTTCTTTATATGGTGATATTTTTCTCAGTTCGGTTTGAAGATTCGTAATTACCTAAAATAGTTGCTGCCTCCGCTTTAATATGTTGTCTGTTGGTTTTCTTCTGCGAATAATAAATTGGTCTTTGTCTTCTGATGCATGCAACATTTTCTTTCATTTTCAGACATGTGTTCCTGCAATTTTTCCACCACTGAAAGATATATATCCTACCAATATGGTTGATGAGCTGAGAGGTAAACTTCATCTATGATTTACAGCATGAAGCGTCATTATTCTATAATTTGAGATATTGGGGAGGATTTTATAGGGGCTGAACCTCTTTGTGGAGAGTTGAAATATTTGCTTTTCTTTTAGATATTCAGTTTGTTGCATACTTCAATGTGAAGAATTCTGTAAATGCACACAACTTATGAATGGGTGTGCATGAAGATCCCAAATTTGCAATATTGCTAACGTACTCCTTATAACGACTCAGATAATCTATTACCCTAATGCTAGCTTTTAGAATTGAGTTAGGCCCATTTGTTTTCAGTTACATCATCATATTAGAGCCTATCGTAATCCAGTTTTTTTGGCCAATTGCAAATGTATAATCCTACAAACTTCATAATCTAGATGTTCAATCGTGCGTACAGAAATGTGTCAAAATCCCATATCAGCTACACATGTGACCAAACCCCTCCTTATAATGACTTGGACAATTCTCTCCCTTGAGCTAGCTTTTAGTGTTGAATTTGTGATTATGTGTAAAAGTTGAGAGAAAAATATTATTGATTAAAAAAGATATTACAAGTTGCCGCAAGGCCTATGAAACATAATGGAGACCTCTGGAACAAACGTTAAATGTCGGTCTGTGGGACCCACAGACTTCAAGTGATCCCAATTGAACTAGGAAAGGTAGGAGAGTCTAACGGGACTTGCGGCAACCTCGTAGGAGGTCAGAAGGGTGGCCAATGGCCTTCACTCAACAACTGGACTGAGAGCAGCAGAAACGTGCGTGGCGGCGCGTGAGATAGCGGTTGACAGAGGTGCTTCAGAGTTGGTCTGACTCCGGAGAATCAAATGGTGGGGTTGTAGTGTTGTCAGATGCAGTGTTATCAAATTGCGGCTCCATGGCCGCTATGGCCGATATACATGGCGGTTTTTGGGCTTGCCGCAATGGTAAATATCGTCCGCTATTTCGGGTTTTTCCGCTATAATCTGCAATAACGGCGCCGCAAAGCGGCCGGTATGGCGGGATTTTGGCTCTCCGCCATGGACCGCCATCCGCCATCAACAACACTGGTCAGACGCGACAGTTGAAGTTTCTCTGAAGGAAGTAGCCACCGCAGCCCTAGAGGTGTTTTGGGGCTAGACGATAGTGTCAGTTGGATGCTTCTAAACTGAATAGTAAACTAGAGTTAGCCTTGTCGGTGATCGAACAGTTATCTCTAATCCATTATCAGTTATTATAAGCATTGTCTTGATGTTCTTTCTGCAGGTGTTAGAGTTGATGCAGAGAATCTTATTGCAGAAACCTGTCATGGTAACATAAACAGGTTCATATCAAATAAGTTGAGGCCAATCAACAGAAGTTCTTTACCTGAACTTTTTATTGATTTTCTAAGAAAGGTAGATTATTTTATACTTTGGTATCCATAAAAGACATTTGTATGCTCTCTCCATTTAACATCTGGCATTCGAAGTTCATAGCTAATAATTTTCCTGCAGTTTGCTCAAATAGATTCATGGGCCGCAGAGTTTGGAATTTGCACTTATACAGGACAATGGGAACAGATAGAAAACAACATGAGATGGTTGCCCAAGACTTCTGCAATATACGTAATACTCTTTGTCTTTACATTTTTTTTTGTGATTGAGGATAAACTATGTATAATTACTTCGACAAATATACTCGGTTCCCTTTCGGCTTCCTCCCTCTTCAGTCAATGCCACACGGAAAATACTAAATTTTATCATGCACAAATTCTTGTGCTCTGCTATTGATATGTTATATTTGAATTTTACTTGATTAGGTTGAGGATCCTTTTGAGCAGCCGGAAAATTCAGGAAGATCAGTCAGTGCAGGACAGCTGAAAAAGATAGGCGAAGCATTTCTAACAACGTACAACTTACTTATATCAAACAATCAGAACCAAAGCTCTATCCTGACCCAATTAGTACCACCACATGTGTTGAGACTTATTGCCAAACCTGTCATTCCTTATTATAATGTCAGGCCTTCTATTCCAAATTACAACGGCGGTTACCCTCATCTAACTCAACCACAGGTTCAGAGGGGATTGCTCCCACACCCACATTCAAAACGCCATGTTCAAAATGGCAGGCAGGGAGCCAGCTCCAACGGTTCGACTTCAAAGCAAGGAGCCAATTCCAACGGTTCGACTTCAAAGCAAGGAGCCAATTCCAACGGTTCGACTTCAAAGCGAGGAGCCAATTCCAACGGTTCGACTTCAAAGCACAGAGCCAACTCCAACGGTTCGACTTCAAAGCAAGGAGCAAGCTCCAACGGCTCTACTTCAAAGCAAGGAGCAAGCTCCAATGGTTCGACTTCAAGTCTACCTACGAAAGGTCGTCAAAGTCAGCAGCAGCAGGCGTGGAGGCCAAAGGCCCATACCCAAGCATAGGCAAAATACAGAAGGGAGTATATGTTCATCTAGTCAACAGGTTTAAGAGTAACTGTTTTTTTTTGCTTACTTGTTCATACAATTCATTGACATAACCGGATTTCTTGGGTTATAAGTTACTTGGCATGAAATTTTTGCTCTCGTGGATGAAACGATGATTACCCGATTGGATTATTACTTGACATTTTGGCGGAGATTATAAATTAAGAATATTAAGGAGCCTAGTATAGTAATCTTTATTTTTAATTTGACATGTGAAAAGGTTAAGGTGAACCACCTTAATTAGTGTTTTTATTTTTGTTTTTAAAGAAGAGTCACAAAGCCAAAAAAAAAAACAAACTGTATCGTTTATACAGTTTAATATTATGATAAGATTCACTAAGGATAATGACATTATAGATACCATAGTTGCCGTAGATCAATATATTTTTCAACACATTCCGTGTGGTAAAAAGAGAGGATACTTTGGGTAATATATAATCAATTTATGGGGATGTGCGGTAGCGGTAGCGGTAGCAAAAGGGAATGGTGTAGGTAAAAAGGTATATTTTGATATGTCTAAAGCCCAAAAGCTTAGATAAAAGATTTTGGGAATGGCTTATCCCATCCTAATAGGTGAAAAAGCACCATAATCCCACCCTAAGTGGGGAAAAATGAAAATTTTAAAATGTTCTAATTTTGAAAAAATATTTTTGGATGTATCCAGAGTCTTATTGAAACACGCTAAACTTTTTAAAAATTTAGTTTGAAGATGCATCTTCTCAACCACTTTATGTACATCCCATACATTTTTAATGAAATATCATTTTTCTTTTACATAAATTTATCTACATAAATTTATCTAGAGATGCATCTTTGTATTCACACCAAACATAATTCAGAGATGCATTTCAATATTCACACCATCTAGTACTTTTGGAATTTGTTTTATATATGCATTGTCGAAATTGACGATGTATTAGTTATACTATCATATTCAATTTTATAAAAATTAAACCATACTTTCGGAATAATATCAAAATGACATGTAAATTAATAAATTTTAAGTACACAATAATGTCAAAATAAAATGCATCCGATAATAGTGCTCATAATACAAATACAATATAATACTGCATATGACGACCTCGGGTCCCCCATGTTTCTACGTTGTCTTCTATACTGCAATGCCTAATGTGCCTCCTCCATGACGACATCTAGAACGTCCCTCACCTCAGAGCCATTCGAAAAGAGTCATCTGTCTATATCCGCCTGCCCAAGCTCCACGATACGACGACATCTCGACAACATATCAACAACATGATATGCCCTAGTCTGCTCCTCCTCTAATATCTCTTGATGAGCCGGCCTAGGTGTATCTCCTAGAGCATCTGGTGTCATATAAGAATGTGACACTTTGAAATACCACTAGATGTAGTCGTGTTTAGCACTCTAGTTGGTAGGAGCTGTGGTACTTCGTGCCTCATCCGATACCAAATGATTAAGGTAATCATCATACATGAAATTCATATCTCTATGTGTCATAGCGAGAAGAGCAGGCTCAGAAGGATATCTGGGAACAAATTGCATGTAGTCAAACTTCCGCATGACGTGCTCAGGTGTGAAAACATAATACGTGAACCATAAGCCAACCATCTAAAGTAGAAGGCCATGTCGACAAAGGGATGCGTCTCACGGTGATCGATGTACGCTTGGAAGTGTATATCCTCTGGTACCAAGTGGTCAAGATACACTTATGACTCCGTCGTCTAATTCCCTTAGAGTGGAATGAATGCAGAAGCACCTAGCATCTGCTCAGTGTAGGTCGGAGCACATGACTAACTAGATATACGTGGGAAATGCTGGAGGATCCAAACTTGAAAATGGTACGTATAAATCATTAACAATGGCATAATAAAAGTGTTATGAAAATGACACACAAACATTAAAAGATGCAGAAATATTACTGTCGACAGTGTAATGTTGCCTCACATATATATTTGGTCATCCACATACAACCTTCATCGAACTTGGAGTACAGGTAGACAAAACAAGGCCCCCCAGTTGTACTCATGGATACACTCCAAGTGAAGTATCTTAGGTAAACCATATTCATATAAGTGGCACTCTTGTCCATAAAAAAGGATGTGACAACCAAATGTAACAGGTATGCTCTCAGAGCGTATGCTTTATGTTGCACAACCTGCTCATCATTACCAGTGGCCTGCTCTGCATCATGCAACTATTGTATATACAACCTCTTCAGGAATCAGAACCTAGAATGAGCCCCTTAGGAGGCTTCTAACTCTTTCAGGGAATCTCCTAGGTCAACTCCCATATATCCTACCATTATCTCTAGTGCGTCATTTATGTTAATCCTCCTGTGGTCTAATAGTCTCCCGCTGATCAGAAGACGTAACAAGAATAAAATATTGTCTAGTGTGATAGACATCTCACTATGTGGAAGATGAAAAGAAGAAGTCTCTGAGTGTTATCTCTCTACAAACGTAGACAACATATCATGGTTAACTGTAACATGACTGATCTTACACAAGTCTCTCAACCTAGATAGTTGTATGACATCCTAAAATCACTGCTCATTAAACTACGTCATACCAGTAATCTTTCGGCCATGGTTGATGCATTTTAAAGCATCACGGTCCTACATAAAAATAAATCATCGCCAGAAACTTTGAATATTATAACAAAAATGTTTTTCAAATACTGTATACAATTGAATTTTACCTTTCAATCCCAAGCATGTCTGACAACATGGTTCAGGTATAAAGGCAACAACGATAAGTCAGACGAGACTCCTCTAAACCCCTCGGGTGCATCGAGTGCCTACTGTGCCTCAGGTGTATGTGGAGCCTCGAGTGCCTGAGTAGGTGACATATGTCTCCTACGGGAAGACAGAGGAGGAGATGCATGAGCCCATGAAGTTGACGCCTCTGCATCAACTGGGTTAAAAATGTCAGGTGTTCGCGATGGTTGAGATTTTTCCCTCTGAACTAATGCATATGCTGCACAACTTTTATGTGTCTCAATCTATCTTGCTTATCAGTCATAATGCCTATAAGTAAACAACACAATCATTATATAGATGAAACACAATGAGATCAACCAATGCAGACTGATAAACTCCAGAGATGCATATCCAAATTCTGGAAATTAAAACATTGTAAAATTTCGGAGATGCATCTCCTTAATGTTCTGCAACTTAGATGAACAACAATGACGAAAATCTAGTTCATTCCAACATCCAAAATAATGCAGTGATAATTTTAAATACCTATCAAACACATTGCTAATTTCAATAACATATTTAAACTATCTATTACATAATCTAATGCTTAATTTATACAAATGTATATAGAAATAAAAAAAAGTTTAGAAAAATAAAATACTTACCAAATATGAGTTTAATTTGATGTTGAGTGAGCTCTTTGATCGATTGGATGTTGATGGCAGAAGCTTTGAAGTGAGTTGAATGAGTTTGAGAGAATGTGAGTTAAGAGAGTTTGAGATTTGAAAGTTGTGTTTTGTGAGAGTATTTTGAGAAGTGAGGAAGCATAAAGGTCTGACGCCTTTTTTATTAAAACAACGTTTGGAGATGCATCTTCGTAGGCTACACGAAGATGCATTTTTGTAATTTTTTTAGTCATAGACTTAGAGCCTGATTTAGAGACGAATGCGTTTGGAGTGCATCTAAAGATGCATTTTCGAATTTTAGGGATAATTTTGGTTTTTCACGAGAGTGAGGAAGCAATCCTTAAGGTGCGCTAATCAATTCCTAATATTTTTCAAACTTTTATCTTATTTTTATTAGGCTAATGTCTTGGATTAAGTTTGAAGTTAATTGAAAATTATGAGATTTTGTCCTAACACCCAGATGTACTTGACACCTCCCATTTTTATAATATTCAAAATATTCTTGTAAATTTTTAGTTAAAAACAACACACGAAAAATTTGGTAGTTTAAGTAAAATTTTTGGTATGAATTCAAAATTCCAGTAGGCTATTTTAAATATTTGGTATTCCTTTTTACCGTTTTTATAAAATAGTGGATGCATGGAAAAATATACCGACTTTTTAAAAAACACCAAGGATTACCAGATTTCCCCAAAATGTTGAAACTTCTAGTAGTGTAAAATCACCCATTTTTAAAAAAGCTCGTGCATTTACCAGATATTTAGTAGGGCTATGAAATATCCGATAGTTTAAATACAACAACTACAACATCAAGCTCATCAGCAAGATCTCTGTCCCGTCCATCTGCTCTGCATCCTTTATGCCGAATATTGCAGGGTGTGTGTGGCTACTCAACCAACCTTCTCCTGTGAGAATCGGTTGAGACTACTCCACCCACCAGGATATGTGAATCCCCGATGCCATCTTCCCTCACCCAAAAGCTCTTCGTATACTCTATCTCATCTTTGCATGTCTGTCTTGAAGCAATCGTGTCGTCTCGTCCTCTGGTCTTCATCACAAAAAGAAAAAAAAATATAAACTACCAAACTTTTTAAAAATTCAGAAATCAAAGTGACTTTTCTGTTGGAACAAAATTGGTTGATACCATATCCCATGGGTTTTGATGATAACAACCTATTTAAAAGAACAATTGGGTATTCTAACATCTGTTCAAGTATGTAGGATTATATGATTAAGAACGAATGAGGAGAAACTTGAGGAATTTGCATCTAAAGATTAAACTCTGTCTGTGATCAGAAGATCCATACTTTGAAGAAGTCAACTCTGAAGAAGGTCAACCTCTGGTGATCCAGATTCTGAAGCTTCAGAAGTCAAGAAGTGGACTCTGAAGTGATCATCCTCTAAAGAGTGAAGTTTGAAGAAACTCTACCACTAAAGCATAGTCTCTTCAATCAAGGAAACTCTGACAGACTCAGAGACTTTTTGATCACATGAAAACTTAAGGAAAAAACTCTCCTTTGATGTTTGAGCTTCAACGTATAATTCCTCTTGTAGAAATGTTCTTTGTTGATATGTCTAATAAATTAAAAATGTTATCCAACCTTTATGTGAAAGTCTTCAACGTCTCTTTTCTCCCTCTCTATATAAGGAGTCGCAGACCCGAAGAAGAAGACTACCACACTACACTACACTACACCACAAGACTCCGAACATCGACATTCAAAGAGAAGCTACTATATTAAATTTATAAGACTTAGAACAAGTCTCTTACTTGTGTGCTTGAGCATTTGTAATCAGTTTGGTTATAGTGGATATCCATTGGAAGTACAAGGAGATTGGATCACTCTTAAGTTGTGAGAGGAACCAGGATAAATGTTTGTGTCTCTTGCTCTACTTTACTTTCTTCTGAACTATATTCCGTTGCTATCATTTATTTATCTCTGAGTCAGATTCTATTGCAGAATATGATAAAGATATTCAAGAGTGCAGACTCTGAGTGACTCTAATTCAGACTCTGAACTGAATGTTCAAAATCTGATTAAGATCAATCGTAAGTAAAAGAAAAAAAGTTTGAGAAAAGGAAACACAATTAAACCTTCCTTCTTGTGTTTCTCTCACCTTTATTTCCCAGATTTCCGACATCGTAACTCTATGATCATGAAAATAACTAATATATTTGCAATGAAGTTAACAATCACATATATGTTTGTTTTTCTCCTTCTATTGTAGTTTGTGATTGTTATTGTTGTATTTCTTCATTCATACTTGGAATGGTACTTTCATGGAGGGCTTTAGCAATATTTGATTAGTTTTCTTCCCAATTTTAACATTATAAATTTTTGGTTTGTGTTGGATATAAATTTTCAACTTTGCTATGATACAAAATATTAAACACAACATTTCAAATAGAATGTAATCCAAATATATTGCAATCAAGCTTACGATCAAAATAGGTTGGAGGATGGAGATGAGAAAAAATTGAGGTTGAAGATGAAAAAATGGAGGTTGGAGATGAGGAAAAAATGGAGATTCGAGATGAGTAAAAAATGGAGGTTAGAGATGGAGGTTGGAGATGAGGAAAAATAGAGGTTAAAGGTTGAAGATGAGGAAAAATTGCAGGTTGTAGATGAAGGTTGAAGATGAAAAAATGGAGGTTGGAGGTTGGAGATGAGAAAAAAATGGAGGTTGAGGATAAAAAAAATGGAGGTTCGGGATAAAAAAATAGAGGTTCGAGGTTGAAGATGAGAAAAAATGGAGGTTGGAGATGACAAAATGGGGATTGCAGATGATAAAAATGGAGGTTAGAGATAAATTGAGGAAGAAGATAATTAATTTGTAATTTTTTTTTTGCATTTCGTCCTCTCAGGCCATGTCACTGGTTTGTGGTACCAAAAACTTTTTCCACATAACCTTTTTGTAACGGAAACTTGAGAGACGAATACCAAAAGGATTTTAACATTCAATGACTATTTGAATAAAAAGATACATGAACGAAAATCAAAAACTCGGTAACTTACATGGACAAAGGATATATTTAAGCTTTTCAACAATGTTAATTTTGATTTTTAATATTTGTTTTTAATACATGTAACATTTACGAAGTTAGTGTGATGTTGTCAACCCATTGGTTGAGGAACTTGATGTTGTTGGACTGAGTGCCCAGATATCCAATGTTATTGAATCAAATGTTGCCGAATCAGATGTTGGCGGACCAGATGTTGCTAAATTAGTTGCTCACGAAATGGATGTTGATAACTATCTTATCATTGAATATAAACTTAACTTACAAGATTACAAGTTTAAATGGATTTGTGATAAAAATATTAAGTTAGGTTTTGTCATAATTATCGAGAGGTCTGATTCAGATTCTTATAGAAGAAATTTTTTATTATGCTGTGTTGTGAAAGAGGTGGCTAGTATATAAAGGCAAATAAAAAGTTGATATGCGATGACATCGAACCAAGAAAATATGGACGTCCATTTAGTTTATGTGGACATTATCTATTTTCAAATTTTTCGACTCTTTTTATGATTTGCGGAGTACACAATCATGACTTAGATTTCAAGTTTGAAGGTCATCCTTTTATCGATTTTTTAAATGTTTGCAGAGAAAAAACTTAAGTCTAAGATGACAATGAACATGGTTCTTCCCCAAAACTTTCTCATAAATTTAAAATTAAAGAGGCTTAACAATGTGACTTATATTAAAAAAAGTTTATAATGTTCAACACAAACAACAATGCTATAATGAAACTGAATATGTATTTAGGTATGGTGATTTAAAAGTTGTATGAAACTAGTGAAAAGGAGAAAATAGTTTGAACTTTGGACAAACAGGGTTAGAACTGGTGTTTAGTCTAATTACGGTAGATTGAAAATTTTTGAGGAGGTGAAAAGAGAAGTGCCCAGATTAAATGATTCGAATGAGACACATTATTATCTTGAATTGTGTTACATACAACATTAGAGCATGATAAAAATAATACATTCAAATAATCAATAAGAAATAGCAATAATCAAGAAAGGATAGACGAGATTAAAAGGTTAATTCCTCCACTCACTTTGTCTTTGACATGCAGCAATTTTCAGAATCCTATACTTCATGCTCCTAATAAGTCAAATGCTTCTTGCTTAGTTTTTATTATCTTTTTTTTCTTAATGATGGATGATTTTTTGAGTTTCACTCCCACACGTATTTCTTATGACATTATTCATTGTCAAATGTTAATATTATTTATATTCATGAAATCTCTAAAGTGGAATATAACCTCAACATAGAAGAAGTTTTATGAAATTTAGATTTGTGGTTGAATTGTTAACATCATGCTTCAAGGATCAAAACCTTATCTAGTCATTCTCTCTTTTTTTCTTCTGAATCTTGACTATATTAAAATAGATTATACGCATTACACGCACAAGTTCTGTCACATTTTTTTCTCAAGTTCAGATATGATGACATAAATCTAAGTTGGAAACTATACCTGCCACGTGAAACCAGCACCGACCTACTGAGAAAAAAATCTAATAGTATTCTTATTTTTACATGTTTCAAAAGTGTAAATGCATTTATTTTGAATTAACTCATTAAATATTAATTTTTTTTTGTATTGATGTCATTTTTTAAAATATGATTCATACCATAATAACTTTACATAGACCAATAAATTTGGGATAAAATATATAGTAAAATGTTTTTCTTTAAATATTGTAATTGTACAAAAATATTACACAAAAATCTAAGTTTTCAAATTAATTCACCATAAGAAGGGGTGCGTTTTTTTAGACTTAAAGGCGGAGCAAGGAGTTCTCTCAGATAGATTCTCAATTATCCCATAAGTTTAAAGTTAAGTGGTTTAAGGAGGAAAATGCTAACATTAGTTTTTCTTTTTCACGCATGTGTTAAGAGTAAGAGTAAGAGGAATGCTATCTTAACACTTAAAATCAGTGATTGAATGAAAGGGGTATTGAAGATCCGTCATGAGGTGGTTGTGAGTGCAACTTTTTGTTAAATATATTTTATACGATGTCAAAATTAAGATACTTTAACATTAATGCATATTTGACGATATTCTCTAATTCTTTATGTGCATCTCAACATTAGAAAGCATAAAAGTATTTGGAAACAGGTTTGGAAAAGATTTCATGCATAAAAAATGCATCAAAAATAATTTTTGTGAAAAAATGAACTATATGTCAGCACATGCATATCATAGGTCGACACATAGAAGACATTTTTTTCTCTGTGTCGACACATCCGCTGTACAGGTCGACACATGTACTGCAGTATTAAAGCATGTAGGCTCTGTTAGATGTGTCGTCTCTATAGGTCGGCACATAGGCAACACACGATATTCACATGCCGATGCATGACCTATACAAGTCAGCCTATGCGTCGAACATGTCGGCACATAGCTTACACATGTCGGTCTATATAATGAAAATTTTAAAAAATTCACAATTTTTCAAATCTTTTGCATTCCTTTTGCCTCCAAACACATATGCATATAAATACTTCAGAATGCATCATTTACTAGTAAGGTTTCTAGTGAGTAAAACCTATACGAAACTATATTTTCAAAGCATTCTCATCATCTTCAACCTCTCTTCTATGCATACACACAACCAAACTACACATAATCATTTTTTGATTGGGTGCCATCTAGATTAGGGTTGATAACGTCCAATTTAGGTTTGTTGTACTATAAAATTGGGTTGAGAAATTTGAGGATTTTAAATCAGAAAACCAGGGTGGGGTTTTCCTTCAAGATCTTTTAGGGTTTGAAGGTTTTGGACAAGATTACTCAATCAAGATATGATGGAGTGAAGTCTTTGAAGAATAGGAGGTTCTTGTGAAGGAGTAGCGTTGGACGGTGGATCGCATTGGTAAATCTTGGATTTCAACAAGTGTGCAATTGAGATTCGATTGAGTGAAAACTTTGAAGAATAAGAAGTAGCATAAGACAATGAATCGAAGCGACATTGTTGGTTACTTGATCAAGCTTTGATCAAGGGAAGAGAAGGTGGTAGAATCAACATCAAGCCTAGGGCTTGTAGGGTTAGATTGATATATCTCTTTTGTACACATACATTTGCAAAGTCGGATATATTACACTATCTCAATTCAAATTCGAATTGAGGACATACGTACCCATAACGAGGTCGATTGGGGAACTACCTAAACAAATCCTTGTGTACTCTCTCTCTCTCTCTCTCTATCTCTCTTGTATTTTTGGTTTGCAAATTGTCGATTTCATAGATTGTTGATCAAATTGTTTGGATAATATTTTTTGATTACATTTTGAAATTGGTATTGTTGAGTTGATCACAAACCATTAGGTTGTGATTGGATTTTAAGATCAACAATATCACATAAAACTCCAAACAATATTGACCGCACATTAAGTGTTCGAAAAATTGATTCAATTAATTTTTTTGTGTGAATTATTATTGGAATTAGAATTTCCTTATTACTTTGCATTCAACTAATTATGATTAGTTGTTGTTGATCAATTTATAAATCATTATCATCTCATTGTCATTACTCTGCATATCCGAGCTTTTTGATAGCGGATTCAGTTAGACAATTTTTTATCCGGGATCTATTCAGTTAAACTTGCTTCTGCGCCATAAATTTTTAAACTTATTTTTTGTCAAAGTTTTTAAATCGGGATCTATTCACCCTCCTCTAGATCTAAGCCAATTTTTTAACAAGTGGTATCACGAGCTCCGGTTAATTTTGTGCTTAAGATTTGCTTATTAGAAAATGACTACCGAACCTAAAGGGGTGTACAATAGAGTACCGATTTTTACCGGCGAAAATTATGGCTATTGGAAAGCTTGTATGCGTATCCATATCAACTCGGTTGATAAGGGTGTATGGGACGTCATCATGAATGATACTCATGAAATTACAATGACCAATGGTGAAAGCGTCGTCGTACAAAAACCATAGAATCAATGGAATGATAATGATAAGAAATTATGGTCTTACAATTGGAAAGCACAAAACATTGTCATATCTGCACTTGGTATTGATGAATTTTATCGTGTTTCCCATTGTGAAACCCCCAAGGCTATGTGGGAGGCATTACAAGTTACCCATGAGGGAATTAATGAGGTGAAACAAGCTAGGATCAACATATTGAATAAAGATTTTGAACTCTTTTGTATGAAGCATGGTGAAACCATTGCTGAAATGAAAAAGAGGTTCACACATCTTATTAATCAGTTGAATGCTCTAGGTAAGCCTATTTCTAATGATATTGCAGTTAATAAGGTTTTGAGATGTCTTAATATGGAATGCAAACCCAGGGTCACCGCAATCAAGAAGGCAAATGATCTTAAACTTGATCTCACTATTTTATTGGGAAAATTGAAGAACATGAGCAAGAACCTCTTGCTTAGAAAAACATGAAAAAAAGCATGAGGTAAAGGTAAAGAAGGAGAAAGGTTAAAGACAAGGTGGAAGAAAAGAAGTCTATTGCACTAAACAATTCAAGCTCAAATCCCTCACATATTGAGAAAAGTTATTGTGAAACAAGAGACGACAAGAACTCCGATGATGTGGACGTGATTGTTTGTCAAAAGGTACCAAAGGTATATAAGGAAGAATTGAGTCAAGCACTCCGACAAGAACCTAACCAAATTTAGAAGGGTAGATAAATCATCAAAGGAAGATGAGAATAAGAAAAGTAAACTTAGGAGTTCTTGCTATAATTATGGAGAATTTGGTCATTATAGACCGGAATGTCCTAACATTAAGAAAGACAAAGAGAAAGGCCATCACAAGAAGTCTAACAAGTCTAGAAGAGCCTATGTTTCTTGGGAGAGTGCAGGTGATTCCTCAAGTGATGAAAGCTCTACTTCAAGTGTATAATCGGCCTGGATTTGCCACACGGAAAATATAAAGAAGAAGAAAAATGTAAGTCTTTCTAAGCTTGAATCTATTAATGATTTATCTTATTTTCAATTACACAAAGCTTTTGAAGATCTTCATAGAGAGGCCTTAAATGCCTTTAACAAATTAGTTTCACATGAAAAAGTATTTTTACACTTAGAAGCTAAAGTGTTAGAATCTGAAAGGAAGTTGGAAGCTAATAAGAAGTCTATGATAGATTTTAAAAATGACAAGAAAGAGGATGAAAAACCTTCAAGGTTTGGTTATGAATCTTGTCATGATTGGCAAAAAGAGATAAATGCTCTTCAAGTCAAATTGGATAAATCCTTACAACCAAAGATTGTATTTTCTATTGATCCATCAAAGTTTGAAATATCTTGAACCATTCATATAAGAAGCATAGATTTGTCAAAAAGGAGTCAAATAGAAAAAACACATCTCATCAAAACTTATCTTGTCACTATTGTTGCAAGAAAGGTTCTACAATTGAAAAGTGAAAATTTAGAAAACTTTTTGTTCCTAAAGGAGATTTTCAAAGGTTGCCCAAATTCAACCTTGATTTCACTCACTCTCAAGGATACAATGAAAATTAGGTACCTATTTCCTTGTTTTATTCTACAAGTTAAATGTCTTGACTCTACGGAGAAGATGTGGTTTCTCGATAGTGGATGCTTAAAACATATGACGGGTGACATATCTCTATTCATTCACTTTGTTCCAAAAAAGAAGGGTTCTGTTACTTATGGAGATAACAACACGGGAGCAATACTTGGAAAAGATAGTGTAGGTAATCCCTCATCTACTACTATCTCTTATGTTATGTTAGTTGGTGGTCTTAAAAATAACCTCCTTAGCATTAGTCAACTATGCAACAAGGGATTTAAAGTTACTTTTACAAAATCTTGTTGCTTGTTTGAACATAATGAAAAGAAGGATTGTATGTTTAAAGGATTGAGAGTTAATAACACACATATGATTAACTTAGATGATGTATCATTGGTTGGAAATAAGTGTCTAGTATCCATGAGTGAAAACTATTGTAAAGATGAGGCTTTGTTGGTTTTCAAACAATTTTCTAGATTATCGCAGAATAAAATGAATTTGAAATTTGTTACTATCCGAAGCAATCACAGAGGTGAGTTTGAAAATCATCTCTTTGAGAAGTATTGTGATAAACATGACATTGAGCATAACTTCTCTGCTCCTAGAACTCCACAACAAAATAGTTTTGTGGATAGGAAAAATCTTGTTTTAGATGAGTTGGCTAGGACTATGCTTAATGATGGTAATCTACCTAAGAATTTTTGGGCCGATGCCATTAGCACGACATGTTATGTCTTGAATAGGATACGTCCTATCTTAGACAAAACTCCCTATGAATTGCTTAAGGGTAGAAAACCTAATTTGTTATATCTTCATGTTTTTGGATGAAAATGTTTTGTTTTGAACAATGGAAAGGATAATCTAGGTAGGTTTGATGCGAAATCCGGTGAGGGTATTGTAGCGGTAAATTCATGACCATTAAGCTATGGATAAACTTAACGTCAATAAAACCAGAGTCGCCACCGCACTTTCATTGTTTCCAAGGGAAAAGGGAAAAGTACGAACAAAACCCAAAGATAAGAAGTTTTCAAATCAAAACTAATAAAATGTCAGAGATTACAAGTAAGGGGGTTGGTTACACAGAGGGAAGGTGTTAGCACCAAAAGTGTCCTAGGTACTCCTAGGGAGCCCTTTCTTGTGTGCATATGGGTTTTTGTACAAAATGATGTTTGCAATAAATAGAGTGGGGGGATGAAGAAAGAATTCATTAATTATATTTTTTTGTTTGACAAGACTTTCGGACTTGTGCCTACGTACCAACATAAAATGAGGGATTAAAACCTCGTAGTTCGTGGTATCAACTTCAAAGTGAATAAGTTGCTTTTAACAAAAATTTAAGTTTAACAAAGGCACAAGATGCTTAAAAAAGGTTTGAATGAGTGTTAGTTCTTTTTTGTCTTTTGAAAATTTAAGTCAAGTATGGTTAAGTTCATTTAAAAGTTTGATTAAGAAAAAGAAGTTTAAAAATGCAATGGCATAAGGCCAAAGTTTCTAATTTGCAATACGGTCTAAGTTTAGAAAACACAGGCAAAGAAGATTTTTTAAAAGGGAGGGAGAGATTTGAAATTAAATAAATGGGGAGGAGATGAAGAGACTAATCCTAAGCACAAATTTAAAAGTTAAGAGTTGAAAAGATCTGACCAATGGGCGGCAATCCAATAGACAAGAATGTCATATAGAAACCCAAATTTCCCTTGGACTTTAGAATCAAGCAATATCAATACACAAATGGCAAAGTGAAGAGCAATGCATCAAATTAAGATAGCCACATCCAAGCTTAGCAACTCCATGATCTTCTTCAAAATTTCCCATGTATCAGATGACTTCAAAGATAACATAAGACCCATGTTCAAAATAACAGCTTCAATATGATCATGTTGCAGATGAACTCAAATGGATCTTCAATATTGTATCAGATGAATGTTTACTTCAAAAGCACTTGGTTTCATAAAAGTTGGCATTGGCCAAGTCCTTTGCATAGGGAGTGTTGCCTAAATTCTAAGTCCAACAGTCTTAGATCAAATCAGCAGTCCACACAATTTTTTTAGGTTTTCTTGTTCTTATTATGTACATTAAGGTCAAAAGACCACAAACTCAAACAAGTATATACAAACACATTATATCACAAATTATAGCCCAAATGGGCAAAGTAAAAATGACATTAAAGTAAATAATTTGAATGGTATGAATAATGGCAAATGAATAAAAGCTTGAAATTAAAGTGCATAAGAGTAAATGACTTGAAATTAAATTTTAGTTGTTAGTTGATTAGAAGTTAGTATTTCTTTTGCTTTATTTTTGTTTAAGTCATTCTTTGGAGACCACTCAACCCACTTCTCACAAGCATGGATCCTTGAACCAAGACATCTTCCAAAGGAAGGAAAAAAGGCCAAGTTTCCACACAATACCATGAAAGAGGGGAGACTTACAATCTCACTTACTAGAATATTATGCATTTTGTGTCACAAATTTAGCGCTATGTTAAGCAATCGTAATTGGACTTATGTAGAAGTCACAACTATTTGACGCCGGGCAATAGAATTTTGGTGTTAATGCATGTTAGAGACATAGTATAATGGACTATGCTCATGAAACATACCACACACAAAAATAATATGCAAAGTGGTGGACCTAATCTCATCCATACTCATGTTGATTTTTGGAATCAACTAGCCTTAGGATATAGAGATATCATAGATCCATGACATGAATGAATAAAGAAGGGGAATGAGATGAAGAGGGAGGGGGAATGGAATCAACACAAATTGGTCAAAGGAGGACTTTTACCAAATTAAGATCATTCATTCATTTTGGGAGATGAAATATATATTTAATCAATATCCTAAATCCAATGATCTTAACTCAACAAAGTCAAATCAACCTTGACCAAGTCCCAACAACACAAGTCAAATCCAACAAGTCAATTAAAATGGCTCAACACAATTTATTTGACATTTAATCAATTAAAAATAATTAAAGTATGCATTAAATTAAATTATGGTCGATCAATTTCCTAAAATCTCATCAAAACACCAAAGAAATGGCCATGAGATTTATGATAGGTCAAACAAGGTCAAAGGACCTTGGAGAAAAAATTTCATTATTTTTGGAAACTTAAAACTATTTTTAAACAATTAAAAATATTCACAAAATCAATTAAATCATGAAAAATATTAATAATGATCCAAAAAATAATTTTAATTCAGAAAATGAAAGAGGAATTTATTTAAATTTTTTTGTTGAAACTCTCATATTTTTTTGATTAATATTAAAATTAATGTTGGTTCTATGTGTTGGCATCAATTTTGGTAAAATTTAGAGTTATCACAAGTTGTCAGGCGTGTTGTCTTAACATGGGATATCATCTTCCTGCAGGATGTTTAAATATGGTTGTGCAGGATTTAGCTAAGATGTGAGACCCGATGTTAAGACATGTGTATACAAAACATTCAGTCTGAATGTTATGTATCTTAATATTGCGCTTTTCATGCAAAGCTATGTGTGACATGTGTATACAGAACATTCAGATATTAGTGTCGCGACATTACCTTCGACATCTCATATTTGATACCAGAATTTTAATTGGTATTAGAGCAGGCATCCTACTCTGGTTCTGGATGAGATGTTGGGACATTACTTTCTGGTACTAGGGATAAAGACGGAGGATCTATACAGAGACCCCCAATTCTGGATGGATCTAACTATGACTACTGGAAACCTCGAATGGTAGCCTTCTTGAAATCTTTGGATAATGAGGCTTGGAAGGCTGTTCTAACAGGTTGGGGACATCCCTTCACTACTAAGGAAGGAGAAGTTACAACTGATAAGAAGCCTGAGGAAGAACGGACCAATGAGAAGGATGAACTAGCTCTTGGAAACTCTAAAGCATTGAATACTATACTCAATGGGGTTGATAAGAACATCTTCAGACTGGTGAACAACTGTGAGGTGGCTAAAGATGCTTGGATTATTCTCAAAACCACTCATGAAGGTACCTCTAGAGTGAAGATGTCTAGATTGTAGCTGCTTACTACTAAGTTTGAGAATTTGAGGATGAAAGGAGATGAAAGTATTCATGAATTCCATATGAATATCCTTAAAATTGCTAATGCCTTAGGAGCCCTGGGTAAGAAGATGTCAGATGAAAAGCTTGTGATGAAAATTCTCAGGTCACTTCCCAAGAGATTTTCCATGAAAGTGACAGCCATAGAAGAATCTCAAGATATCTGCAAGATGAGAGTGGATGAGCTAATTGGATCCCTCCAAACATTCGAGTTGGGAATGAGTGATGGATCTGAAAAGAAAGTCAAAAGTATAGCCTTTATGTCAAACACTGAAGAGAAAGAGGAAGATAGTAGTCAGGATACTGATGAAAATCTGGCAAATGGTGTAGCATTACTTGGGAGACAATTCAACAAACTCCTGAAGAGGATGTGTAGCGGGGTATTCGTTACCATTAGATATATTGACTAAATCCAAGGTAAACCATACAAGTCGAGTCACGACCGCACTTCTATTTATCCAAAGGAATGGTTAGAAAGCGAACAAAAACCTAAAAGTTTTATCGAATCAAAAACTAGTAAAAATATTAGAGATCGGGGTAAGGGGGTTGGTTATGCAATGGGAAGGTGTTAGGCACCCAAAACATCCTAGGTACTCCTAGGGAGCCCTTTTCACATTGGTTGTAAGGTTGGTATTTTGTGAAAATTTATTTGTGCAAACATGATTGAAGAGATGAGAAAAGAATATACAAGTTTATTTACATTTTGTGTTTGAATGGATAAACCCATTGCCTACGTACCATCTTAAAAAAGATTAGGATCAAAACCTCGTAGTTCGGGGTAAAAATCTCAAAATGAGTTGGTGAATTGATTGGTCCAAAAGTCTTAATGTCTTTTGTTATCCAAGGGAGAAAACTCAACCCAGAAAAACCACAAATCCACCATGTGAGGATAGCTTCAACATGCTAGTGAGGGGTTAGCCCTATAATAAGCATGGAAGACTTGTTGTCCGTCACTAAGGATACAGGTGAGCATTACATCTACCTTAAGGATAACTTAAACCTAATAGCTAAAGGTTATGAAAAAGTTTTGGTTAAGAAGGTGGCCATTGAAACCACAAAAACATTGAATGAGTTATATTTACCAATGAGAAGTATATACAAAATATGGTCAAAGTTGACTTAGGATTCAATTCAAAATAAGTGTTATGAAAAAGAAAGTTTGAAAATCAAAAGCATAAGGCTTAGGTTTCTAATGTTTGAAAACAAGTGTTAAATGTTTGCACAAAAGTTTTGGCTTGGGTTAGAGTGGAGAGAAGAAGAAGAATGGCTAAAGTCCTAAACATACAAGAGGTGAGGGATAAAGAATAAGACCACAAATGGAGTTCCTCTCTTGAGATCATATTGATGATCCAAGTAGCTCCCATCCTTTGGAATAAGCAATCACATCAGCATAAACTCAAGCAATCAACAATCAAATGGACTTTTGGAAAGCTCCTCAATGCATCTGGGATTTCTCTCTCTTGGAAGCTCATGGCAATGGTTCCTCAATTTGGATCAAGTTGGAATCCCTAGCACAAAACACACACATCAAAAAGTTTTATAATAAACAAATGAGGAATGGACAAGAGGAGTTTAGAAGTTGGTCCTTTCAAAATCATCTTCAATATTAAGCATTCTAAAGGCCCAATGCCTAGTTGCTCTTTGACTTTTATAGCACTCTAAAGGCCCAATGCCTAGTTGCTCTTTGACTCCAAATTTGCATAGGGGAAGTCCTAAAGTCTAAGTCCATTTGTCCATTTCTTTGCATTTTGGTCAACAACAATCAAAACAAAACACAAGCACAATAGTATATACACAATTATGTGCTCAAGTGAGCAAAAGGCAAATTGCATTAACATAAACATGTGCTCAAGTGAGCAAAAGGAAAAAGCAAATGAATAATATGTGCAAGAATAGTAAATTGCATAAAAGTAAAGTGCAAAAAGTAAATGTTAATGGTTAATGGTTAGTGTTAGTAGTTAGTGTGCCATAAGACAAATTTAGCGCTATGTTAAGCAATCGTAATTGGACTTATGTAGAAGTCACAACTATCTGAGGCCGGTCAATAATAATGTAGGCAACAACACAAGTTAGAAGTCTTGATTAGTGAACCAAGTTCCAACAATTTGCCATGCCAAAAGAAGAAAAGAGAATTGATCTTGTATTGGTTTAAGTCCTTTGCATGATTTAGGAAACAACCTATCCTTAATGCAAAGCCATTCATTTGATCAATTGATCAAGATGAATTAGGTTTGAATCAAGGAAGATTAGATCTCCCTAAGCAATGCTAACTTATCAACCTTTAACTCATTGATCAAAAAGAAAAAAGAAGAAGAAAAAGGAGATGAATAATGGAAGATAAAAATGAAAATAAAAGGAATAAAGTGCATTAAATGAAATGGCATGTACCAATCAACAAATGTTGACCAATGACATTGAGGATCATGGTCAAACACTCAAAAACAAAAGTGAGATGAAGATTGGAAGTCAAGAAATGAACAAAATATTTTTTGGCATTTTTAATATTTAAAATAAACTTGAATTAAAATATTTTTGTATTTTTTGAATATAAAAAACTATTTAAAATGAATTAAATATAACCAGAAAAGAGAAAATTCACAAAAAATATCAAATGACAAAATAAAAAATATTAAAAATCATTTATAGAAACTAGAATTTAAATGGAGAAGAATGCAATTGGTCCTATATTTTTTGAAATTAAAATGAAGAAGTTATGAATTTTTGAAATTAAGGGAAATAAAAGAAATAAAATCAGAAATTAAAAAAAGAGAAAAAACCAGGAGTGTCTGATCAAGCCTCATTAATTGACGTGGCTGATCAAATGCTCCACATGTGCGCGCTCACGGTAGGCTTGAGTCAATGAGAAACACGTTGTATTTAAAAAAGTCATAAGATCCAAGCGTGGAGATTAGATATGGAGATGCCATCACACGGTCCACAATTCATCTGGCAAAGGGACGGTGGCCAGAGCCACCGTCTTCTCCGGTGAGCATGAAGATTCCGGCCAAAGTTGCAGGCAATAAAAACTTAATAAAAATGAGCGATCCTCATATCATTGGAAAGCTGGGGTGATGTACATCACCCCTGTAACCTTGGATTGTACTCAAAGTTTCTATGGAGTGAGAAATCAGAGTTGGAAAATCCAGGTACATGAACTGAAATTCATCAAAACATAAAATCAAAGCCACCACTGGCTTGCCTCTCAGGTGAGGACTTTAGAAAACACATTGGCCAGGAAAATAGATCATGGAACAAGGAGATTCGAAGCAAAAACCAGTTGAACCATACCTTTGGATTATGAAGATTTGAGCTCTTTTCCTTGCTTCCTTTTGCAAAACAAAAGTTCAATGGATCATATGAGGAAGGTCTAGGAACTTTAGATCTACAGATTCAACCAACTTCAGTTGAATTTCAGATCTGAAAATTTTATGAAATGTGAACTAGTTCCTTTGGTAATGGCTATGGATTCAGTTGTGCAGCATGTCATGCGCCTTTAGGTTGATTTATGATGAAGGTATGCACCTCTATTTATAGTTGGAATTGGCTGAACAAGTGAGTTTCCTCGTGTGCATGGCAAGTGGATTTCTCTTGCATGGGCTTGCATGATCATGTAGAAGGCCCAAAATCAATTGCATTTGCATGCTTATGACCAAACAATTTGAAATGGACGTGCAGATGGCAATGCAATGGCTTGTGGAATGAGTTTCAACATGTTATGCATAATTGAGCCTAAAACTTCACCTCTTTGAAAATGCCCCTTGAAAAATTGAAACATGGGCATGTGGGTAATGGTTGGAAAGGTCTTGACCTAAGGAACAAATGTTATGTTTAGCAAAAACTCATTTGAAGTGTGGAAATTTATGAAAACAAGCCATGAAGTTCATAGTGCAAAACATGCCTTTGAAAATTTTGCCAAATTGGACCAACTTCAAGCCCTTATGGTTTGATGATGAAAGCCTAAAATGGAAAAACCTCCAACATAAAAGTTTCAGATTTTTCAAGGCAATCAAAATGGACTTAAATTTGGAATCATTTGGAGTTTTTATGAAGAAGTTATGGGCACTTGAAGTTGGACTTTTTTGCCTCTCAATGCATTTGGTCCAAAGTGACCTATAATGTTTTGCATTATCACATGAATTTAATTTGAGATTTTGAAATTTTGTTCAACATAACATTTGAAGTAGATATCTTAAGCTTTCCAATGAATTTGATCCCACCTTAAAATCATGAAAAATGAATGAGTTATGTTCTTGGGAAGTTGACCTAAAATTAGGGTTTCAGTCAAAATGACCTATAATGTCTTGGAATGGGAGATGACCTTCCAAGCTTCAAATCAATTTTTGATGAACATGAAAGTTGTTAATATTGTCCTTAAGAACATGTTTGATTTTTGGATCATCTCCATTTTACCAACCCATAAAAAGTTAGGTCTCAGTGCATTTCAAAATAGTCAGATGAATTGACTGATCAACTTCTCAAGTCCACAACTCATATCTTGATGAATTGATGATTGAGGGCACTCAAATAAGTTCAAATATGCATGAAATGATGAATTAAAGAACTTAACTTGATTGTATTTGACCATGGGCTGAGGTTGCTTCACTGGCAAGGCATTATGGATGATCAAATGAATTAGGGTTTCCTTAAGAAACAAAACCTCAAACCCTTTGACTTGCTTTGATCAAAATGATGAATTGAGATACTAGAGAGGCATATTTGATGGATGAGAGCTTTGGGAACCATTACCATGCTTGCTTTCATCTTCTCTTGACCATATCTTTGTACCAATGATTTCCTTGGAGCTCTTGACCTTGTGATTGCTCAAGCTACAAACAAAAGATGTTAGTGACATATTTTTGTGCTTTTGGTTAGTAAAAAAATGAGAAAAGCAATGGTATACATTTCAAGCACACTTGGTGATCTCAAACCACTCACAAGAGGTCCCACCCAAAGGCAAAGGGAACCAAGATGCTCATGATCCTTGAGGCTTTGCAAATGCAAATGTTATGATGCCATGAGGGATCTTAGGGTCAAATTTGGGGTCTTACAGATGCCCCTATTTAAGGTCATTCTAGCCGGAGAAGTGAAGGTTAAAATCTTCGTCTTGACGAGGTAGAATGGGCTTAAATAATAAAAAAGAGACAAATTTTGGTCCCTAAGAGACCTCATGATGCAAATGTATGTATGCAAAAGGTAATACTCCGTGGAGATATGTGTCCACAAAGAAAGAAAAGAAATCAGGAGAAACTGATAATCCATATGAGTAATTTACTCCATGGGACTGAGAATCTGGGGACTCTCATGGGGATAGAAAAGGGGATAAATTGCGTGAGCAGGGCACGACTCAAAGCTTGGGGAGCAGAAATCAATGGAAAGACTCGAACTGACTCAAAGGCGCGTGTATTGGGGAATATGCCAATACAGCAGAAATTATCCATAACGGATACTTCGGATAAAAATCCGGACTCAGGCTGGGAGAATCTACTAAGGGACCTCGCTGGGGAAAATCAGAACAAAAACTCCTCTGAGGAAGCAACAGGATGAGGTATTACCAGTTACTGGGTAATAAGCTCAAAGAGACATATGATCTAAACACCGGTATAAGGGTGAGAGAACAACATGTTCTGGGAGAATGAACATCTAAGATCGGTATAAAGGTGAGAGATATCAAACATCCGAAACCATCTGAGGAAGACCTAAAAAGGTGTACTTCAGCTCAGGAAAATCTGACTCCGCAAAGGGACAACAAGTTATAACAGGGAGCAGGATAGAAGGAACACCAGGGATACCGGTTACTGGGCATATAATAGGTGACCATCCAAAGCGTGAATTGGGGAATGTTCCCAAGACACTCATCATCTAAAAGAGGGCTAAAAGCAAAACTCGATTATAGGATGCGCATTCGATTCCAAAAAAGGGATACAAATATTACTCGACTGGGGAAGAACAAAAGGCTTCGACCAAAGAGTGCATGAGATATATTATCTATTACCGTTAGAACGTAGATAACATACTCGCATGGAAGATTATCCGTAACCTCCTACTGGGTTAATGAAGGATAAATCGACCGAAGGGAAAGGACATCGGGATACCGAAACTAGGTATATAACGATGACCAATCCAGGGGAGAAACAATCGTCACCAACAACCAAGGGTAGACGAGAGATGACTCACTGGGGATAAATTGCTTGTTTAGAGCAATTATCCAAAAGATGAGGGAATATCAACACCGAATAATGGATAAAGATAACCGTCAAGGAGGGGATTACATCTACCAGATACTGGGCAGAAAACCACGGAGAAGTAACCGTCATTGGTTAGGATGAACAAAAGGTTAACTCTGCAAGGGGATATAAATAGGGTTTACAACTACCAGTATGAGGGTAGAGAACCACAAAAATAGGACTTATAACCACCGGTATTAGGGTAGAAGGCCACAGACTCCGCCGGGGATAGGATGAATAATTACTGGTTACTGAGCAACTATTCATCTATACCACATGGGAGTGCAAGAAGCAGTCATAAGAAGCCAATCTAGGATCAAACTAGATAGGCACTATGAAACAAGGTTTGTCCCTATGAGGATATAACTCAATGGGGAATTCCATCCCAATATATGTGTTGGGAGGAAATAGAAACAACCATCTTCCACGAGGACATATCTCGGTGGGGAATATGGAAGGAAAGATGAACACTTTCTGCTTATGGGGCTGACCCTATATGGAGAGACCAACCACCAACATCTGCTTGGGGAACATGAATACCCTCAAACAAGAGATAACAAACAAAGATATATGTCAAACAAAATGCGACATGAATGTTATCACATATGCATGGTTTATGTATGATGAATGCTGACAAACAGACATTTCTAACACAACCAGGTCCAGCGAACAAGTACACAAACATCCGGTACTACATCTCAAGAGAGAAAGCCAGGATCACGAAGATCTCCGCCGGGGAATGAGCAAAACATTCCAGCTGGGGGCAAAGATCATCAAGATCCGCCACGAAAACACTCTACTGGGGAAATATTAGAGGGGATCAGGGAACTCCGTGGGGAACAACCACCAAATCAGAAGTTTCCAAGGGTCATCAAATACTATCCCAAATAATAAGATCACATCTGCTGAGGAGGAAGAATCACTACTCTGCTAAAAGGAAGAGGGATGAATAATCTTTCCCCACACTCCGCTTGGGAGAAAAACCGCAAAAGGCCCCGGAGGAAGAGGACATAAGCATGCCAGGAATAGGAACAAATGTCTCACCCTATCAAGAATCTTACCATCTTTGGGAGAGCACTGAAGACATCTCCAGTATCCCCTCATCATTGTGAATGTTCACTTTGCTTAAAAACAAATTATGGAAGATTTGAATAAAACAATGATATTTTTCAATTAAAACATGCAAAACATTTGTTGGAATAGAAACAAGTAAGAGTGCAAATAATTGGATAAAGGCTTCAAATTTATTTGATGGAATGGGAGTCTGCAAATGGCAAGACTCCATAGATCTTTTCAAATTTGAAATTGGTGATATATATTGGAAAAGGGCTACATTGAACATAATGACCATTTCTCCACCAATTCTGAATCCGATGTAGTTGAAGCTTTGGTTGATGGTGAATGAGCGAGAATCTCTGTAGAACCAAGTCTTGTCAGGATGCAGTTACTTGCCAAATCCCTAATTTTTGCCCAGATTGCCCCAGGGTGAGATACTCAATCGAGCGGGATACGTATATTCATTTTTTCATGTCTCTAACTTTTGCCTGGATCGCCCTTTCGGGTTTTCAATCCACCGAGACGCTCATTTTTGCCTAAGTCGCCCTTTCGGGTTTTCAACTTAGCGAGCTATTATGTTTTTATTCATTTAGGCGAAGTATTTCTTGACTGCATCTGAATTCACAGTTGTAAGTATCAAAGTACCGCCTGAAAAGGCTCTCTTAGCAACATATGGACCTTCATAATTTGGAGTCCACTTGCCCCTGGAATCGGATGCAAAAGACAAGACTTTCTTGAGTACAAGGTCACCTTCTCGGAACACACAAGGCTTGACCTTCTTATCAAAGGCTCTCTTCATCCTTTGCTGATATAACTGACCATGGCACATGGCAGTCAATCTCTTTTCTTCCATCAAATTCAATTGGTCATAACGACTCTGAACCCATTCAGCATCAGTCAACTTGGCTTCCATCAAGACTCTCATCGACGAGATCTCCACCTCTACTGGGAGCACAACTTCCATGCCTTAAACAAGAGAAAAAGGGGTTGCCCCTGTTGAAGTGCGGACAGATGTACGTTATCCATGTAAAGCAAATGGCAGCATCTCATGCCAATCTTTATACGTGACAACCATCTTCTGTATGATTTTCTTGATATTCTTATTAGCAGCTTCAACAACCCCATTCATCTTGGGTCTGTAAGGAAAAGAATTATGATGCACAATCTTGAACTCACTACACAACTCTTTCATCATTTTGTTGTTCAAGTTAGATCCATTATCAGTGATGATCTTATCTGGCACACCATATCGGCATATGAGTTGGTTCTTGATAAAGTTTCACAACCACCTGCCTGGTCACATTTGCGTATGATGCCGCTTCAGCCCACTTAGTGAAGTAATCAATTGCTACGAGAATAAATCTGTGTCCATTTGACGCTTTCGGCTCTATCATGCCAATCATGTCAAAACCCCACATAGAGAAAGGCCATGGTGATGAAATCACATTCAAAAGTGTCGGAGGAATATGAATCTTATCCGCATAAATCTGACACTTATGGCATTTCTTCATGTATTTGCAGCAGTCAGATTCCATTGTCAGCCAATAGTAGCCTGCTCTCAACATCTTTCTAGCCATGGCATGTCCATTGGAATGAGTACCAAATGAACCCTCATGGACCTCAGTCATCAACAGGTCTGCTTCGTGTCTATCCACGCATCTGAGCAGAATCATGTCAATTTTTTTCTTATAAAGCACATCACCGTTGAGATAGAAACTTCCTGATAATCTCCTCAGAGTCTTCCTATCTTTTAAAGATGCCCCAGGCGGGTAAACCCGGTTCTGAAGGAAACACTTGATATCATAATACCATGGCTTATCATCTTTCACTTCTTCCACTACAAATACATGGTTGGTCTGTCCAAGCGCATCACAGTGATATTGGGAACTTCATTCCAAAGTCTAACTACAATCATTGAAGCAAGTGTAGCAAGAGCATCTGCCATCCGATTCTCATCTCGAGGAATATGATGGAAGTCAACCTCAGTAAAGAACGTTGAAATCCTCCTCGCATAATCCCTATATGGAGTGAGGCCGGGCTGATTCGTTTCCCATTCACCCTTAATCTGATTAACAACGAGGGCCGAATCACCATAAACATCAAGATGCTTGATCCTAAGATCAATACATTCTTCCAATCCCATAATACAAGCCTCATACTCAGCCATATTATTCGTGCATTTGAAAGTTAGCCTTGCTGTAAAAGGAAAATGTGTGCCTTGAGGAGTAATAATTACTGCCCCAATACCATTTCCATATTGATTTACAGCGCCATCAAACACCATACTCCATTTGGAACCAGGCTCCGGCCCTTCATCGAGCGTAGGCTCATCACAATCTTTCATTTTCAAATACAGAATCTCCTCATCTGGGAAGTCATACTGAATGGACTGATAATCCTCAATCGGCTGATGTGCCAAGTGGTCAGCCAAGATACTACCTTTAATAGCCTTCTGAGCTCGATACTCAATATCATACTCAGACAACAACATCTGCCAACGGGAAATCCTCCCAGTTAAAGCAGGCTTCTCAAAAATATACTTGATCGGATCCATTTTGGATATCAACCAAGTCGTATGATTCAACATGTATTGGCGTAATCGCTTAGCAGCCCAAGTCAAAGCACAACATGTTTTCTCAAGCATTGAGTATCGAGACTCACAATCAGTAAACTTCTTACTCAAATAGTAGATGGCATGCTCTTTCTTTCCTGATTCGTTCTGCTGATCAAGGACATAACCCATTGAGTCTTCAAGAACTGTCAGATACATAATCAACGGTCTCCCTTCCACAGGCGGAGACAGAATCGGAGGCTCAGACAAATACTCTTTAATACTATCGAAAGCTTTCTGGCAATCCTCGGTCCAATCATGGGACTGATCTTTTCGGAGGAGCTTGAATATCGGTGCACATGTGGCAGTCATGTGGGATATGAATCTGGAAATGTAATTCAAGCGGCCAAGAAAACCTCGGACTTGCTTCTCAGTCTTGGGCGCAGGCATCCCTTATATCGTTTTGACCTTTGCAGGATCAACCTCAATACCTCTTTCACTAACGATAAATCCCAATAGCTTGCTGGAACGGACTCCAAATGTACACTTGTTGGGATTCAGACGAAGCTTGTTCTTCCTCAAACGCTTAAAAAGCTTCAACAGGTGTCCTACATGCTCAACTTCCGTTCTTGACTTAGCAATCATATCATCAACATATACTTCGATCTCCTTATGCATCATATCATGAAATAAGGTAGTCATAGCTTGTTGATATGTGGCTCCGGCGTTCTTCAAACCGAAGGGCATCACTCGATAACAAAATGTTCCCCAAGGTGTGATGAATGTTGTCTTCTCCATATCCTCGGGTGCCATTTTAATCTGATTATATCCGGAAAATCCGTCCATAAATGAGAAGACTTTGAATTTAGCTGTATTATCTACCAACATATCAATGTGTGGTAGTGGAAAATCATCTTTCGGACTAGCTTTATTCAAGTCTCTATAGTCCACACACATCCGAACTTGTCCATCTTTCTTAGGCACGGGCACAATATTGACCACCCATTGAGGATATGTAGAAGTCACCAGAAACCCCGCATCAATTTGCTTCTGAACTTCTTCTTTGATCTTCACTGCCATATCAGGATGAGTTCTTCTGAGCTTCTGTTTCACAGGCACACACTCAGGCTTCAAAGGTAGGAAATGTTGCACGATATCTGTATGTAGACCGGGCATGTCTTCATATGACCAGGCAAAGACGTCAACGTATTCTCGTAGCAATTCTATCAACCCCTTCTTAATAGACTCTTCCAGGAGTGCCCCAATATTTACTTCTCGCACACAACCTTCAGACCCCAAATTGACTGCTTCCAGATTCTCAAGATGCGGCTGAATGATCTTCTCTTTATGCTCAAGTAAACGGGTAATATCGTCAGGAATCTCTTCAACATCATCTTCTTCCGCCTCAAATACAGGGAATTCAAAGTTGGGAGATGGTGTTGGATCATTATGTTCAATGGGTTTGATTAACATGTATAATGATTTTGGATATAAAAGAAACTTTAGAATTCAACCAAGGCAAATCATTATACAGATGAAAAGATTGATTTTATTCTTATTTTTAGGGTTTTATGTGATCACCAATTTCATGCAAAAGCAAAAAGGGAAAATAACTGGAAAAACAAACATTTAGCATGAATTTATTGAATGAGAATATCATTGCATTTATGCGCCAACAATGTCATCACTCCTCCTTTTGGCATGGGAGAAGGGTTTACAAACACAATGAACATTACTTTGACTTATGGATAACTGTTGGAATATCCAGAGCGACCCAATTATTGCAGATCCTTCCAGGGATAATGAAATTGCCAGAATCCTCTTCGTCCTCTTCCAAAATGGCATCAGCCCCCTCATCCTGACCAGTGTGGATGAAACCTCCACTCTTGAACAAACCTTGCTTGTTGAAGACCCCAGAAGAATAACCTATACCAGCCCGGGACTTGTTGTCTTCTAACTTGATCATTTGCCCCAAACCAGCAGTTGCACGATGCTCAATGGCCAACTTTTCATCCTTGTAGGAAGCAAATGAGGGAGTTCTCTTCTCAACAGGCTCAGCAATAGATAAAGCTTGGAAGGGAGTTCCAACTTCATCCTCAGCATCTATATATGAGAAGGAAGATAAATGGATAACCAGGAGAGCCTTTTCTCCCCCTACCACCACTAGCTTCTTATTCTTCACAAATTTCAATTTCTGGTGTAGGGTGGATGTCACGGTGCCAACCTCGTGAATCCATGGTCTGCCTAAGAGACAGCTGTACGTTGGGTGAATATCCATAACCTGGAAGGTAATCTGGAAATCACTTGGTCCAATTTTGACTGGGAGATCAACTTCACCAATCACAGCTTTGCGAGACCCATCGAAAGCCTTCACAACTACCCCACTCTGCCTCATGGGAGGTGTCGCATCGCGCGAAAAACCGGCGGGAAAAGAAAGAACAACAGAGCCGCCACCGTGCGTTATTTATCCCAAAAGAGGGAAAGGAAACGCTCAGAGTAAACCTGGGAAAGAACATGGTCTCGCGACCAAAGAGAATGGGTTCGGGAGTCAGTTATGCGAAGGGAAGGTATTAGCACCCCTACGCATCCGTAGTACTCTACGGGATCCACGCACAAAAGGAAGGATAAATTGGTTGCTAAACACTGCTCAAATACTCACACACACTGGCTGAAAGAGACACAAGAAACTGACTGAAACTGAACTCGGCAGGATGTCGCATCCTGGGCCTACTTAGTCTATCAGGCATAAACATCAGAGTCGAAGTAGTTCGGACTGGGGAAACGACACATGCTCGCTAAGGTATCGCACCTTATGCATACGTATCTTCTCGGACGAAAGAAGAATCAGAGCATTCGTAGCTCGGCTGACACGCACACAAACAAACAAGACACACACAGGCAAACGTGGAGCCTGAATGCCAATCACTGGGCTTACATCAGCATCCGAACCAAGCACACGCACACTGGAACCCAAATGCCACTCGATGGTCTTACATCAGCTTCCAAGCACACAACAACACAACAAGTTGATAGGGAGTCGGGGACTCGAGCCTATAACTGTCAAGCACGCACTCAAACAAACAGACAACAAATTGCTAAGGAGTCAGGCACTCGAGCCTAGCAACTGTCAGACAACACACACAAAAAAGAAAAAGGGCGCCCGGAGAGATCAGCTCAATCTCCTGCCTACATACTTCATCTGGTATGAAGATCAGGGCGATGTAGTTCCCCTACGGAGGGATAAAGGACCTAGCCTAACCAGATAACAGAGGGAGACACAACTCTAGGGAGACTACGACTCGAGCCTAGATGTTGTCATGCAAATCATCCCTAAGTTAAGGTTTCTAGCTAAATGGCACAAGGGCCAACCTATCCTAAGTATGGCTCACACAGGGAGCAAGCCACACACACACTTAACTTGCACAGGAAGCAAGCCAAGCAAAACCTAACTTGCACAGGAAGCAAGTCTAAACTAATCCTAACTTACACAGGAAGCAAGTCAAACTATCCTAACTTGCACAGGAAGCAAGTCAAACTATCCTAACTTACACAGGAAGCAAGTCAAACTATCCTAACTTGCACAGGAAGCAAGTCAAACTATCCTAACTTGCACAGGAAGCAAGTCAAACTATCCTAACTTGCACAGGAAGCAAGTCAAACTATCCTAACTTGCACAGGAAGCAAGTCAAACTATCCTAACTTGCACAGGAAGCAAGTCAAACAATCCTACAAGCACAGATAGCACACGCTATACACAAACAAGTGGCTCAAACAAGGGTTAGGTTTTAGTCAAGGGGTCATATCAACCTCAACAAACAAACCTCTGGAACTGGGTGAATGTTGCTCTTAACCTTGCCATTGAGGGGGCTAAGGTGAAGCAGATGAAAGGATGAAGTGAGGATGAGACCTCACAGCTCTTATCCCTGGCCTGGGAGAGCTCAAGACAAGAATGTGTGGGTTCAGAAAGTGGGAACCCTTCTACACATTTAGAACTGACTCAACTGTACAGTTGTACAAGATCTTGGGTTTGTATCTGCAATGCATCAACACAGTGGTGTGAGCAAAACAGATGACACACTGAATAGTGGGGGATAGATTGCATATCCCTACCTTCCACCAATTGCCTCTTCACTTAGGAGGACTTTGACTCTATGCAAGGACAAAATCAAACAATCACAAACATTGCCTCTTAAGGAGGACTTCAGACAGTTGCCTGGCCAAGTAACAGGCCAGGTCTTCCAGACTACATGAAGTAAGAGAGACATACCTCAATGCAAATTGCTTATACAAGCAAAGCAAAGCAGAAAGTTCACAAGGAACTAAGCAACTAAAGCACCTGAAACAGTCAAGCAGATGTTAGTATGCAACTTCAAACAAAACAAAAGGAAGCAGACATCAACCAGTCAACACAAGCAAGTGAAGGTGCAAGGCACAAGGCTTAAGGCATGTGAGCCAAGCCACCTACAAAACAAGGAGGTTAGACAACAATATTCAAGCAAGCTCAGTTAAAAGAATTGGTCTCAATGGCCATTTGATGGTCAACCTGAAAAACACAAACTCAAAGGTGAGTAACAGGACCACTAGGGCAAGCCTAGGGTCAAAAGTGAATAAAAAAGTCCAAACAGCAAGGGGCAAGCATCCCAAATCATGTTCAATCAATTAGAAAACACAACCAATTGGGTTCACATCCATATCAATCACTATCATCATTTCATGAACCATTTAGGTCAAAACATGACAAACAGAAGCTCACAGAAGTCAACAGCAAGACTTGCATCAAAAGCAAACTAAAACATTTCCAAAAATCACCAAATAAATCATGGTCACTCCTAAAACATAGCATGGTAAGCATGTCAAATTTCATCCCATTTGGACAAGTGGAAGGCAGTCAATGAAAATCAGAAAGTCAAAGCACATTTGAACATGCTCAAAGAAGTCAACCAAACATGCATCAACTTAGAAAAATCATAAGTCAAGAATGGTGTATGATAAATGAATGGGACTAAAGCCATGGCAAAGATGAGGATGTCTAGTTATCTCATGCAAAATTTCATGTCCATCCAATAAAGTATGAGAATTTCACAAATGAAATGGGAACAAGTGGCACACAAGGTCAACATTTGACTAGGCAGGGAAGAAAAATCTCAAACAAATGGAAAATAGTTCAATTAAATCCAAGAAAATTCACAAGTCAACTAGACATACAAGAGTAGGTTCATGCAAAATTTGGGGTCATTTGGAGGTAAGGAAACATGGCAATGAAAATCATGAAGTTGGACATCAATGGTGTGACACAAATTGTCACACCCTAATTCAAAAAATCATATCTCACAAACCACAAATGATAAATTCACAAACTTTATACCAAAATCACCATGAATGTGTCTAGTTTAAGCACAAAAAATTTGAGAGCCATTGGATACATTCTCATCATTTCACAATTGATTTGGCAAGGTGTACAAAATTTGGTCACATGTCACAAACCCTAAGGCCATTTGAAAACCATTCATCCAAAAATTCTGGAAAAATAATGATAAAAAAGTAGAGATCATGATGAACACAACACAAAAAATCCCATTCAATTTGGATCAAAAATGAGCAAGTTATGATTTTTGGAAGATTGGCTATAAAATGTGAAATAACAATGAAATAAATGGAGCAAGAATGGCAAAGTTGTAATATCATGATTCACTTAACCAAACACAGTCGTTTTGGGCACAAAATGAAATGTTTTGATTGGATGAGGGAGTTTAAACCAGGCAGCACGAAAATGGGGAAAAATCTGGGAAATTCAAAGCTAGGGTTTCATGAACAGTGGCATCCCAAATCGTGATTTTCAAACTTGCCTAAAAATTGCAATTGGCTATACCATTGTGATCATCAAACAACATACAACATGAATCTAGCCTTGATTTTCATTAATTTGAGCTACATAACAAGCAATGACCAAGAACATACTTGAACATGAAACTTAAGAATCAAAGTTCTCACTCAATACAAGGCCATTTCACACGATTCAAATATCAATAGAATCAGCATACAAGGAACTACAATAAGCATGGCCTGGTTTTGGAAAATGAGAGATTCGAAATTTACCAAAATTTGAAGAAGAGCTGTGGTGCAGTTGTTGTTTGATGTCCAATGCTTGAAACAGTTGCTCCCAAGGTCCTCAAAAGATGAATGATGAAGAAGAGATGGCTTGGTTTGGATGCTAACTACTTCTGCCATGGCTGAGCTTCTTTGGAGACAGTGTTGGAAAAGCTGCTTCCAGTTGGGAAAACATAATGACATCAAGCTCACAAGGTTGCTTGGATAATGGAACAAGGCTGGCCAAGCTGTGTTCCTTGAAAGTTTTTGGAAGAAGTTAGGAAAATGCAGTTTTTTAGGATGAATAACTTCTGTGATTTTGGCTGCTACTGCTGGTTTCTTTTGACAAGAAATGAAGTTTTAATTTGCTGCTTTATGTTGCTTGGATGAGAAGAACCAATAAACTTGCTAGGGTTACTTGAGTTTTTGAAGATCTTGAGAAAAATGGCCAAGAATGAGTTTTGGCATGAGTGAAATTTCTGTTGGTTTGTGTGGCTGCTCTTAGTGTACTCAAATGGTGAAAGGATGGTAAAACAAACAAGGCCAGGTTTAGTTCATCATGAGTTTTTGGAAAATATGCAAAGTGTGTTTTTGAGAGAGTGGGAGCCAAGGGTTTTCTACTGTTGGATGGTTACTAGCAAGGCTTGTTAAATGACAGAAAATGATAGAATGGATGTTGGAAACACAATGCAAGGCTCAGGTTCTTGGAAGCCCTTGACAGGTTTTCTTGATAGGCAAAGGCAAGGTGAATTCCTGCTGTGGGATGTTGCTCTTGGATGCTGCAGGGTTTGATTCTTAGGGGTTCTTGACAGCAAATTAGAATTGCCAAGCAAGGTTAGTTTTTTAGAATGTGAGCCATGCTTTTCTTCCTTGGCCAAAATGGTTTTGTGTGGCTGTGATTGTTGTTACTCATGACAGGAAATTGATGGAGGATATGGTGTCAAGCAGGGCCAGGCTAGGTTTTGTGGTGTTTTGGACAGGGTTTTGAAAAATGCAAAAAAGGTGAGTGAGGCTTTTGGTTGGTTTTAGAAAAATAGCCAAAGTGAGGCTTGAGAGAAAATGAGAGGACCAAGGTTTTTTTTGCTGGTTTGGCTGTTACTTGTTCATGACAGGAAAAAGATGAAGTTTTAAAATCTGCTGTTAGCAGTTGCTGTTGTGGTTTCTTATGACAGAAAAAAAATGGGGGGTTGAAAGTTCTGTTTTATGTGTTTGTGTGGGAGAGCAAGGGCCAAGCCAAGTCCATTCTTTAGGAAGTGAGTGAAGGTGGTTTTGTTCCTCTTGCTATGTTTTTTGACAGAAAAATCAAATGCCAATAGCAAGCAAGGATGAGGTTGGAAAAATGAGTGAAGGTGTTTTGGTGCTTTTTGTTTTTGACAGAAGAAAAATCTCTTTGTGCCAAAACAGCAAAATCAGTTTTTTAGAGAGTGGGCTGGTTTGGAGTTTTTTTTCTAATAAGACTTCACATGACAGGCCATAATCCATTCCTGCTGTCTTGTATTGCTGCAACTTTGAGGAAAAGCATGTTCAATGAGAGAGTGAGCCAAGGGTTATCTATTGTTTGGAGGGTGAGCAGTTTGGTTAAGGGAAGTCTTTTGGCTTTTTGCTGTTGGATGTGGTGACAGGGTTTTTGAAGTACAAAGCAAAATGGCCAGGTGGGGTTTGAGATAATGCTGTATGCAGTGTGGTTGGTTTGTGGCAGCTGTTTGGAATGCAAATAGCAGGCCCAGTTTCGAATGAATGTGATTTCTTTTGTTGCCAGGCAGGGTGAATGCTTGTTCTATGTGTGTGTGTATGACAGAAAATGATGGATGCCAATAACAAGGTCAGGTTTTGGGAGAGTGCTATATGCAGTTTTTTTTAGAAGCTGCTTGTGCTGTGTTGTGGCTGCAACCTCTTCCTCATGACAGGAAGATGAGGCTAAGAAAAATCTGTTGGAAGTTGCTTGCAGGGCTTGTTTTTACAGCAAAAATGAGGAAATGTACCACAGGAGTTCTTAGGCATGAGTTCTGCAACAGCAGGGTGCAGTGTTGAGAAATGCCCAAAATCAGTTATGTTGTGTGGCCAGTGGTGGTTTCAAGACAGAATTTTTAATTCTTCAAATGCCAAATGAGAATCTATACTCTTGCTGTTGGATCACTGCTAGCAGTGTTCTCCATGACAGAAAAGTGTGTTTTATCTCATCTACTGTTTTTTCTCTTGTTTTCAAATAGCCAAAAAAATGGTTTTTTGAGTATGAGTGTATTTGGTTTGTGTGATGGCTGTTTTACATGACAGAAAAATATGGACTGTCCTCTGCTGTTTTGTGTTGTTTTTTTCTGCAAAATGTTTTTTTTTCTTTGGAGTTTGATAGGTCTTTGCAAAAGTGCAAAAGCAAAGTGGATGGGTGAAGTCTGCCGTGTGTTCTCTTGTGTTGTTGCTGCTATGTCCTCATGACAGAAAAGGTGGATCAAAATCTGCTATGGACAGTGCAAGGCATTGTTTGAAGCATGGAGTGGAAGGTTGCTTTGTACTTTTCTTCCAAAATTCAAGTATGAAAACATGGCCACATGTACTATTGGAGTATGGCTGCACTACAAGGCCTCAAAAGTGACAGAAGAATGATCAAGAATGCTGCATAATGATGCTGGTACAAGGCATGGTTGTGGAAAGCATGGACAAGCATGGTGCATTTGTACCTTTCTTACAATTCAAGTAACCAAGTATAGATTCACATGTGCTGCATAATTTGACTTTGCAAACACACTTAAAATGATATTTATGAGCTGTCCCAATTGGCCAAATGCTGAAAAAATGTTTGAGTCAAAAAGTCAACTCTTGGTCAAACTTACATTTAAATGAAAAAGGTCAAAATATGCCATTTTGATTGGTGAAGTTTTGGCTCATGAAATTTATGTTTTTGGAAAGAGGGGATCAAATGTGACTTGTAGGAAAAAACCCCACCAAAATTGGCCAAACGGTTTGAGAGATATGGCCTTCTGAAGTTCAAGATTTTCTGAAATCGATTCGATCATAACTTGCCAACCACACATGGGAATTGAGAGTTCTAGGACTTTTTGGAAATGGGAGAACAAGATCTTCAACTTTCATGTTGGGCAAAAATTCATTTGAGGCTTGTATCATGATGTAAGTTTGAGGATCAAAACTTTCCATTTTTAGTAAGTTTCAGTTACGGGCCCAGTTTCCATTTTGGGAAATTCATGATCTGGCTTCAAATTCTTCCATGATGGTGTTTGGCATGATATATGATGACTATTTGGACATGAATGAACTCTCACAAACCAATTCCAATCATCCAATCATTGATTAAATGGATAGTTGACCAACAGTTGACTTTTAGGGTTTCTGACTGATTATGCATTGACTGATGACTTCAAAACCCTAATTCCTTGAGAACTTGACTTCAAATGATGTCCCAAGTTGTATGAATTCTTGATTATTGATCATGATGCCCAAATTCCACAAGAATGACCACCATCCACTGCTTTGACTGACAGTTGACTTTTTTAGGGTTTTTGACTGTCTGGGCATGAACTGCTGATCTCCAAGTCTTCAACCCTTGCCTTGATCACTTCAAATAGACCTCCAAGTCATGTGAACTTGTTGGACAAACCCCAAGGCCTTGGTTCAATGAGAAATTCCTTTGCTTGCTTGGTTGACTGATCAGGAGATTAGTTTGACCTAATTCTTGATTGCTTGCTCTTGAGGCAACTGAGGGATAATGCAAATGCTATGCAATGGATCATGATATGCTATGACCTAGTATGAAAATGTATGTATAATGATAGGTGCAAATTTGAGGTGCTACAGCTGCCCCTATTCAATCAGCTGGGAACCCGAATGGATGAGAGCAACGGCTGTCAGACTTTCAGGGTAAACAGGGATTGAATACTAAAGAACCGTAGAATTTGCACAATACAGGGATCCACCAATGGAAACGTCCACTGGGATTCGATTTATTGCTGGGTATATATTTGTTTTTTTTTTTTTTTTTTTGGTTTTGTTTTCAAAGGGTACAGCCACATCCAGACATCGCAACGACGATGAATGGAGGGAAGAAATCACAACTAGATGCCAACGGACAACTAGGAAAAACTCGACGTTTACCAAGACCAACGGAGAGGTAACCAGACATTAATGAATGACCGGAAGGGATACAACCATACGTCAACAGACGAAATGGGAAAAACTCAACGTTTACCAAGACCAACGGAGAGGTAACCAGACATTAATGAATGACCGGAAGGGATACAACCATACGTCAACAGACGAAATGGGAAAAACTCAACGTTTACCAAGACCAACGGAGAGGTAACCAACTGGGGACGACCAGGAAAAACTCGACGTTTATCGAAACCAACGGAGAGGTAACCAGACATTAATGAATGACTGGGGAGACTCGACCAGACATCAACGGATGATTGGGAGAAAACTCGACGTTTACAGACATCGGAAGATGATGTTTACAGACACCAAAAGGATCGACCAGACATTTACAGATGAATGGGAATACTCGACGTTTACAGACATCGAAAGATGATGTTTACAGACACCAAAAAGATCGACCAGACATTTACAGATGAATGGGAATACTCGACGTTTACAGACATCGAAAGATGATGTTTACAGACACCAAAAAGATCGACCAGACATTTACAGATGAATGGGAATACTCGACGTTTACAGACATCGAAAGATGATGTTTACAGACACCAAAAAGATCGACCAGACATTTACAGATGAATGGGAATACTCGACGTTTACAGACATCGACGGAGAGGTCGACGGACGACTGGGAAAAACACAACCAGACGTCGACGGACGACTGGGAAAAACTCGTCGTTTATCGAAACCAACGGAGAGGTAAATCCACATGGGGAGAGTACAACTAGACATCACCGGATAACTAGGAAAAACTCGACGTTTATCGACACCAACGGAGAGGAGTAATCTTCACTAGGGAAGGGATAGCGACGTTATGAACATCGAAAGAGGATGTTTACCGACATCAAAAGAAGACCAGACACTTACGCATGATTGGAAATCACCGAAAGATGGTGTTTACCGACACCAAAGAAGACCAGACACGGGTGCTGACAGGGTATACTGACATCCTCAAGATGACAGGGCTAGGCTGAACACTTGCAGGGGGCCTTACTAGGGAGAAACAAACTTTCTGTCACCAACAGGTGAGGAAATAAACCTCTGTGGGGATTATAAACACCAAATGTTGACTGGAGTAACTGTAGCCAATGCGTTGTACAGGTTGAACAAAAATCCGTCTCTGCAGGGAATACGGTTTGATGGGGTTTCGAACACATGAATGCATATGTTTGAATTTTTCTATGGCGTAATGCCCCATTTAGGAATGGAAATACTACGCGATTTTTGAAGATGCAATGATTACTACATGCAAAATGCAAATGAACCCTGGCCAGGGAGCCAAAATGATCAGATACTCTGACTCCGTGGGGAGACTCCTCTTGGGGAAATATTCTGCGGGGAGCTCTGCTTGAGGAATGGTAAAGCAACTTCACATTCATGAAGAATAGCACTGCTGCTGGGAAAAGGTAAACTCCGCTGGGGATACAGATATCAGTCTACTACAGAAACCCGTCCAATCCATATGTAGGAGAATCACTGCTGGAGAAATAAATGCTATTCCATTAGGGACGACCCAACCAATCCATATGTAGGAGAATCACTGCTGGAGAAATAAATGCTATTCCATTAGGGACGACCCAACCAATCCATATGTAGGAGAATCGCTGCTGGAGATGTATTTCATGAGACCCGCTCCACTCGGGGAACTTGCTGAGGAAAAACCACACCATTCTGCTGGAGAGAAAAACCATAGTGGTGAGAGTAACAACTTTGTTGAGGATGATGACACGTCATATCATACTGGAGATGAATTCCCACAAACCTGCTTGGGATAGGCACTCACGGCCATACTGGGGATAATAGCATCACAAGACCAATTGTTGGGGAACACACCAACAGTCTACTGATAAACTCCACTAGGGGACTCCCGGGGAAAATAACTGCCAGGCGCTCAGCGGGGATTCTCAACTGGGGAAATCTGCAAGCACATGCCTGCTGGGGAAAAACAATCCTTAGATCTGTTGGGGAAAGAAGGTACTGTCCACAGGTATCTCTGCAGGGGAAATAACTCTGATAGCTTCAATACTGGCCTGGGCTGGGGACGTGATGACCTTCAGGCTTGCTGAGGAGACAACGATCTTGAATCTACCAGGGAGATTACACTCTCAATCCTCTGGGGAGATACATCTTGTTGGACGGGGATGTCGGTCGACTCATCATCCACCCATAGTGTTGACTTTCCACTTTTAAGAACTCCCAGACTCTTCTGGACTTTTCTGCTCCATCATCTTGTATTCCAAATCTCGTCCGTACTCCACGGGGATCGAGCTCCTGGTATTCATACATACTTTCCAATCATCAGACTTTGAAGAGTCTTCTTGATTAAATTTCCAGGATCGTCGTTGTAATCCTTCACCGTCTTTTCACGGTTCATCTATCCCTTGCCCCTGGTTGGACTCTGAGGGGATCTTTTGTCAAAAAGGTTCATATTACAACTGGCAAGTGAGTGAAGATGTCTAACAGCACCTGCACAAGATCGTCAGATACAACGTGCCCCAGGTATGCCCCAGGTGTTTTGATATGTCAACACTTAGGTCACTCAGACTTCCAAGTAAGATTCCCAGATTTCAATCACACAAGCATGCATTGGAAGAGACCTCTATGTTTCAAAATGCAAATATTCTTATCAAAATGAATAGATGTTTTCGTAATCAAAACAGTAATGACACGAAAACAAAATTTATTTGACCGAACACACGCTTTATTTGACTGAAATAAAGATGGCTCACAATTGAGCAACACACAGGAAGCAAACCCTGGAAAGAGGTGATTGCACATAAAAGAAAAATCTATCCTAACGGCAACGTGAAACTGCGATCTCATCGGGTTCCAACTCAGTTACACCTCATATGTCCTCAGGACTTTCCGCACCTTCTGTCTTCTGAACAAAACGCTTCTGATCGGTCTCTGTCGGAGATTAGCCAAGTCATCAAGAGCACACACGGTCATGCTGGACGCAGTTGTTCGTTTCATTCCCTCTTTTGCCTGGACCGCCCTTTCGGGTTTCAGTCCACCGGGATACCCTTTTTTGCCCAAGTCGCCCTCGCGGGTTTTCAACTTGCCGGGTGTACAGTTCTTTTCTTTTATTATCCCTAACTTTTGCCCGAACCTTTTCTCTTTTTTCTTGGTTCGCCGGGATGCCCATTTTTGCCCAAGTCGCCCTCGCGGGTTTTCAACTTGCCGGGTGTACAGTTCTTTTCTTTTATTATCCCTAACTTTTGCCCGAACCTTTTCTCTTTTTTCTTGGTTCGCCGGGATGCCCATTTTTTGCCTGGACTCTTTATTTTTTTTTGTCCAGCGGGTTTCTTTCACGAAGTATTTTCTAATTGCGTCCGCATTCACAGGGGATGAAAAATCGTCATCATCCGTGGTCGTCAGTAACAAGGTTTTATCAGAGGAAACCGTCTTGACCACGAATGGACATTTATAACTGTTTGTCCATTTGCCCCACAATCGTCTTGAGGAGGAAGGATCCTTTTCAACCAATTCTCTCATATAGTATGCACGAGGTCACACTTCTCGGTCAACAACACGTTTCATTCCCTGGGTACAACCGTCCCATAGCAAGTAATTGTCAGCCCTCTTCCTCAGTTGGACTCAACGCGTCATTCTGAGTCCTTATCCATTCAGGCTTCTCTGATTTCTCATATTTCCCGAGGAAGACACTGCCCCAGGTAGATACACATCCCTAGGTCCAATATCCAAGATACAGACTTTATGTTCAGCCACCATTGTTGGTGCAACCAACTGTGATCCGGGAAGCACTACCTTATTCACCTCATCTTCCCCATCAGACATCAGAATCCGTTCGGATTCAAGGCCAGGCCCCTCCTCCGGGATCAGTCACTCTCAATCTTTCGATTGGAGTACCTCGAGATGTCCTCATCAGGGACCTCAAACTTCCTTGGTTGATAACCTTTCCATGGGTTGCTACTAGCTTCTTCAAACACATCTCTGATCAGATCCATTTTGGACATCCACAAAGTGGTATGAATCAGCATATACTGTCTCAGTCGGCGAGCAGCCTATGCCAAAGTACATCAAGTCTTTTCGAACAGTGAGTGTATTGTTTCACGGTCGATAAACCTTTTGCTTGGGTAAATTGCATACTCTTTTCGACAAGACTAGTCATGCTGACTCAATACGCACCTCGTAGACCCCCCGAGGGTTATCAAGTACCGGATTAACATTTATCTCTTTCACTGAGGTATCAGAATCAGAGGTTCCTGCAATTTTTTTTTTTTTTTTTTTTTTTTTTTTTTTTAGCAGGATCGACCTCGATTCCTCTGATTCGCTCTCAACAAGCCTCGGTAGCTTGACGGACAACACTCCATAAGTGCACTGCTTCAGACTCAACAGTATGAGTTGTCTCAAACGGTCAAACGACTTGCCCCAAGTCTACTGGATGCCCCTGTTCTGCTTGGGACTTTGTCATCATGTCATCAACATGGCATTTGCTTTCACGATGAATCATATCATGAAACAAAGTCACCGTAGACCTCTGATACGTGGGACCGGCCTCATGTGACGGAACGACATCAACTTAGACCAAGAAGGTACCCTTCGTGTGATGGACCTGGTTTACTTCATATCATCTGGAAACAATTCAATCTGGTCTTGGCCAAGAAGCCATCCATGAAGATAAACACTGAGACCTGAGCTATATGATCAACCAATACCTCATTGTGATGTACCGGGAATCCATCTTTCTGATTAGCTCTACTCGCATCTTGATAGTCCATTCACACCTTCTCTCTTTCTCATCCTTTGTCGGCCTCAGCTTTTGCTTTCTAACCTCGGCGGAGTTTGGGGTAACAATCTTGAATCGCTCCTCGTGCGGTTGGATCACCTTCTCCTCTTGTTTCAATGACCTGGCTAATTCCAACAAATCACAATCTTCTTCGCCCCTTTTTTTGGCATGATAGGTCGAATTGTCGAAGCCATACAGAGGTGTAACCAAATCGTTATCGGTGAGATCAGGAGAGTAATCACTTTGGAACGAGACAAAATCAAAAGGAAAGAGAATGAAAAAACGTTGCCATTTTTATTTGTTTTTTTTTCTTTTTTAAATTGCAAGATTAAATGAAAAACAGGGAACACTGCTTTTAACTACAAAAACATCCATTCATTACTGATGCAAAATGTTGCATAATGAAACACATGAGATGGCCCTTACAATGGACCATTACGTGTCGGGCAACACGTATGGCTTTCATGCAAACAAAATTAAAACACAGAAATACTACTCTTCAGAATGAGTGACAGTGATGCTTTTGGAGGCCTTCCAGTTGCCTGGTACGCACGACTTTATCCACGCCTCAAGCTCGCGGTTGCTGTCAACATCTTCACCCACTGAACGGGCATGACCAGGATCCAACATTCCTGCACTGACGAAGGCGTACAGTGGACGACATCCTCTGTCTGGTCTAGACGACTCCAAATCCGGATGATAACCGACTCCAAACATGTCTGCTTTTGCCACGATGTCAATGATCCTTCCCCAGCCTTGGGCCTCTCTGTTTTTCACCACTTCCAGAGCTTGCTTATAAGAGGAAATGGACAGCTTCTTCTCTTTCTCAGCAACAAGGGCCTTCTCTACCTGGACGGTTTCAGCTGCCAGACTGGGTGCTTTGCGTCTTACATTACCCACTTCTACCTTCTTCATCCTCTGGGTCGGGTCCTTTATCAACATACACTCCTCTGTAGTGACAGTTGCACAAGTATTATCAGCAACAGGTAAGGCTCCATCCTATAGCAGAAGTTTTGGAAACATAGCCTTTAGACCTTTTAGCTGACCCTCTTCAATCATTTCTACTCCTTTCTTGGCCTTCTTCACCATCTTGACTTTTACTGGTCTCTGCCTGAGTGCGGGGTCGACATCCTCATTCATTATTTGGGCCAAGCTAATAGCCTTGGAGTCCACCAGATCTTGGACGATATGCTTAAAAGCTCTGCAACCTTCAATGCTGTGTCCGGGTGCCCCAGAGTGAAACTCGCACTTGGCACTCTCATCATAGTTGGCAGGCCTCCGCTGCTGTTCTATAGGAATCAAAATCCTCGGCCGAACTAATCCCAGATCCCTCAACCTTTGGAAAAGAAAGGCATAAGCCACCGGTGGTTCCTCAAACTGACGATCCTCATTCTTCTTCTTCACCTGGCTCTTAGCTCCTGGTGTCTTCTGTTGAGGTGGCAGTTGTTGCTGTTGAACAGGTGATTTGCTGACAGGAGTGGATACGGTGGCAGCGTAAGGATGATAACGATCTTTGCTACGTTCTTTCTTTGCGGGCACACCGACTGGCTCAACCTTCTTCTTGAATGGACCACTGTCGGAGGGTTTCTCTGCTACAGTACCAGAAGGTTTGTTCACTTCGGAGGACGGAGCCTTCCCCTGGACTTTCTCCACTATCAGCCATTTCTCGATCCTTTCCAATCTTTCAGACATGGCCTTCTGTCCCAAGGCAAGCCCTTGCACAACACTGAACAAGTCCCTCATCATCCCTTTCAGTTCAAAGATATCGGCGTTGAGAAGATCCATCAGCTTGGATTTGTTGACCCCCAACAGGTTATCTGAACAGACGAGCTATGCGTACCGGTTGAATACTGAAACCTACAAAACAACAAATGGGTTAGTATGACTCACACATGCAATGTTTGTCCGTACCAGGAATATTCAATCCTCTCTTTTTTCTGGTTTCATCGAGACAGATAAAATTTCATCAACAACATTTTGACATCTGGATGTCTCTCAACCGGGGTTTTTAATTTAAAAAAATAATGGACCCTGAGTACGGACAGACATGAGTTGAATGCAGATGAATGCGAGATGATATGATGCAAATGCATGAATGCAGGCCTTTGTGCCACCAAGTCAACTGTAGACCCTCTGCTTTTCTGAACCAGTCAATTTGCGGGACCAAGTTACCATAAATCCAACTTGGGGGGGGGGGTTCCGAAATAAACGGAACCGGAGATTACGTCACTATCTTCACAGGAACAAACACTGAACGGGTGACGAACGGATCCTCTGAACAAGTACTCTCAAATCAGCCCGGGGATCCGAAATAAACGGAACCCGCTGATAAACCACGGACAAAGCTCTGGCGTCCCAGAAATAAATGCCCCATAATTCACAGTCACCACCAGTATCAAGAGTCACCAACAAGTCACCAACCAATCAGCAACTGTACCTGTAATGATCAAACCCTCCCCACTCACGGGTGTTATCTAGGCCAGGGTAAAGTCGAAGAGAAACGCAGCATAAATAACCTTTCGCAGAATACCATCATATACACACCTGAAGTATGTAACGACAATATCCCACCAGGGTCTGAACTGCTCGTGATATCAATGTTCCGCTAAGTGGCGCCATACCACCCGCTCCCCATGAATCACTCTATTCCTAGGTTTCCTAGATTTCACTCATAGCCTGGGTATTGGGCTTTTTACCTCAAGTAACTCCCACCCCCAAACAGAGAAACACAGGCAGCACGGCAGATGAATATGAATGAAATGCAAACATTAATGCAAGTAATAAATGCAAACAGTAAGTGCACCTATATACAATGAATGCAATAAATACAACAGCAAACAGCAACCAAAATCCTAACCTAGAGAGCGCTAGGAGAGACTCGCTCAGGGAAGATGGACCAGCATAGGTCAACTTCTCTATATCCCCAGCAGAGTCGCCAGCTGTCGCATCGCGCGAAAAACCGGCGGGAAAAGAAAGAACAACAGAGCCGCCACCGTGCGTTATTTATCCCAAAAGAGGGAAAGGAAACGCTCAGAGTAAACCTGGGAAAGAACATGGTCTCGCGACCAAAGAGAATGGGTTCGGGAGTCAGTTATGCGAAGGGAAGGTATTAGCACCCCTACGCATCCGTAGTACTCTACGGGATCCACGCACAAAAGGAAGGATAAATTGGTTGCTAAACACTGCTCAAATACTCACACACACTGGCTGAAAGAGACACAAGAAACTGACTGAAACTGAACTCGGCAGGATGTCGCATCCTGGGCCTACTTAGTCTATCAGGCATAAACATCAGAGTCGAAGTAGTTCGGACTGGGGAAACGACACATGCTCGCTAAGGTATCGCACCTTATGCATACGTATCTTCTCGGACGAAAGAAGAATCAGAGCATTCGTAGCTCGGCTGACACGCACACAAACAAACAAGACACACACAGGCAAACGTGGAGCCTGAATGCCAATCACTGGGCTTACATCAGCATCCGAACCAAGCACACGCACACTGGAACCCAAATGCCACTCGATGGTCTTACATCAGCTTCCAAGCACACAACAACACAACAAGTTGATAGGGAGTCGGGGACTCGAGCCTATAACTGTCAAGCACGCACTCAAACAAACAGACAACAAATTGCTAAGGAGTCAGGCACTCGAGCCTAGCAACTGTCAGACAACACACACAAAAAAGAAAAAGGGCGCCCGGAGAGATCAGCTCAATCTCCTGCCTACATACTTCATCTGGTATGAAGATCAGGGCGATGTAGTTCCCCTACGGAGGGATAAAGGACCTAGCCTAACCAGATAACAGAGGGAGACACAACTCTAGGGAGTCTACGACTCGAGCCTAGATGTTGTCATGCAAATCATCCCTAAGTTAAGGTTTCTAGCTAAATGGCACAAGGGCCAACCTATCCTAAGTATGGCTCACACAGGGAGCAAGCCACACACACACTTAACTTGCACAGGAAGAAAGCCAAGCAAAACCTAACTTGCACAGGAAGCAAGTCTAAACTAATCCTAACTTACACAGGAAGCAAGTCAAACTATCCTAACTTGCACAGGAAGCAAGTCAAACTATCCTAACTTACACAGGAAGCAAGTCAAACTATCCTAACTTGCACAGGAAGCAAGTCAAACTATCCTAACTTGCACAGGAAGCAAGTCAAACTATCCTAACTTGCACAGGAAGCAAGTCAAACTATCCTAACTTGCACAGGAAGCAAGTCAAACTATCCTAACTTGCACAGGAAGCAAGTCAAACAATCCTACAAGCACAGATAGCACACGCTATACACAAACAAGTGGCTCAAACAAGGGTTAGGTTTTAGTCAAGGGGTCATATCAACCTCAACAAACAAACCTCTGGAACTGGGTGAATGTTGCTCTTAACCTTGCCATTGAGGGGGCTAAGGTGAAGCAGATGAAAGGATGAAGTGAGGATGAGACCTCACAGCTCTTATCCCTGGCCTGGGAGAGCTCAAGACAAGAATGTGTGGGTTCAGAAAGTGGGAACCCTTCTACACATTTAGAACTGACTCAACTGTACAGTTGTACAAGATCTTGGGTTTGTATCTGCAATGCATCAACACAGTGGTGTGAGCAAAACAGATGACACACTGAATAGTGGGGGATAGATTGCATATCCCTACCTTCCACCAATTGCCTCTTCACTTAGGAGGACTTTGACTCTATGCAAGGACAAAATCAAACAATCACAAACATTGCCTCTTAAGGAGGACTTCAGACAGTTGCCTGGCCAAGTAACAGGCCAGGTCTTCCAGACTACATGAAGTAAGAGAGACATACCTCAATGCAAATTGCTTATACAAGCAAAGCAAAGCAGAAAGTTCACAAGGAACTAAGCAACTAAAGCACCTGAAACAGTCAAGCAGATGTTAGTATGCAACTTCAAACAAAACAAAAGGAAGCAGACATCAACCAGTCAACACAAGCAAGTGAAGGTGCAAGGCACAAGGCTTAAGGCATGTGAGCCAAGCCACCTACAAAACAAGGAGGTTAGACAACAATATTCAAGCAAGCTCAGTTAAAAGAATTGGTCTCAATGGCCATTTGATGGTCAACCTGAAAAACACAAACTCAAAGGTGAGTAACAGGACCACTAGGGCAAGCCTAGGGTCAAAAGTGAATAAAAAAGTCCAAACAGCAAGGGGCAAGCATCCCAAATCATGTTCAATCAATTAGAAAACACAACCAATTGGGTTCACATCCATATCAATCACTATCATCATTTCATGAACCATTTAGGTCAAAACATGACAAACAGAAGCTCACAGAAGTCAACAGCAAGACTTGCATCAAAAGCAAACTAAAACATTTCCAAAAATCACCAAATAAATCATGGTCACTCCTAAAACATAGCATGGTAAGCATGTCAAATTTCATCCCATTTGGACAAGTGGAAGGCAGTCAATGAAAATCAGAAAGTCAAAGCACATTTGAACATGCTCAAAGAAGTCAACCAAACATGCATCAACTTAGAAAAATCATAAGTCAAGAATGGTGTATGATAAATGAATGGGACTAAAGCCATGGCAAAGATGAGGATGTCTAGTTATCTCATGCAAAATTTCATGTCCATCCAATAAAGTATGAGAATTTCACAAATGAAATGGGAACAAGTGGCACACAAGGTCAACATTTGACTAGGCAGGGAAGAAAAATCTCAAACAAATGGAAAATAGTTCAATTAAATCCAAGAAAATTCACAAGTCAACTAGACATACAAGAGTAGGTTCATGCAAAATTTGGGGTCATTTGGAGGTAAGGAAACATGGCAATGAAAATCATGAAGTTGGACATCAATGGTGTGACACAAATTGTCACACCCTAATTCAAAAAATCATATCTCACAAACCACAAATGATAAATTCACAAACTTTATACCAAAATCACCATGAATGTGTCTAGTTTAAGCACAAAAAATTTGAGAGCCATTGGATACATTCTCATCATTTCACAATTGATTTGGCAAGGTGTACAAAATTTGGTCACATGTCACAAACCCTAAGGCCATTTGAAAACCATTCATCCAAAAATTCTGGAAAAATAATGATAAAAAAGTAGAGATCATGATGAACACAACACAAAAAATCCCATTCAATTTGGATCAAAAATGAGCAAGTTATGATTTTTGGAAGATTGGCTATAAAATGTGAAATAACAATGAAATAAATGGAGCAAGAATGGCAAAGTTGTAATATCATGATTCACTTAACCAAACACAGTCGTTTTGGGCACAAAATGAAATGTTTTGATTGGATGAGGGAGTTTAAACCAGGCAGCACGAAAATGGGGAAAAATCTGGGAAATTCAAAGCTAGGGTTTCATGAACAGTGGCATCCCAAATCGTGATTTTCAAACTTGCCTAAAAATTGCAATTGGCTATACCATTGTGATCATCAAACAACATACAACATGAATCTAGCCTTGATTTTCATTAATTTGAGCTACATAACAAGCAATGACCAAGAACATACTTGAACATGAAACTTAAGAATCAAAGTTCTCACTCAATACAAGGCCATTTCACACGATTCAAATATCAATAGAATCAGCATACAAGGAACTACAATAAGCATGGCCTGGTTTTGGAAAATGAGAGATTCGAAATTTACCAAAATTTGAAGAAGAGCTGTGGTGCAGTTGTTGTTTGATGTCCAATGCTTGAAACAGTTGCTCCCAAGGTCCTCAAAAGATGAATGATGAAGAAGAGATGGCTTGGTTTGGATGCTAACTACTTCTGCCATGGCTGAGCTTCTTTGGAGACAGTGTTGGAAAAGCTGCTTCCAGTTGGGAAAACATAATGACATCAAGCTCACAAGGTTGCTTGGATAATGGAACAAGGCTGGCCAAGCTGTGTTCCTTGAAAGTTTTTGGAAGAAGTTAGGAAAATGCAGTTTTTTAGGATGAATAACTTCTGTGATTTTGGCTGCTACTGCTGGTTTCTTTTGACAAGAAATGAAGTTTTAATTTGCTGCTTTATGTTGCTTGGATGAGAAGAACCAATAAACTTGCTAGGGTTACTTGAGTTTTTGAAGATCTTGAGAAAAATGGCCAAGAATGAGTTTTGGCATGAGTGAAATTTCTGTTGGTTTGTGTGGCTGCTCTTAGTGTACTCAAATGGTGAAAGGATGGTAAAACAAACAAGGCCAGGTTTAGTTCATCATGAGTTTTTGGAAAATATGCAAAGTGTGTTTTTGAGAGAGTGGGAGCCAAGGGTTTTCTACTGTTGGATGGTTACTAGCAAGGCTTGTTAAATGACAGAAAATGATAGAATGGATGTTGGAAACACAATGCAAGGCTCAGGTTCTTGGAAGCCCTTGACAGGTTTTCTTGATAGGCAAAGGCAAGGTGAATTCCTGCTGTGGGATGTTGCTCTTGGATGCTGCAGGGTTTGATTCTTAGGGGTTCTTGACAGCAAATTAGAATTGCCAAGCAAGGTTAGTTTTTTAGAATGTGAGCCATGCTTTTCTTCCTTGGCCAAAATGGTTTTGTGTGGCTGTGATTGTTGTTACTCATGACAGGAAATTGATGGAGGATATGGTGTCAAGCAGGGCCAGGCTAGGTTTTGTGGTGTTTTGGACAGGGTTTTGAAAAATGCAAAAAAGGTGAGTGAGGCTTTTGGTTGGTTTTAGAAAAATAGCCAAAGTGAGGCTTGAGAGAAAATGAGAGGACCAAGGTTTTTTTTGCTGGTTTGGCTGTTACTTGTTCATGACAGGAAAAAGATGAAGTTTTAAAATCTGCTGTTAGCAGTTGCTGTTGTGGTTTCTTATGACAGAAAAAAAATGGGGGGTTGAAAGTTCTGTTTTATGTGTTTGTGTGGGAGAGCAAGGGCCAAGCCAAGTCCATTCTTTAGGAAGTGAGTGAAGGTGGTTTTGTTCCTCTTGCTATGTTTTTTGACAGAAAAATCAAATGCCAATAGCAAGCAAGGATGAGGTTGGAAAAATGAGTGAAGGTGTTTTGGTGCTTTTTGTTTTTGACAGAAGAAAAATCTCTTTGTGCCAAAACAGCAAAATCAGTTTTTTAGAGAGTGGGCTGGTTTGGAGTTTTTTTTCTAATAAGACTTCACATGACAGGCCATAATCCATTCCTGCTGTCTTGTATTGCTGCAACTTTGAGGAAAAGCATGTTCAATGAGAGAGTGAGCCAAGGGTTATCTATTGTTTGGAGGGTGAGCAGTTTGGTTAAGGGAAGTCTTTTGGCTTTTTGCTGTTGGATGTGGTGACAGGGTTTTTGAAGTACAAAGCAAAATGGCCAGGTGGGGTTTGAGATAATGCTGTATGCAGTGTGGTTGGTTTGTGGCAGCTGTTTGGAATGCAAATAGCAGGCCCAGTTTCGAATGAATGTGATTTCTTTTGTTGCCAGGCAGGGTGAATGCTTGTTCTATGTGTGTGTGTATGACAGAAAATGATGGATGCCAATAACAAGGTCAGGTTTTGGGAGAGTGCTATATGCAGTTTTTTTTAGAAGCTGCTTGTGCTGTGTTGTGGCTGCAACCTCTTCCTCATGACAGGAAGATGAGGCTAAGAAAAATCTGTTGGAAGTTGCTTGCAGGGCTTGTTTTTACAGCAAAAATGAGGAAATGTACCACAGGAGTTCTTAGGCATGAGTTCTGCAACAGCAGGGTGCAGTGTTGAGAAATGCCCAAAATCAGTTATGTTGTGTGGCCAGTGGTGGTTTCAAGACAGAATTTTTAATTCTTCAAATGCCAAATGAGAATCTATACTCTTGCTGTTGGATCACTGCTAGCAGTGTTCTCCATGACAGAAAAGTGTGTTTTATCTCATCTACTGTTTTTTCTCTTGTTTTCAAATAGCCAAAAAAATGGTTTTTTGAGTATGAGTGTATTTGGTTTGTGTGATGGCTGTTTTACATGACAGAAAAATATGGACTGTCCTCTGCTGTTTTGTGTTGTTTTTTTCTGCAAAATGTTTTTTTTCTTTGGAGTTTGATAGGTCTTTGCAAAAGTGCAAAAGCAAAGTGGATGGGTGAAGTCTGCCGTGTGTTCTCTTGTGTTGTTGCTGCTATGTCCTCATGACAGAAAAGGTGGATCAAAATCTGCTATGGACAGTGCAAGGCATTGTTTGAAGCATGGAGTGGAAGGTTGCTTTGTACTTTTCTTCCAAAATTCAAGTATGAAAACATGGCCACATGTACTATTGGAGTATGGCTGCACTACAAGGCCTCAAAAGTGACAGAAGAATGATCAAGAATGCTGCATAATGATGCTGGTACAAGGCATGGTTGTGGAAAGCATGGACAAGCATGGTGCATTTGTACCTTTCTTACAATTCAAGTAACCAAGTATAAATTCACATGTGCTGCATAATTTGACTTTGCAAACACACTTAAAATGATATTTATGAGCTGTCCCAATTGGCCAAATGCTGAAAAAATGTTTGAGTCAAAAAGTCAACTCTTGGTCAAACTTACATTTAAATGAAAAAGGTCAAAATATGCCATTTTGATTGGTGAAGTTTTGGCTCATGAAATTTATGTTTTTGGAAAGAGGGGATCAAATGTGACTTGTAGGAAAAAACCCCACCAAAATTGGCCAAACGGTTTGAGAGATATGGCCTTCTGAAGTTCAAGATTTTCTGAAATCGATTCGATCATAACTTGCCAACCACACATGGGAATTGAGAGTTCTAGGACTTTTTGGAAATGGGAGAACAAGATCTTCAACTTTCATGTTGGGCAAAAATTCATTTGAGGCTTGTATCATGATGTAAGTTTGAGGATCAAAACTTTCCATTTTTAGTAAGTTTCAGTTACAGGCCCAGTTTCCATTTTGGGAAATTCATGATCTGGCTTCAAATTCTTCCATGATGGTGTTTGGCATGATATATGATGACTATTTGGACATGAATGAACTCTCACAAACCAATTCCAATCATCCAATCATTGATTAAATGGATAGTTGACCAACAGTTGACTTTTAGGGTTTCTGACTGATTATGCATTGACTGATGACTTCAAAACCCTAATTCCTTGAGAACTTGACTTCAAATGATGTCCCAAGTTGTATGAATTCTTGATTATTGATCATGATGCCCAAATTCCACAAGAATGACCACCATCCACTGCTTTGACTGACAGTTGACTTTTTTAGGGTTTTTGACTGTCTGGGCATGAACTGCTGATCTCCAAGTCTTCAACCCTTGCCTTGATCACTTCAAATAGACCTCCAAGTCATGTGAACTTGTTGGACAAACCCCAAGGCCTTGGTTCAATGAGAAATTCCTTTGCTTGCTTGGTTGACTGATCAGGAGATTAGTTTGACCTAATTCTTGATTGCTTGCTCTTGAGGCAACTGAGGGATAATGCAAATGCTATGCAATGGATCATGATATGCTATGACCTAGTATGAAAATGTATGTATAATGATAGGTGCAAATTTGAGGTGCTACAGGAGGCCTCTGATATGACAACTTCGTAAGAGTGGTCTTCGGCAATACATTCAATGATGACCCAGTGTCCACCAATACATTGGACATGGCATCATCCTTGCAGCTCATAGATATATGTAATGCCAAATTGTGGTCTCTTCCCTCCTTGGGGAGATCAGCGTCACAAAAACTCAGGTTGTTGTAAGCGGTGATATTTACAACAATGCTATCAAATTGTTCTAGCGTGACATTGTGATCTACGTACGCCACATCCAACACCTTCTGCAGAGCCTCTCGGTGTGGTTCTGAATTCAATAGTAATGATAACACAGATATTTTGGATGGCGTTTGTAGAAGCTGGTATACAACATTGTACTCGCTCCTTTTGATGAGCCTCAACATCTCATCACAATCTTCTTTCGTATTTCCACTCGGGCCAGCAGAAGCAGGAGTTTTCAACATAGAGGAGGGCTTAACAATAAGTGTCGGATTCGGAGTGCTCACCGCATTCCCAATCGGGCGTTCAACAAAATCAGTATCAACACTTCCTCGAGCATCCACTTGAGGTTTCAACGGGGCTGAAAATACACGACCGCTGCGGGTCAAACCACTGACATCAGCAATGTTAATGACAGATGAAGAGGGCAGAGACACCTCTTCCCCATTTTCCATTGCTACGACATTGTAGCGATAAGGGACTGCTTTCTCGAAAGAATACGGTACAGGTCCGACTGACTTGATAGCGAGAGTAGGAGAAGCCTTCTTCTTGCTACCATCGTACTTGATGACAATAGGCTCAGGTATCCGGAATACTGGAGAAATTACGTTGACTTCATCAGCATCTTCGTCAACATTTCTATTTTGAAGGATCTCAATGACTCCTTCGTCCAACATCTCTTGAACATCTCTGCGCACTTGGTGACATCCTCTCTGATTAACATAACAGACTCTGCATCTATCATGGTCATGCTCATAATGGCTATAATCACACAGCAAGCAATGCAACTCAACCAGCGATTGCCGGATATGACTGACATATTTGACCTTGTACTTGCCAGGACAACCCTGGACCATATTAACAGACTTCCCATGCTCGGGCAATGGGTTCTTCTTCACATTCGGACCTACGTCCTCGAAAAACAGAATCCCACTTCTCACAAGGTCTTGCACCTTGGTCTTCAGGGGATAACAGTTTTCTACGTCGTGTCCGGGAGCACCGGAATGATACACACATTGAAGCTCAGGCTTGTACCACCATTGGGGGTTAGCAGGTACGGCGGGAGGGTCTCGGAATTGGTGATTAACTTTCTATCAATTAGAGATGGATAGAGTTCAGCATAAGTCATCGGAATTGGATCGAAGGTGACCCTCTTCCTCTCATAGCTGGTGTTGACATTGTTGTTGTTATTTCGAGGCTGGTAGGCCTGCTGTTGTGGACGCTGTTGTTGTTGCTGATATTGCTGAGTTTGCGGTTGTTGATAATGCTGAGCTTCCTTGAAAACAGGTGCTATATGAGCCATCTGATGCTGATTATTGACTGGGCGAGCAATCTTCCTCTTCACAGAGGGTCTTATCTTGATATGGGAAGACACAACATGTGCCTCTCCCTTCTTCTTCTTCGCAAAACTTCCATATCTCTTTGCTGAAGAGCCTTCATCTCGAGTTAAGCGTCCTTCACGGACCCCTTCTTCCAATCTCGTCCCCATATTCACCATCTTGGTGAAGTCTGAGGGAGCACTGGCTATCATTCTCTCGTAGTAGAACGAGCTCAAGGTCTTCAAGAAGATCTTGGTCATCTCTTTCTCCTCAAGGGGTGGCACTATCTGAGCTGCGAATTCACGCCACCTCTGGGCGTATTCTTTGAAGGTCTCTTTCTCTTTCTGCGACATTGCTCTCAATTGGTCCCTATCCGGAGCCATATCCACATTATATTTATATTGCTTGACAAAGGCCTCGCCAAGATCATTGAAAGAGCGGATGTTCGAACTTTCCAAACCCATGTACCACCGGAGAGCGGCACCGGACAGACTGTCCTGGAAATAATGGATGAGCAGTTGGTCATTATCAGTCTGTGTCGACATCTTGCGAGCATACATCACAAGATGACTGAGAGGGCATGTGTTTCCTTTATACTTCTCAAAGTCAGGCACTTTGAATTTAATAGGGATCTTCATGTTGGGCACAAGGCACAACTCAGCAGCACTTTTACCAAAGAGGTCTTTCCCCCTCAAAGTCTTCAGTTCCTTACGAAGCTCAAGGAATTGGTCTTTCATGTCATCCATCTTCTCATAAACTTCTGGGCCCTCAGATGGCTCAGAATGATAGATGGTATCTTCAACCCTTGGTAAAGTGTGCACGACGGGAGGTGGCACGGACATGACCGGGCTAGATGCCGGCAAAGAAGAAAGAGTTGGAGCAAAACCCTCTGGCATAAAGTTGACGGGCATTCCCCAAGGGAATCCGGCTGGCATAGATGGCGCAAAATGGGTTGTTGCAGCAGGCACAGTAGAAGTTACGATCTCAGAAATGACCGTCCCTTGGGGAGGAGTTGAGGGTGTTGGAGAAGACTGGCTCTGAGCGGCCAAGAATGACTCAATTAGGGCAGTCAGTCTGGCTACTTCCTCCTTCAGTTCGCGGTTCTCTTGTTCCAAATGATCCATCAGTCTCAAAGAATTGGCTCTGGTGTAGTACCGGTGAGTCAGCTTGTCTTCAAAATAAATGAAGAACACAGAGTTAGACCATAGGACAAGAAGCCTGGAGAAAAACCTGCTTATGCACATGATGCATGCAATGCTTGTGCATATGATTTATTTTTATTTCAGAGGAACTTTTAGAGTTTTACTTGCAAATTTTGGGGAATATTACATTTTCATCACATATAGAAATATCTCATCAATAATATCTGGAAAATATATTTTCACACCAAAGGAGTACATCATTGGTAACCAAATACAAGAAAAAAAGGAAAATAATCATCCTATGGATCCCTAAAAACAATCATCTAAAGCTCGGGATACAGGAAAATAAGATGCACGAAGCCTCTTAACCTCCTCCTCATAGGCTGCCTCCATATCTACCTTCTCCTTGGCGAGTCGATCGTACTTCCTCTTCCAGAACTTAGAAGACTGAGGAAGTAGAGAAGTCCAACCATCATCAGGATCATCAATAACCTGATGCTCGAGAAACTCAATCAAAGCATCCTTCTCCTTAATCTACTGAAGCAACTCTTCTCGTTCACGGATCCAAGCACGTGAACGGTCTTCGTCTCTCAAATCCTCTACTCCTTGGTCAGGGAGGGTTGAAGGCCCAACCATAACCATAGGTGTAGGTCTCGGATACTCGTAAGGCATGAGATACTCGGAAGCTCTCCTCCTGACCCAAGCAGCGTAAGGCTCCAAAGCGACACAATTCTTAGGATCAAACTCATTCCTTCCTTTCCTATGAATCTTGCGCCAAGCGCGAACCATTCTTCCCTTCAAGCCTTGGGGATCTTTACCCTCCTGAAAGAACACACCCTCTAACAGAATGTTATTGGGTTTATCCTTTAGGGGGAACCCAAGCTGACGACGTGCCAAAATAGGATTGTAGTTAATCCCACCGTATGTACCAAGAAGAGGTACATGGGAGAATTCACCACAAGAGTCAATAATCTGCACACCATCATACACCCGGTTGTACCAAGAGATATCATCATTAGTGAGAGACATAAGTCTCGTGGACCACTGTAGACATCCTTTGTTCTCCTTGAAGGTGACCGTCTGCGATAAGTGAGAAATAAACCATTTATACAACAGAGGCAAACAGCACACAATGGCACCACCACCTTTTGCATTCCTCATATGCAAAGAAAAGTAAGTGTCACCCAACAAAGTCGGAACGGGATTAAGAGTAGAGAAAATCCTAATAGCGTTCACATCCACAAACTTGTTGATGTTAGGGAATAACACTAACCCATAGATGAGAAGTACAAATATGGCCTCAAAGGCGTCCTCACTCATGGCCTTCCCATACATAGTAGCTTGAGCAATGAGGAGCTCAGAAGGGAGACCTTGAATTCCACCTTTGGTAGTCATATGAGCACCAACCAGAGTTTCATCTATATGCAACATGTCAGCTATCTCTCGAGAAGTAGGAATACTTTCCAAGCCACTGAACGACAACTGGTCTAGATTTAGGTATACCCACAAGGTAAGCATACTCCTCAAGCGTGGGCAAAAGCTGAAAATCCGGAAATGTGAAGCAACGGTACAAAGGATCATAAAACTGCACCAATACACTCATCAACCCTTCATCCACCTGAGTAGTCAGAAGAGGAAGAAGCTTCCCAAAACGAGCCTTGAAACCCAAGGGATCTAATACATAGGATGTCAAATTCCTTAGCTCTTTCAAATCTGGTTGTCTGAAGCTGTACTTCTTTGTATTCCTTCTTTGTCTTTCCATGTCTGAAAATTTTGCAAATAGACCTCTTAAGTTCCTTGAAAATTTTCTTATTGTTTTGATGATATGGATGCAAATGGGTGCATGAATGCATGAATGCAATAATCACACTCAAGGATCAAGCAAAGCACATCAAGCAAAGGTCATGGGATGGATCATACTATCCTTAATATGAATCATCCATTTTGGTGGATTATGATTTACACTTCATCAACACCCAATTTCCATTGATATTAAGGATACATGAACGGATCAACCACGAATCAAGGGTTTGTTGCAAGTCACGAGCATGGAGTCTTGGTTTAGAACCACCCAAAGGGAGTGTACTAGGGTTTAACCTGCCAAACATGTTCTACAAGAGGTTCCCATAGTCATCATCCCATCTTTCGGATATTATCGGAGAAACGACTACTCGTATTCCAAAAATATTCTCAAGAGAGACTCTTATGAGTGTAGTATCGCGTAACAATCGTATCAAATCTTACACTTGAACGACTTTCGCACTACATCCTAAGAATAGGCCAAGATGGGCTTGGTAAACTAAGGTCCTTGGCTTCTAAGGTCTATGTTGGAAAGAGTAATGTCTAACCACAACTACTTGTGTGACATTATTGATCCCAACATGACCTCCACCAAGTGAATGGGCTTGCAAGTCAACTTGCTAAGGAATAACTCCACACAAGTCAACAAGACTATGCCATTCTCCTATCCTAAGTGCACTCGAGTTTGGGTATAGAACTCATCTCACAAAGATCACCAAGCATACAAGGAATTAATATTCAAGCAATTCAATCATTACACACAATACAGTAATCCCAAATTGCACAAAAATATGTCACAAAACAATATACAATACAATACAACACAATATGAAAAGTAGGCAAAACCCACTAGGAAAATAATGTCCCCAGCAGAGTCGCCACTTTTCTGTAGCGGGGAATTCGTTACCATTAGATATATTGACTAAATCCAAGGTAAACCATACAAGTCGAGTCACCACCGCAATTCTATTTATCAAAAGGAATGGTTAGAAAGCGAACAAAAACCTAAAAGTTTTATCGAATAAAAAACTAGTAAAAATGTCAGAGATCGGGGTAAGGGGGTTGGTTATGCAATGGGAAGGTGTTAGGCACCCAAAACATCCTAGGTACTCCTAGGGAGCCCTTTTCACATTGGTTGTAAGGTTGGTATTTTGTGAAAATTTATTTGTGCTAACATGATTGAAGAGATGAGAAAAGGATATACAAGTTTATTTACATTTTATGTTTGGATGGATAAACCCATTGCCTACGTACCATCTTAAAAAAGATTAGGATCAAAACCTCGTAGTTCGGGGTAAAAATCTCAAAATGAGTTGGTGAATTGATTGGTTCAAAAATCTTAAGGTCTTTTGTTATCCAAGGGAGTAAACTCAACCCAAAAAAACCACAAATCCACCATGTGAGGATAGCTTCAACATGCTAGTGAGGGGTTAGCCCTATAATAAGCATGGAAGACTTGTTGTCCATCACTAAGGATACAGGTGAGCATTACATCTACCTTAAGGATAACTCAAACCTAATAGCTAAAGGTTATGAAAAGTTTTGGTTAAGAAGGTGTCCATTGAAACGACAAAAACATTGAGTAAGTTATATTTACCAATGAGAAGTATATACAAAATATGGTCAAAGTTGACTTAGGATTCAATTCAAAATAAGTGTTATGAAAAAGAAAGTTTGAAAATCAAAAGCATAAGGCTTAGGTTTCTAATGTTTGAAAACAAGTGTTAAATGTTTGCACAAAAGTTTTGGCTTGGGTTAGAGTGGAGAGAAGAAGAAGAATGGCTAAAGTCCTAAACATACAAGAGGTGAGGGATAAAGAATAAGACCACAAATGGAGTTCCTCTCTTGAGATCATATTGATGATCCAAGTAGCTCCCATCCTTTGGAGTAAGCAATCACATAAGCATAAACTCAAGCAATCAACAATCAAATGGATTTTTGGAAAGCTCTTCAATGCATCTTGGATTTCTCTCTCTTGGAAGCTCATGGCAATGGTTCCTCAATTTGTATCAAGTTGGAATCCCTAGCACAAAACACACACATCAAAAAGTTCTATAAAAAACAAATGAGGAATGGACAAGAGGAGTTTAGAAGTTGGTCCTTTCAAAATCATCTTCAATATTAAGCATTCTAAAGGCTCAATGCCTAGTTGCTCTTTGACTTTTATAGCACTCTAAAGGCCCAATGCCTTGTTGCTCTTTGACTCCAAATTTGCATAGGGGAAGTCCTAAAGTCTAAGTCCATTTGTCCATTTCTTTGCATTTTGGTCAACAACAATCAAAACAAAACACAAGCACAATAGTATATACACAATTATGTGCTCAAGTGAGCAAAAGGCAAATTGCATTAACATAAATATGTGCTCAAGTGAGCAAAAGGAAAAAGCAAATGAATAATATGTGCAAGAATAGTAAATTGCATAAAAGTAAAGTGCAAAAAGTAAATGTTAATGGTTAGTGGTTAGTGTTAGTAGTTAGTGTGCCATAAGGCAAATTTAGCGCTATGTTAAGCAATCGTAATTGGACTTATGTAGAAGTCACAACTATCTGAGGCCGGTCAATAATAATGTAGGCAACAACACAAGTTAGAAGTCTTGATTAGTGAACCAAGTTCCAACAACTTGCCATGCCAAAAGAAGAAAAGAGAATTGATCTTGTATTGGTTTAAGTCCTTTGCATGATTTAGGAAACAACCTATCCTTAATGCAAAGCCATTCATTTGATCAATTGATCAAGATGAATTAGGTTTGAATCAAGGAAGATTAGATCTCCCTAATCAATGCTAACTTATCAACCTTTAACTCATTGATCAAAAAGAAAAAAGAAGAAGAAGAAGGAGATGAATAATGGAAGATAAAAATGAAAATAAAAGGAATAAAGTGCATTAGATGAAATGACATGTACCAATCAACAAATGTTGACCAATGACATTGAGGATCATGGTCAAACACTCAAAAACAAAAGTGAGATGAAGATTGGAAGTCAAGAAATGAACAAAATATTTTTTGGCATTTTTAATATTTAAAATAAACTTGAATGAAAATATTAAAGAAAGGTCAAACTTCAAAATCACCTCAAATCAACCTTGAAAGGTCCAAGTGATTTATCCTAAGTTCAACCAGGTCAAACAAAGTTTGACAAAAAATTTCAGCATTTTTAAAAGTCAGAAACTATTTTTAATCAATTAAAAATGAATAAAAATAACCTAATTGAACTAAAATCTCAAATAAATCTCAAATCAATTAAAAAATTGATGAGAATATTTTTCATAGATCCATCATCATTCAAATAGGTTAGGAAAATATTTTTGTATTTTTTGAATATAAAAAACTATTTAAAATGAATTAAAAATAACCAGAAAAGAGAAAATTCACAAAAAATATCAAATGACAAAATAAAAAATATTAAAAATCATTTTTAGAAACTAGAATTTAAATGGAGAAGAATGCAATTGGTCCCATATTTTTTTGGAATTAAAATGAAGAAGTTATGAATTTTTGAAATTAAAGGAAATAAAAGAAATAAAATCAGAAATTAAAAAAAAGAAAAAAACCAGGAGCGTCTGATCAAGCCTCATTAATTGACGTGGCTGATCAAACGCTCCACATGTGCGCGCTCACGGTATGCTTGAGTCAATGAGAAACACGTGGTATTTAAATAAGTCATAAGATCCAAGCGTGGAGATTAGATCTGGAGATGCTATCACACGGTCCACAATCCATCTGGCAAAGGGACGGTGGCCAGAGCCACCATCTTCTCCGGTGAGCATGAAGATTCCGTCCAAAGTTGCAGGCAATAAAAACTTAATAAAAATGAGCGATCCTCATATCATTGGAAAGCTGGGGTGATGTACATCACCCCTGTAACCTTGGATTGTACTCAAAATTTCTATGGAGTGAGAAATCAGAGTTGGAAAATCCAGGTACATGAACTGAAATTCATCAAAACATAAAATCAAACCCACCACTGGCTTGCCTCTCAGGTGAGGACTTCAGAAAACACATTGGCCAGGCAAATAGATCATGGAACAAGGAGATTCGAAGCAAAAACCAGTTGAACCATACCTTTGGATTGTGAAGATTTGAGCTCTTTTCCTTGCTTCCTTTTGCAAAATAAAAATTCAATGGATCATATGAGGAAGGTCTAGGAACTTTAGATCTACAGATTCAACCAAATTCAGTTGAATTTCAGATCTAAAAATTTTATGAAATGTGAACTAGTTCCTTTGGTAATGGTTATGGATTCAGTTGTGCAGCATGTCAGGCGCCTTTAGGTTGATTTATGATGAAGGTATGCACCTCTATTTATAGCTGGAATTGGCTGAACAAGTGAGTTTCCTCGTGTGCATGGCAAGTGGATTTCTCTTGCATGGGCTTGCATGATCATGTAGAAGGCCCAAACTCAATTGCATTTGCATGCTGATGACCAAACAATTTGAAATGGACGTGCAGATGGCAATGCAATGGCTTGTGCAATGAGTTTCAACATGTTATGCATAATTGAGCCTAAAACTTCAGCTCTTCGAAAATGCCACTTGAAAAATTGAAACATAGGCATGTGGGTAATGGTTGGAAAGGTCTTGACCTAAGGAACAAATGTTATGTTGAGCAAAAACTCATTTGAAGTGTGGAAATTTATGAAAACAAGCCATGAAGTTCATAGTGCAAAACATGCCTTTGAAAATTTTACCAAATTGGACCAACTTCAAGCCCTTCTGTTTTGATGATGCAAGCCTCAAATGGAAAAACCTCCAACATCAAAGTTGTACATCTTTTCAAGAAAATTAAAATGGACTTAAATTTTGCATCATTTGGATTTTTTATGAAGAAGTTATGGGCACTTGAAGTTGGACTTTTTTGCCTTTCAATGCATTTGGTCCAAAGTGACCTATAATGTTTTGCATTATCACATGTATTTCCTTTGAGATTTTGAAATTTTGTTCAACATAACATTTGAATTAGAAATCTTAAGATTTCCAATTCATTTGATACCACCTCAAAATCATGAAAAATGAATGAGTTATATTCTTGGGAAGTTGACCCAAAATTAGGGTTTCAGTCAAAATGACCTATAATGTCTTGGAATGGGAGATGACCTTACAAGCTTCAAATCAATTTTTTATGAAAATGAAAGTTGTTCATATTGTCCTTAAGAACATTTTTTCTTTTGGGATCATCTCCATTTGACCAACCCATAAAATGTTAGGTCTCAGTGCATTTCAAAATAGTTAGATGAATTGACTGATCAACTTCTCAAGTCCACAACTCATATCTTGATGAATTTATGATTGAGGGCACTCAAATAAGTTCAAATATGCATGAAATGATGAATTAAAGAACTTCCCTTGATTATATTTGACCATGGGCTGAGGTTGCTTTACTGGCAAGGCATTGTGGATGATTAGATGAATTAGGGTTTCCTTGAGAAACAAAACCTCAAACCCTTTGACTTGCTTTGATCAAAATGATGAATTGAGATACTAGGGAGGCATATTTGATGGATGAGAGCTTTGTGAACCATTACCATGCTTGCTTTCATCTTCTCTTGACCATATCTTTGTACCAATGATTTCCTTGGAGCTCTTGACCTTGTGATTGCTCAAGCTACAAACAAAAGATGTTAGTGACATATTTTTGTGCTTTTGGTTAGTAAAAAAAATGAGAAAAACAATGATATACAATTCAAGCACACTTGGTGATCTCAAACCACTCACAAGAGGTCCCACCCAAAGGCAAAGGGAACCAAGATGCTCATGATCCTTGAGGCTTTGCAAATGCAAATGTTATGATGCCATGAGAGATCTTAGGGTAAAAATTGGGGTCTTACAGATGCCTCTATTTAAGGTCATTCTAGCAGGAGAAGTGAATGTTAAAATCTTCGTCTCGACGAGGTAGAATGGGCTTAAATAATAACAAAGAGACAAATTTTTGTCCCTAAGAGACCTCATGATGCAAATGTATGTATGCAAAAGGTAATACTCCGTGGAGATATGTGTCCACAAAGAAAGAAAAGAAATCAGGAGAAACTGATAATCCATATGAGTAATTTACTCCATGGGACTGAGAATCTGGGGACTCTCATGGGGATAGAAAAGGGGATGAATTGCGTGAGCAGGGCACGACTCAAAGCTTGGGGAGCAGAAATCAATGGAAAGACTCGAACTGACTCAAAGGCGCGTGTATTGGGGAATATGCCAATACAACAGAAATTATCCATAACGGATACTTCGGATAAAAATCCGGACTCAGGCTGGGAGAATCCACTAAGGGACCTCGCTGGGGAAAATCAGAACAAAAACTCCTCTGAGGAAGCAACAGGATGAGGTATTACCAGTTATTGGGTAATAAGCTCAAAGAGACATATGATCTGAACACCGATATAAGGGTGAGAGAACAACATGTTCTGGGAGAATGGACATCTAAGATCGGTATAAAGGTGAGAGATATCAAACATCCGAAACCATCTGAGGAAGACCTAAAAAGGTGTACTTCAGCTCAGGAAAATCTGACTCCGCAAAGGGACAACAAGTTATAACAGGGAGCAGGATGGAAGGAACACCAGGGATACCGGTTACTGGGCATATAATAGGTGACCATCCAAAGCGTGAATGGGGGAATGTTCCCAAGACACTCATCATCTAAAAGAGGGCTAAAAGAAAAACTCGATTATAGGATGGACATTCGATTCCAAAAAAGGGATACAAATATTACTCGACTGGGGAAGAACAAAATGCTTCGACCAAAGAGTGCATGAGATATATTATCTATTACCGTCAGAACATAGATAACATACTCGCATGGAAGATTATCCGCAACCTGCTACTGGGTTAATGAAGGATAAATCGACCGAAGGGAAAGGACATCGGGATACCGAAACTAGGTATATAACGATGACCAATCCAGGGGAGAAACAATCGTCACCAACAACCAAGGGTAGACGAGAGATGACTCACTGAGGATAAATTGCTTGATCAGAGTAATTATCCAAAAGATGAGGGAATATCAACACCGAATACTGGATAAAGATAACCGTCAAGAAGGGGATTACATCTACCGGATACTGGGCAGAAAACCACGGAGAAGTAACCGTCATTGGTTAGGATGAACAAAAGGTTAACTCTGCAAGGGAATATAAATAGGGTTTACATTTACCAGTATGAGGGTAGAGAACCACAAAAATAGGACTTATAACCACCGGTATTAGGGTAGAAGGCTACAGACTCCGCCGGGGATAGGATGAATAATTACTGGTTACTGAGCAACTATTCATCTATACCACAGGGGAGTGCAAGAAGCAGTCATAAGAAGCCAATCTAGGATCAAACTAGATAGGCACTATGAAACAAGGTTTGTCCCTATGAGGATATAACTCAATGTGGAATTCCATTCCAATATATGTGTTGGGAGGAAACAGAAACAACCATTTTCCACGAGGACATATCTCGGTGGGGAATATGGAAGGAAAGATGAACACTTTCTGCTTATGGGGCTGACCCTATATGGAGAGACCAACCACCAACATCTGCTTGGGGAACATGAATACCCTCAAACAAGAGATAACAAACAAAGATATATGTCAAACAAAATGCGACATGAATGTTATCACATATGCATGGTTTATGTATGATGAATGCTGACAAACAGACATTTCTAACACAAACAGGTCCAGCGAACAAGTACACAAACATCCGGTAGTACATCTCAAGAGAGAAAGCCAGGATCACAAAGATCTCCGCAGGGGAATGAGCAAAACATTCCAGCTGAGGGCAAAGATCATCAAGATCCGCCACGGAAACACTCTACTGGGGAAATATCAGAGGGGATCAGGGAACTCCGTGGGGAACAACCACCAAATCAGAAGTTTCCAAGGGTCATCAAATACTGTCCCAAATAATGAGATCACATCTGCTGAGGAGGAAGAATCACTACTCTGCTAAAAGGAAGAGGGATGAATAATCTTTCCCCACACTCCGCTTGGGAGAAAAACCGCAAAAGGCCCCAGAGGAAGAGGACATAAGCATGCCAGGAATAGGAACAAATGTCTCACCCTGTCAAGAACCTTACCATCTTTGGGAGAGCACTGAAGACATCCCCAGTATCCCCTCATCATTGTGAATGTTCACTTTTCTTAAAAATAAATTATGGAAGATTTGAATAAAACAATGATATTTTTCAATTAAAACATGCAAAACATTTGTTGGAATAGAAACAAGTAAGAGTGCAAATAATTGGATAAAGGCTTCAAATTTATTTGATGGAATGGGAGTCTGCAAATGGCAAGACTCCATAGATCTTTTCAAATTTGAAATTGGTGTTATATATTGGAAAAGGGCTAAACTGCCTTATGGCACACTAATACTAACTATTGACCATTAACTTTTAATTCAAGTCATTTAATTCTTGCAATTTACTTTTATGCAATTTAATATCTTGTACATATAATTCATTTGCTTTTGCCCTTTGCTCACTTGAGCTCATGTTTATGTTAATGCAATTTTCCTTTTGCTCACTTGAGCATATAATTGTGTATATACTATTGTGCTTGTTTTGTTTTGATTGTGTGAACTAAATGCAAATGGACAAAGGACTTAGATTTTAGGACCTTACCTAAGCTGATGGAGTTTGAAGAGCAACTAGGCCTTATGTCTTTAGAGTGCTTAAAATGTCAAAGAGCAACTAGGCCTCATGCCTTTAGGATGCTTAAAGCTTGAAGATGAACATTGAAAGGACCAAATTCTAAACTCCCTTTTGTCCATTCTTTATTTGTTTTGTGGAACTTTTTAATTTGTGTGTTCTTGTGCTAGGGATCCCAAGTTTGAGCCAAGTAGAAGAACCATTGCCATGAGCATCCAAAGTGAGAGATGCAAAAGCCATTGGAAGATTCCTAGGAGCTTGATTTGTGTGCTTGATTGCTTGAGTTATTTGCTATTTGCTTGCTAATTCCAAAGGATGGGAGCTACTTGGATCATCACTATGATCTCAAGAAGGGAACTCCATTGTGGTTTTATTTATCTTCCTTCATCTTTGTATGTTTAGGACTTAGCCATTCTTCTTCTTCCCTCCACTCTAACCCAAGCCAAAACTTTTGTGCAAACATTTATGGGGCGTTTGCGAAGAAGAAAGATGGTGAGGCACATGCTGTGACCTCCCATGTTAAATCTAGAAGACCCTCTGTGAAGAGGAAGACCGTGCGTCCCGTCGGTAATCAGCACCAGGTAGCTCATATATCACCTGTTTTCAGAGAAAATCAGCAGTATCAGCATCATAATCAGCAACAACAACATCAACAGTATCAACAACAACATCACCGTCCTCAACAGCAGGCCTACCGGCCTTGAAACAACAATCAGACCAGTACAAGCTATGATAGGAAGAGGGTCAGTTTTGATCTTATTCCCATGACCTACGCAGAACTATATCCTTCTTACCATACACAAATGCATGGCCTTTCCACATGACTTCAGCATTGCTTACACTCATTTTTGGACATGAATGCATCATTACATGGGCCTATCACACGCCCATGCATCCATGCAAAAGCAATTGCTATTTTTGGAGTTTTGAAAGAAGTGTGAAATTATCAATGATCTTGGCTATAAATAGAAGCCTTCTCACTCAGAATTGAGGATCCTTACGTGCCAGCTTTGAAGCTACAACCCTAAACCTCCTTATTAAAAGGATAAGCATGGTGATTTTTATTGAAAATCGAGTTTGAAATCTCCCACTATTTTGAGATTCAAACTCCTAGAGTCCTTCTTCTTCCTTGATTCATTTCCACTCTATCAAGCATCCAAAAAATATGTCACCAATAAATATAAACATACAACACATACAAGCAAAAAGTAGGCTAAACCCACTAGGAAACATTACTATATCCCTAGCAGAGTCGCCACTTTTCTGTAGCGGGGTTTTCTTTACCTTTAGGTTTATTGACTAAACCTAAAGTAAACATACAATTTGAGTCGCCACCGCACTTCTATTTGTCCAAACGAAAGGCTAAAAAGCGAACAAAAGTCAAGTAAGAAGTTTTATCAAATCAAAAACTAATAAAAATGTTAGAGATCTGGGTAAGGGGGTTGGTTATGAAATGGGAAGGTTTTACGCACCCAAAACATCCTTAGTACTCTAAGGGTGCCCTTTTTGCAAATACATGTTGTAGGTTGGTATTTGTGAAAAGATTTGTGCAAAAGATTGGAGGGATGAGAAGAGAATAGATTATATGTACAAGTTTTGTTGTTTGAATGGATGAACCCATTGCCTACGTACCATCCCAAAGGTAGGATCAAAACCTCGTAGTTCGGGGTAAAAATCTCAAAGATTGGTGAACTGATTTGATCAAAAGCCTTAAGATCTTTTATTATCAAAGGGAGAAAACTCAACCTAAACCAATAATCCACCATGTGAGGAAAGCTTCAACATACTAGTGAGGGGTTAACCCTATAATAAGTATGGAAGACTTATAATCCAATCACTAAGGATAAAGTGAGATTCACATCAACCACTATGATAACTCAAACCTATGACTAATTTTTATGAAAAGGTTTTAATAAGGTGGCCATTGGAACCACAAAAAAACAACTTGAAGTGAGATGTATTCACAAGTTAGATTTATTTACAAAAATGAAGTCAAAGTTGGATTATGATTTATTCACAAATGAGTATTTATGAAAATGGTTTTGAAAATTCAAAGGCATAAGCCCTAGGTTTCTAATTTGAAAGCAATGTCAAAGTTTGAAGAAAAGATTTTTGGCTTGGGTTAGAGTGAGGAGAAGAAAATGAGGGCTAGTCCTAAAGCATATAAAGATAAGAGGAAGAAGATAAAAACCTTGGAGTTCCGTTTTCTTGAAATCATAGAGATGATTCAAGATGCTCCTTTCCTTTGGACTTAGCACACAATCAAGCAATCAAACAATTTAGATTCAAGCTCCTAGGATCTCCAATTGGCTTGTCTCTCTTAACTTGGCTATTCATGACAATGGTCCTCTTTACTATCTCAAGATGGAATCTCTATCACACAAGAGCAAACATCAAAAAGTTCACAACATAATAAGGGGAATGGACAAAGAATAAGTTTAGATGAGAAGTCCTTTAATGTCAACTTTAAAATTTAGCATTCTAAAGGCATGAGGCCTAGTTGCTCTTCAACAAGTTTAGCATTCTAAAGGCATGAGGCCTAGTTGCTTTTGAACTCCTTTAAGCATGGGTATGTCCTTGTTCTAAGTCCTTTCTCGTTTTGCATTAGGTTCACACAAAACAAAAGCGAAACCAATACAAGACAACAATATATTTATATATAATAATGAGCTCAAATGAGCAAAAAGAAAATGGCATAAACATAAAATATGTGCTAAAGTGAGCAAAATGAAAAGCAATATGAATAAATGAGCAAGAAATTAAATGCTCAAATTGAAGTTAGTAATTAGTGTGGTTATGTTAGTTTGTCATAAGACAATGTAGCGCTATGTTAAGCAATCGTAAGTGGACTAATGTAGTAGTCACACCTATCTGAGGCCGGTCAATAAAACTATAGGAAAATAAACACAAGTTAGAGATCATGAATAGTAAGCCAAGCTCCACAAACTTGCCATGCCAAAACAAAAGGGGAAGGGCCTTGTATGGACTTTAGGTTTTTTGCTTGACCAAGAAGCAACCTATCTTGGACACAAAACAACTCACTTGATCTTGGATCAAGTTGAGTTTGGTTTGGATCAAAGAAGGTTTTTGTAGTGGGGTATTCGTTGCCTTTAGATTTATTGACTAAATCAAAAGTAAATCATACAATTCTAGTCGCCACCGCACTTCTATTTATCCAAAGGAAAGGTTAGAAAGCGAACAAAAACCGAGAAGTTATATCAAATCAAAAACTGATAAAAATGTCAGAGATCTGGGTAAGGGGGTTGGTTATGCAATGGGAAGGTTTTAAGCACCCAAAACATCCTTAGTACTCGAAGGGAGCCCTTTTCACAAATGTTGTAAGGTAGGTTGGTATTTGTTAAAATATTTGTGCAAACATGATTGGGGAGATGAGAAGAGAATATATAATTTATTTACAATTTTGTGTTTGAATGGATAAACCCATTGCCTATGTACCATCTTAAAAAAGAATAGGATCAAAACCTCGTAGTTCGGGGTAAAAATCTCAAAAGAAGTTGGTGAATTGATTGGTCGAAAGCCTTAAGGTCTTTTGTTATCAAAGGGAGTTAACACAACCTAAAACCACAAATCCACCATGTGAGCAGAGCTTCAACATGCTAGTGAAGGGTTAACCCTATAATAAGCATGGAAGATTTATAGTCCATCACTAAGGATAAAGGTGAGTATTATATCAATCTCTGGGATAACTCAAACCTAATAGCTAATGTTTATGAAAAGTTTTAACACAAATGGTCATTGGAACCACAAGAAAACAATTGAGTGAGTTATATTTACAAATGAAAAGTATTCACAAAATAAAGAAATGTTGACTTAAGATTCAATTCAAAATAAGTGTTATGAAAAGAGTTTGAAAAATCAAAGGCATAGTGCCTAGGTTTCTAACTTTGAAAACAATGTTAATGTTTGCATAAAAGTTTGGCTTGGGTTAGAGTGGAGAGAAGAAGAGAATAACTAGGTCCTAAACATGCAAAGATGAGAGAAGAGAAATAAAACCACTTGGAGTTCCCTTCTTGAGATCATAAAGATGATCAAGGTTGCTCCCTTTCCTTTGGAATTAGTAAGCAATAAGCAAATAACTCAAGCAATCAAGCGAATATCAATCAAGCTCCTAGGAATCTTCCAATTGGCTTTTGTATCTCTTATCTTGGATGGTCCATGACAATGGTTCTTTTAATTGGCTCAAGTTTGGGATCCCTAGCACACAAGAACACACAAATCAAAAAGTTCCATAGTGCAAATAAAAGAATGGACAAGAGTGAGTTTAGAATTAGGATCCTTTCACTGCCATCTTCAAGATTTAAGCATTCTAAAGGCATGAGGCCTAGTTTCTCTTTGACAATTTTAGCACTCTAAAGGCATGAGGCCTAGTTGCTCTTAAAACTCCATTAGCATAGGTAAGGTCCTAAATCTAAGTCCTTTCTCCATTTGCGTTGGATTCACACAAACAAAACACAACAAGCACAAGACAATAATATATAAACAATAATGTGCTCAAGTGAGCAAAAGGCAAATTGCATTAACATACACATGAGCTCAAGTGAGCAAAGGGCAAAGGCAAATGAATTAATGTGCAAGAAATTAAATTGCATTAAAGTAAATTGCAAGAATTAAATGCTTGAATTAAAAGTTAGTCATTAGTAGTTAGTGTTAGTGTGCCATAAAGCAATTTAGCACTATGTTAAGCAATCGTAAGTGGACTAATGTAGTAGTCACACCTATCTGAGGCCGGTCAATAAAACTATAGGCAACAAACACAAGTTAGAGACCATGACTAGTAAGCCAAGCTCCTACAACTTGCCATCCCAAAAGAAAAGAAAGAATGACCTTGTATTGAATTAGGTTTTTTGCTTGACCAATAAGCCACCTATCCTTAATGCAAAGCAATTCACTTAATCTTTGATCAAGATGAATTTGATTTGAATCAAGGACGGTTAAGCCTCTCATATGTCAAGGCTAACCACCAATCTTTAACTCATTGGTCAAAAAGAAAAAAGAAGAAGAAGAAGAAATGGAATGTACATAATTGAAATTCAAATGACATAAGCAAAACACATTGACCAAAAATGAATGGAATCAACATCAATAAATGGTAAAAAGAAGTGAGATGAAGCTTAGAAGTCAAAAAACAATAAAAATATTTTTGGTGTTTTTTTGGAATTAAAATAATACTTGAATTAAAATAAACAAACAAAGGTCAAAGTTCAAATCCAATTCAAATCAACTTGGAAAAGTCCAATTAGACCATCATAAGTTCAACATGGTAAAACAAGGTTTGACAAAAATTTTCATCATTTTTTGAAAATAGAAACTAATTTTAAATAATTAAAAATGAAGAAAAATAACATAATTGAACTAAAATCTCAAATAAATCTCAAATCAATTAAGAAATTGATGAGAGTATTTTTCATAGATTCATTATCATTCAAAGATATTAAGAAAATATTTTTCGCATTTTTGAATATTGGAAGCTATATTAAATGAATTAAAAACAACCAGAAAAGAGAAAATTCACAAAAAATATTAAATGGAATCATAAAAAATATTTAAAATCATTTTTAGAAACTAGAATTTAAAAGGGAAATATTGCAATTGGTCCCATATTTTTATGATTAAAAATGAAGAAGTTATGAATTTTTGAAAATAATTGAAATAAAAGAAAATAAAATCAAAAATTAAAAATCACAAAAATCCTCAGCGCTTGGATCAACACTCATTAATTGACGTGGCTGATCACAAGGCTAGGAGATGCGCGCGCATGGTGAGGCTTGGTCAAACGCGTAACACAAAGATTAAATGAAAGTCATAACATTCAAGCGTCCAGATTAGATCAGAGCAACAAGATCCATTGGCCATGGACTCGTCCACGTGGGGATGGTGGTGGAAACCACCGTCTTCTCCGGTGAGACTCACCGTCCGACCAGAATTTGCAGGTTTTCAAACCTTCATCATTTTGCACGATCCTTACATCTTTAGAAAGCTGGGGTGATGTACATCACCCATGTGACCTTGGTTTCCACTCAAGATCTCTATAGAGAGAGAAATCTGAGATGGAAATTTATGGTGTTCAATATGAGTTTGCTCAATCTGAGTTTTCTCAATTCATGAAATGCACATATCAATTGCCTCTCACATGAGGACTTCAGAGGTACCAATAAACACAAGAAATAATCAGTATTCAAAGAGTTTCTAATCAAAAAAGTTTGAACAACAACCTTTGAAGTGCAACTTTACAAGACTTGATCCACTCCAATTCTTTGATGCAGTGTGTTCTTGAGATGGCAAAGAAGCTAGGCTAAGGAATTGAAGTTTAGAGATCAACCAATAAAGTTGAAATCTGAGCTTGAAAATTTGAGAGAAAAATCAAAATTCGTTTGAGTGAAGGTTAGGGATTCAATTGTGCAGCAGTTCAGGCGCCTTGAGGTTGGATTTTGAAGTGGAATGGAGCTTCTATTTATAGCCAAGCATGATGCAAGTAATGAAATTCTCATATGCATGTGAAGTTGGGTCCTCCATGCATGGGCCTGTACATGCGCATGGGAGGCCCAAATGCAATGGCAAATGCAAGCTGAGATGTAAGTGAGGTGTTTTAGACGTGCAGATTTCACGGTACAAGCTTGTGCATGGAAGTTCAATATGTTATGCATAAATGAACATAAATCTTTACCTCTTCGAAAATTCCACTTGCCAAATTGAAACATAGCCATATGGGTAATGGTTGAAAAGGTCTTGACATGAGGAACAAATGTTATGTTGAACAAAAATCCATTTGGAGTTGGGAAAATATTGAAAACGGATCATGAAGTTCAAGGTGCAAAACATGTATATGGAAATTTTGCCAAAATGGACCAACTTCAAGCCCTTCTGTTTCATTGATGCAAGCCTCAAATGACAAAACCTTCAACATCAAAGTTGTATATCGTTTCAAGACAATCAATGTGGACTTAAACTTTGCATCATTTGGATTTTTTATGAGAATGTTATGGGCACTTGAAGTTGGACTTTTTCACATTTCAATGACTTTGGTCCAAACTGACCTATAATGTTTTGTATTATCACATGTGTTTCTTTTAGGATTATGAAATTTTGTCCAACATAACAATTTAATTATACATCTTAAACTTTCCAATACACTTGATCCCACCTCAAAATCATAAAAAATGAAGGAGTTAGGTCTTTGGGAAGTTGACCCAAAATTAGGGTTTCCGTCAAAATGACCTATAATGTTTTGAAATGAATGATGACCTTCCAATCTTCAAATAAATTTTTGATGAACATGAAAGTTGTTCATATGGTTCTTAATAACATTGTTTCTCTTGGGGTCATCTCGATTTGACAAACACATCAAAAGTTACGTCTTAGTGGATTTCAAAATAGTCAGATGAATTGACTGATCAACTTCTCAAGTCTAAACTTCAAATCTTGATGAATTGATGATTGAGGACACTCACATAGGCACATATATGCATAAAATGATGAATGAAAGAACTTACCTTGATTGTATTTGATCATGGGTTGAGGTTGCTTCATGAGCAAGGCACAGTCAATGCACAGTTGAATTAGGGTTTCCTTGGGAAGCAATCCTCGAGCCCTTTGGTTTATCTTGATCAAATTGGAAAATTGAGATAATTGGGAGGCATATATGATGATTGAGAGCTTTTTGAACCATTTTCATGCTTGCTTTCACTTCCATCTGGCTATTCTTTGACCATAGGGGCCTCCTAGGAGCCTTGGATCACATGATTGCTCAAGCTTAAAAACAAACAAAGTTAGTGACATATTTTTATGATTTTGGTTAGTAAACAAAATAAGAAAAGCAATAATATACAATTCAAGCATGCTTAGTGGTCTCAAACCAACTCACACAAGTCCCACCCTAGGGTAAGAAACCAAGATGCTATGATCCTTGAGGCAAATGCAATGTGCAATGATATGATGCCATGAGGGATCTTAGGGTCAAAATTAGGCTCTTACAGATGCCCCTATTTAAGGTCATCCTAGCCGGAGATATGAAGGTTAAAATCTTCGTCTCGACGAGGTAGAATGGGCTTAAATAATAACAAAGAGACGAATTTTGGTCCCTAAGAGACCTCATGATGCAAATGTATGTATGCAAAAGTTAATACTCCATGGGGATATATGTCCACAAAGGAAAAAAAATCAAGAGAAACTGAAAATCCATACGAGTAATACACTCATAAATGGAACAGAGACTCTGGGGGGATCTTACTGGGGAATAAAGGGGATAAGAATGCGTGAGCAGGTCACGACTTAAAACTTGCTGAGAGACACGAAGGGATTCCATGAAAATAAATCAAGCGAAAGACTCGAGCTGACGCAAAGATGCATGTATTGGGGAATATGCCAATACAGCAAAACTATCCACAAAGGATACTTCGAATAAAAATTCGGACTCAGATAGGGGTGTCCACAAAGGGACTCAGGTGAGGAAGAAACAAATGAGGTATTACCGGTTACTGGGTAATAAGCTCAAAGAGACATGTGATCAAGACACCGGTATAAGGGTGAGAGAACAACATGCTCAGGGAGAATGAATATCTAAGACCGATATAAGGGTGAGAGAAATCAATCATCCAAAACATCTGAGGAAAACCTAAAAAGGTGTATTTCAACTCAGGAAAATCTGACTCCACAGGGGACAAAAAGTCATAATAAGGAGCAGAAGGAAGGAACACCAGGGATACCGGTTACTGGGCATATAATAGGTGACCAACCAGGCGTGAATTGGGGAATATTTCCAAGACACTCATCATCCGAAAGGAAGGCTGGAAAAGCAAACTCGATTACAGGATGGGCATTCGATTCCATAAGGAAATACGAATCTTACTCGATTGGGGAAGAAAAAAGTCTTCGACTGAAGGGCGCATGAGATATATTATTGTAAGACCCCAATTTTGTCCCTAAGATCCCTCATGGCATCATATCATACAATATCATTGCCTCAAGGATCTTTGTGCACCTTTGCTTCCCTCCTAGTGGGTGGGTTATCTTGTGAGTGTGGTTCTTGATCACCAAGCATGTATTGCATTTGTATATCATTGCTTTTCATCTGTCTATTAACCAAAAGTACAAAAATATTGTCATCTAACCATGTTACTTGCAGCTGAAGCAAGCTAGGTCAAAACAGTCAAATCAACCATTGAACAGTGGATGGTGGCCATTCTTGAAGAATTTGGGCACCATGATCATTCATCAAGAGTTCATATGAGTTGTGACATCATTTTGAATCAAGATCTCAAGTGGTAGGGGCTTGGAATTCATCAGAACATGGTTCAGTCAACCAAAACCCTAGCAAAGTCAACTATGGTCAACTGTGCATTTAATCAGTGATTTGATGGTGGAAATTGGTCTGAGAGGTCTCATTCATGTCCATATAAGCCTCATATAACATGTCAAATATCCACAGTGAAGAATTTGAGGTCAGACAAGAAGTTTCCAAAAATAGTAAGTTGACCTGTAATTGGAATTTGCCAAAAATGGAAAGTTCTTCTCCTCAAAATTACATCATCATACAATCTTCAAATGAATTTTTGTCCAACATGAAAGTTGAATATCTTGTTCTCCCATTTCGAAAAAGTCCAAGAACACTCATTTCTCATTTATGGTTGGCAAGTTATGATCAAATCTTTCTCAAGAATTTTTGAACTTCAAAGTGAGATAACTTTCAAACCATTTGGCCAAATTGAGTGAGGTTTTTTGCTACAAGTCATATTTGATATGCTCTATCCAAATCCTTCATCACATTTCACCAAAAATCATCCAATCAAAATGGCCTTTTTCAAGTGCATTGAATTAAAAAAGAGAGGGGTGAAAAAATGGACTTTCAAATTAACCATTTCCTACACTTTTTACCAATTGCAAATGTTCAGAAATTACATTTGGAGATTGCCTAAGCCCATTTCGCACTGTAGCATGCCATGCACATGCAATTTGAGTGGAATTCACCAATTAACCAAAACACTTCATTTGAGCTAATGTGATTACCATTCCACTAACCAAGCTTAGGCATTTGTTAATCAAAGTATATATTGCACATTTCTGATAGAAAAACCCTAGCCACAACACACAAATGAGATCTGAAATTCATTTCCTCTCAAAATTCTCATTCTTCATTTTGGACGTGTAGATTTTTAAATGTGCTAGGGTTTGTTCATGTGTGTCCATTTTGTGTATGCCATGCCATTTTGCTTGTGAAATGATGATACTTAATCCAATGCCTCTGAAATTTTTTGTGCTTAAACTAGACATGTTCATGGTAATTTTGGTATAGAGTTTGTGAATTTATCATTGCTGGTTGATGAGATATGATTTTTTGAATAGAGGTGTGACAATTTGTGTCACACCATGCATGTCCAACTTCATGATTTTAATTACCATGCTTATTGAACTCAATTTGGTCTGGATTTTTGCATGAATATACTTATGGATGTTGAGAATACATGTGAACTTTTCTGGAATTATTGATGGCATTTCCTATTTGATTGGAATTTTCTCCCCTGTTTGGTCATTCGTTGACTTTTTGTGACACTTGGTGTTATATGATTTGTGAAATTCTAATGCTTAATTGGATGGACTTGAAATTTGACATGTGAATTGTAGACATCTTAAAGTTTGTCATGGCTTTGGTCCCATTCATTTATCATGTTTTGTCACTGTTTTATGATTAATTGAAGTTGGTGCATGTTTTGATGCTTTGTATGAGTTTGCTTGAACTTGCTTTGACTTTCTGATTTTCATTGACCTACTTCCCTTTGTCCAAATGAGCTGAAATTTGGTATGCTTATCATGTTATGGATGATGTTTGATCATGAATTATTTGAGTTTTTTTTGAAATGTTTGTGATTGGATTTGAGTGGAGTCTTTCTGTTGACTTCTTTGAGGTTCTATTTGACATGCTTTGACCTAATTTGTTTGTGAAATGATAATGATGAATGATATGAATATGAAACCACTTGGGTTTGTTTCTTAATTGTTTGAACTTGATTTTGGATAGCTTTCACTTGCTGTTTTGGATTTTTTATCTCCTTTTGACCCTAGGCTTGTCCTAGTGGTCTTGTTGCTCATGTTTAAGTTTGGTTTTTCAGGTTAAGAAGCAAATGCTTCAAGGACATTTATGCAAGTTGATTAAGTTTGATTGATTATCATGAACTAACTTGTTTGTTTTGTAGGAGGCTTAGCTCATATGCTTTGAGCTTTGTGCATTGCACATTTGACTGATTGTGTTGATCCTTATCTTATATTGGTTTTGAATTTGAGTTGTATACTGATTTTACTTGATTGATTTCAGGTACCATTAGTTGCTAATAGTTCTTTGAGAACTTGCATTGCTTTGCTTGATAGCATTTGCATTGAGGTAGAATCTCTTGTCTTCATGTAGTCTGGAAGACCTGGCCTGTTACTTGGCCAGGCAACTGTCTGAAGTCCTCCTTAAGAGGCGATGTTTGTGCTTGTTTACTTTTGTCCCAAGCAGGAAAAGTCCTTTGAATAAGGCAATTGGTAGAACCCAAGAGATATGTAACCTATCTCCTACTATTCTGTGTGTCACTCACCTTGCTCACACCACATGTGTTGATGTATAGTGAGTAAAAACCCAAGATCTATCGAGTCAATAATCTGTGGAGAGAGTTCCTATTTTCTGAACTCCCACACCTTCTATCATTTGAAGCTCTCCCTGACCAGGGATAAGAGCATGAGGCACACCCCTCATATCCTTTCATCTGCTTCACCTTGGCTCTCAATGTCAAGGTTAAGAGCACCATTAACCCTATTCCAGTTGGCTTCAATGCCTAACTCTTTGTATGAGCCTAATTGTTTGGTTATAGAGTGTGCTGAATGACTTTGATTGATTGATTACTTAGTTCATTTGTACATGTCTGCTTGCATGCTTTGTGCATTTATCATCATTAATTGCTCATTAGTGCATGATCATTTCATTTGTCTTTGTGACATATCTTTGTTGTTTGCCCATTGAGGACAATTGTAAGACCATTCATTGGCCATTGTTCCTATGATATGGAAGTGAGTATAAGACCATTTCATTGGCCACTCATCTTCTCTTTGCTTGATGCATTTGTTTGTTGTATGTGAGGATGCAATTGTAAGTCCGTGTAATTTGGCATTTGTTTTCCCATGATCATATGTTGGAGGTTAGAGTAAGCCCAGATAGATTGGCATCTGACATCCAAGTGTTTGCTTTGTTGTTGGAGATTGGTATAAGTCCAGATAGATTGGCATCCGGTATCCACTTTTTATTTCTTTGTTGAGGAGATTGGTATAAGTCCATAGAGTGGCCTCTGATATCCAGTTTTGTTTTAGGAGATTGGTATAAGTCCAGTGATTGGCATCCGGTATCCGCTTTGGTTGACTTTCTTCTTTTGCTTTGCTTGTTTGTTATTGCTCATTGCCTATTCCAAAGGACACACTTGAATCATCTTCTATATGATTGCAAGAGGTGAACCTTCTAAGAAGTTTTACACTCCATCTTCATCCATTCATCCCTCTTTGTCCCAAACCTTTTCACACATTACTTTCAAAACTTGAGATAAATATTGTGCAAACATCTTCACGCTTTCAAATTAAAAACCTGGACCCCAAGTCCTTGACTTTTTCAAACTCCATTTTCATAATACTTCTTTTGAATCAATCTTAATCATACTTTGACCCTACTTTCATGAATAATCATAATCAATTAATTTCACCCATTCAATTGTTTTGTGGCTTTGTCCATTCTTGCTAAGTTTTCATACATTAGCCATAGGTTTGATTTATCTTAGTTGGTTGATGTTAATCTCACCTATTTGTCCTTAGTTGATTGAATTGTAAGTCTTCCTTGCTTATTATAGGGTTAACCCCTCACTAGCAAGTTGAAGCTTTTCTCACATGGTGGACTTGTTGTTTGTATAAGGTTGAGTTTTCTCCCGTGGATAACGTAAGACCTTAAGGCTTGTGTTTAAAATCGAATCCACTAACTTTTGGAAATCTTTTAGCCGAACTACGGCGTCTTGATCCTTACCTTTGATGGAAGGTACGTAGGCAACGGGTTCATCCGTTCAAACACAAAAACAATAAAAATTGTATATTCTTTTCTCATCATCCCAATCATGTTTGCACAATAAATATTTCATAACAAATAACAATTTAGTACAACAAGTGTGAAAAGGGCTCCCTAGGACGTAGTGGGTGCCTAACACCTTCCCATTGCGTAATTTACCCCTTACCCAGACTCTCTGATCTTTTCATTAGTTTTCTACACGTAAAACTTCTTAGGCTTTTGTTCGCTTTTTAGCCAATCCTTTGGATAAATAAAAGTGCGGTGGCGACTCGATTTCTTTGTATGCTTTGCTTATGGTTTAATCAATAAATCATATAGCGACGAATACACCGCTACAGAAAAGTGGCGACTCTGCTGGGGACATCCTTGGTGGTATTGCCTACTTTTCACCCTTGTTGTGTGATATATTGTTATTTGTTATATGACATATTTTTGTACCATTTGGGATAACTGTATTGATTGTAATGTTTGAATTGCTTGATATACAATTGCTGTTTGCTTTGGTGATCTGTGAGATGAGTTCTATACCCGAACTCGAGTGCACTCTAGGATAGGAGAATGGCATAGTCTTGTTGACTGGTGTGGAGTATTCCTTAGCCAGTTGACTTGCGAGTCCATTCACTTGGTGGAGGTCATGTTGGATTAATAATGTCACACAAGTTATTTGTGGTTAGACATTATTCTTTCAATCATGTGCCGCAGAAGCCAAGGACCGTAGTTTACCAAACCCATCTTGGCCTATTTTTTAGGACGTAGTGCGGAGGTCGTTCAGATGTAAGTTCTGATGCGATTGTTACGCGATACTACACTCATAAGAGTTTCTCTTGAGAATATTTTTGGAATACGAGTATTCGTTCCTCCGATAATATTCGAAAGATGGAATGATGATTATGGGAACCTCTGATAGAACATGTCTGGCAGGTTTAAACCCTAGTACACTCCCTTTGGGTGGTTCTTAACCGAGACTCCATGCTCGTGACTCTCAGCAAACCCGTGATTCGTGGTTGAGTCGTTCAGACAACCTTAATATCAATGGAACCTGGGTGTTGATCAGGTATAAAACCTAAATCCCCCAAAATGGATGGTTGATATTAAGGATGTTCGAGCCGGTTCATGTACTGTTAATATCAATGGAACTTGGGTGTCGATAAGGTGAAAACCTAAATCCACCAAAATGGATGACTGATATTAGGGATACGATGAGCTTTCCCATGACCTTTGTTTGGTGTGACTTGTTTGATCCTTGAGTGTGATTGTTGCATTCATGCATTCATCTGCACTTCATGTCATCAAAACAAAGAAAAAAGAAAATTTTCAAGGAACTTAAAAGGGTTTATTTGCAAAATTTTCAGACATGGAAAGACCAAAAAGGCATACAAAGAAGTACAACTTTAGACAGCCCGATGTAAAAGAGTTAAGGAATCTGACATCTTATGTATTAGATCCCTTGGGTTTCAAAGCTCGATATGGGAAGCTTCTATCTCTGCTGACTACTCAGGTTGACGAAGGGCTGATGAGTACTCTGGCTCAGTTTTATGACCCCCTGTATCATTGCTTCTCATTTCCGGACTTCCATCTGTTGCCAACTTTGGAGGAGTATTCTTATCTCATTGGGATTCCGATTCTGGATCAAGTGCCGTTCAGTGGCCTAGAGAGTATTCCGACTGCTCGAGAGATTGCCAATTTGTTGCACATAGATGAAGATCTGATTAAGGCTAATCTGACTACCAAAGGCGGAATTCAGGGCTTTCCTTCCGAGTTCCTCATTGCTCAAGCTACCTTTTATGGGAAGGCCATGAGTGAGGATGCCTTTGAGGCTCTGTTTGTGGTGCTCATCTATGGATTGGTGTTGTTTCCCAACTTCGACAAGTTCGTGGACATGAACGCCATTAGGATCTTCTCAGTTCTTAATCCCGTTCTGACTTTGTTGGGCGATGCCTATGTCTCTTTGCATCTGAGGAACGCAAAGGGTGGAGGAGTTATTGTCTGCTGTCTACCTTTGCTGTACAAGTGGTTTATTTCGCACTTGCTGCAGACAGTTGCTTTCAAGGAGAACAAGGGATGTCTACGGTGGTCTCAGAGACTTATGTCTCTCACCAATGATGATATCACTTGGTATGATCGCGTGTATGATACCGTCCAGATCATTGACTATTGTGGTGAATTCCCTAATGTGCCTCTTCTTGGCACATATGGTGGGATCAGCTACAATCCCATTCTCGCGCGACGTCAGCTTGGGTTCCCCCTGAAGGATAAACCTCATAACATTCTGTTAGAAGGTGTGTTCTTCCAGGAGGGTAAAGATCCCCAAGGCCTGAAACCCAGATTTGTCCGTGCTTGGCGCAATATTCACAAGAAGAGTAGGAACGAGTTGGGTCCAAAGAACTGCATTGCTTTGGAGCCCTACACCTCTTGGGTCAGACAGAGAGCTGTCGTGTACTTGATGCCATATGATCATCCGAGACCTACACCGTTGGATGTGGCTGGGCCTTCAACCCTCCCTACCCAACGTGTAGAGGAGTTGAGAGAAGAAGACCTTTCACGTGCTTGGATCCGTGAAAGAGAAGAATTGCTTCAGCAGCTTAAGGAGAAGGACGTTATGATTGAGTTCCTCGAGCACCGAGTGATCGACGATCCGAACGACACTTGGACCTCTCTGCTTCCTCAGTCTTCCAAATTTTGGAAGAGGAGGTATGATCGACTTGCAAAGGAGAAAGCAAATATGGAAGCGGCCTATGAGAGAGAGATCAAGAAGCTGTGTACTTCTCGTCTTCCAGCATCCCGAGCTTCTAGGGATCCATAGGATGTTTATTTCCCTTTTCTCTTTGTAATGATCAAAAAATGTTGTACTCCTTTGTCTCGATATATTGAATGAAATATTTTCTGTGAGAAATTAAAATGCTTTAACTATTCAAAATATTGCAAATAATACCCTAAGGGTTCCTTGAAAATAAACAAAGCATCTACACAAGCATTTCATGCATCATTTTTGCATAAGCAGGTACCCTTTGTTTCTGGTCTTCTTGTCCTAACTCTGTGTTCTTCATTTATTTTGAAGACAAGCTGACTCACCGGTATTATACTCGAGTCAATTCTGCGAGAGTTATGGAGCAGCTAGAACAAGAGAACAGAGAACTGAAGGAAGAGGTCGCCAGACTTGGCGCTTTGATGGAGCAACTCCTTGCTGCTCAAAATCAACCTGCTCAATCGCCTGCAACTCCTGCCCAGAGGACGGTCATCTCAGAGGTCGTCACTTCAACTGTGCCAGTCAGTGCTCATCAGGTGCCCAATGCTATGCCACCCGGGTTCCCTTGGGGAATGCCTCCAGGTTTCATGCCTGATCTGCCTGCGCCAACCTTTGCTCATATGCCGGCATCTAGCCCGGTCCCTGCTGCCGCTCCTCCTGTCGTGCATACCATGCCAAGGGTAGACGACACCATCTATCACTCCGAGCCATCTGAAGGCTCAGACGTTCATGAAAAGATGGACGCCATGAACGACCAATTCCTTGAGTTGAGAAAGGAATTGAGGACTCTTCGAGGTAAAGATTTATTCGGCAAGTCTGCTGCCGAGTTGTGCCTTGTTCCCGGTGTGAAGATACCAATTAAATTCAAAGTACCTGACTTTGAAAAGTATAAAGGGAACACCTGTCCACTCGCTCACCTGGTCATGTACGCCAGGAAGATGTCCACCCAGACGGATAATGATCAGCTGTTGATTCATTATTTCCAGGACAGCTTGTCCGGTGCTGCGCTCAGATGGTACATGAGCTTGGACAGTGCCAATATCAGATCCTTCAATGACCTTGGCGAAGCTTTCGTCAAGCAATATAAGTACAACGTCGATATGGCGCCTGACCGAGATCAACTCAGGTCCATGTCGCAGAAGGACAAGGAAACGTTCAAGGAGTACGCCCAGAGATGGCGAGAGCTGGCAGCTCAAATCACTCCACCGCTTGAGGAGAAGGAAATGACCAAGATCTTCTTGAAGACTCTTGGCTCATTCTATTATGAGCGGATGGTAGCAAGCGCTCCCTCTGATTTCACCGAGATGGTGAACATGGGGATGCGTCTTGAGGAAGGTGTCCGTGAAGGACGGTTGGCGAAAGATGAGAGCTCTTCTTCTAAACGATATGGGGCGTTTAAAAGGAAGGATGGGGAAGCACATGCTGTGAAATCCCATCCCAAGCATAGAAGACCCTCTGTTCAGAGGAAGCCTGCACGTCGTGCCGGTCATCAGCACCAGGTGGCTCATATAGCACCTGTCTTTAAAGACAATGCTCAGTAACATCAGCAATATCATCATCAGCAACAATATCAACAGCCTCAGTATCAGCAACAACATCGTCCACAGCAACAGGCTTACCAGCCTCGTGGCAGTACAACCAATCAAGCTAACTTGAGTTATGATAGGAAGAAGATCAGCTTCGATCCAATTCCTATGACATATGCAGAGCTTTATCCTTCCTTGTTGGAAAGGAAATTGGTTTCTCCCAGGGATCCTCCGGCCATTCCTACAAATCCACAATGGTGGTATAAACCAGATCAACATTGTGTTTACCATTCCGGTGCTCCGGGTCATAATATAGAGAATTGCTACCCACTCAAGACCAAGGTGCAAGACCTTATGAGATGTGGGATTATGAGCTTTGAAGATTCAGGCCCGAATGTCACCAAGAACCCATTGCCTGCGCATGGGAAATCTGTCAATATGGTTCAGGAATGCCTTGGGAAGTACAAGGTCAGATATGTGAGCCACATCAGGCAGTCGTTGGTTGAATTACATCGTTTGCTGTGTCAGTACAGCTACTTAGAGCATAACCACGACAAGTGCCGCATCTGCTCGGTTAACCGCTTGGGTTGCAACCAAGTACGAAGAGAACTCCAGAAGCTATTGGATGAGGGTACCATTGAGATTTTACAGAATCGCAATGTTGATAAAGACGAGCCTGAAGTGAATGTGATTTCACTAGTGTTCAAACTGCCCGAGCATGTTGTTATCCGCTATGATAGCAGCAAGCCGAAGGCTTCCCCTTCTTTGGTCATTAAACCTGCCGGCCATGTGCCTTATTCATCTGACCGAGCTATGCCACTCCGATACAACCCTGTTGCTGTGCAGGATGGGGTAGAAATGCCTTTACCTTCAACTTCCGTGACCACCGTCGCTGATGTAAGTGGGTTGACCCGAAGTGGTCGTGTGTTTTCTGCGCCTCCTAAGGCTGTTGCTTCTGATACGGTTGAGCGTCCGGTTGGGACCGCTGTTAATATTCAGAATCAGGCACGTGATGTTGCCAAACCCTCCTCCTCTGTACAACAAACTCCCGTTTCTTCAGTTGGCCCGAGTGGCATTGTAGATGAAGAATCTGATGAGATGCTGAGGCTCATCAGAAAGAGTGAGTACAACGTTGTAGACCAGCTTCTACAAACGCCATCCAAGATTTCCATTCTTTCTCTGCTGCTGAATTCAGAACCCCATAGGGAGGCTCTGCAGAAAGTCTTGGACCTAGCGTACATTGATCACGACGTCACCATTGAGCAATTTGATAGTATTGTTGCAAACATTACTGCTTGCAACACTTTGAGCTTTTGTGACGCTGATCTCCCTGAGGAGGGAAGAGACCACAACATGGCTTTACATATCTCCATGAATTGCAAATCTGATGCCATGTCCAATGTGTTGGTGGACACTGGATCATCTCTAAATGTATTGCCAAAGACCACACTCTCCAGATTGTCATATCAAGGTCCTCCTATGAGGCAGAGTGGTGTTGTTGTGAAGGCATTTGATGGGTCGCGTAAGACCGTGATTGGGGAAGTTGATCTCCCAATCAAGATAGGACCAAGTGATTTCCAAGTTACCTTCCAGGTAATGGATATCCACCCATCTTATAGCTGTCTCTTAGGCAGACCATGGATTCACGAGGCTGGCGCCGTGACATCCACCCTACACCAGAAGTTGAAATTTGTGAAGAACAAGAAACTGGTTGTGGTAGGGGGGAAAAGGCTCTCCTGGTTAGCCATCTGTCTTCTTTCTCGTATATTGACGCTGAGGACGAAGTTAGAACTCCGTTCCAAGCTTTATCCATTGATGAACCAATCGAGAAGAAGTCTCCTTCATTCACTTCCTACCGAGATGCGAAGCTGGCCATTGAATGTGGTGCAGTTGCTAGATTAGGGAAGTTGATTGAACTTGAAGACAATAGATCCCGGGATGGCATTGGATACTGTTCTGGGGCATGTAATGAGCAAGGTTTGTTCACGAGTGGAGGATTCATCCATGATGATCAACCTGAGGAGGAAGCTGCTGCTATCTTAGAAGAGGATGCAGAGGACGTGAACAACTTCGTTATTCCTGGTGGTGTCTGCCACAATTGGGTCGCTGTAGATGTTCCTACGGTCACCCATAGATCAGAGTAATTGTTCACTTTGTTTGAAACCCTTCTCCCATGCCAAAAGGAGAAGTGATGACATTGTTGGCAAAGCATATATACAATGATGTTTTCATTCAATTAATGCATTGTTAAACATTTGTTTTTCCTTTGTTTTCACTTTTTGCTTTTGCATGAAATCAGTGATCACAAAAAACCCATAAAAAGAAGAATAAAAGCAAACATTTTTCATCTGCATAATGGTTTGTTTGTTTAAATTCTGAAATTTTTCATTAACCAAAATCATTATGCAGGTTGATCCTAAAACCCATTGAACATAATGATCCAACGCCATCTCCCAATTTTGAATTCCCTGTATTTGAGGCAGAGGAAGATGACGTTGAGGGGATTCCTGATGAGATTACCCGTCTCCTTGAGCACGAAGAGAAGGTCATTCAGCCGCATCTCGAAGACTTGGAAACAGTCAACTTGGGGTCTGAAGATTATGTTCGCCTGGTGAAGATTGGGGCACTTCTTGAAGGGTCTGTCAAGGAAGATTTGATCAGTTTGCTACGAGAATATTCAAATATCTTTGCTTGGTCCTATGAAGATATGCCGGGTTTGGATACAGATATTGTGCAACATTTCCTGCCTTTGAAGCAGAAGCTCAGAAGAACTCATCCAGATATGGCAGTGAAGATCAAAGAGGAAGTTCAGAAGCAAATTGATGCGGGGTTTCTGGTGACTTCTACATATCCTCAATGGGTGGCCAATATTGTGCCTGTTCCTAAGAAGGACGGAAAAGTCCGTATGTGCGTTGATTATAGAGATTTGAATAAAGCTAGTCCGAAAGATGATTTTCCTCTACCACACATTGACATATTGGTAGACAATACAGCCAAATTCAAAGTCTTTTCGTTTATGGACGGATTTTCCGGATATAATCAAATCAAGATGGCACCTGAGGATATGGAGAAGACAACATTCATCACACCTTGGGGAACATTCTGTTATCGAGTGATGCCCTTCGGTTTGAAGAACGCCGGAGCCACGTATCAACGAGCTATGACTACCTTGTTTCATGATATGATGCACAAGGAGATAGAGGTCTATGTTGATGATATGATTGCTAAGTCCCGAACGGAAGTTGAGCATATTGAGCATTTGTTGAAGCTTTTTCAGCGTCTGAGGAAGTTTAAACTTCGCCTGAATCCAAACAAATGTACATTTGGAGTCCGTTCTGGCAAATTGTTGGGTTTTGTGGTAAGTGAAAGAGGTATCGAGGTTGATCCTGTAAAGGTCAAAGCAATACAAGAGATGCCTGCACCCAAAACTGAGAAGCAAGTCCGAGGTTTTTTTGGCCGCTTGAATTACATTTCCAGGTTTATATCCCACATGACTGCCACATGTGCGCCGATATTCAAGCTTCTCCAGAAAGATCAGTCTCATGATTGGACCGAGGATTGTCAGAAAGCTTTTGACAGTATTAAAGAATATCTGTCTGAACCTCCGATATTGTCTCCACCTGTGGAAGGAAGACCTCTGATTATGTATTTGACAGTTCTTGAAGACTCGATGGGTTGTGTACTCGGTCAACAAGATGAATCAGGGAAGAAGGAATTTGCTATATACTACCTCAGTAAGAAGTTTACTGATTGTGAGTCTCGGTACTCTATGCTTGAGAAGACGTGCTGTGCTTTGGCTTGGGCTGCTAAGCGTTTGCGCCAGTACATGATAAATCATACAACTTGGTTGATATCCAGAATGGATCCAATTAAGTATATCTTCGAGAAGCCTGCTTTAACTGGGAGGATTGCCCGTTGGCAGATGTTGTTGTCTGAGTATGATATTGAGTATCGAGCTCAAAAAGCTATCAAAGGTAGTATCTTGGCTGACCATTTAGCGCACCAGCCGATCGAAGATCATCAATCTGTTCAGTATGACTTCCCTGATGAGGAAATTCTGTATTTGAAGATGAAAAATTGTGATGAGCCTACACTTGATGAAGGTCCGGAACCTGGTTCCAGATGGACGATGGTGTTTGATGGCGCTGTTAATCAATATGGAAATGGAATTGGGGCAGTGATCATTACTCCTCAAGGTTCACACATTCCGTTTACAGCAAGGCTAACTTTCAAATGCACGAATAATATGGCGGAGTATGAAGCCTGTATCATGGGACTTGAAGAATGCATTGATTTGAGAATCAAATATCTTGATGTGTATGGTGATTCGGCCCTGGTTGTTAATTAGATCAAGGGTGAATGGGAGACGAATCAACCTGGTCTCATCCCATACAGAGATTATGCAAGGAGGATTTCAACATTCTTTACAGAAGTTGAATTTTATCACATTCCTCGAGAGGATAATCGGATGGCAGATGCTCTTGCTACGCTTGCTTCCATGATTGTGGTCAGACGGTGGAATGATGTCCCCAATATTACTGTGATGCGCTTGGACAGACCAGCTCACATATTTGCAATCGAAAAAGTGAAAGATGACAAGCCTTGGTATTTTGATATCAATAATTTCCTCCAGAACCAGGTCTACCCGCCTGGGGCATCGGTGAAAGATAGGAAAACTTTGAGAAGGTTGTCAGGCAGTTTCTACCTCAGTGGCGAAGTGCTGTATAAGAGAAATTTCGATATGGTTTTGCTCAGATGCGTGGATAGACACGAAGCAAACCTGTTGATGACTGAGGTCCATGAGGGTTCATTTGGTACTCATTCCAATGGACATGCCATGGCTAAGAAGATGTTGAGAGCAGGCTACTATTGGCTGACAATGGAGTCTGACTGTTGCAAGTATGTGAAGAAATGTCACAAGTGTCAAATTTATGCGGATAAGATTCATATTCCTCCGACACTTCTGAATGTGATTTCGTCACCATGGCCTTTCTCTATGTGGGGAATTGACATGATCGGCATGATTGAGCCGAAAGCGTCCAACGGACACCGGTTTATTCTCGTAGCAATTGATTACTTCACCAAATGGGTTGAAGCCGCTTCGTACGCGAATGTAACCAGGCAGGTGGTTGTGAAGTTTATCAAAAACCAGCTGATTTGCCGTTATGGTGTGCCAGAGAGGATCATTACTGATAATGGATCTAATCTGAATAATAAGATGATGGATGAGTTGTGCGCTGAATTCAAGATTGCACACCATAATTCCTCTCCCTACAGACCTAAGATGAATGGGGCTGTTGAAGCTGCTAATAAGAATATCAAGAAGATTATCCAGAAGATGACTGTCACGTACAAAGATTGGCATGAGATGCTGCCATTTGCTTTGCATGGATATCGTACGTCTGTACGCACTTCAACAGGGGCAACCCCTTTCTCTCTTGTTTATGGCATGGAAGCTGTTCTCCCAGTAGAGGTGGAGATCCCATCAATGAGAGTCTTGATGGAAGCCAAGTTGACTGATGCTGAATGGATTCAGAGTCGTTATGACCAATTGAATTTGATTGAAGAGAAGCGGTTAACTGCCATGTGTCATGGTCAGTTATATCAGCAGAGAATGAAGAAAGCATTCGATAAGAAGGTCAAGCCGCGTGTGTTCCGAGAAGGTGACCTTGTGCTCAAGAAAGTTTTGTCTTTCGCGCCCGATTCCAGGGGCAAGTGGACTCCAAACTACGAGGGTCCATATGTTGTTAAGAGAGCCTTTTCAGGCGGAGCATTGATGCTTACAACAATGGATGGGGAGGATTTCACTCGTCCTGTGAATTCAGATGTAGTCAAGAGATACTTTGCCTAAAAAAAAGTATATGCAAATGAAAAAAACAGAATGGCTCGCTAAGTTGAAAACCCGAAAGGGCGGCTTAGGCAAAAATGAGCGTCTCGGTGGAGAACCTGCAAGGGTAATCCAGGCAAAAATTAGAGACTTGAAAAAAAGAATATTTGCATCCCGCTAGATTGAGTACCTCACCCTGGGGCAATCTAGGCAAAAATTAGGGATTTGGCAAGTAACTGCATCCTGACAAGACTTTCTGTTCCAGCTGTCATTTCGTCAGAGGATTCTCGATTCGTCGTCAAACTGAAGCTTCGAATACATCGAGATTCAAATTGGTAGAGAAAGGATCATTATGTTCAATGTAGCCCTCTTCCAATATATATCACTGATTTCAAATTGGTAAAGATCTATGGAGTCTTGCCATTTGCAAGCTACCATTCTATCAAATGAATTTGAGCTTTTTATCCAATTATTTGCACTCTTATTTGTTCCAATTCAACAAATGTTTTGCATGTTTTAATTGATAAAATATCATTGTTTTTAAACAAATCAAATTTTTCAAAAAAATTGTTGTTTTAAACAAAGTGAATATCCATAAGGTTGAAAGGATACTCAAGAATATCTCAGTGCTCTCCCAATGGTGGCATGATCTCCAACAGGTAAGACATTTGGTTCATATTCCTGGTTTGGTTGTATCTTCTTTCTCCCGATCTTGTGATGGGGTTATTCCCCAGCATAGTTGCAAGCAGAGTGTTGTTGAAGACTCAGTTTTCTCCAGCAGCAGTTTTCCCCAGTAGAGTTGCTTATGCAGTTGGATTCTACTTGGATGATGTTATTCTCCTTCAGTGGGTTGTTCCCCGGAGTTGTTTGGATTTGCAAAGCTCTTTGTTTCTCAGTTGATGCTGAGATCCCCTGCGGATCTTCGAGATTTTCTCTTGTTCCCCAACAGATTCGTCTAGGTGGCTGTTTTGCCCGTTGTGACTTTCTGTACCCTGGTTGGGTTGTTTGTTGATCCGTCACTCAGAGATTTGGTGTTTCCTGATATCTCTATTCCTCTGCTTCCCCAGTAGTACCCGCAGATCTATGCTTTATGGTATATAGATCTCCGCAGATTGACTTTCCAGTTGGTTCTTCCCTGGAAGTATAGTACCGGGCGTTTGATTCCTGGACCTGTTTGTGTTAGAAATGTCTGTTTTGTCAGCATTCATCAAACATAAATCACGCATATTCATGCATATTCATAAACATTCAGATATTCATGTTGCATTTCTCGCCATATATCTTTTGTTGATTATTCCTCGCTATGGTGGTGCAGATCCCCAATAGATCTCCCCTAGCAGATGTCGGGTGTTAAATCTCTCCATATAGAGTCAGCCCCATAAGCAGAAAGTGTTGTCTTTCCTTCTGCAGTTCCCCACTGAGATATATCCTCGTGGATGACGGTTTCTTCCGTTTCCTCCCAACATATATATTGGGATGGATTTTCCTATTTGAGTTACATCCTCATTAGGATGTGTCTTGATTCAGTCTGTCTTTTCGGATTATTCCCGGATTGGCTATTTGTCAACCGCCTTGTGCTTCCCAGTGGGTTGTTCCCCAGCGGAGTTTTTTCGGGCCTCTACCCTTATACCGATAGTTGTAAGTCCTATTTTTCTTTGCCCTTTCAGCGGAATTGGTGGTTATATACCTTTTATTCCTCGGCAAGATTTTTGGTTTTCTACCCCTCATTCGGTAGATGTAAACCCTAATTCATGGTTATCCCCACCAGAGTATGGCTATTACCTCGTATTCGGTAGTTGTAAGTCCTATCTCTTTTCCCTAACAGAGATAACCTTTGTGGTTTGTTCTGATTGTAAGTGGATTCCTGTTGTTGTGGTTTTATCCCTAACAGAGTTGGTGTCTCCCTGTGGTGATTTCTATCCCCAATTGAGTCTGTGGTCTTCTACCCCGTTTTTGGTAGTTGTAAATCCCAGGTGTTGTTTCCTTCTCCCCAGCGGAGTTTGTGCCTTGTGGTACAGTTGGATAATTGCCGGATGCTTGCAATTTATCCCCAGCGGGTCTCCTTTCATTTACCCTTGTGTTGGTAATGTTGTTGTTCCCTTTGATTGGTCATCATTATATACCTAATTTGGTATCCCGATGCCTTTCTTTTCGGTTGATTTATCCTTTATTAACCCAGTAACCGGTTGTGGATAATCTTCCATGCGAGTATGTTATTCACGGTCTGCCGGTAATGAATAATATATCTCATGCACTCTTCAGTCGAAGCCTTTTGTGTTTGCTTGGTCGAGTAAGATTCGTTATTTCCTTTTGCGGAATCAAATATTCTCTGTTGTTAGATAATTGCTGGATGCTTGCAATTTATCCCTTTGAGTTGTCTTTCGTTTACCTGGATGCTTGGTATCGATTGTCTCTCTTTTTGGTTAGTCACCTATTATATACTTCAGTATCTCTGGTGTCTTTTCCTTTCGAGTATATTATTCACGGTCTGCCGGTAATGAATAGTATATCTCAAGCGCTCTTTAGTTGGAATCCTCTGTCGATTTTCCCCAGCCGAGCAAGATTCGTATTCTTTGTAGAATCGAATATCCATCCTTTAACCAGTTTGTGTTTTGGATGATGAGTGTTTTGGCATATATACCAATCCACGTTTTCGGTAGATCACCTATTATATACTTCGGTATCTCTGGTGTTTCTTACCATGCGAGTTTATTATCTACGTTCTGACGGTAATAGATAATATATCTCATGCGATTTTTCTTATCCACGGTCTGCCGGTAATGGATATTATATCTCATGCACTCTTTGGGTTTGTGTCCCCAGTTGAGTAAGGTTCGTTTTCCCGTTGTGGATTCGAATGTCCATCCTGTAAGTCGATTTGCTTTTTCAAGCCCTCCTTTCGGATGATGTGTGTTTTGGCATATATACCAATTCACGCTTTGGTCGGTCACCTATTATATACCTCGGTATCCCTGGTGTTTCCTTCCTTTCTGCTCCCTATTATGACTTTGGTCCCTTGTGGAGTCAGATTTTCCTGAGTTTATGTACCTTTTTCAGGTCTTTCTCAGATGTGTGGTTGATTGATATCTCTCACCCTTATACCGGTCTTAGATATTCATTCTTCCTGAGTTTGTTACCCTTATACCGAAAACACCTCAATTCTTTGGTGCTTCCTCAGTGGAGTTTCCTGTTGCTTCTCCCCAGGAGTCAGTTTGTGTCTCTCCAATGGATGTTTTTCCTTTGGAATATTCTTTTCCCTAGTGTGAGTCCTTCACTCCCCAGTGAGGTCTCCAGTCTGATTTCTGTTATTCCCTAATCAGAGTCGTGTCTTGTTCACGCCGTGTCAGTTTTGTTTTTCCCCAACTTGAAGTCGTGTCCTGCTCACGCATTCTTTTTCTTTTACTATCCCCAATAAGAGTCGTGTTAGAGTCTCTGTTCCTGGTGAGTGTATTACTCCAAAGGATCGTCTTTTCTTCTGTGTGAATCATATTCCCCACAGAGTTTGTGTCTTTTGCATGCATACATTTGCATCATGAGGTCTCTTAGGGACCAAAATTTGTCTCATTATTGTTATTTAAGCCCATTCTACCGCGTCGAGATGAAGATTTCTAAACTTCACTTCTCCGGCTAGAATGACCTTAAATAGGGGCATCTGTAAGACCCCAATTTTGTCCCTAAGATCCCTCATGGCATCATATCATACAATATCATTGCCTCAAGGATCTTTGTGCACCTTTGCTTCCCTCCTAGTGGGTGGGTTATCTTGTGAGTGTGGTTCTTGATCACCAAGCATGTATTGCATTTGTATATCATTGCTTTTCATCTGTCTATTAACCAAAAGTACAAAAATATTGTCATCTAACCATGTTACTTGCAGCTGAAGCAAGCTAGGTCAAAACAGTCAAATCAGCCATTGAACAGTGGATGGTGGCCATTCTTGAAGAATTTGGGCACCATGATCATTCATCAAGAGTTCATATGAGTTGTGACATCATTTTGAATCAAGATCTCAAGTGGTAGGGGCTTGGAATTCATCAGAACATGGTTCAGTCAACCAAAACCCTAGCAAAGTCAACTGTGGTCAACTGTGCATTTAATCAGTGATTTGATGGTGGAAATTGGTCTGAGAGGTCTCATTCATGTCCATATAAGCCTCATATAACATGTCAAATATCCACAGTGAAGAATTTGAGGTCAGACAAGAAGTTTCCAAAAATAGTAAGTTGACCTGTAATTGGAATTTGCCAAAAATGGAAAGTTCTTCTCCTCAAAATTACATCATCATACAAGCTTCAAATGAATTTTTGTCCAACATGAAAGTTGAAGATCTTGTTCTCCCATTTCCAAAAAGTCCAAGAACACTCATTTCTCATTTATGGTTGGCAGGTTATGATCAAATCTTTCTCAAGAATTTTTGAACTTCAAAGTGAGATAACTTTCAAACCATTTGGCCAAATTGAGTGAGGTTTTTTGCTACAAGTCATATTTGATATGCTCTATCCAAATCCTTCATCACATTTCACCAAAAATCATCCAATCAAAATGGCCTTTTTCAAGTGCATTGAATTAAAAAAGAGAGGGGTGAAAAAATGGACTTTCAAATTAACCATTTCCTACACTTTTTACCAATTGCAAATGTTCAGAAATTACATTTGGAGATTGCCTAAGCCCATTTCGCACTATAGCATGCCATGCACATGCAATTTGAGTGGAATTCACCAATTAACCAAAACACTTCATTTGAGCTAATGTGATTACCATTCCACTAACCAAGCTTAGGCATTTGTTAATCAAAGTATATATTGCACATTTCTGATAGAAAAACCCTAGCCACAACACACAAATGAGATCTGAAATTCATTTCCTCTCAAAATTCTCATTCTTCATTTTGGAACTTTTCTGAAAAATCTCAAAAGGACTCGTGTTCTTGAGCATTGTGCCACCATCTAACAACATTTTTGGAGCTTTAGCAAGTATCATTTCATCACTGTAAAGCCAAGAAACCGCACTGTTGCATTGAAGCTCTCACATGGCAGCTGTTGATTTGGACCTCACCAAGCATTGTTGAGTCACGATTCCTCACTTATTCATCATTTGGAACATCATTGTGTATCTGTTTCAGCTCAACACGGCCAGAAAACCATCATTTCATCACTGCTCTTCAAATCAGGTAAACTTTCGAACCTCTTTATTTTCAAAATCATGCTATGCTTATTAAAGATCCTTCCATGCTGATTATATTGAACTTTGAATCGTGAGAAATGGTTGAGTATCGAGAGAGAAACATGGATTTAAAGTTTGTTGGTCAAATGTTGTTGTGCTCATTTCTTTCTTGTTAGCTCGAGTTAGTGAAAATTAATGTTGGAATGTTGATGTACATTGTTAGCTGAGTCGAATGGTATATTTGTTTCCAAAATCTGGGAAGTTTGTTCATCGTGTTGATGAACAAGTCACTGTTGCTCATAAACCCTAAAAATGTGAACCCAGAATTCCGTTTGATCCGTTGAACCCGCGTCTGCATGTGTTTACGCGTTTGCCTGGCCATGAAACCAATCCCTGGACGACACATCCTTAAGTGAAACGCAGCGTTTCACTTAAGGGATCAAATATTTACCATTTTTCCATCCGCGTTCTATTATTTTAATTAAATCATTTCATTTTTCAATATTTATTTCATTTTGTATGCCAATCTTCAAAATTCATAAGTTCTTCAATATTTGTCCAAATTTGATGGGATTTTTTGTGAAATGCTCCTCATGATCTCTAGTTTATTATGGTGATTTTTCCAGATTTTTTGCACGTGTAGATTTTTAAATGTGCTAGGGTTTGTTCATGTGTGTCCATTTTGTGTATGCCATGCCATTTTGCTTGTGAAATGATGATACTTAATCCAATGCCTCTGAAATTTTTTGTGCTTAAACTAGACATGTTCATGGTAATTTTGGTATAGAGTTTGTGAATTTATCATTGCTGGTTGATGAGATATGATTTTTTGAATAGAGGTGTGACAGTTTGTGTCACACCATGCATGTCCAACTTCATGATTTTAATTACCATGCTTATTGAACTCAATTTGGTCTGGATTTTTGCATGAATATACTTATGGATGTTGAGAATACATGTGAATGTTTCTGGAATTATTGATGGCATTTCCTATTTGATTGGAATTTTCTCCCCTGTTTGGTCATTCGTTGACTTTTTGTGACACTTGGTGTTATATGATTTGTGAAATTCTAATGCTTAATTGGATGGACTTGAAATTTGACATGTGAATTGTAGACATCTTAAAGTTTGTCATGGCTTTGGTCCCATTCATTTATCATGTTTTGTCACTGTTTTATGATTAATTGAAGTTGGTGCATGTTTTGATGCTTTGTATGAGTTTGCTTGAACTTGCTTTGACTTTCAGATTTTCATTGACCTACTTCCCTTTGTCCAAATGAGCTGAAATTTGGTATGCTTATCATGTTATGGATGATGTTTGATCATGAATTATTTGAGGTTTTTTTGAAATGTTTGTGATTGGATTTGAGTGGAGTCTTTCTGTTGACTTCTTTGAGGTTCTATTTGACATGTTTTGACCTAATTTGTTTGTGAAATGATAATGATGAATGATATGAATATGAAACCACTTGGGTTTGTTTCTTAATTGTTTGAACTTGATTTTGGATAGCTTTCACTTGCTGTTTTGGATTTTTTATCTCCTTTTGACCCTAGGCTTGTTCTAGTGGTCTTGTTGCTCATGTTTAAGTTTGGTTTTTCAGGTTAAGAAGCAAATGCTTCAAGGAGATTTATGCAAGTTGATTAAGTTTGATTGATTATCATGAACTAACTTGTTTGTTTTGTAGGAGGCTTAGCTCATATGCTTTGAGCTTTGTGCATTGCACATTTGACTGATTGTGTTGATCCTTATCTTATATTGGTTTTGAATTTGAGTTGTATACTGATTTTACTTGATTGATTTCAGGTACCATTAGTTGCTAATAGTTCTTTGAGAACTTGCATTGCTTTGCTTGATAGAATTTGCATTGAGGTAGAATCTCTTGTCTTCATGTAGTCTGGAAGACCTGGCCTGTTACTTGGCCAGGCAACTGTCTGAAGTCCTCCTTAAGAGGCGATGTTTGTGCTTGTTTACTTTTGTCCCAAGCAGGAAAAGTCCTTTGAATAAGGCAATTGGTAGAACCCAAGAGATATGTAACCTATCTCCTACTATTTTGTGTGTCACTCACCTTGATCACACCACATGTGTTGATGCATAGTGAGTAAAAACCCAAGATCTATCGAGTCAATAATCTGTGGAGAGAGTTCCTACTTTCTGAACTCCCACACTTTCTATCATTTGAAGCTCTCCCTGACCAGGGATAAGAGCATGAGGCACACCCCTCATATCCTTTCATCTGCTTCACCTTGGCTCTCAATGTCAAGGTTAAGAGCACCATTAACCCTATTCCAGTTGGCTTCAATGCCTAACTCTTTGTATGAGCCTAATTGTTTGGTTATAGAGTGTGCTAAATGACTTTGATTGATTGATTACTTAGTTCATTTGTACATGTCTGCTTGCATGCTTTGTGCATTTATCATCATTAATTGCTCATTAGTGCATGATCATTTCATTTGTCTTTCTGACATATCTTTGTTGTTTGCCCATTGAGGACAATTGTAAGACCATTCATTGGCCATTGTTCCTATGATATGGAAGTAAGTATAAGACCATTTCATTGGCCACTCATCTTCTCTTTGCTTGATGCATTTGTTTGTTGTATGTGAGGATGCAATTGTAAGTCCGTGTAATTTGGCATTTGTTTTCCCATGATCATATGTTGGAGGTTAGAGTAAGCCCAGATAGATTGGCATCTGACATCCAAGTGTTTGCTTTGTTGTTGGAGATTGGTATAAGTCCAGATAGATTGGCATCCGGTATCCACTTTTTATTTCTTTGTTGAGGAGATTGGTATAAGTCCATAGAGTGGCCTCTGATATCCAGTTTTGTTTTAGGAGATTGGTATAAGTCCAGTGATTGGCATCCGGTATCCGCTTTGGTTGACTTTCTTCTTTTGCTTTGCTTGTTTGTTATTGCTCATTGCCTATTCCAAAGGACACACTTGAATCATCTTCTATATGATTGCAAGAGGTGAACCTTCTAAGAAGTTTTACACTCCATCTTCATCCATTCATCCCTCTTTGTCCCAAACCTTTTCACACATTACTTTCAAAACTTGAGATAAATATTGTGCAAACATCTTCATGCTTTCAAATTAAAAACCTGGACCCCAAGTCCTTGACTTTTTCAAACTCCATTTTCATAATACTTCTTTTGAATCAATCTTAATCATACTTTGACCCTACTTTCATGAATAATCATAATCAATTAATTTCACCCATTCAATTGTTTTGTGGCTTTGTCCATTCTTGCTAAGTTTTCATACATTAGCCATAGGTTTGATTTATCTTAGTTGGTTGATGTTAATCTCACCTATTTGTCCTTAGTTGATTGAATTGTAAGTCTTCCTTGCTTATTATAGGGTTAACCCCTCACTAGCAAGTTGAAGCTTTTCTCACATGGTGGACTTGTTGTTTGTATAAGGTTGAGTTTTCTCCCGTGGATAACGTAAGACCTTAAGGCTTGTGTTTAAAATCGAATCCACTAACTTTTGGAAATCTTTTAGCCGAACTACGGCGTTTTGATCCTTACCTTTGATGGAAGGTACGTAGGCAACGGGTTCATCCGTTCGAACACAAAAACAATAAAAATTGTATATTCTTTTCTCATCATCCCAATCATGTTTGCACAATAAATATTTCATAACAAATAACAATTTAGTACAACAAGTGTGAAAAGGGCTCCCTAGGAGTACCTAGGACGTAGTGGGTGCCTAACACCTTCCCATTGCGTAATTTACCCCTTACCCAGACTCTCTGATCTTTTCATTAGTTTTCTACGCGTAAAACTTCTTAGGCTTTTGTTCGCTTTTTAGCCAATCCTTTGGATAAATAAAAGTGCGGTGGCGACTCGATTTCTTTGTATGCTTTGCTTATGGTTTAATCAATAAATCATATAGCGACGAATACACCGCTACAATTATCTATTACCGTCAGAACGTAGATAACATACTCGCATGGAAGATTATCCACAACCGGTTACTGGGTTAATAAAGGATAAATCGACCGAAAAGAAAGGACATCGAGATACCGGTTACTGGGTATATAATGATGATCGATCAGAAAGAGAGACACTCATTACCAAACGAGGGCAAATGAAAGATGACTCGCGGGGGATACGTTGCCTGACAAAAGCAATTATCTAGGAGATTTATCACCTGTTACTGGGTGATATACTCAACAGGTGAAGGAATATCAATACTGAATATTGGATAAAGATAACCGACAAAGAGGGGATTACATCTACCAGCTACTGGGTAGAAGACCACAGAAGAGAGTAACTGTCATCGGTTAGGATGACCAACAAGCAAGGGTTAACTCTGCAAGGTGACAAAATGGGGTTTACAACTACCGGTTACTGGGTAGTAGACCACAAAAATAGGACTTATAACTACCGGTTATTGGGTAGAAGGCCACAAAACTCCGCCGGGGAAAAGATGGACAATTACTGGTTACTGAGCAATCATTCATCTAAACTACGGGGAAGTGCAGGAGAATTAACAAGAGTAGTCAATCTAGGAACAAACTAGAGAGACACAATAAAGCAAGACTCAACCTAATGAGGATATAACTCAGGGGAGTAATTCCGTCCCAATACATATTTTGGGAGGAAACTGAAATAATAATCATCCACAAGGACCTAACTCAGTGGGGAATATGGAAGAAATGGTAGACACTTTCTGCCTATGGGGCTGACTCTATATGGAGAGATCAGACACAAACATCTGCTTGGGCAAATATGTATCACCAAATGGCAAGAGACAACAAACAAAGATATATGGAAAAGAATGCAACATGAGTATCCGAATGTTATAATTATGCATGTATATGCGTGGTTTATGTATGATTAATGCTGACAAACAGACATATCTAACACAAACAGGTCCAAGGATCAATGGACAGGACATCCGGTACTACGTCTCAAAAGAGAAAGCCAAGCCCACTAGAGAACATCCAATCTGATAGGGGCAACAGATACCAGGAAACACCGATCTCTATATGGGATAAATGCCAATGTTGAGGATCAAACATAGCCACTGCAGAGAACAAAGGCTGCTGCTAGGGGAACAAGCAGAGGATCAACGGGGATCAGAGACCGCTGTTGGGGAATGAGCAAGGGATCACAATCACCAAAGCTGGGGATCTTCCAACAGTACGCAGAGACAAGGATAAGATCTGTCAGAGAAGAAATCTACTAGGGGATCTTATCAGGGGGTGATGTAGAATTCTATGGGGAATAACCACCAAATAGAAGCACATCAAACAAAATTCTCTTCTAACCACAGAAGGAAACATCTCTGATATGGAGAAGGAGAACCAGTCAATCCGCTAGGGAAGAAGACAACACATCCTCTTCGAAAATTCCAAAGCCAAAATAGGATCAGACAGAGCCTTAGCTGGGGGAACTACACGGATAAGATTCCATTGTAGAAGAAAATCTACTAGGGAACTTATCGGGACAAGATAGGAAACTCTGTGGGGAACAACCACCAGACAAAATTTTCAAAAACCAGCACTTTTCCTCATACTGCTGGAGAACAAATTCTGCCGAGGAAAAGAGAAACAATGCTCCGCTGGGGATAGAAAATAAACATTTTCATCACTCGCTCTACTAGGAGGAAAAACTATCCAAGAAGGAGGAAGTAACAACAAATAGGCTCAGATCAGGCAACTCCACTGGGGAAAAATGCTGATGACTGAACCGGGGATAACCTATAGGCGATCAGCTGGAGATAACCTGCTGGACCAAACTGGGGAAGTCTAATGTGAACAACCCTGCTGAGGATGATCGGGGGGTAAACCTACTGGAGATCAACGTATGCGAACCCGCCGAGGATAAGCTAAAAGATAGCATGTCAACTTATCAATCTATACGGGATTTTAGGTCAATCCACACAAGGGATGACAACCATATAATTGATAACACAGATGCTAGATCCTAACTCACTGAGGAGCTAGAAGACTGATACCAAACTTCAGACTCTCAGGGGACTTGGTGGAGTATTACCTCTTGTGCTCACTGAGGAGACAAATCTGAAAGATGATGATGAGGATACAAGAATATGCTAGGAATATGAACAAATGTCTTACCCTTTTGGAAATCATACTATCCTTGGGAGAGCACTGAAGGCATCCCAATTATCCTTTTCAGTCTTTGTGAATGTTTACCTTGTTTAAAAACAGTTTATAAAAACTTTATTTGTTTTAAACAATGATATTTATCAATTAAAACATGCAAACATTTGTTGAACAGAAACAAATAAGAGTGCAAAGAATTGGATAAAGGTTCAAATTTATTTGATGGAATGGTAGTCTGCAAATGGCAAGACACCATGGATCTTTACAAATTTGAAATTGGTGATATATATTGGAAAAGGGCTACATTTAACATAATGACCACTTCTCCACCAACTCTGAATCCAATGTATTTGAAGCTTCAGTTGACGATGACTGAGCGAGAATCTTTGACCGAAGACAGTCGAAGAACAAAGTCTTGTCAGGATGCAGTTACTTGCCAAATCCCTAATTTTTGCCTAGATTGCCCTAGGTTGAGGTACTCAATCTAGCAGGATATATATTCATTTTTTATGTCTCTAACTTTTGCCTGGATCGCCCTTTTGGGTTTTCAATCCACCGAGACGCTCATTTTTGCCTAAGTCGCCCTTTCGGGTTTTCAACTTAGCGAGCTATTCTATTTTTATTTTAGGCGAAGTATTTCTTAACTGCATCTGAATTCACAGGATGAGTGAAATCCTCCCCATCCATAGTTGTAAGAATCAAAGCACCGCCTGAAAAGGCTCTCTTAACAACATATGGACCTTCATAGTTTGGAGTCCACTTGCCCCTGGAATCGGGCGCGAAAGACAAGACTTTCTTGAGCACAAGGTCACCTTCTCGGAACACACGAGGCTTGACCTTCTTATCAAAGGCTTTCTTCATCCTTTGCTGATATAACTGACCATGGCACATGGCAGTTAATCTCTTCTCTTCTATTAAATTCAACTGGTCATAACGACTCTGAACCCATTCAGCATCAGTCAACTTGGCTTCCATCAAGACTCTCATTGATGGGATCTCAACCTCCATGGGGAGCATAACCTCCATGCTATATACAAGGGAGAAAGGGGTTGCCCCTGTGGAAGTACAGACAAATGTACGATAACCATGCAAAACAAATGGCAGCATCTCGTGCCAATCTTTGTATGTAACAACCATCTTCTGGATAATCTTCTTGATATTCTTGTTAGCAGCTTCAACAACCCCATTCATCTTGGGTCTGTAAGGAGAAGAATTATGATGCGCAATCTTGAACTCGCTACACAGCTCTTTCATCATCTTGTTGTTCAAGTTAGATCCATTATCAGTAATGATCTTGTCTGGCACACCATAACGGAATATGAGTTGATTCTTGATAAACTTTACAACTACCTGCCTGGTCACGTTGGCATATGACGCCGCTTCAACCCACTTGGTGAAGTAATCAATTGCTACGAGAATAAATCTGTGATCGTTGGACGCCTTTGGTTCAATCATGCCAATCATGTCAATTCCCCACATAGAGAAAGGCCATGGTGATGAAATCACATTCCGAAGTGTCGGGGGAATATGAATCCCAATAGTAGCCTGCTCTCAACATCTTCTTTGCCATAGCATGTCCATTAGAATGAGTACCAAATGAACTCTCATGGACTTCAGTCATCAACAATTCTGCTTCGTGTCTATCCACGCATCTGAGCAGAACCATGTCAAAATTCCTCTTGTAAAGCACATCACCATTAAGATAGAAACTGCCGGATAATCTTCTCAACGTCTTCTTGTCTTTAACAGATGCCACAGGCAGGTAAGTATGACTTTGGAGAAAACACTTGATATCATAATACCAAGGCGTATCATCTTTTACTTCCTCAACTGCAAACACATGAGCTGGTCTATCCAAGCGCATCACGGTAACATTGGGAACTTCATTCCAATACTTCACTACAATCATTGAAGCAAGCGTAGCAAGAGCATCTACCATCCGATTCTTATCTCGAGGAATATGATGGAAGTCAACCTTAGTAATGAAAGTTGAAATCCTTCTGGCATAATTTATGTATGGGATGAGGTCGGGCTGATTTGTCTCCCATTCACCCTTAATTTGATTAACAACAAGGGCCGAATCACCATAAACCCATAATACAAGCCTCATACTCCGCCATATTATTCGTGCATTTGAAAGTTAGCCTTGCTGTCAAAGGAAAATGTGTGCCTTGAGGAGTAATAATCACTGCCCCAATACCATTTTCATACTGATTAACAGCGCCATCGAACACCATACCCCATCGGGAACCAAGCTCTGGCCCTTCATCGAGCGTAGGCTCATCACAATATTTCATCTTCAAATACATAATCTCCTCATCAGGGAAATCATACTGCACAAACTGATAATCTTCAATTGGTTGATGCGCCAAGTGGTCAGCCAAGATACTCCCTTTGATAGCTTTTTGAGCTCGATACTCAATATCATACTTAGATAACAACATATGCCACCAGGCAATCCTCCCAGTTAAAGCAGGCTTCTCAAAGATGTACTTGATTGGATCCATTTTGGATATCAACCAAGTTGTATGATTCAGCATATACTGGCGTAAGCGCTTAGCAGCCCAAGCCAAAACACATCATGTCTTCTCAAGCATTGAGTACCGAGACTCACAGTCAATAAACTTCTTACTCAAGTAGTATATTTCATATTCTTTCTTTCTTGATTCATCTTGCTGACCCAGAACGCAACCCATGGAATCATCAAGCACAATCAAATACATAATCAAAGGTCTCCCTTCAAAAGGCGGAGACAGAATCAGAGGCTCGGACAGATACTCCTTGATAGTGTCAAAGGCTTTTTGGCAATCCCCGGTCCAATCATGACGCTGATCTTTCCGGAGGAGCTTGAATATAGGCGCACATGTGAGATATAAATCTCGAAATGTAATTCAAGCGGCCAAGAAAACCTGGGATTTGCTTCTCAGTTTTAGGCGCAGGCATCTCTTGTATTGCTTTGACCTTGGCAGGATCAACTTCAATACCTCTTTCGCTGACAATAAAGCCCAATAACTTATCGGAACGGACTCCAAATGTACACTTGTTCGGATTCAGGCGGAGCTTATATTTCCTCAAACGCTGGAAAAGCTTCAAAAAGTGTTCTACATGTTCAACTTCCGTTTTCGACTTTGCAATCATATCATCGACATACACCTCAATCTCCTTGTGCATCATATCATGAAACAAGGTAGTCATAGCGGGTTGGTACGTGGCTCCGACGTTCTTCATGTTGGTGTAAGCCCTAGAGGCCAATACTTTTGGTACTTGCATCGAATTATTTATTAATTAATAAAAAGGCTTTTTCTTTATTATGGTTGATTAATAAAGTCCCTGGAATAGATAGTCCGTTTAATGTATTAAGTGTGACTTAATCATGAGAGCACATTAAACATAAGGACACTATTCTTAAAGTATCCGTAGTTGAGCTTTAGTGTGAAGTGGGATAACATTAAAGCATTAAGACTATTATGTTTGTAGACTGATGATCACATCTCATGGATCATGGATAAAGAGTTATCAAGTCTTAAACATAGGTATGAATATTAAGAGTAATATTTATACCGGATTGACCCGCTATGAGAATACTATATAGAAAGTTATGCAAAGTGTCATAAGTTATTCTCATGGTGATAATGGTGTATACCACTCTTCGACCTGAAACCACTATGGATCCTAGATGTAGAGTCGAGTGCTTTATTGCTGATCCAACGTTGTCCGTAACTGGATAACCATAAAGACAGTTGATGGGTACTCCATGAAGTATGCTGAGGGACATGAGTGTCCTAGATGGAATTTGCCCATCCTACGTAACAAGATAAATGTCTATGGGCCCAATATTGAACTGGACAAGGATGACACGGTCTATACCTTGTGTTCAATATAGACATAAGGGAAAAGGGGTAATTATACACATAATTATCATCACAGGAGGTTTTGTCAGATCACATGACATTTTTGTGACTTGGGTAGCAGTGATGTGTTGCTAGATACCGCTCACTGTTTATTATGTTAAATGCGTGATTTAATATAATTGCCAACGTCGCGAAAACCTACAGGGTCACACACAAAGGACGGATTGATGAGAAATAGAGTAACTAAGGAACACCGTAAGGTACAGTGCACTTAAGTGGAATACGAAATATGGTAAGGTACCAAATACTTAAGTGATTTTGGCATATTATGAGATATGGGCCAAAATACACTTAAGTGGGCTTTTTAGCTTGAAGCCCACACAAGTGGTTCTATAAATAGAACCCCTTGGGTAGAAGCATTGTCACTCCACTCAGATTGAAACTCAAGTAAAGACTTGGAATTTCGTTTCCCTCTCTCTCTCACTCAAAGCCTTCATTCGTACCAACTAGCACTGAGATTGAAGGAACCCGTTTGTGTGGACTGAGTAGAGACGTTGTCATCGTTCAACGTTCGTGATCGCTCAGTGGATTTGTATCCAAGGTTTTGATCGTTACAAGAGATCTGCACCAAAGGTTTGAATCGCCACAAGAGGTAACGATTCTATCACTGATCATGCCCATTCGTAAGGATCACTAAATGGAGAAATTTTTAAATTCCGCTGCGCCTTGGATGGCAATTCTCCTTCACTTCAAACCGAAGGGCATCACTTAATAACAAAATGTTCCCCAAGGTGTGATGAATGTTATCTTCTCCATATCCTCGGGTGCCATTTTAATTTGATTATAACCGGAAAATCCGTCCATAAATGAGAAGATATTGAATTTATCTGTATTGTTTACCAACATATCAATGCGTGGTAGAGGAAAATCATCTTTCGGACTAGCTTTATTCAAGTCACGGTAATCCACACACATTCGGACTTTTCCATCTTTCTTAGGCACAGACACAATATTGGCCACCCATTGAGGATATGTAGAAGTCACCAGAAACCCCACATCAATTTTCTTCTGAACTTCTTCTTTAATCTTTACTGCCATATCAGGATGAGTTCTTCTGTGTTTCTGCTTCACAGGCACACACTCAGGCTTCAACGGCAAGAAATGTTGCACGATATCAGTAACTAGACCAGACATGTCTTAATACGACCAGGAAAAGACGCCGACATATTCTCGTAGCAACTCAATCAACCCCTTCTGAACAGACTCTTCAAGGAGTGCCCTAATCTTTACTTCACGAACGTAGTCTTCAGACCCCAAGTTAACTATTTCCAGATTCTCAAGATGCGGCTGAATGATTTTCTCCTCGTGCTCAAGCAGACGGGTAATTTCATCAGGAATCTCTTCAACATCATCTTCTTCTGCCTCAAATACATGGAACTCAAAGTTGGGAGATGGTGTTGGATCATTATTGTAGCGGTGTATTCATCGCCTTTAGATTTATTGACTAAATCAAAAGCAAAGCATACAAAGATAGAGTCGCCACCGCACTTCTATTTAGCCAAAGGAATGGCTAGAAAGCGAACAAAAGCCTAAGAAGTTTTACAAAGAAAACTAATAAAAGGGGTACAGAGATCTGGGTAAGGGGGTAATTATGCAAAGGGAAGGTGTTAGGCACCCAATGCATCCTAGGTACTCCTAGGGAACCCTTTTCACAACTTGTTGCAAAAAGTATTGTTTATGAAAATATTTATTGTGCAAACATGAGGGAAGAGGTGAGAAAAGAATATACAAGTTTATTATTTTTGTGTTTGGATGGATGAACCCATTGCCTACGTACCTTTACAGGATAAAAACCTCGTAGTTCGGCTAAAAGATTTCCAAAAAATGAGTGGATTGATTTTAAACAAAAGCCTTAAGGTCTTTCATTATCCACGGGAAAAAACTCAACCAGAGCAACCACAAGTCCGCCATGTGAGAACAGCTTCAACATGCTAGTGAGGGACTATGCCCTATAATAAGCATGGAAGTCTTACTATTCAATCACTAAGGACAAAAGGTGAGATTCACATCAACCACTAAGATAATTCAGATCTATGGCTAATGCATGAAAACTTATCAAGAAGTGGACAAGGGCCACAAAAAGCAATTGAGTGAGTGAAATTAACCAATTAGAGTATTCACAAAAATGGTCAAAGTTGACATTAGATTCAATTCAGAAGAAGTATTGTAAAAATGAAGTTTGAAAATCAGAGGCTTAAGGCCTAGGTTTCTAGTTTTGAAAACAGATGAAAATGTTTGCACAAAGTTTTCTGGTTTGGGTTACATATGCAAGTGGAGGTTATAAGGAAGCAAAAGGTGGGGATGAGGAGTAAAACTTCATAGGAGTTCCTCTCTTGTGACCATATGTAGATGATCCAAGTAAGTACCATCCTTTGGAATAGGCAACAAAAAGCAATAAGCAAATAAGCAAGAGTCTCATAAGAGATCAACAAAACTGGAAATGGATTTCAAATAAATGGTCTTACATCCAACTCCGAAAACAAATGGGAAACGGAGTGCCAATAAATGGTCTTACGTCTAACTCCACAAAGCAACATGGGAAACAGATAGCCAATCAATGGTCTTACATCTAACTCCACAGAAGAAAACAGATAGGAAATAGATAGCCAATCACTGGTCTTACATCTGACTCCTCAAAAGAAATAAAACAGGAAATGGAGTGCCAATCAATGGTCTTATATCCAGCTCCCCAAAAGGAACAGGAAACAGATGGCCAATCAATGGTCTTACATCTGACTCCTCAAACAAAACAAATAACAAATGCAATGCAAACATACGAATGATGCACAAACAAGCAAACAAGCAATCAATTATCACACGCTATACACAACCAAGAGGCTCAATCAAAGTTGGGCTTTAGTCAAGGGGTCATATCAACCTCGACAAACAAGCCAGATATGTAAGGGTGTTTAGGCTCTTAACCTCTGACATTGACCGCCAGGGTGAGCAGATGAAATGGGAAATGAGGATTAGACCTCGTAGCTCTTAACCCTAGCCTGGGTGAGCTTGACTCACAGAAGGTGTGGGAGTCCAGAATGAGGAACTCTACTCCACATGACTGACTCTATATACAATGATCTTGGGTGTTTATTCAAATGCATCAGCACGTAGTGCGAGCAAGGTGAAAGACTCAACTGAATAGCAGGGGATGGATTGCACATCCCTTCTATCTGCCAATTGCCTCTTCACTTAGGAGGACTTGAAGTACATAGCACAAAAGTAAATAATCAAAAACATTGCCTCTTAAGGAGGACTTCATCCAAATGCCTGCCAAACAAAAACGACAGGGCTTCCAGACTACATGGAGTTAGAGAGGTTACCTAAGTGGTAAACCAACCACAAGCAAAGCAAAGCAACTCAAGTAATGAGTTAAAGCTACTAAAGTACCTGTAAGAAAATCAAACAAGTCAATATTCACATTCAGACAAACCAAACAGACAATCAACAGTGAGACAACCAATATACACAATGCAAGTCAACAACTCAAGTGAGATAGCCACCCAAGGACCTACAACACAATCAAAATGAGTTAAACAAAGCAAATGCATCTCAAGCAAGGAGATCACATCATCCATTAGGACTAATTGCTTGAACCTGAAAGGCAAAGCTCAAATTGTGAGTACTGTAAGAACAAAAATTGTTCTACAACAGATTCCTTGATTTTGATGATAACAAAGGATGAAACCAAAAATGGCACCCTAACGAAAAGTTTCTAAGTGTGCAGGGTTCTAAAGAAAGAAGTAAGAAATCTGATGATGTCATCAGATAGAGTATCAGATCAGAAGCATATTATCAAATGATCAGAAGCTCTGAAGTAGAAACAAGCTCAAGAAAGTCTAACTCTGAACTAAACAACAAGTATCAGAAGCATCTGAATGAGAAGTAAGTCCTAGAACCTCTGACTCTGAACAACGCTATCTGAAGAATCTATTTAGATCAACATCAGAAGTAAGATTCCAAGGTTCTCCAGAAACACAAATACTCTGATTATGGATTTGCTAATCATGAAAGAGTAACGTTGAAGACAAGTAAAGATTTTCAAATGGATTTCCTAATTGAGAAAGAGACGTTAATCTCCAATCTCAATAAAGAAAATACTACTTGTGGTAAGTAGTCAATTCAAGAAGAAAAAGTCATCCTGTATTAGCTAATTATGTGATGGCGTAACTTCATCTCAATATCCACCAGTTTCAACTACTACTTCAACTGATCTATATAAAGGATTGCAAATCAACTTTCAGCAACACACGAGAGAACAATCAGCAAGCCAACAAGCCAAAAATTATACTGAAACACCAAGTCAAGAAAAACACTCTTTCTCTCTAAGATATTCACGAAGCTTTTGCTTATAACGTGAAAAACTCTTGTTCTTAACACTGTAATATTTGCTTTCTTAGAAGCACTCTAGATTACAATTTATCTTTCATCTTTTGTTTGTTGATTTCCTCAAGTGACTTAGTGTAGTCTGTAGACTTGAGAGGACTAAGAGATTTTTCTCTTAGGCGTTGTTTGTAATCTTTCAAGATTAGTGGATTAAGTCCTTGTTGAAGGCGAAATCACCTTGGCCGGGTGGACTGGAGTAGCTTTGTGTTATAAGCGAACCAGTATAAAATCCTTGTGTGATTTTCATTTTGAAAAGCGCTTATTTTTCCAAACAATTCAAACCCCCCCTTTCTTGTTTTTCTCACCTTCAATTGGTATCAGAGCTCCGGCTCTGTTATTGATTTTCTAATCAAACACTTAACCGTGTAGAGAGATCCAGTACGAGAAAAACAATGGCCCACTCAAATGAAAGAGATTCTTACAATGCCAAGCCTCCTGTTTTTGATGGAGAGAAATTTGACTACTGGAAAGATAGAATCGAAAGTTTCTTTCTGGGTTATGATGCTGACCTCTGGGACATTGTCACAGATGGATACACACCTCCAGTCTTAAATGGAGCTGAAGTTCCCAGAAGTAAGATGTCAGAAGATCAGAAACGTGTCTTCAAAAATCACCACAAGGCCAGAACAATACTTCTAAATGCTATATCATACAACGAATATGAAAAGATCACAAACAGAGAGACAGCCAAAGATATACTTGACTCTCTGAAGATGACCCATGAAGGAAACTCCCAAGTCAAGGAGACGAAGGCTCTGGCGCTTATCCAGAAATATGAAGCCTTCAAAATGGAAGATGATGAAGCTATAGAAGCTATGTTTTCCAGATTTCAAACTCTTATTGCAGGTCTTAAAGTGCTAGACAAAGGATACACAACTGCAGATCATGTTAAGAAGATAGTCAGAAGTCTGCCAAAGAAATGGAGACCTATGGTTACTGCTCTGAAGCTGTCAAAGGATCTGAACAATATCAGCCTTGAAGAACTTGTTAGTTCTCTCAGAAGCCATGAGATAGAACTAGAGGAGGATGAGCCTCAGAAAAAGAACAAGTCCGTAGCGCTAAAGTCCAGATCTGAAAGACGGAAACCTGACAGAACCAAAGCTCTCCAGGCAGAAACTGAAGATACTGACGACTCTGAACCTGAAGACTCTGATGATGAAGAAGAGTTGTCCCTACTAACCAGAAGAGTTAAGCAACTCTGGAAAAAGAGGAACAACAACTTCAGAAGACCAAGACCCAGAGGGGATCGATCAGAGTCAACTTCAAAAGGTAAAACTAACAAAGATATTACCTGTTATGAATGTAAAGAAACAGGTCATTACAGAAATGAATGCCCCAAGTTGAAGAAGGACAACCCCAGAAAAGAAAGCTTCAAGAAAAACACCTTCAGAACAAAGAAAGGACTGATGGCTACCTGGGATGACAGTGAATCTGGATCATCAGAATCTGACTCTGATGAACAGGCCAACGTAGCACTTATGGCTACCACATCCAGCTGCTCAGACGAAGAATCTGAAGAGGTATTTTCTGAACTTTCTAGATCTGACTTAGAATCATGTTTGTCAGAAACTCTTACTTCTTATCAGAAATTAAAACAAAAGTTTAAAAACGTTAAAGGCTGTCTTAAAACAAAATTTGAAGAATGTAGTGAACTTGAGACAACAATTCTAGCACATGAAGATACAATTAGATCTTTAATGTTAGAAAGAGATGAAGCAAAAACAAAAAACTCAGAATTAGAAGAAGCGTTGTCCCAAGCACCACAAATTTCAAATAAAATTATTTATAAATATGAAGAAGCCTTTCAAGAATTTCTGAAGAATGGGATAGATAGGAGTATTATGGCATCCATGATTTATGGAGTAAGTCAGAATAATAAAAGGGGAATTGGTTATGATCCTAAGGAAGATAAAACTTCTACCAGTGACCAAATTAAATCTCCTTTTTCATATCACTACACACACACACAAGAACACAAATTTAAAAATGCTAGAAGACCCAAAGTTATGAGAAACTCTGGGAAAACTAATCTAAAAGGACCCAAGAGATTCTGGGTACCGAAAGATAAGATTATCTATGTTGCAGATATCCTATGCAGCAAAGTTCAGACACCAGTCATGGTACCTGGACTCTGGATGCTCGCGACATATGACGGGAAGAAAGTCTATGTTCCAAAGTCTGGAACTTAAAGACGCTGGATTTGTAGGCTTCGGAGGAGATCAGAAAGGAAGGATCAGAGGCTCCGGAACTATTGGTAATGGTACTCTTCCCTCTATATCTGATGTTCTTTATGTAGAAGGATTAATGCATAACTTGTTATCCATAAGTCAATTAAGTGATAACGGTTATGATGTAATCTTCAATCAAAAAACATGTAAAGCCATTAATCAGAACGATGGCTCTGTCCTTTTCACAGGCAAGAGGAAAAACAACATTTACAAAATAAATCTTTCTGATTTAAAAGATCAAAATGTTAAATGTCTAATGTCAATTCACGAAGAGCAATGGGTATGGCATAGACGCTTGGGCCATATTAGCATGAGGAAACTTTCTCAGCTAACTAAACTCGAGTTAGTCAGAGGCCTACCTAAACTGAAGTTTTCTTCAGATGCTCTGTGTGAAGCTTGTCAGAAAGGAAAATTTTCAAAAACATCTTTTAAAAAGAAAAATGTTGTTTCTACCTCTAAGCCTCTGGAACTTCTTCACATTGACTTATTTGGTCCTGTGAAAACAGCATCAGTTAATGGAAAGAAGTATGGACTAGTCATTGTTGATGATTACAGTCGCTGGACATGGGTAAAATTCCTAAAGCACAAGAGTGAGTCTCACTCTGTATTCACCAGTTTCTGTTCCAAAGTGCAAAAAGAATTTGACTCTAAAATTGTTAGAGTCAGAAGTGATCATGGTGGAGAATTTGAAAACAAAGATTTTGAAGAATTATTTGATTCTAACGGAATATCCCATGATTTCTCCTGCCCTAGAACTCCACAACAAAATGGAGTTGTAGAGAGGAAGAATAGGACACTCCAAGAGATGGCCAGAACCATGATCAATGAAACAAATGTAGCAAAGCACTTTTGGGCAGAAGCTGTAAATACAGCGTGTTACATTCAGAATAGAATCTCTATAAGACCTATTCTGGAAAAGACTCCCTATGAATTGTGTAAAGGAAGAAAACCCAACATCTCATATTTTCATCCTTTTGGATGCTCTTGCTTTATATTAAATACTAAAGAACATCTAAACAAGTTTGATTCCAAAGCACAGAAAGGTATTATGTTAGGATACTCAGAACGCTCTAAAGGCTACAGAGTATACAACACAGAAACCAAAATTGTGGAAGAATCAATTCATGTCAGATTTGATGATAAGCTTGACCCTGAAAAGTCAAAGCTAGTTGAAAAGTTTGCAGATTTGGAAATCACTCTTGTAGAGTCTGATAAAACTCCAGAAGCAACTGTCACTCAGAACTCTGAAGAAATAAAATCTCCAGAAATCCCAAAGAAAGTCAAAAGTCGTATCAATGTATCTGAAGATTTGATTCTGGGAAACAAGGACGAACCTGTCAGAACCAGATCTACCTTCAGAACTTCTGAAGATATTCCTCTGGGACTAGTGTCTCTGATTGAGCCTACGTCTTGTGATGAAGCACTTCAGGATAACGACTGGGTGGCAGCTATGCAAGAAGAATTAGATCAATTCTCAAAGAATGATGTCTGGGATCTCGTTCCTAAACCCAGAGGCACTCATGTCATTGGAACCAGATGGGTTTTCAGAAACAAGCTGAACGAGAAAGGAGAAGTTGTCAGAAACAAAGCTCGACTGGTAGCTCAAGGTTACAGTCAACAAGAAGGTATTGACTATAATGAAACCTTTGCTCCAGTCGCGAGGTTAGAATCTATTCGTCTTCTTGTATCTTTTGCTATTAATCATTCTATCAAATTATATCAAATGGATGTCAAGAGTGCATTTCTTAATGGTTATATTTCAGAAGAAGTGTATGTCAATCAACCTCCAGGTTTTGAAAATTCAAACTTTCCAGAACATGTTTTTAAACTTAAGAAATCCTTATATGGACTTAAACAAGCTCCCAGAGCTTGGTACGAACGATTAAGCAATTTTCTTCTAGAACAAAATTTTATCAGAGGGAAAGTTGATTCTACACTCTTCTGTAAAAACCTTAATAATGATCTCATGATATGCCAAATTTATGTTGATGATATTATTTTTGGTTCTGCTAATATCTCTGTGTGCCAAGAATTTTCTAAGTTAATGCAGGCAGAATTTGAAATGAGTTTAATTGCAAGAATTAAAGTTCTTTCTGGGAATTCAAATTAATCAAACTCCAGAAGTCACGTACGTTCATCAAAGCAAGTACATTAAAGACGTTCTGAAGAAGTTTGACATGACTGAATGCAACTCTGCAAAAACTCCCATGCACCCAACTTGCATTCTGGAGAAGGAAGAGGTAAGCAACAAGGTTTGTCAGAAGCTCTATCGAGGTATGATAGGCTCTCTCCTCTATCTTACTTCTACTCGTCCTGATATTCTCTTTAGTGTCTGTCTTTGTGCCAGATTCCAATCAGATCCTAGAGAATCTCATTTAACAGCAGTTAAAAGAATTCTTAAGTATCTGAAAGGAACTCCTAACCTGGGCCTGATGTATGAGAAAACATCAGAGTATAGACTCTCGGGTTATTGTGATGCAGATTATGCAGGAGATAGAATAGAACGAAAAAGCACTTCTGGAAATTGCCAGCTTCTGGGAAACAATCTAATCTCCTGGGCTAGCAAAAGACAGTCAACTATTGCTCTATCAACTGCAGAAGCAGAATACATCTCAGCATCACTGTGCACAACTCAGATGCTCTGGATGAAGCATCAGCTAGAAGATCTACAAATCTTTGAGAGTAACATTCCTATCTTTTGTGATAATACCGCTGCTATTTGTTTAAGTAAGAATCCCATTCTACATTCCAGAGCCAAACACATAGAAATAAAACATCATTTTATCAGAGACTATGTTCAGAAAGGGATAGTAACATTGAAGTTCATTGATACAGAACATCAATGGGCAGATATCTTTACTAAGCCTCTAGCTGAAGATAGATTTCTTTTTATCTTAGAACATCTGAACATTAAAAATTGCCCTGAGTGAAATATGGCTCTGAAAATGTAAAATGTGACTCTGATGTAAACAAATGTACTTCTGCCTCTGACTCTGATACTTCTACCAAAGTTAAGAAGATATCTGAGTTAGAAATCTTCAGAAACCAACCCTTTGATATTCCTGAAGATCAGATACATCAACACGTGGAGTACCAAACGTCTAACCCTAGAACTTCTAGACAGCTGTCAAAAGAAATCAAAGGTCAGAACGTTTGAAATCTCCTAGAGCAGTGTGCGTACTGTTGGGATTAGACATTCATTTATTAGGTGTAATCATTTTTCCCCCCAAACGTGCTATTTTGATTTTTGTGCTAACGCTGGAATGTGTGTCGTTTTGCATGTTTTTACTTAGAGTATATAAACACTTTCTCTCACTTTTCACACTTATCACTCTCACTCACTCTAAAACCCTAAACCCTCTCTCGAAGCATTCTCTGCAAGTTCTTCATCAATCTTCTTCTTCTTCTTCATGGATGCTCAACAACAAGAAGTTTTTAACTTCTCTCAACAGATGGAATCAAGTTCTAATCCCCAAACCTCAAACACTCAAACTCCAACCGTTACCGGCGTCACCGTCACCCCTGTCTACAAAGAACCTCACGTTCTTGACCGTGAACGCCATATCAACCTTTCAACTCCTTTTGAAGGTTTGGACATGCTGTGTGAATCGTTGGTTGATTTCGACAATCTAAGAAGAAATGGCGTTGATCTAACCGGAGAACTTCGTCAACAAGGGTGGGAGAATTATTTCCAAAGGCTTTATGGTCCTATTTACCCTCTTCTGGTCAAGGAGTTCTGGAGACATGCTGATGCAGATGACAACTTCATCGTCTCATATGTTCTGGGGGTGAAGATTGTTATTACTGAAGCGTCTATTGCTTCCTTGTTGAATATGGAGCAAAGTGGAGGAAAAAGGATTTACAACATTCCTCCTAGGTCTAAGCGAATCACTGAAGTCATCAACCCAACAATCTTCAAGCCCAATGTTGAAGGAAACCCCTCTAAGAACAAAGAGCTACACCAGAACCTCAGAGTGTGGCTGAAGATTATTCTGGGAACAATTCACCATCGTCCAGCCTCTAACTCTTCAGATTACATCAATGCAGACCAGAAATGCATTCTGTACTGCATTCAGAAGGGTATAAAGATCTGCCTCCCTGCTCTCCTCTTCAGATATCTGAGAGATTCAGTCAGAGAAACCAGAAACAACATGAAGCCCAGATCCTACATTCCTCTGGGAAGATTGCTATCTGACGTCTTCATTGAGCATGGACTGGTAGACGAGCTGGAAAAGACAAAGTTGATGGATGATCTGGCAATTGATGTGGGGAAGCCTCTGAATGCCAGAAACCTCAAGAGTATGGGGATTATCAAGAAAATTCAAGTCAGGCCAACTCTGGAAACAACCTGGGATAGCTTGAAAGATCAGAGGAAGATGCCTCATGGCCTTGCCAGATTCTTCAAGAATGAACCCAGAGACGCTGTAGCTATCTATCTTCATCGTCTGCTGGAAGAAGGTGTTGACGTCTCTGAATTCAGCCTCGATGACTGTCTGGACTCTGAAGAAGACTTCGTCAGATACAAGAGAGGTCTTTCTGAAAAGAAGATATCATCTCAGGCAAAGAAGGCCAGACTCGGAGAAACTTCTGGAAGCAAATCTTCAGCGCCTCTGAATATCTCAACTGGTAAGTCTGTTCCTCCTGTTACCTCTGAATTTATGATGGCTTCCTCTAACCCTCTCTCCTCTCAACCCATTTATACCACCTCTGATATTTCACCCTCAATCACCAGAACCTCCCAACCTACACCAGTTCTAAATATAGCCCGTACTTTCATACCTCCCTCTGAACCTCAACAAACCCACCAAAGCACTTCATCTTCATCATCCTCAGCACCAGAATCACCCCCATATGTTTCCCTCTCATCTGACCCTGAATTTTCTGACCCTGCATCCCCAACCATAGCCACAATTTATGCACATAGACTTGCTTCACAACAAACACAAACACAATCTGAAGCAACTTCACCTCCACCACAACAAACAACCACCATACCTTCTGAAAACCAACCCTCTGACCATCCCACTTCTGTTATCAACCCACCAAACATCTCCGCTGAACCAGAACCAGAATCTGAACCTTTAGATTTAAACCCACTTTATGCTTCATCCCAAACATCTGAACCTTCACCAGAAGCAGAATCTGAACCCCAACCTGAGTCAGAATCTGAACCTCAAACCTTAAATCTCAGCCCTCCACCTCATACCTCTGAACCAGAACCTGAACCTGAACTTTCTAAACCTACCCTTAAGGAAGCCATTATGATAATTGCAGAGGCTTCAGTTCAAAAGATCGATTCTCTGGTCTCTAACTCTGAAATCAGTGATGATCCTGAATCTGTAAGGACACACTGGAACAGAGTCATTGGCTGGATGACATCTGAGTCTTTTAGGCGGAAGAGTATCTCTGAACAAGTCAGAAATGACTACATCAGAGATGCTGAGGCAAGACTCCAGGAGAGACTTGCCAGAGAAGCTGAAGCCAGAAGGCTAGAAGAAGAGAGGTTGGCCAAGGAAGCTGAAGAAGAAGCAAAAAGGCTAGAGGAAGAAAGACTTGCTAAGGAAGCTGAACTCCTAAGGCAAAAGGAAGCTGAAGCCAAGGCTCTGGCAGATGCAGAAGCTCAAGTTGCTGCTGAAGCTGAAGCTCAGCAAGCTCTGACTCTGGGGGAGTCATCTTCTGTGATCCCTACGGTTCTTCAGACTCTGAAAGAACTCAAGCAAGATCAGAATGAACTCCGGGCCAGAATGGACAAGCAAGATACTGTCAACGAAAACATCCAGAACATGCTTGCTATGCTGCTTCAGAGAATGCCTCCGCCTCCGAACCCTTAGGCACTTAGGATTTTTTTTTTTTGCTTGCCTATTTTTTTTGCTTCTATCTTCTTTTGGATCTGATGTTTTTCTTGTTCCTTTGAATCTGATGTTTTGTTTGTTGCCTTTGTGCTTCTATCTATATATTTCAAGTTTTTCTCTTTATTTATTTTCTCTTTACTTATTCTTTTTTTACTATGTCTTTTTGATTATGACAAAAAGGGGGAGAAGTAATTATTAGCTCTGATGAAAATATTGTCTAAAACCTTAAGCATTCTGCAACATATTTTTCATATAAATAAAATTATCTAACTTGGACTTAAGAAATTGCAGAGAACTTCAGAAACCTCTTTACTTAAGAAACTCTGGTAAGAACTTCTGAACTCCCTAGCATTATCTCAGGGGGAGCTTCTGTCTATCTGATCTAATTATTCATGTTTCATCTGCTAATTTAAGTTGTTTTGTCATCATCAAAAAGGGGGAGATTGTAAGAACAAAAATTGTTCTACAACAGATTCCTTGATTTTGATGATAACAAAGGATGAAACCAAAAATGGCACCCTAACGAAAAGTTTCTAAGTGTGCAGGGTTCTAAAGAAAGAAGTAAGAAATCTGATGATGTCATCAGATAGAGTATCAGATCAGAAGCATATTATCAAATGATCAGAAGCTCTGAAGTAGAAACAAGCTCAAGAAAGTCTAACTCTGAACTAAACAACAAGTATCAGAAGCATCTGAATGAGAAGTAAGTCCTAGAACCTCTGACTCTGAACAACGCTATCTGAAGAATCTATTTAGATCAACATCAGAAGTAAGATTCCAAGGTTCTCCAGAAACACAAATACTCTGATTATGGATTTGCTAATCATGAAAGAGTAACGTTGAAGACAAGTAAAGATTTTCAAATGGATTTCCTAATTGAGAAAGAGACGTTAATCTCCAATCTCAATAAAGAAAATACTACTTGTGGTAAGTAGTCAATTCAAGAAGAAAAAGTCATCCTGCATTAGCTAATTATGTGATGGCGTAACTTCATCTCAATATCCACCAGTTTCAACTACTACTTCAACTGATCTATATAAAGGATTGCAAATCAACTTTCAGCAACACACGAGAGAACAATCAGCAAGCCAACAAGCCAAAAATTATACTGAAACACCAAGTCAAGAAAAACACTCTTTCTCTCTAAGATATTCACGAAGCTTTTGCTTATAACGTGAAAAACTCTTGTTCTTAACACTGTAATATTTGCTTTCTTAGAAGCACTCTAGATTACAATTTATCTTTCATCTTTTGTTTGTTGATTTCCTCAAGTGACTTAGTGTAGTCTGTAGACTTGAGAGGACTAAGAGATTTTTCTCTTAGGCGTTGTTTGTAATCTTTCAAGATTAGTGGATTAAGTCCTTGTTGAAGGCGAAATCACCTTGGCCGGGTGGACTGGAGTAGCTTTGTGTTATAAGCGAACCAGTATAAAATCCTTGTGTGATTTTCATTTTGAAAAGCGTTTATTTTTCCAAACAATTCAAACCCCCCCTTTCTTGTTTTTCTCACCTTCAAGTACAAACCCCTAGGGCAAAGCCTAGGGTCAAAGGCAAAGCAAAAAGTCAAAACAGCAACCAATATTCAACATAAAGCTCATTTAATCAATCATGAACATGTCCTAAAAAGGACCAAGTCAAAAGCATTAAGCAAAGTCATCACATGAGCAAGCTATGGCAAAGACAATTTCCAAGCACACAATTGGTCATCAAGAATGAAAATTCCATATTAAAACATAAATGAATCAAACAATCCTGGGAATTTTATGTGCACACAACATGTCAAACACAATCGTCATGCCAAAAACTAGAATCAACAGAGTTCATTTGACCTAGAAATGAAAATGCACAAGTATGACATCAAATTGTGTGACACACATTGTCACACCATGCAATCATGTGTCTAAAACAGAAATGGAAAATGAGAAAAATGCACAACCAAGCCTCAAAAATCATGCAACATGTTGGGAATCATCATACCAAATTTCAAATCAATTGGCAAATGTATGAGCATTTCACAATAGAATAAATGAAGCATGTCACATTTGCATACATGTCCAAATAACAATCCACAATTCAAAATCCTGGAATGATAAAATCATGAAATCACAACCAAAAAATAGTAGACATTCACATGATCATGTAGAAAAAAATTGGAGGTGATTTGGATTAAATTTCAATTTATTATGATTTTTCAAAGTTGGAAGAAAATAATGAAATAAAATGGATCAAAACATGATGAATTGGAGGGAAACGATAAATGGTTGATTAATTTGAAAATATGTAGTCAGCCAGAATCGAAGCATGTACGGCGCGGCAAGCAAAACGACTGCGTTTTGGCAATGGATGGATTAAAATGAAAATAAATAAGCGCGCTCAGTGAGGATCGAACAGGCGAAGCATTGGTGAATAGCGTTCAAACAGTGGAATTGGCGCTCTGAACCAGACAAACCCTAGCATGTTGTACGCGTACGGGACGTGGTGGTTTCCACCGTCTTCTTCATGAAAACGGTGGTGCTACAGTGATGCGCTTCAAATTTTTTTCCAGATTCCAAAAACAAGTATACCAATCGAAAGCTCTTGCATCCTACTTTCCAAATCCAGGCAAAAATCAACATAATTCCTCCTAATCAATGCGAATCGAAGAAAAACATTTTGATCTACCAAACTTCTACTCAACATAACTCAGCCATTTCTCAACCAAATTTCATGAAATCTATACCAGAATTCTTAGCATGAGAAGCTCTACAACATTATGCACATAAAAAGGAGAATTAAGATACTCGAAAACCTAACCTCTTGAAGAGCAGTCACTGAAATCTGTAGATTCAAGGCCTGGGAAGTATCCAGATCTACTCCTGAGACGATATTATGAAGCTTTGTGAGTGAATTGAAGCTTGGAGATGCTTGAATCTAGCTCAAAAGTCAGTTTCCATCTTCATGTTCTTGAACTTGCACAACTCGATTCTAGCTCGAATTCTTCAAATCAAGGCTTGATCTACACTCAATGATGATCAGAGAACAAGAATATCCAGTAAAATCAATGGCTTATGTGAAGAAAATTGAAGTTTCAATGGAGAGCAAAAATGGAGGGAAAAGAAATTTGAGATCTAGAATGAATGAAATCTCCACAATTCTATTAGGATTAAGCATTTATACTATGTCCTAATCATGCTGAAATGATAATTAGGCTTTGGTTAATGCAAAATTAGTGAGAATGAGGTGCATGGAAAAATTAGAAAAAACACCTTATGCATGGTGAAGCACACGTGAACAGTGTTGTATGGATGCTCAAAATCACTCAAAATCCTCTCATGCACATGTTGGCAATGGTATTTTGTTCATATGATGCACCAATTTCAAATTTCCAAATTTCCCTCCAAAATGGTCATGCATGAGCAAATGATTATGTGATGAAATTTCATGCAATGTAATAATGGATTTGGAAAATATATGTCATGAGGAGCATAATGCAAAAAGAGGCACTCAATTTGGAGTTATGGATCAAAAGTTATGGCTTGTTGAAGTTCCATACACTGGGCAATCATTTGACCATATCTTCTCAACCATTCATCAGATGCTCATGATCTTGGACTTTTTGGAAATGGGAGAGAGAGATATTCAACTTTCATGTTGGACAAAAATTCATTTGAAGCTTCTTTTATGTTGGAAAGTCAAGTTGAAGTTGGTCCAAAAACTTTCCATTTTTGGAAACTTGAAATTACAGGTCACTTTCCAGTTTGGGAAACTTTTGACTTGACCTCAAATTATTCAATGTAGATGTTTGACATGATGAATAAGCCTTGTTTGAACATGAATGGGATGAAGAAATTCAATTCTCACACTCAAAGCCCTCAGTTGACTTTCAGTTGACTTGCATTGGTCCTTAGATGACCTGAAAATATTCTGATGAACTTGGGCCTTTGCCACTTGGGGAATTTGCTCCAAAATGGACCTATAGCTCATATAAGCTCAAAATAATGATCACATGATCCATATCTCAATGGAACCTTCATCTCTTGCACAAAGGATTCACTTGACTGTGCCTTGACCTGTTGACTGCTTAAGCTGCAAGACAAATGTTAGATGACATATTTTTGTACATTTTTGGTTAGTTATTAAAAGAAAAGCAATGACACACAAATGCAAACAATTCTTGGTGATCAAGAATCACTCTCAAGAAAGATCCCACCCACAGGGAGGGAAGCAAGGTGTCCAATGATCCTTGAGGCAATGTAAGGCTATGATATGATGCCATGAGGGATCTTAGGGACAAAATTGGGGTCTTACAATTATGTTCAATGAGTTTGATTAACCTGCATAGTAAAAAAGATTTCAGAATTCAAACAAGGCAAATCATTATGCAGATGAAAAGATTGATTTTATTCCTTTTTTATGGTTTTATGGTGATCACCTATTTCATGCAAAAAGCAAAAAGGAAAAATAATTTGAGAAAAACAAACATTCAACATGCGATTATTGAATGAATATCATTGTATTAATCAAATTATGCCAACAATGTCTTCACTTCTCCTTTTGGCATGGGAGAAGGGTTTTTTAAACAAAATGAACACATTACGTTGACTTATGGATAACTGTTGGAACATCAACAACAACCCAATTATTGCAGATTCCGCCAGGTATGACAAAGTTGCCAAGGTCTTCCTCTTCATCATCTTCAACAATGGCAACAACTTCCTGATCTTCTACGGCGTGGATAAAATCTCCACTCTGGAACAACCCACGATCATTGGAAACACCAGAAGAATACCCTATGCCAGCTCGGGACTTGTTATCTTCCAACTTGATCATTTTCCCCAAACCAGTAGTTGCATCATGCTCAATGGCCAACTTTGCGTCATTGTAGGAGACAAATGAAGAAAGTCTTTTCCTTGAAGGCTCAGCAATAGACAAGGCTTGGAACGGAGTCCCAACCTCATCCTCAGCATCAATATAGGAGAAGGAAGATAAATGACTGACCAAAAGAGCCTTCTCTCTCCCTATCACCACCAACTTCTTGTTCTTCATGAACTTCAACTTTTGGTGTAGGGTGGATGTCACGGCGCCTGCCTCGTGAATCCATGGTCTGCCACGCAAACAACTTTAAGACGGATGAATATCCATGACCTGAAAAGTGATCTGGAAATCACTAGGTCCAATCTTGATCGAGAGTTCTAATTCGTGGATCACAGTTTTACGCGATCCATCAAACGCCTTCACAACCACTCCACTCTGCCTCATGGGAGGCCCCTGATACGAAAGTTTGGAAAGAGTGGATTTTGGAAACATATTAAGGGATGATCATGTGTCCATCAACATATTGGACAAGGCATCGTCTTTACAGTTCATAGATATGTGTAAAGCCAAATTGTGGTCTTTTCCCTCCTCGGAAAGATCAGCATCACAGAAGCTCAAATTGTTGCAAGCGGTTATATTTGCAACAATTCTATCAAACTGCTCTATTATGACATCGTGATCCACGTATGCCACGTCCAACACCCTTGGCAAAGCTTCACGGTGTGGCTCTGAATTCATCAACAAAGATAACACAGATATCTTTGATGGAGTTTGTAGCAGCTGGTCAACAACATTATATTCACTCCTTTTGATGAGCCCTAGCATCTCATCACCATCCTCTTTCAAAGTGCCAGACTGGCCAACCAGGATAGGAGTGTTATTATTCTTAACAGCAATAGGGTCAACACCCTTAACAACAGGAACAAAATTATTTGAAGAAGAAGTCCCCACGGGACCGGCAGGATTAACAACAGTTCTCTTCACAATGTCTTCATGGGATTTCGGCTGAGCCGATAAAACACGACCACTTAAGGTCACACCACTGACATCTGAAATGCTTACTACAGAAGTTGAGGGCAACGACACCTCCTTTCCATCCTCCAGCATGAATGTGTTATATCGGTAGGGAACAACTTTGTCTGATACATACGGGACAGGACCCGCTGGATTAATCACAAGAGCTGGTGATACCTTCTTCTTGCTGCCATCATACTTGATAACAACAAGCTCAGGAATTTTAAACACGGGGGTGATAAGATCAACTTCATCCTCATTACGATTCTGAAGTATTTCAATCATCCCTTGATCAATCATCTCTTGGATGTCCCTTCTTACTTGACGGCGTCCTCTCTCATTGATAGTGCACACCTGGCACTTATCATGGTCATGCTCATAATGGTTGTGTTCACACAACAACGTATGCATCTCGACTAAGGACTGCCTAATGTAGTTCACATAAAGGACTTTATAGTTTCTAGGGCATCCCTGAACCATGTTAACGGCTGCCTTCCCATGCTCGAGCAATGGGTTCTTCTTCACGTTTGGACCTACGTCCTCAAAAAATGAAATCCCACTCCTCACAAGGTCTTGCACCTTGGTCTTCAATGGGTAATAGTTCTCCACATCATGTCCGGGAGCACCAGAATGATACACGCAATGAAGCTCATGCTTATACCACCACTGAGGATTGGTTGGTACAACGGGAGGGTCTCGTGGAGTATCAGCTTCCTATCAATCAAGGAAGGATAAAGCTCAACATAGGTCATTAGAATCGGATTAAAAGTTACCCTTTTCCTCTCGTAGTTGTTGGTGTTGGTGTTATTATTGTTACAAGGCTGGTAGGCCTGTTGTTGACGATGTTGTTGTTGTTGATGAACTTCTCTAAAAGCAGGTGCTATATGAGCCACCTGGTGTTGGTTGACGGCTGGGCGCACATCCTTCCTCCTTACAGAGGGCCTTATTTTAACATGAGAGGACACAACATGAGTCTCTCCCTCTTTCTTCCTAGCAAAGCCCCCATACTTCTTCGCTGAGGAACCATCATCTCGAGACAACCGTCCTTCACAGACCCTTTCTTCTAATCTCATCACCATATTCACCATTTCGGTGAAGTCTGAGGGAGCACTGGTAATCATTCTTTCATAATAGAAAGAGCTTAAAGTCTTCAAGAAGATATTTGTCATCTCCTTCTCTTCCAGGGGTGGCACTATCTGAGCTTCCAGTTCTCACCATCTCTGGGCGTACTCCTTGAAGGTCTCCTTATCCTTTTGGGACATCGCCCTCAACCGGTCCCTGTCCGGAGCCATATCCATATTATATTTATACTGCTTAACGAAGGCCTCGCCTAGATCATTGAAAGAGAGGATGCTTGCACTCTCCAGCCCCATATACCACCGGAGCGTAGCACCTGTCAGGCTATCCTGAAAGTAATGAATCATCAGTTGGTCATTGTCAGTCTGTGTTGACATCTTGCGAGCATACATCACAAGATGGCTGAGCGGGCATGTATTTCCCTTATACTTCTCAAAGTCAAGCACTTTGAATTTAATAGGGATTTTCACGTTGGGCACTAGGCACAACTCAACAACACTTTTCCCAAAGAGGTCCTTACCCCTCAAAGTCTTTAGTTCCTTGCGCAGCTCAAGGAATTGATCTTTCATTTCATCCATCTTCTCATATACGTCCGAGACTTTAGATGGCTCGGAATAATAAATGGTGTCTTCAACACGGGGAATGGTGTGCATAACGGGAGGTGGCACAGACAGGACCGGGCTAGATGCCGACATAGAAGCGAGAGTAGGAGCGAAGCCCTCTGGTATGAAATTGGATGGCATTCCCCAAGGGAATCCGACTGGCATAGTCGGAGCGAAATGGGCTGTTGCAGCAGGCATAGTTGAAGTCGATATCTCATATATGACAGTCCTCGCGGGAGGAGTTGCAGGAGTTGGTGAAGCTTGGCTTTGGGCGGCCAGAACTGACTCCATCATGGCAGTCAGCCTAGCAATCTCTTCCTTTAAGTGCCTGATTTCTTGCTCTAGATGCTCCATTATCTTCGGATGATTGGCTCTGGTATTATACCGGTGCGTCAGCTTGTCTTCAAAATAAATGAAGAGTAAAGAGTTAGACCATTGATCAAGAGCTCGGAACAAAACCTGCTTATGCATATGATGCATGCAATGCTTGTGCATATGATTTGTTTTTTTTATTAGAGGAACTTGATAGAGATCTATTTGCAAATATTTGAAAATATTTAACTTTTAAGACATATATGGAATACTCATAGCAATAATATTTGGAAACTTTTTACACCGGAGAAGTAATACAGTTTTGGTAACCAAATACAATACAAGAGAAAAAAGGAGAATAAACATCCTATGGAGCCCTAGAAACAATCGTCCAAAGCCTTCGAGATCGGAAGATAAACTGCATGAAGCCTCTTCACCTCTCTCTCATAAGCTGCTTCCATGTCGGCTTTCTCCTTGGCGAGTTAATCATACTTCCTCTTCCAAAACCTAGATGAGTGAGGAAGAAGAGAAGTAACCACATCATCAGGCTCATCAATAACCTGATGCTCTAGAAACTCTATCATTGCATCCTTATATTTGAGCTGCTGAAGAAGTTCCTCATGCTCGCGAACCCATGCACGCGAACGATCTTCATCTCTCAACTCCTCTACTCCTTGGTTAGGGAGGGTTGAAGGCCCAACCATAACCATAGGGGTAGGTCTTGGATACTCGTATGGCATACGGTACTCAAGAGCTCTCTTCCTCACCCAAGCGGTGTAAGGTTCCAAAGCAATACAATTCTTCGGACCAAGCTCATTCCTCCCACTTCCTATGAACTTTGTGTCAGGCGCGGACCATCCTATCCTTCAAGTTCTGGGGATCTTTACCCTCTTGAAAGAATAAGCCTTCTAACACAATGTTTTTAGGTTTATCCTTTAAGGGGAACCCAAGCTGACGGCGAGCCAAAGTAGGGTTATAGTTAATTCCACCACATGTACCAGGAAGAGGCACATTGGAGAAATCACCATAATTGTCAATAATCTGAACGCCATCATAAACACGGTTATACCAAGAGATATCGTCATTAGTGAGAGACATAAGTCTCGCAGACCATCGTAGACATCCCTTGTTCTCCTTGAAGGCAAGCGTCTGAGGCAAGTGCGAAATAAACCACTTGTACAACAAAGGCAGACAACACACAATGGAACCACCACCCTTTGCATTCCTCATATGCAAAGAGAAATAAGTGTCACCCAACAGAGTCGGAACAGGATTAAGAGAAGAGAAAATCCTAATAGCGTTCATATCCACGAAATTGTCAATGTTGGGAAATAACACTAGCCCATAGGTGAGTAGTACAAATATGGCTTCAAAAGCATCCTCACTCATGGCCTTCCCAAACAAAGTAGCTTGGGCAATGAGAAAATCATATGGGAGACCTTGAATTCCACCTTTGGTAGTCATATGAGCAACAATGTCAGATACATCTATATGAAGCATGTCAGCAATCTCTTGAGAAGACAGAATCTTCTCCAAACCACCGAACGGCGACTGATCAAGAATGGGTATACCCACATGATAGGCATACTCCTCAAGTGTAGGAAAAAGCTGGAAATCCGGAAAAGTGAAGCACTGATATAGAGGATCATAGAACTGCACCAACACACCCATCAATCCCTCATCCACCTTAGCAGAAAGAATAAATAGAAGCTTCCCATGACGAGCTTTGAACTCCAAAGGCTCTAATACATAAGATGTCAAACTCCTTTACTCTTTCAAGTCGGGTTGTCGGAAACTGTACTTCTTCGTATTCCTTCTTTGCTTATCCATGTCTGAAAATTTGCAAATAGACCTCTTAAGTTCCTTGAATTTTTTTTTATTGTTGATGATATGGATACGAATGAATGCATGAATGCATGGATGCAACAATCACACTCAAGGATCAAGCAAGTCATACCATACAAAGGTCACGGGATGGTTCCCGTCATCGTCAATATCAATCATCCATTTTGGTGGATTATGGTGTACACCTTATCAACACCCAAGTTCCATTGATATTGAGGATATACGAGAACGGATCAACCGCAAATCACGGGTTTGTTGTAATTCACGAGTATGGAGTCCCGGTTAAGAACCACCCAAAAGGAGTGTACTATGGTTAAACCTGACAATCATGTTCTAAAAAGGTTTACATAGTCATCATCTCATCTTTCGGATATTATCGGATAAAACGACTACTCGTCCTCCAAAAATATTCTCAAGAGAGACTCTTATGAGTGTAGTATCGTGTAACAATCGTATCAAATCTTACACTTGAACGACCTTCGCACTACGTCCTAAAATAGGCCAAGATGGGCTAGGTATCTAAGGTCCTAGGCTTCTAAGGTTTATATTGGAAAGAGTAATGCCTAACCACGACTACTCGTGTGACATTATTGATCCCAACAAGAACTCCACCAAGTGAATGGGCTTCCAAGTCAACTTGCTAAGGAATAATTCCACACAAGTCAACAAGACTATGCCATTCTCCTATCATAAGTGCACTCGAGTTCGGGTATAAAACTCATCTCACAAGAAACCACCAAGCATACAAGCAATTAGTATATATCAAGCAATTCATACATTACAAACAATACAGTCATCCCAAATTTGCACAAAAATATGTCACCAATAAATATAAACATACAACACATACAACACATACAAGCAAAAAGTAGGCTAAACCCACTAGGAAACATTACTAGATCCCCAGCAGAGTCGCCACTTTTCTGTAGCGGGGTTTTCGTTACCTTTAGGTTTATTGACTAAACCAAAAGTAAGCATACAATTCGAGTCGCCACTGCACTTTTATTTGTCCAAAGGAAAGGCTAAAAAGCGAACAAAAGCCAAGTAAGAAGTTTTATCAAATCAAAAACTAATAAAAATGTCAGAGATCTGGGTAAGGGGGATGGTTATGAAATGGGAAGTTTTTACGCACCCAAAATATCCTTAGTACTCTAAGGGAGCCCTTTTTGCAAATACGTGTTATAGGTTGGTATTTGTGAAAAGATTTGTGCAAAAGATTGGAGGGATGAGAAGAGAATAGATTATATGTACAAATTTTGTTGTTTGAATGGATGAACCCATTGCCTACGTACCATCCCAAAGGTAGGATCAAAACCTCGTAGTTCAGGGTAAAAATCTCAAAGATTGGTGAATTGATTTGATCAAAAGCCTTAAGGGCTTTTATTATCAAAGGGAGAAAACTCAACCTAAACCAACAATCCACCATGTGAGGAAAGCTTCAACATACTAGTGAGGGGTTAACCCTATAATAAGTATGAAAGACTTATAATCCAATCACTAAGGATAAGGTGAGATTCACATCAACCACTATGATAACTCAAACCTATGACTAATGATTATGAAAAGGTTTAATAAGGTGGCCATTGGAACCACACAAAAACAACTTGAAGTGAGTTGTATTCACAAGTTAGATTTATTTACAAAAATGAAGTCAAAGTTGGATTATGATTTATTCACAAATGAGTGTTTATGAAAATGGTTTTGAAAAGTCAAAGGCATAAGGCTTAGGTTTCTAATTTGAAAGCAATGTCAAAGTTTGAAGAAAACATTTTTGGCTTGGGTTAGAGTGAGGAGAAGAAAAGAAGGGCTAGTCCTAAAGCATATAAAGATAAGAGGAAGAAGATAAAACCCTTGGAGTTCCTTTTTCTTGAAATCATAGAGATAATTCAAGATGCTCCTTTCCTTTGGACTCAGCACACAATCAAGCAATCAAACAATTTAGATTCAAGCTTCTAATATCTCCAATTGGCTTGTCTCTCTTAACTTGGCTATTCATGACAATGGTCCTCTTTACTATCTCAAGATGGAATCCCTATCACACAAGAGCAAACATCAAAAAGTTCACAACATAATAAGGGGAATGCACAAAGAATAAGTTTAGATGAGAAGTCCTTTAATTTCAACTTTAAAATTTAGCATTCTAAAGGCATGAGGCCTAGTTGCTCTTCAACAAGTTTAGTATTCTAAAGGCATGAGGCCTAGTTGCTCTTGAACTCCTTTAAACATGGGTATGTCCTAGTTCTAAGTCCTTTCTCCTTTTTGCATTAGGTTCACACAAAACAAAAGCAAAACCAATACAAGACAACAATACATTTATATAAAATAATGAGCTCAAATGAGCAAAAGGAAAATGGCATAAAAATAAAATATGTGCTCAAGTGAGCAAAATGAAAAGCAATATGAATAAATGAGCAGTAAATAAATGACATTAAAGTAAAGGGCAAGAAATTAAATGCTCAAATTAAATTTAGTAATTAATGTGGTTATGTTAGTTTGTCATAAGACAATGTAGCGCTATGTTAAGCAATCGTAAGTTGACGAATGTAGTAGTCACACCTATCTGAGGCTGGTCAATAAAACTATAGGTAAATAAACACAAGTTAGAGATCATGACTAGTAAGCCAAGCTCCACAAACTTGCCATGCCAAAACAAAAGGGGAAGGGCCTTGTATGGACTTTAGGTTTTTTGCTTGACCAAGAAGCAACCTATCTTGGACACAAAACAACTCACTTGATCTTGGATCAAGTTGAGTTTGGTTTGGATCAAAGAAGGTTAAGCCTCTCATTTGTCAAGACCAACCATAAGACATTAACTCATTGGCCAAATGATGAAAAGAATGGGATGAAGATGAAAGGGATGGAAAGAGAATTCAAGCATCAAACTCAATTGACCAAATATGAACCAAGTCATCATCAATCAATGCTAAACAGAAGAGAAATGAAGATTGCAAGTCAACAAGTCAACCATAATATTTTTGGTATTTTTGAATTAAAAATAAATGCAAAAATAAAATAATCAAAATATGGTCAAACCTCAAATTTAATTCAAATCAATTTCAACAAGTCCAATTAAATTTTCATAGGTCTAACATGGTCAAACAAACTTGGACAAATTTTCTCAATAATTTTGGAAATCAAAAACTATTTAAAAACAATTAAAAATAATAAAATATAACAGAATATGAACTAAAATTTAAATAAATCTCAAATCAAATAAGAAATTGATGAGACTATTTTTCATTGACTTATCATCATCCATAGGTGCTAGGAAAATATTTTTGGATTTTTCAAATATCAGAAAGTAATTAAAAATGAATTAAAACTATTAAAAATCAAATAATTCACAAAAAATATTAAATGAAGTCACAAAAATAATTAAAAATCAAAATATGAAACTAGATTTTTCAAGAATTTTTTTGGCATTGGTCTCATATTTTTGTGACTTCAAATAAAATATTTATGAATTTTTGAAAATAAAAGGAATTAACTAAAATTAAAAGAAAATAGAAAAGGAGGAAAAAAAGCGCAACCATCAAATCAATTCATTAATTGACGTGGCACAAATCACATGGCTCAGAGGCGCGGATGCATGGTAGGTTTGAGTCAAGCACGCAACACATGGCATTAAAACAAGTAATCACATTGGATGGCCACGATTATAACGTTTAAGCATGATGCAAGGGATGTACAGCATACACGTGGGCATGGTGGTGGAAACCACCATCTTCTCCGGTGATCCAACCATTTCCGGCCACCACGCGCAGGAAAATAAATTCTAATGAAAATAAAAAAAGAGGACATCAAAATGAAGCTTAGGTGATGTACATCACCACTGTAACCATGGATCATCCTCACTCTTCCTATTTAGAGAGAAATGTGAGCTTGAAAGTCATGGTCTGTCAACTGGAATGACACGATTTGAACAATTAAGACCACCACTGGCCTGCCTCAAGTGAGAGGACTTCAGAAAACCACACAAACCAAAGGAAATCACATTGAATTGCAAGATCTAGATCAAAAAAGTTTGAGGTTCTGTAAGACCCCAATTTTGTCCCTAAGATCCCTCATGGCATCATATCATATCATTAAATTGCCTCAAGGATCATTGTGCACCTTGCTCCCTTCCCTGTGGGTGGGTTATCTTTTTGAGAGTGGTTCTTGATCACCAAGCATGTTTGCATTTGTATATCATTTGCTTTTCCTTTTATCACTAACCAAAAGTACAAAAATATGTCATCTAACCTTTGTCTTGCAGATGAAGCAATCAACAGTCAAAGCAGTCAAAGGCAGTCATTGAGCAATAGATGGTGGCCATTCTTGAGAATTTGGACCCCACAATCATTCACAAGAGTTCATATGAGCTATGATGATATTTTGAAGCAAAATCCCAAGTGGTAGAGGCTTGAATTTCATCAAAACACTTCCCAATCATCTGAGGACCTAGAAACTCAACTGCAAAGTCAACAGTGGATTTGGAGGTGGGAAGTGATTAGAAATACTTCATTCATGTTCAAACAAGTCTCATTTGACATCTCAAACATCAACCTTGAAGAATTTAAAGTCAGGTCAAAACTTTCCAAAAATAGAAAGTGACCTATAATTTGAATTTGCCAAAAATGGAAAGGTTTTAACCCAACTTCAACTTCATATTACATAATCAATAAAGCTTCAAATGAAATTTTGTTGAACATGAAAGTTGTATATCTTTCTCTCCCATTTCCAAAAAGTCTAAGATCAAGGATTTCTCATGTGTGGTTAAGGAAATATGATCAAAACATGGCAAAGTGTACTTGAAGATTCAAATGGACATAACTTCTCAACCAAAGCTCCAAAATGGGTGGCTCTTTTTGCATTCTTCTCCTTTTGACCTCTAGTTTCCAAACCATACATTGCCTTGCACAAATTATATTCATATGAGCATTTGATAATTCATTAGTTTTTGGAGGGAAATTTTGAAATTCAAATTTGGTGCATGGCTTGAACTTTTTCCCATCACCATTGGCTCCAAAACCAGATTTTAAGTGAAATTAAAGGGATTTCGTGCACTGTTCATGCATGCATTTCATGCATAAGGGTGAAAAGTCAATTTGCACATACACCTCATTTTTGATTAATTACACTTACCAATTGGCTTAAGCATGATTAAAGAATGATTAGCATGACCTATATAAGCATAAACCCTAACTGTTTTTCGGATTAGCTTTCATTTTCTCAGATCTAGATCTCAAATTCATCAATTTTTCTCTCAAAATTTTCTTCCAAATTCTTCACATTCAAGCATTTTCTCTTGCTTGATTCTTGCTCCTGAAGTATTATTGAGAATATTTGCACGTGGAATTGAAGCAAACAGAGCCACATTGAAGCATTCTTGAAGATGGAAGCATCCATGGTGATTCCAAATTTTGGTGGATTCGTGCACAATTAAGCTCCATTTTCTTCTCCAATCACTTATACAAGCATCATAGAGGAATATTGAAGCTATCACAAGCCTTGAATCCATCCAATTCCAGATCTGCTCTTCAAGAGGTCATGACTCGATCTCTTTATTTCTCAAAATTATTATGATGATGTTGTAGATTTTGTTATGCTGGTTATCCTGAGCTTTGAACCATGAATTTTGGTGCAAAATTGAACGAGTTAGGTTGATTTAAAGTTTCATGTATGAATGTTCTTGTGCTCGATTCTCTCTTAACATGTGGAATTAGGTTTAGTTGTTCATTGATTCGTGATCTACATTGAGTATGCTACATGATGATGGCTTTGATTTTGATTTCTGGAACATTTGTTCTTGATGCATGAAGATGTTGTTACTGTTCATATGCATGCGCGTTGAAGAAGATGAACTTCAATCTTTGGCCACGCTTTTGATCTGTTTGAGAACGTTTTTTCTGGTCTGCATGTGTTAGAATAGGGCTTCATTCTGATTGGTTCATGCATTTTGCCATGCTAGCTTCTGATTGGCTCTCCTTGTTTGACTTGCGCTTTGACTGCCACCGCATAAATGAAACGGCAGCGTTTCATGCAAACTGAGCACGCCAACATTTCAAATGTTCCCTGGCTTGATTCCTAGCCATTCCATAATTCAAATGCTTCATTGTTTTTCTCTTTTCCCTCCTTTTCCATATGCTACATGCTTCATATCATTTTTTATTTTTTCCTCAAAAAAATCATAACAAATGCAAAAGTCATCCAAATTCATCCCAATTTTTTGCATTATGATCCTGATCCTCTCTAGTTTTTTATCATCATGATTTCACAAGTTGTGCTTGGCTGAATAATTTTTTGTGCTAGGATGTTTGAACATGTATGCTTATTTGACATTGCCATGCTTATACCTTTGTGAAATGCTGGTCTTTGATCCAATGAATGTGAAATTTTGCATGCTATAACTAGACACATTGCTTGACATTTTGGTGTTGATTTGGTATTTTTACCATTTATCATTTCTGTTTTATGATCATATTAAGTTGGTGTGACAATTTGTGTCACACCTTTTGATGTTCAACTTATAGGATGTGTTTGCCATGCCAAATGATCTACAATTGTCCTGATTTTTTGTATGATGCATGTTATGGATGTTGTGAATGAGCATGAAGTTTCTTGGAATTATTTGAATCATTTATGATTTAATTGAGATTTTTCATTCTGGTTGATCACATTTGAGCTTTAAAATTGCCTTGAACTTCATTTGATTATGAAATGATTTTGGTTAATAATATTGATGTGAGACCTTTTGGAATGTTTCAAGATGTGTTTGAAGTTGATTCATGTTAAATTTCAGCTCCTGTTTCAAATTTTTTCTCCATCTTTGACCCTAGGCTTTGACCTAGTGGTTTGTGGCTTATGTTTGAGCTTTGATTTCAGGTTGAGCATACAAGTTACATGGTTAATGATGCTCCATCACTTGAGCATTGATGTTTGCCTTTAATTACTAATCTTTGTGTGTTTTGTAGGTTGATGTTAACTCATTTGAGTTTGACTTTTGGCTTACACATTTTGTACATTGGGATTGTTGGTTGCTTATTGACTGTTGTTTGATTGTCTGAGTATTGTACTGATTTGTTTGATGTTTCCACAGGTACATAAGTTGCTTTAAGTTCATTGTGAACTTTGCTTTGCTTGGTTGCTTAACCACTTAGGTATAATCTCTAATCTTCATGTAGTCTGGAAGACCTACTGTTATTGGTAGGCACCTGTCTGAAGTCCTCCTTAAGAGGCAATGCTTGTGATTGTTTAATTTTTATGCGAAGCAGGAAAAGTCCTCTTATGAGGCAATTGGCAGATAAAAGAGATGTGTAGTCCATCTCCTGCTATTCAGTGTGTCATTCACTTTGCTCACACCATGTGTTGATGCATTGTGAATGCTAACCCAAGATCTTATAGAGTCAATCATTTGTGGAGAAGAGTTCCTACTTTCTGAACTCCCACACCTTCTATTATTCAAAAGCTCTCCCAGGCCAGGGATAAGAAGCTATGAGGCACACCCCTCATCTCCATTTCATCTGCTTCACCCTAACTCTCAATGTTAGGGTTAAGAGCTCAAAATACCCCATTCCGGTTGGCAGTAAAGCCTAACCTTGTTTGTGCCTAATTGCCTGTGTATAGTGTGTGCTAATTGACTTGTTTGATTGTTTACCTGATTCATCTGTGCATATTTGTTTATGTGTGCCTGTGTGCATTTATCATCATTAATTGTACATCATTTCATGATCATTGTTCATATCCTTGTGACATCTTTGTTTGTCCATTGAGGAGTCAATTGTAAGCCCATTTATTGGCAGTTGTTTCCTATGATCTGGAAGGATTTGGAACTAAGACCATTCATTGGCATTCCTTTCCTTGGAGTCGAGTGTAAGACCATTTATTGGCAACTTGTTTCCTCTTGCTTATTGCATTTGCTGTTTGTTTCTTGTGAGGAGTCAATTGTAAGTCCATTTATTGGCAATTATTTCCTATGATCATCCTTGTGAGACTAGTATAAGTCCATTGATTGGCATCTGGTATCATTGTTTTCTTTGTTTTAGGAGATTGGTGTAAGTCCATTGATTGGCATCTGGTATCCATGTTTGTTTTAGGAGATTGGTATAAGTCCATTGATTGGCATCCGGTATCCATTTTATGTTGCTTATCTGTTATGTGCATGGTTGCCTATTCCAAAGGAATCACTTGAATCATCTACATATGATCTCAAGAGGTGAACATCTAAGAAGTTTTACTTCCTCACCCTCCCACCTTTTGTCTCTTTAAACCTCCATGTGCATGCTAATCCAAAACCTGAAAAATATTGTGCAAACATTTTCATTTCTTTTCAAAATAGAAACCTAGGCCTTAAGCCTTTGATTTTCAAACTTCATTTTCATAATACTTCTTTTGAATCGAATTCTAATCATACTTTGACCCTCCTTTGTAAATAAATCCTAATTGGTTAATTTCACTCATTCAATCGTTTTGTGGCTTTGTCCATTCTTGATAAGTTTTCATACATTAGCCATAGGTTTGATTTATCCTAGTTGGTTGATGTTAATCTCACCTTTTGTCCTTAGTGATTGAATTGTAAGACTTCCTTGCTTATTATAGGGTTAACCCCTCACTAGCAAGTTGAAGCTTTTCTCACATGGTGGACTTGTTGTTTATATAAGGTTGAGTTTTCTCCCGTGGATAATGAAAGACCTTAGGGCTTTTGTTTTAAAATCAACCCACTCATATTTTGGAAATCTTTTAGCCGAACTACGAGGTTTTGATCCTGTAAAGGTACGTAGGCAATGGTTATCCATCCAAACACAAAAATAATAACTTGTACATTCTTTTCTCATCCCTTCAATTCATGTTTGCACAATAAATATTTCATAAACAAATAACATTTCGTATAACAAGTGTGAAAAGGGCTCCCTAGGAGTACCTAGGACGTTTTGGGTGCCTAACACCTTCCCATTGCGTAATTAACCCCTTACTCAGATCTCTGATCTTTTCATTAGTTTTCTATGTGTAAAACTTCTTAGGCTTTTATTCGCTTTTAAGCCATTCCTTTGGATAAATAAAAGTGCGGTGGCGACTCGATTCTTTGTATACTTTGCTTTTGATTTAATCAATAAATCATAGAGTGACGAATACACCGCTACTGAAAAGTGGCGACTCTGCTGGGGAACTATCTCCTTGGTGGTTTTGCCTACTTTTCACCCTGGTTGTATGATATTTGTTTATTTGTTATATGACATATTTTTGTACAATTTGGGATTACTGTATTGATTGTAATGTTTGAATTGCTTGATATACAATTGTTGTTTGCTTTGTGATCTATGTGAGATGAGTTCTATACCCGAACTCGAGTGCACCTTAGGATAGGAGAATGGCATAGTCTCGTCGACTTGTGTGGAGTATTCCTTAGCAAGTTGACTTGCGAGTCCATTCACTTGGTGGAGGTCATGTTGGATTAATAATGTCACACAAGTTATTTGTGGTTAGGCATTATTCTTTTAACATGTGCCTTAGAAGCCAAGGACCTTAGTTTACCAAGCCCATCTTGGCCTATTTTTAGGACGTAGTGCGGAAGTCGTTCAGATGTAAGATCTGATGCGATTGTTACGCGATACTACACTCATAAGAGTCTCTCTTGAGAATATTTTTGGAATACGAGTATTCGTTCCTCCGATAATATTCGAAAGATGGGATGATGACTATGGGAACCTCTTGTAGAACATGTTTGGCAGGTTTAAACCATAGTACACTCCCTTTGGGTGGTTCTTAACCGAGACTCCATGCTCGTGACTCTCAACAAACCCGTGATTCATGGTTGAGTCGTTCAGACATCCTTAATATCAATGGAACTTGGATGTCGATAAGGTGAAAACAATAATCCACCAAAATGGATGATTGATATTAAGGATGATTGAGCCGGTTCATGTATCGTTAATATCAATGGAACTTGGGTGTCGATAAGGTAAAAACCATAATCCACCAAAATGGATGATTGATATTAAGGATACTATGAGCTTTCCCATGACCTTTGTCTGGTGTGATTTGCTAGATCCTTGAGTGTGATTGTTGCATTCATACATTCATGCATTCATCTGCATTCATGTCATAAAAAAAAATCAAAAAATTTTCAAGGAACTCAAAGGGTTTATTTGCAAAATTTTCAGACATGGAAAGACCAAAAAGGCATACAAAGAAGTACAACTTTAGACAGCCCGATGTGAAAGAGTTAAGGAATCTGACATCTTATGTATTAGATCCCTTGGGTTTCAAAGCTCGTTATGGGAAGCTTCTGCCTCTGTTGACTACTCAGGTTGACGAAGGGTTGATGAGTACTTTGGCGCAGTTCTATGATCCTCTGTATCATTGCTTCTCTTTTCCGGACTTTCAGTTGTTGCCTACGCTCGAGGAGTATGCTTATCTTGTGGGTATTCCTATTCTTGATCAGGTGCCGTTCAGTGGCTTAGAGAGTATTCCGACTTCTCGAGAGATTGCAGACTTGTTGCACATAGATGAATCCCTGATTGAAGCACATATGACCACCAAAGGTGGAATTCAGGGTCTTCCTTCTGATTTCCTCATTGCTCAAGCTACTGTTTATGGGAAGGCCATGAGTGAGGATGCCTTTGAGGCCATATTCGTGCTGCTCATCTATGGTTTGGTATTGTTCCCCAACATCGACAAATTTGTGGATGTGAATGCCATTAGGATCTTTTCAGTTCTTAATCTCGTTCCTACTCTGTTGGGTGATGCCTATTTCTCTTTGCATCTGAGGAATGCGAAGGGTGGAGGAGTTATTGTGTGCTGTTTGCCTCTGTTGTATAAGTGGTTTATTTCTCACTTACCGTAGACGGTCGCTTTCAAGGAGAACAAGGGATGTCTACGGTGGTCCACGAGACTTATGTCTCTCACTAATGACGATATCTCTTGGTATGATCGCGTGTATGATACTGTTCAGATCATTGATTATTGTGGTGAATTCCCTAATGTGCCTCTTCTTGGTACATGTGGTGGGATCAGCTACAATCCTATCTTAGCACGCCGTCAGCTTGGGTTCCCCCTAAAGGATAAACCTCATAACATTCTGTTAGAAGGTGTGTTCTTTCAGGAGGGAAAGATCCCCAAGGCCTTAAAGCCAGGATGGTCCGCGCTTGGCGCAAGATTCACAAGAAGGGTAGAAATGAGTTGGGTCCGAAGAACTGCATTGCTTTGGAGCCATATACTTCTTGGGTGAGGAAGAGAGCTTCTGAGTATCTTATGCCGTATGATTATCCGAGACCTACACCGTTGGTTGTGGCTGGGCCTTCAACCTTCCCTAACCAAGGAGTAGAGGAGTTGAGAGATGAAGACCTTTCACGTGCCTGGATCCGTGAAAGAGAAGAGTTGCTTCAGCAAATTAAGGAAAAGGACGCTCTGATTGAATTCCTCGAGCATCAGGTGATAGATGATCCTGATGATACCTGGACTTCTCTGCTTCCTCAGTCTTCCAAGTTCTGGAAGAGGAAGTATGATCGACTTGCTAGGGAGAAAGCGGATATGGAAGCAGCATATGAGAGAGAGATCAAGAAGCTTTGTGTATCTCGTCTTCCAGCATCTCGTGCTTCTAGGGATCCATAGGATGTTTATTTTCCTTTTCCCTTGTAATAATCAACAATGCTGTACTTCTTTGTCTCAAATATATTTGATGAGATATTTTCCATATGCGATTAAATGCTTTAAAATTTCAAAATTGCAAATAGAACCCTAAAAGTTCCTTGAAATAGAAACAAAGCATATGCACGAGCATGGCATGCATCATTTTGCATAAGCAGGTGTTGTTCTGGGTTTCTTGTCTGTGGCCTAACTCTGTGCTCTTCATTTATTTTGAAGACAAGCTGACTCATTGGTACTACACCCGAGCCAATTCTGCAAGAGTGATGGATCAACTTGAGCAAGAGAACCGAGAGCTGAAAGAAGAAGTTGCCAGACTGGGTGCTCTGATGGAGCAATTATTGGCTGCCCAGAATCAACCGTCTCCACCTCCTGCAACTCCTCCCCAGAGGACTGTTATATCTGAAGTGGTTTCTTCAACAGTGCCAGTTACCAGTGCCCACTTTGTGCCGCATGCCATGCCAGCCGGGTTTCCGTGGGGTATGCCTCCAGGTTTCATGCCAGATATTCCAGCTCCTACCTTTGCTTCCATGCCGACATCTAGCCCGATCCTTGCTATGCCTCCTCCTGTCGTGCATACCATTCCTAGGGTAGACGACACCATCTATCATTCTGAGCCGTCTGAGGGCCCATATGTTAATGAAAAGATGGACGCGATGAATGACCAATTTCTTGAACTCCACAAGGAATTAAAGACCCTCCGAGGGAAAGATTTGTTCGGCAAGTCTGCTTCTGAACTCTGCTTGGTTCCCGGTGTGAAGATACCCGTCAAATTCAAAGTCCCAGACTTTGAGAAGTATAAGGGGAACACCTGCCCTCTCAGCCACCTGGTTATGTATGCCAGGAAAATATCTACTCAAACAGATAATGATCAGCTGCTGATTCATCACTTTCAGGATAGTTTGTCTGGTGCAGCTCTTCGTTGGTATATGAGCCTTGATAGTGCAAACATCCGATCCTTCAACGATGTTGATATGACTCCTGACCGTGATCAACTTAGGGCCATGTCTCAGAAGGATAAAGAGATATTTAAAGAGTACGCCCAGAGGTGGCGAGAGCTGGCAGCTCAGATTACTCCTCCGCTGGAAGAGAAAGAGATGACTAAGATCTTTTTGAAGACTCTTAGTTCATTTTATTATGAGCGGATGGTCGCTAGTGCTCCCTCTGATTTCACCGAGATGGTGAACATGGGGATGCGTTTGGAGGAAGGTGTCCGGGAAGGACGTTTGACTAAGCATGAAGGCTCTTCTAAACGATATGGGGCGTTTAAGAAGAAAGATGGGGAGGCACATGCTGTGCAATCCCATGCTAAACCCAGAAGACCCTCTGATAAGAGGAAGCCTGTGCGTCATCAGCATCAGGTGGCTCATATAGCACCTGTCTTCAGAGATAACAATCAGCATAATCAGCAACAACCTCAGTATCAACAGCATCGTCCACAACAACAGGCTTACCAGCCTCGTGGCAGCACCAGTAATCAGGCTAATTTGAATTATGATAGGAAGAAGATCACTTTCGATCCCATTCATATGTCATATGCTGAGCTTTATCCCTCTTTGATAGAGCGGAAACTGATTACACCGAGGGATCCTCCGACTATGCCTGCTAACCCGCAGTGGTGGTACAAGCCTGACCAGCATTGTGTTTATCATTCCGGTGCTCCGGGACACAACATAGAGAACTGCTATCCATTGAAGACTAAGGTTCAAGACCTGATGAGATGCGGTATTCTAAGCTTTGAGGACTCAGGCCCCAATGTTACGAAGAACCCATTGCCCGAGCATGGGAAGTCGGTTAACATGGTCCAGGGTTGCCCTGGCAAATATAAGGTCAAATATGTAAGTCATATTCGACAGTCATTGGTTGAGTTGCATCGTTTGCTGTGTAATTACAATCATATGGAGCACGACCATGACAGATGCCGCATCTGCTCCGTCAATAGATTGGGTTGCCGCCAGGTGCGCAGAGAGCTTCAAGAGCTGTTAGATGAGGGTACTATTGAGATTTTGCAGAATCGAAATGTTGATGAAGACGAACCAAAAGTAAATGTGATTTCTCCTGTGTTCAAGCTTCCTGAGCCTATTGTCATTCGTTATGATGGTAGCAAGCCGAAGGTTTCCCCTTCTTTGGTCATCAAACTTGCAGGCCCTGTGCCTTATTCTTCGGACAAAGCGATTCCCTTCCGATACAATCCAGTTGCTGAGGAAGATGGGAGAGAAGTGTCGTTGCCTTCGACCTCTGTGGTAAATATTGCTGATGTGAGCGGGTTGACCCGTAGTGGTCGTGTGTTTTCAGCACCTAAGCCTCACGTTGTTTCTGATTCTGTTGAGCGTCCGGTTGGGACTGCAGTGAATGTTCCGAACCCGGCACTTGCTGTTGCCAAACCCTCCTCTGTACAAAAGACTCCTGCATCTTCTGTTGGCCCTAGTGGCATTGTGAATGAAGACTGTGATGAGATGCTGAGGCTCATCAAGAAGAGTGAGTACAACGTTATAGACCAACTTCTACAAACGACGTCCAAAATCTCCGTGTTATCTTTGCTTCTGAATTCAGAACCCCATAGGGAGGCTCTGCAGAAAGTATTGGATCTGGCTTATGTTGATCATGATGTCACGATTGAACAGTTTGATAGTATAGTTGCAAACATCACTGCTTGCAACACTTTGAGTTTCTGTGACGCTGATCTCCCTGAGGAGGGAAGAGACCACAACATGGCTTTACATATTTCCATGAACTGCAAGACCGACGCCATGTCCAACGTGCTGGTGGACACTGGGTCATCTCTAAATGTATTGCCGAAGACCACTCTTTCGAGATTGTCATATCAGGGGCCTCCTATGAGGCAAAGTGGTGTTGTTGTGAAAGCTTTCGATGGGTCACGCAAGACCGTGATTGGGGAAGTTGATCTCCCAATCAAGATTGGACCAAGTGATTTCCAGATCACCTTTCAGGTTATGGATATCCACCCATCTTATAACTGTCTCCTTGGTAGACCATGGATTCACGAGGCTGGCGCCGTGACATCCACCCTACACCAGAAGTTGAAATTCGTCAAGAATAAGAAACTGGTTGTGGTAGGGGGAGAAAAGGCTCTCCTGGTTAGCCAGTTGTCTTCTTTCTCATATATTGATGTTGAGGATGAAGTTGGAACTCCTTTCCAAGCTTTATCTATTGTTGAGCCAATTAAGAAGAAGTCCCCTTCATTTGCTTCCTATCGTGATGCGAAACTGGCCATTGAATGTGGTGCAGTTGCTGGTTTAGGGAAGATGATTGAGCTTGAAGATAACAAGTCCCGGGCTGGCATTGGCTATTCTTCTGGGGCATTCAATGAGCAAGGGTTGTTCAAGAGTGGAGGTTTCATCCATGCTGATCAAGCTGAGGAAGCTGCTGCTATTCTGGAAGAGGAGGCAGAGGAATTGAGCAACTTTGTCATCCCTGGTGGTGTCTGCCATAATTGGGTCGCTGTGGATGTTCCTACGGTCATTCATAAGTCAGCGTAATTTGTTCACTTTGTTCAAAAACCCTTCTCCCATGCCAAAAGGAGAAGTGATGACATTGTTGGCAGCATTTATACAATGATATTTCATTCAATTAATGCATTGTTAAATATTTGTTTTTCCATTTATTTTCACTTTTTGCTTTTGCATGAAATCAGTGATCACAAAAAACCCTAAAAACAAGAATAAAAGCAATCTTTTCATCTGCATAATGATTTGTTTGTTTAAATTCTAAAGTTTTTTATTATCCTAAATCATTATGCAGGTTGATTCTAAAACCCATTGAACATAATGATCCAACGCCATCTCCCAATTTTGAATTCCCTGTATTCGAGGCAGAGGAAGATGATGTTGAAGGGATTCCTGATGAGATTTCCCGTCTCCTTGAGCACGAGAAGAAGATCATTCAGCCGCACCTTGAAGATCTGGAAACAGTCAACTTGGGGTCTGAAGATTGTGTTCGTATGGTGAAGATTGGGGCACTTCTTGAAGAGCCTGTCAAGAAGGGGTTGATCAGTTTGCTACGAGAATATTCCGATATCTTTGCTTGGTCGTATGAAGACATGCCGGGTCTAGATACAGATATTGTGCAACATTTCCTGCCTTTGAAGCCTGAGTGCGTGCCTATGAAGCAGAAGCTCAGAAGAACTCATCCAGATATGGTAGTGAAGATCAAAGAGGAAGTTCAGAAGCAAATTGATGCGGGGTTTCTGGTGACTTCTACATATCCTCAATGGGTGGCCAATATTGTGCCTGTGCCTAAGAAAGACGGAAAAGTCCGTATGTGTGTTGATTACAGAGATTTGAATAAGGCTAGTCCGAAAGATGATTTCCCTCTACCACACATTGATATGTTGGTAGACAATACAGCTAAATTCAAAGTCTTCTCGTTTATGGACGGATTTTCCGGTTATAATCAAATCAAGATGGCACCCGAGGATATGGAGAAGACAACATTCATCACACCTTGGGGAACATTCTGTTATCGAGTGATGCCCTTCGGTTTGAAGAACGCCGGAGCCACGTATCAACGAGCTATGACTACCTTATTTCATGATATGATGCACAAGGAGATAGAGGTCTATGTTGATGATATGATTGCTAAGTCTAGAACGGAAGTTGAACATGTTGAACATTTGTTGAAGCTTTTTCAGCGTTTGAGGAAGTTTAGGCTTCGTCTGAATCCGAACAAATGTACATTTGGAGTCCGTTCCGGCAAGTTGTTGGGTTTTGTTGTCAGCGAGAGAGGTATTGAAGTTGATCCTGCAAAGGTCAAAGCGATACAAGAGATGCCTGCACCCAAAACTGAAAAGCAAGTCCGAGGTTTTCTTGGCCGCTTGAACTATATTTCCAGATTTATATCCCACATGACTGCCACATGTGCACCGATATTCAAGCTCCTCTAGAAAGATCAATCTCATGATTGGAGCGAGGATTGCCAGAAAGCTTTCGACAGTATCAAAGAGTATCTGTCTGAACCTCCGATCTTGTCTCCGCCTGTAGAAGGAAGACCTCTGATCATGTATTTGACTGTTCTTGAAGACTCGATGGGTTGTGTACTCGGTCAACAAGATGAATCAGGGAAGAAAGAATCTGCTATCTACTACCTCAGTAAGAAGTTTACTGATTGTGAGTCTCGATACTCTATGCTTGAGAAGACGTGCTGCGCTTTGGCTTGGGCTGCTAAGCGTTTGCGCCAGTACATGATAAATCATACAACTTGGTTGACATCTAGAATGGATCCAATCAAGTATATTTTCGAGAAGCCTGCTTTAACCGGGAGGATTGCCCGTTGGCAGATGTTGTTGTCTGAGTATGATATCGAGTATCGAGCTCAGAAAGCTATCAAAGGTAGTATTTTGTCTGACCATTTAGCGCATCAGCCGATTGAAGATCCTCAGTCCGTTCAGTACGACTTCCCAGATAAGGAGATTCTGTATTTGAAAATGAAAGATTGTGATGAGCCTACACTTGATGAAGGTCCGGAACCTGGTTCCAGATGGACGATGGTGTTTGATGGCGCTGTAAATTAGTATGGAAATGGTATTCGGGCAGTGATTATTACTCTTCATGGCACGCATATTCCGTTTACAGCAAGGCTAACTTTCAAATGCACGAATAATATGGCTGAGTATGAGGCCTGTATTATGGGATTGGAAGAATGCATTGATTTGAGAATCAAGCATCTTGATGTGTATGGTGATTCGGCCCTGGTTGTCAATCAGATCAAGGGTGAATGGGAGACGAATCAACCTGGTCTCATTCCGTATAGAGATTATGCAAGGAGGATTTCAACGTTCTTTACTGAAGTTGACTTTCATCATATTCCTCAAGAGGATAATCGGATGGCAGATGCGCTTGCTACGCTTGCTTCAATGATTATGGTCAAATATTGGAATGAAGTTCCTAATATTACTATGGTGCACTTGGATAGACCAGCTCACGTGTTTGCAGTGGAAGAATTGAATGATGACAAGCCTTGGTATTTTGATATCAAGAATTTCCTCCAGAACCAGGTCTACCCGCCTGAGGCATCTGCGAAAGACAGGAAAACTTTAAGAAGGTTGTCAGGCAGTTTCTACCTCAGTGGTGAAGTGATGTATAAGAGAAATTTTGATATGGTTTTGCTCATATGCGTGGATAGACACGAAGCAAACCTGTTAATGACTGAGGTCCATGAGGGTTCATTTGGTACTCATTCCAATGGACATGCCATGGCAAGAAAAATGTTGAGAGCAGGCTACTATTGGCTGACAATGGAGTCTGACTGCTGCAAATATGTGAAGAAATGCCACAAGTGTCAAATTTATGCGGACAAGATTCATATTCCTCCGACACTTCTGAATGTGATTTCATCACCATGGCCTTTCTCTATGTGGGGAATTGACATGATCGGCATGATTGAACCGAAAGCGTCCAACGGACACAGGTTTATTCTCGTAGCAATTGATTACTTCACCGAATGGGTTGAAGCCGCTTCGTATGCGAATGTGACCAGGCAGGTGGTCGTGAAGTTTATCAAGAATCAGCTTATTTGCCGTTATGGTGTGCCAGATAAGATCATCACTGATAATGGATCTAATCTGAATAATAAGATGATGGAAGAGTTGTGCGCTGAGTTCAAGATTACACACCATAATTCCTCTCCCTACAGACCTAAGATGAATGGGGCTGTTGAAGCTGCTAACAAGAATATCAAGAAGATTATCCATAAGATGGTTGTTACGTACAAAGATTGGCATGAGATGCTTCCATTTGCTTTGCATGGTTATCGTACATCTGTCCGCACTTCAACAGGGGCAACCCCTTTTTCTCTTATTTACGGCATGGAGGCTGTTCTCCCAGTAGAGGTGGAGATCCCATCAATGAGAGTCTTGATGGAAGCCAAGTTGACTGATGCTGAGTGGATTCAAAGTCGTTATGATCAGTTGAATTTGATTGAAGAGAAGCGATTAACTGCCATGTGCCATGGTCAGTTATATCAACAGAGAATGAAGAAAGCATTCGATAAGAAGGTCAAGCCTCGTGTGTTCCGAGAAGGTGACCTTGTGCTCAAGAAAGTCTTGTCTTTCGCGCCCGATTCTAGGGGCAAGTGGACTCCAAACTATGAAGGTCCATATGTTGTTAAGAGATCCTTTTCAGGCGGAGCTTTGATGCTTACAACAATGGATGGGGAGGATTTCATCGTCCTGTGAATTCAGATGCAGTCAAGAAATACTTTGCCTAAAAAAAAAGTATATAATAAAAACAGAAAAGCTCGCTAAGTTGAAAACCCGAAAGGGCGGCTTAGGCAAAAATGAGCGTCTCGGTGGAGAACCCGCAAGGGCGATCCAGGAAAAAATTAGAGACTTGAAAAAAAGGTATATTTGCATCCCGCTAGATTGAGTACCTCACCCTAGGGCAATCTAGGCAAAAATTAGGGATATGGCAAGTAACTGCATCCCGACAAGACTTTCTATTCTGCAACTGTCTTTTCGTCAGAGATTCTCGATTCGTCGTCAACTGAAGCTTCGAATACATCGAGATTCAAATTGGTAGAGAAAGGATCATTATGTTCAATGTAGCCCTCTTCCAATATATATCACTGATTTCAAATTTGTACAGATCTATGGAGTCTTGCCATTTGCAGGCTACCATTCCATCAAATCAATTTGAGCTTTTATCCAATTATTTGCACTCTTATTTGTTTCAATTCAACAAATGTTTTGCATGTTTTAATTGATAAAGTGTCATTGTTTTAAACAAATACTTTTAAAAAAAAAAAAGAATTGTTGTTTTAAACAAAGTGAACATTCACAATGATGAAATGATACTTAAGAATTTCTCAGTGCTCTCCCGAGGGTGGCATGATTTCCAACAGGTAAGACATTTGTTCATATTCCTGGCATGGTTGTATCCTTTTTCTCCAGATTTTGTTGTTGGGGTTGTTCCCCAAGCAGAGCTTTTGTTGGGGTTGTTCCCCAAGCAGAGCGATTGATAAGACTTCACAGTCCTCTCCAACAGTATTCTCTCCTCAGCATGGGTGCTTTCCTTTGGAAGATTCAGTGATTGGTGGGTTGATATCCCGGTACTTTGTCTGTTTCCTCAGCACAGTCGCTGGAAGAGTTGTTGATATGATATACTTCATCTGTGCTACCTCTCCCCATCAGGGTGCTTGTTGAGGTTTTCACCTCTTTTCCCTTCAACGGAGCAGTGATTATTTCCTCCTCAGCGGTTTTTAGTTTCCTCTGGGAAGGTTCAGCATTTGGTGGTTGATCCCCAGCTCTCCTCCTCATCCCCAGTGGAGCCACTATTTAGATTTGTAGTATGGTGGATTTTATCTGTGTCATTTCCCTACTGCATCCCCGCCAAAGTTGGTATCCTCAACAGTGTTGTCTTTATGGCCGGTTTCTGCCTGTTGAAAATCTCTGTTTCCCCAGTAGGGTCGGTTGGTGGTCTATCATCCATGGATTTGGTTGATTTCCTGATGTTTTTGATCCCTAGTAGAGTGGCTTGTTGCAGAATCTACTTGTGTGATCTATTTTCCCTCAGTGGATGTATCCCCAATGGAGTGGCTGACAGTATTCCCAGTAGAGTTGCTTGTGTGGCTAAATTCTACTTGTATTCTGTTCTCTTCAGCAGTTCTTGCTTGTGCAGTGAACTTTTGTTTCCCAGTTGATACTGAGGATCCCTTGCAGAAATCTCGGGATTTCTCCTTTTCCCCAACAGATTTGCTTTTGTGGCAGTTGCTGCCTGTTGTGAACTTTTGTTCTCCAGTAGGGTTGATTGTTGATCCATCACTCAGAGATTTTGTGATTTCTTTGATATCTCTGATCTTTTGCTTCCCCGCAGATCTTTGCTTTTTAGCATGTAGATCTCCAGCAGATTAGCTCTCCAGTTGGATTTCTTGGTGTTTCCCTCTGGAAGTGTGGTACCGGGCGTTTGATTCCTGGGCCTGTTTGTGTTAGACATGTCTGTTTTGTCAGTATTCATCAAACATAAATTACGCATATTCATGCATACTCATAAACATTCAGATATTCATATTTGCATTTTTTGTCATATATCTTTTGTTTGTTGTCTCCTGCTAATGGTGATATAGATCTCTCCAATAAGATCTTCCCAAGCAGATGTCGGGGGTCTAATCTCTCCATATAGAGTCAACCCCATAAGCAGAAAGTGTCTATATTTCCTTCTGCAATTCCCCACTGAGATATATCCTCGTGGATGACGGTTTTTTCCGTTTCCTCCCAACACATATATTGGGATGGATTTTCCTATTGAGTTATATCCTCATTAGGACGAGTTTTGATTCAGTTTGCCTTTTTGGTTTGATCCTGAATTGGCATTGGTCAACTGTCTCTTGTACTTCCCTGTGGAATAAATGAATGAATAGTTCTTTTTATCCCCAGCGGAGTCTTTTGGGCCTCTACCCAGTAACCGGTAGTTATAAGTCCTACGTTCCTTTTCCCTCTTGGCGGAATTTGTGGTTATATACCTTTTATTCCTCAGGAGAGTTGTTGGTTTTCTACCTAGTACCCGGTAGTTGTAAATCCTGTTTACCTTTTTCCCCTTTTGTGGAATAGGTGTTTGTGAACAACTTTGTTCCTCAGCAAGAGTTTGGTCTTCTACCCCGTATTCGGTAGTCGTAAACCTTTTTTTTTTCTTGCTCCTCAGCAGTTGGTGATTTGCTATAAACCCTATTTTGTTTCCCCGTGCGGAGATGTGATTCTTTCATTCCCCACGCAGAGAGTTGTTGGTTTTCTACCCCGTATTCGGTAGTTATAAACCCTACTTTTATCCCCTAGCAAAGGTAACCTTTGTGGTTCATTCTGGTTGATGGTGGATTTTGTGGTCTTCTACCCCGTGTTCGGTAGTTGTAAATCCTATGTTATTGTTGTCTCCCTAGAGGAGTTTGTCCTTTCTTGTGGATGATTGCCGTATGCTAGCAATTTTATCCTCAGCCAGAGTTTTTGGTCTTCTACCCCGTATTCGGTAGTTGTAAATCCTAATTTCTCCCCTTTGCAGAGTTAACCTTGTTGTTCATCCTAACCGATGATGGTTACTCTTTGTGGTTATCTTCATCCAGTATGCGACGTTGATATTCCCCCCTTTCTTCTGGGTATTTGCCGTTTGTCGCAGTTGTATCCCCAGTAGATCTTTCCTTGTGGATAATTGCCGGATGCTAGCAATTTTATCCTCAGTGGGTCCTTTCACTGTTTGCCAGTGATTTGTTCCCCGGATCATTGATGTTTATCAATGCATCCCTTGTGAGTCTTCTTTCATTTACCCGTTTGCTTGGTAATGATTGTTGCTCCCTTTGATCGGTCATCTTTATATACCTAGTTTTGGTATCCCGATGCCTTTCTTTTCGGTCGATTTATCCTTTATTAACCCAGTAACCGGTTGTGGATAATCTTCCATGCGAGTATGTTATCCACGTTCTGACGGTAATGGATAATATATCTCATGCACTCTTCAGTCGAAGCCTGTTGTGTTTCCCCAGTCGAGTAAGATTCGTATTCCTTTGTGGAATTGAATATTTGTTATTCTCTTGGATAACTGTCGGATGCTTGCAATTTATCCCCTGTGAGTTATCTTTCGTTTACCCTGTTGTTGTTGGTAACGATTGTTTCTCCTTTTGGTTGATCACCTATTATATACCCAGTAACCGGTATCTCTGGTGTCTCTTCCTTTTCGAGTATATTATTCACGTTCTGACGGTAATGAATGATATATCTCTTTCGCTCTTTGGTTGGAATCCTTTGTTGATTTTCCCCAACTGAGTAAGATTCGTATCCTTTGTAGAATCGAATATCCATCCTCTGATAAGTTTGCGTTTTGCTCTCTTCAGGATGATGAGTGTTTTGGCATATATACCAATTCACGTTTTCGGTAGGTCACCTATTATATACCCAGTAACCGGTATCCCTGGTGTTCCTTCCATGCGAGTATATTATCTACATTCTGACAGTAATAGATAATATATATCATGCGAGTATACTATCCATGTTCTGACGGTAATGGATATTATATCTCATGCGCTCTTTGGGTTTTTTTTTTCTCCCCAGCTGAGTAAGATTCATTTTCCCGTTGTGGATTCGAATGTCCATCTTGTAAGTCGATTTGCTTTTTCAAGCCCTCCTTTCGGATGATGAGTGTTTTGGCATATATACCAATTCACGCTTTGGTCGGTCACCTATTATATACCCAGTAACCGGTATCCCTGGTGTTCCTTCCTTTCTGCTCCCTATTATGACCTTGGTCCCCTGTGGAGTCAGATTTTCCTGAGTTGAGGTACCTTTTTTCAGGTCTTTCTCAGATGTTTGGTTGATTGATATCTCTCACCCTTATACCGGTCTTGGATATTCATTCTTCCCGAGCTTGTTACCCTTATACCGGTAACACCTCATTTCTTTGTTGCTCCCCCAGGAGAGTGTTTTTGTTAGACCTTCCCCATTGGAGTTTCCGTTGTGATTTTACCCTTTTGCTGTATTGGCGTTTTCCCCAATATATGCATTTTTTCCCCGGCAGGGAGGTTCTGTGTGAATCTTTTCCCCAGTCCGAGTCCGGATTTTTATCCGAGGTATCCTTTGTGGATAGTTTGAGTCAACTTGAGTCTTTCAATGGATGTGTCTTCCTTTGGATTTCTTCTTTTCCCAGTGCGAGTCCTTCACTCCCCAGTGAGGTCTCCAGTCCAGTCGTGTCTTGATTCATGCTACATCAGTTTCCCCTAATTCAGAGTCGTGTCCTGCTCACGCATTCTTTTTATTTTTCTTATCCCCATGAGAGTCCTGTTAGAGTATCCGTTCCTGGTGAGTGTATTACTCCGATGGACCGTCTTTTCTTTGTGGACCCATATTCCCCACAAAGTTTTGTTTGTTTTGCATGCATACATTTGCATCATGAGGTCTCTTAGGGACCAAAATTTGTCTCATTACTGTTATTTAAGCCCATTTTACCGCGTCGAGATGAAGATTTCCAAACTTCACTTCTCCGGCTAGAATGACCTTAAATAGGGGCATCTGTAAGACCCCAATTTTGTCCCTAAGATCCCTCATGGCATCATATCATATCATTACATTGCCTCAAGGATCATTGTGCACCTTGCTCCCTTCCCTGTGGGTGGGTTATCTTTTTGAGAGTGGTTCTTGATCACCAAGCATGTTTGCATTTGTATATCATTTGCTTTTCCTTTTATCACTAACCAAAAGTACAAAAATATGTCATCTAACCTTTGTCTTGCAGATGAAGGAATCAACAGTCAAAGCAGTCAAAGGCAGTCATTGAGCAATAGATGGTGGCCATTCTTGAGAATTTGGACCCCACAATCATTCACAAGAGTTCATATGAGCTATGATGATATTTTGAAGCAAAATCCCAAGTGGTAGAGGCTTGAATTTCATCAGAACACTTCCCAATCATCTGAGGACCTAGAAAGTCAACTGCAAAGTCAACAGTGAATTTGGAGGTGGGAAGTGATTAGAAATACCTCATTCATGTTCAAACAAGTCTCATTTGACATCTCAAACATCAACCTTGAAGAATTTAAAGTCAGGTCAAAACTTTCCAAAAATAGAAAGTGACCTATAATTTGTATTTGCCAAAAATGGAAAGGTTTTAACCCAACTTCAACTTCATATTACATCATCAATAAAGCTTCAAACGAAATTTTGTTGAACATGAAAGTTGTAGATCTTTCTCTCCCATTTCCAAAAAGTCCAAGATCAAGGATTTCTAATGTGTGGTTAAGGAAATATGATCAAAACATGGCAAAGTGTACTTGAAGATTCAAATGGACATAACTTCTCAACCAAAGCTCCAAAATGGGTGGCTCTTTTTGCATTCTTCTCCTTTTGACCTCTAGTTTCCAAACCATACATTGCATTGCACAAATTATATTCATATGAGCATTTGATAATTCATTGGTTTTTGGAGGGAAATTTTGAAATTCATATTTGGTGCATGGCTTGAACTTTTTCCCATCACCATTGGCTCCAAAACCAGATTTTAAGTGAAATTAAAGGGATTTCATGCACTGTTCATGCATGCATTTCATGCATAAGGGTGAAAAGTCAATTTGCACATACACCTCATTTTTTATTAATTACACTTACCAATTGGCTTAAGCATGATTAAAGAATGATTAGCATGACCTATATAAGCATAAACCCTAACTGTTTTTCGGATTAGCTTTCATTTTCTCAGATCTAGATCTCAAATTCATCAATTTTTCTCTCAAAATTTTCTTCCAAATTCTTCATATTCAAGCACTTTCTCTTGCTTGATTCTTGCTCCTGAAGTATTATTGAGAATATTTGCACGTGGAATTGAAGCAAACAGAGCCACATTGAAGCATTCTTGAAGATGGAAGCATCCATGGTGATTCCAAATTTTGGTGGATTCGTACACAATTAAGCTCCATTTTCTTCTCCAATCACTTATACAAGCATCATAGAGGAATATTGAAGCTATCACAAGCCTTGAATCCATCCAATTCCAGATCTGCTCTTCAAGAGGTCATGACTCGATCTCTTTATTTCTCAAAATTATTATGATGATGTTGTAGATTTTGTTATGCTGGTTATCCTGAGCTTTGAACCATGAATTTTGGTGCAAAATTGAACGAGTTAGGTTGATTTAAAGTTTCATGTATGAATGTTCTTGTGCTCGATTCTCTCTTAACATGTGGAATTAAGTTTAGTTGTTCATTGATTCGTGATCTACATTGAGTATGCTACATGATGATGGCTTTGATTTTGATTTCTGGAACATTTGTTCTTGATGCATGAAGATGTTGTTACTGTTCATATGCATGCGCGTTGAAGAAGATGAACTTCAATCTTTGGCCACGCTTTTGATCTGTTTAAGAACGTTTTTTCTGGTCTGCATGTGTTAGAATAGGGCTTCATTCTGATTGGTTCATGCATTTTGCCATGCTAGCTTCTGATTGGCTCTCCTTGTTTGACCTGCGCTTTGACTGCCACCGCATAAATGAAACGGCAGCGTTTCATGCAAACTGAGCGCGCCAATATTTCAAATGTTCCCTGGCTTGATTCCTGGCCATTCCATAATTCAAATGCTTCATTGTTTTTCTCTTTTCCCTCCTTTGCCATATGCTACATGCTTCATATCATTTTTTATTTTTTCCTCATCTTTAAAAAATCATAACAAATGCAAAAGTCATCCAAATTCATCCCAATTTTTTGCATTATGATCCTGATCCTCTCTAGTTTTTTACCATCATGATTTCACAAGTTGTGCTTGGCTGAATAATTTTTTGTGCTAGGATGTTTGAACATGTATGCTTATTTGACATTGCCATGCTTATACCTTTGTGAAATGCTGGTCTTTGATCCAATGAATGTGAAATTTTGCATGCTATAACTAGACACATTGCTTGACATTTTGGTGTTGATTTGGTATTTTTACCATTTATCATTTCTGTTTTATGATCATGTTAAGTTGGTGTGGCAATTTGTGTCACACCTTTTGATGTTCAACTTGTAGGATGTGTTTGCCATGCCAAATGATCTCCAATTGTCCTGATTTTTTGTATGATGCATGTTATGGATGTTGTGAATGAGCATGAAGTTTCTTGGAGTTATTTGAATCATTTATGATTTAATTGAGATTTTTCATTCTTGTTGATCACATTTGAGCTTTAAAATTGCCTTGAACTTCATTTGATCATGAAATGCTTTTGGTTAATAATATTGATGTGAGACCTTTTGGAATGTTTCAAGATGTGTTTGAAGTTGATTCATGTTAAATTTCAGCTCCTGTTTCAAATTTTTTCTCCATCTTTGACCCTAGGCTTTGACCTAGTGGTTTGTGGCTTATGTTTGAGCTTTGATTTCAGGTTGAGCATTCAAGTTACATGGTTAATGATGCTCCATCACTTGAGCATTGATGTTTGCCTTTAATTACTAATCTTTGTGTGTTTTGTAGGTTGATGTTAACTCATTTGAGTTTGACTTTTGGCTTACACATTTTGTACATTGGGATTGTTGGTTGCTTATTGACTGTTGTTTGATTGTCTGAGTATTGTACTGATTTGTTTGATGTTTCCACAGGTACATAAGTTGCTTTAAGTTCATTGTGAACTTTGCTTTGCTTGGTTGCTTAACCACTTAGGTATAATCTCTAATCTTCATGTAGTCTGGAAGACCTACTGTTATTGGTAGGCACCTGTCCGAAGTCTTCCTTAAGAGGCAATGCTTGTGATTGTTTAATTTTTGTGCCAAGCAGGAAAAGTCCTCTTATGAGGCAATTGGCAGATAAAAGAGATGTGTAGTCCATCTCCTGCTATTCAGCGTGTCATTCACTTTGCTCACACCATGTGTTGATGCATTGTGAATGCTAACCCAAGATCTTATAGAGTCAATCATTTGTGGAGAAGAGTTCCTACTTTCTGAACTCCCACACCTTCTATTATTCAAAAGCTCTCCCAGGCCAGGGATAAGAAGCTATGAGGCACACCCCTCATCTCCATTTCATCTGCTTCACCCTAACTCTCAATGTTAGGGTTAAGATCTCAAAATACCCCATTCCGGTTGGCAGTAAAGCCTAACCTTGTTTGTGCCTAATTGCCTGTGTATAGTGTGTGCTAATTGACTTGTTTGATTGTTTACCTGATTCATCTGTGCATATTTGTTTATGTGTGCCTGTGTGCATTTATCATCATTAATTGTACATCATTTCATGATCATTGTTCATATCCTTGTGACATCTTTGTTTGTCCATTGAGGAGTCAATTGTAAGTCCATTTATTGGCAGTTGTTTCCTATGATCTGGAAGGATTTTGAACTAAGACCATTCATTGGCATTCCTTTCCTTGGAGTCGAGTGTAAGACCATTTATTGGCAACTTGTTTCCTCTTGCTTATTGCATTTGCTGTTTGTTTCTTGTGAGGAGTCAATTGTAAGTCCATTTATTGGCAGTTATTTCCTATGATCATCCTTGTGAGACTAGTATAAGTCCATTGATTGGCATCTGGTATCATTGTTTTCTTTGTTTTAGGAGATTGGTGTAAGTCCATTGATTGGCATCTGGTATCCATGTTTGTTTTAGGAGATTGGTATAAGTCCATTGATTGGCATCCGGTATCCATTTTATGTTGCTTATCTGTTATGTGCATGGTTTCCTATTCCAAAGGAATCACTTGAATCATCTACATATGATCTCAAGAGGTGAACATCTAAGAAGTTTTACTTCCTCACCCTCCCACCTTTTGTCTCTTTAAACCTCCATGTGCATGCTAATCCAAAACCTGAAAAATATTGTGCAAACATTTTCATTTCTTTTCAAAATAGAAACCTAGGCCTTAAGCCTTTGATTTTCAAACTTCATTTTCATAATACTTCTTTTGAATCGAATTCTAATCATACTTTGACCCTCCTTTGTGAGTAAATCCTAATTGGTTAATTTCACTCATTCAATCGTTTTGTGGCTTTGTCCATTCTTGATAAGTTTTCATACATTAGCCATAGGTTTGATTTATCCTAGTTGGTTGATGTTAATCTCACCTTTTGTCCTTAGTGATTGAATTGTAAGACTTCCTTGCTTATTATAGGGTTAACCCCTCACTAGCAAGTTGAAGCTTTTCTCACATGGTGGACTTGTTGTTTGTATAAGGTTGAGTTTTCTCCCGTGGATAACGAAAGACCTTAGGGCTTTTGTTTTAAAATCAACCCACTCATATTTTGGAAATCTTTTAGCCGAACTATGAGGTTTTGATCCTGTAAAGGTACGTAGGCAATGGTTATCCATCCAAACACAAATATAATAACTTGTACATTCTTTTCTCATCCCTTCAATTCATGTTTGCACAATAAATATTTCATAAACAAATAACATTTCGTACAACAAGTGTGAAAAGGGCTCCCTAGGAGTACCTAGGACGTTTTGGGTGCCTAACACCTTCCCATTGCGTAATTAACCCCTTACCCAGATCTTTGATCTTTTCATTAGTTTTCTATGTGTAAAACTTCTTAGGCTTTTGTTCGCTTTTTAGCCATTCCTTTGGATAAATAAAAGTGCGGTGGCGACTTGATTCTTTGTATACTTTGCTTTTGATTTAATCAATAAATCATAGAGTGACGAATACACCGCTACATGTTCTACCTCTGAAATGAAGCTTCAAATGCCACGAATTCTCCAAGATCTTAATCTACTTTTGCTCTGGAAGTGTGATGGAGATGATAGGTTAAGGAATTGAGCTTTGAAAATCAACTAATGATGTTGAATTTCAAGCTTGAAAGAGAAAGAGAAATATGAAAATTCCTTTAGTGAGGGTTGGGATTTCAATTCTGCAGCACTTCAGGTCTCCACTTGGTTCATGAATGAATGAGAATGCAGATCTATTTATAGCTGGAATGTGGCTGAGATCATGCTTCCCTCGTGTGCATGGGATTTGAATTCACCTTGCATGGGCCTGTACAAGCGCATGTAAGGCCCAATGATGGGTGCAAAACCTTGCTGAGATCAACTGGACATGCATTGGACGTGTAATTGGAGTGGCATTAGCTTGCACATGAAGTTTCAACATGAAAATGCAAAAATGAACATAGATAGAAAACTCTTCTTAACTCACACATGGAAAGTCCAAAAAATTAATGTGAGTAATGGTTAGAAAGCCCTTGAAATAAGGAACAAAAGTCATGTTGGACAAAAATTCATTTGGCATTTGGAAATTAGTGAAAACTGGCTGTGAAAGTTTGGGCATAAAACATGTCTAAGTCACCCTTTGAAAACTTTCATCAAAAGTAAGCATCTTCAAGCCCCTCTGTTTTATGATGAAAGCTTTAAATGAAAAAACCTCCAACATAAAAGTTGTATATCTTTTCAACATGATCAATTTAGACTCAAATGTTTCATCATTTGGATTTTTCATGAGAAAGTTATGGGCATTTGAAGTTGGGGCATTTTTCAAATTCAATGATTTATGTCCAAAGTGACCTATAATGTTTTGTATCATCACATGTATTTCTTTTAGGATTCTAAAATTTTGTCCAATATAACATTTGAAGTAGACATCTTAAACGTTCCAACGAATTTGGTCTCACCCAAAAATAATAAAAATTAAAGGAGTTAGGTCCTTGGGAAGTTGACCCAAAATTAGGGTTTCAGTCAAAATGACCTATAATGGTTTGAAATGAATGATGACCTTCCAAGTTTCAAATGTATTTTTGATGAACATGAAAGTTGTTTGTATGGTTTTTAATAACAGTTTTTCTCTTGGGACCATCTTCATTTGACAAACACATTAAAAGTTGTATCTCAGTGATCTTCAGTTTAGTCAGATGACTTGACTGGTCAACTTCTCAAGGCCAAACTTCAAATCTTGATGAATGAATGATTGAGGATCCTAAAATAGGCTCATATATGCATAAAATGATGAATGAAAGAACTTAACTTGATTAAATTTGATCATAGGTTGAGGTTGCTTCATGGGCAAGGCATAGTCAAAGCACAGTTGAATTAGGGTTTCCTTGGGAAACAATCCTCAAGCCCTTTGGGTTATCTTGATCAAATTGGAAAATTGAGATACTTGGGAGACATATATGATGATTAGGAGCTTTATGGACCATTTTCATGCTTGTTCTCATCTTTATCTAGCCACTTCATTGAGCTTAGGAACCTCCTAGGAGTAGGGGAGCACATGATCACTTGAGCTTCAAAACAAAGAGTTAGTGACATATTTTTGTGCTTTTGGTTAGTAATCAAATAAGAAAATCAATAACATACAAGACAAGCATGCTTGGTGGTCTCAAACCACTCACACAAATCCCAACCCTAGGGTTAAGGAGCCAAACTTGCTATGATCCTTGTAGCAATGCTCTGAATAATGATATGATGCCATGAGGGATCTTAGGGTCAAAATTAGGGTCTTACAGATCCAAAAAATATGGGACTTTCACGAAAAATTCTCAAATATTTTTATCTTTCATTTTCTGAATCAAAATTATTTTTTGGATCAATATTAATATTTTTCATGATTTAATTGTTTTTGTGCATATTTTTAATTATTTAAAAATACTTTTAAGTTTCCAAAAATGATGAAATTTTTTCTCCAAGGTCCTTTGACCTTGTTTGACATATGATAAACCTCTTGGCCATTTATTTGGTGTTTGGAATAGGTTTTAGGATTTTGATCAACCATAATTTAATTTAATGCATTTTTGATTGATTTTTAATTGTTTAATCGTAAATAAATTGTGTTGAGCTATTTTTGTTGACTTGTTGAGTTTGAATTTTGTTGTTGGGCCTTGGTAAAGGTTGATTTGACTTTGTTGGATTAAAATCATTGGATTTAGGGGATTGATGAAGTGTACATTTCATCTCCCAAAATGAATGAATGATTTTAATTTGATAAAAGTCCTACCAATGACCAATTTGTGTTTGTCTCATTTCCCCTCCCTCTTCATCTTCAATACCATTCTATCCCATCCATTTCATTTGACCTATGATATCTCTACATCCTAACGCTAGTTGATTGCAAAATCAACATAAGCATGGATGAGATTAGGTTCACCCTTTTGCCATTCTCTTTTAAGTGTGGTATGTTTTAGGAGTATGGTTCATAATACCATATCTCTAACATGTACTAACACTAAAATTTCTATTGCCCGACCTCAAATAGTTGTGACTTCTACATAAGTCCAATTACGATTGCTTAACATAACGCTAAATTTTTGACCCAAAGCATAGCATTCTAGTAAGTGAGATTGTAAGTCTCCCCCCTTTCATGGTATTGTGTGGAAACTTGGCCTTTTTTTCCTTCCTTTGGAAGATATCTTGGTTCAAGGATCCATGCTTGTGAATAGTGGGTTGAGTTCTCTCCAAATAATGACTTAAACAATCGAAAAGCAAAAGCAATACTAACTTCTAATCAACTAACATTTGACTAACTTTTAATTTCAAGTCATTTACTTTATGCACTTTAAATTCAAGTCTTTATCATTTTGACATTATTCTTACCACCTAACTTGTTTACTTTAATGCCATTTTCACTTTGCTCACTTGAGCCATATCTTATGATTATGTTGTGATTGTATATACTTGTTTATGTATTTTGTTTGTGGTTGTGGTCTTTTGACCTTAATGTACATAATAACAATAAAAACTCTTAAAAATTGTTTTGTGTGGACTGTTGGATTTGATTTGAGAGTTGGACTTAGAATTAGGCAACATTCCCTATGCAAAAGGACTTGGCTAATGCCAACTTTTCTGAAGCCAAGCCATTGTGAATTGAACATTCATCTGATGCAAGTATTGAGATCCCTTTTGAGTTCATCTGCTACATGGTCTTGGTGCAAATGTGACTTTGAACTTGTGTCTAATGCCTTATTATGAGCCATTCAAGGAGTATGTCATCTGATACATGGGAGATTATGAAGAAGATCATGGAACGCATTATGCTCCTGCGGGTTTTCGGTCTCTCTGATTTCTTTTTACTTTGTGGCAATATTTCCCCACAAAGCATTAACTTTTGCATTCATATCATATGCATCATGAGGCCTCTTAGGGACCAAAATTTGTTTCTATATGTTGTTATTTAAGCCCATTCTACCGAGTCGACATGAAGATTTTAACCTTCGCCTCCTCAGTTAGAATATCCTTAAATAGGGGCAGTTGTAAGACCCCAATTTTGACCCTAAGATCCCTCATGTAATTCCATCATAAGCATTGGCATTGGGATCATACCTTGGCATCCTCCTTTCCCCTTTTCATTGGGTTTGTTTTGGGAGAGATCACAAAGCACTTTGTGATTATATCATACTTGTATTTTATCATTTCACTAACCAAAATACCAAAAATATGTCTTTGTATTTGTCTAACTCTTTTGTAGGTAGGGCATGATCTCATTGATTCATCAAGATCACATCTAGGGTTTGAGACCCTCATGAACAAAGAGCACAACCAAGAATTGATTCAATAATGGTTATGAACATCATATACGAGTCCCAATGTTCTATACATATTATATTGATCAAGTTTTCTTCAAGAGTTTGAGGGTGATTTGCCTTGGAAACCCTAGTTTGACTGGGTATCCTGAGTAACTTCTCCAACAAGCTATCTCACCAATGGATCAAATTTCTCAAGGGACACTTCAAAATTCATCATCTTATGCATATATGATCTACCATGAGCCAAGTAAGTCAAGAGAATTGGAAATTAGCAAGTTGGTCGATGGTGGTTGGCCAGATGGATTCATCTGATCAAAACTGGGTCTCCCTAGACCCTATCTCCTACAATTTCCACCATATGAAAATGATCCCAAGAGAAATATTACTCTAAATGACATTTTAAACAACTTTCATGTTGAGACCTAGAGCTAGTTTTGCTTGTAAAATCATTTTCTATGTTGAAACATTATAGGTCATTTTGTCTAAACCCTAATTTGAAAGTCAACTTCCCAAGGCCATAACTTGCTCAATTTTTACGAGATGAAAGATTTCCAAGTTAAAAAATCAAATTCAATGTTTATACTCCAACTTTGATGTTTTGAGTGGGAGCTAATTCAACGTTTTTGAGCATATGATATGAGGTTACATTATAGGTCACTTTTGACCTATACCATTGATCAAGTGATTTTTCCAAACTTCAAAAATGCATAACTCTATCATTTCAATTCCAAATGACATGAAATTGGTGACCATTTTTAATATCTTTGAGAGAGCTACAACTTTTATGAAGACACTTTTCTCATTTGAAACACATATAAAAAGTTAAGCAAGGTGGAATATTGAGACATATGGCTTGACACTTAGAAAATTTTTGATATGTCAAACATTTCCAAACTTCCACCTCAAATTTCTCAAAGTTCCAAGCTCCAAATAAAAAATTGTTGAACATGAAAGTTGTTCCTCTTGATCTCACCTTTCCAAAGAACCCAAATTCATTCATTTTGGACAAGAAATGCATAGGCTGCGCATGGCTTAAACAGGGTGACATCACTTGGCAAGGATCAAACTTCAAACTTCAATGTGCATTTACTATGCAATCCAAGCTTAGTTCAGAGCATCTGATGCTCATTTGTGGACCTCAAGCAATCACTTCATGGGCCTGTGCGCGCCCATGCACACTTGCATCACCATTTGCCAAAATTAGAAAGTGAATTTGAAGGTGCAATTATCAACCATTTCAGCTATAAATAGAGCTTCAATTGCTCAGAAATTGACACACATTGGCGCCAGCTTTGATCCCCCATTTCAAACCCTCACTTTGCAAAGGATAAGCCTGAAAAATTCTCTTGAATTTGAGCTTGAATCTCCACTATTTTGGAATTCAATTCTCCAGGAATCCATAGCTTTCTAACCATTTAATCCTTCTCCTGCAAGCAAGTGGAGTGAGACCAAGCACAAGCAAGATCGAGATCCATTGAATCCAGACCTACATTGAAGGTATTTTCCAGAAATTTTGAACTCTTCGATTCTCTCAAATTCTTGCTCAATTCCATTGATTCTTTGGTTGTTTGAAGTCCTACCAATGTAGGCAAGAAGATTGAGTTTCTTTGAGGCCAAATCGAAGCAACTCAGTTCATGTACCTCAAATTTCAACTCCATGTATCTCTCAATATACTTGGAGTTGGAGTGAATGGAGGTCAAATTCGAGCTCAGTGCCATTTTTTTTTTAAGATCATGTCCTTGTTTTTCATTTTGATGATGGTTTATGGTGGACCAATCCGGTGAGGTCCATCGGAGAAGATGACCGGAGCTCTGACTCCGGTGATGAGTTGGCAAAGCTCTGAACCACGTGATCCGTTCCTTTTGTTTTAATCGTGATCGTTGGTTTTAATTACCACCTGTGCAGCGCTGTTGAGTCAAGTCCATGTGGAACGCGCGCTAGGGACCATCTGATCTGCCACATCAATTAATGAGGGAGATCAGATGGTCCACGTATTTTTGATTCTCTGAATTTTTATTTTTATTTCATTATTTTCAATAATTCATATTAAATTCAATATTGGTCCAAAAAATGTGGGACTTTCACCAAAAAATGTCAAATATTTTTCTCTTTCTTATTCCAAATTAAAATTATTTTTTGGATCATTATTAATATTTTTCATGAATTAATTGATTTTGCATTTGTTTTTAATTTTTTTTAAAATATTTTTAAATGTCCAAAAATTATGAAATTTTTTCTCCCAGGTCCTTTGACCTTGTTTGACCTATGATAAATCTCATGGCCATTTCTTTGGTGTTTCTCAATAGTATATACACAATAATATGCTCAAGTGAGCAAAAGGCAAATTGCATAAGCATAAACATGAGCTCAAGTGAGCAAAGGTCAAAAACAAATGAACTAATGAGCAAGAAATTAAATTGCATTAAAGTGAATTGCAAGAATTAAATGCTTGAATTAAAAGTTAGTGATTACTAGTTAGTGTTAGTGTGCCATAAGGCAATTTAGCGATATGTTAAGCAATCGTAAGTAGACTAATGTAGTAGTCACACCTATCTGAGGCCGGTCAATAAAACTATAGGCAACTAACACAAGTTAGAGATCATGACTAGTAAGCCAAGCTCCTACAACTTGCCATGCCAAAAGAAAAGAAGAATGACCTTGTATGGATTTAGGTTTTTTGCTTGACCAAGAAGCAACCTATCATTTATGCAATGCAATTCACTTGATTTTTGATCAAGATGAATTTGATTTGGATCAAAGAAGGTTAAGCCTCTCATATGTCAAGGCTAACCACCAATCATTAACTCATTGGTCAAAAAGAAAAAAAGAAGAAGAAGAAGATGGAAATGGAATGTACATAATTGAAATTCAAAAGACATAACCAAAACACATTGATCAATCATGAATGAAATCAACATCAATCAATGGTAAATAGAATTGAGATGAAGCTTAGAAGTCAAGAAATAATAAAAATATTTTTGGTAATTTTTGGAATTAAAATAATACTTAAAATAAAATGAACAAATAAAGGTCAAACTTCAAATCCAATTCAAATCAACTTGGAAAAGTCCAATTGGATCATCATAAGTCTAATATGGTCAAACAAGGTTTGACAAAAAATTTCATCATTTTTTGAAAACAGAAACTAATTTTAAACAATAAAAAATGAAGAAAAATAACATAATTGGACTAACATCTCAAATAAATCTCAAATCAATTAAGAAATTGATGAGAATATTTTTCATAGATCCATCATCATCCAAAGATGTTAAGAAAATATTTTTGGCATTTTTGAATTTCTAAAAGTATTTTAAATGAATAAAAAATAACCAGAAAAGAAATAATTCACAAAAAATATTAAATGGAATCACAAAAATAATTAAAAATCATTTTTAGAAACTAGAATTTAAGAGAAATTTTTTGCAATTGGTCCCATATTTTTGTGATTCCAAATAAAGAAGTTATGAATTTTTGAAATAAAATGGAATAAAAGAAAATTAAAACAGAAATTAAAAATAACAAAAATCCGGAGGCGTCAGATCCACTTCATTAATTGACGTGGCTGATCTGGTGGATGGGAAGCACGCACATGATGCACTCCAGTCAACAGCGTGGCATATTACATTAAATGAAGTCAACCAAACCAAGAGCCAGGATTAAAACGTGAACCAATCATCCAATGGCTGAAGCTAAGACACGCGGGGACGGTGGTGTACACCACCGTCTTCTCCGACGAGAAGGCCAGTTCCGGCCACCTGTTGCAGGTTTTCAAACCTCAATAAAAACACGCGATCTATACATCACTAGAAAGCTGGGGTGATGTACATCATCCCTGTGACCTTAGTTTCCACTCAAGATCCCTATAGAGGAAGAAATCTGAGATGGAAAAATGAGGTGTTCAATCTGAACTTGTTCAATTCACAAAATTAAAAGCACAAATGAATTGCCTCTCACATGAGGACTTCAGAGGTACCAACCAAACCAAGAAATGCAATATAATAAGGGAGATTCAAAGGAAAACAGTTGGAGAATCAACCTTTGAAGTGCAGCTTTTCAGTGCTTGATCCAATCCAATTCTTCAATGCAGCTTAATCTTGAAGTAACAAGGAAGCTAGGCTAAGGAATTATAGGTCAAAGATCAACCAGGGAAGTCAAAAATTGAGCTTGAAAAAATGAAGAGAAAAATCAGAATTCCTTTAATGGAGGGTTGGGGATTCAAATGTGCAGAGCTTGAGGCGCCTTTAGGTTGAGATTTGAAGTGAGTGAAGCATTCTATTTATAGCCAAGGCTGATGCAAGCAAGGAGAAAACTCGTGTGTGCATGAGCTTGGGTCCTCCATGCATGGGCCTGTACAGGCGCATGTGAGGCCCAAACTCAATTGCATTTGAGTGCTGATGATCAAACAAATGAATTTGGACGTGCAAATGGCAAGGCAATGTAGTATGCAAGAAGATTTCACATGTCATGCATAATTGAAACCAAAACTTCTACTCTTCGAAAATGATATTCACAAAATTGAAACATAGGCATGTGGGTAATGGTTGGAAATATGTTGACATAAGGAACAAATGTTATGTTGAACAAAAATCCATTTGGAGTTGTGAAAATATTGAAAACTGGCCATGGAGTTCAAGGTGCAAAACATGTATATGGAATTTTTGCCAAAATGGACCAACTTCAAGCCCTTATGTTTCAAGGATGCAAGCCTCAAATGACAAAACCTTCAACATTAAAGTTGTATATATTTTCAAGACAATAAATTTGGACTTAAATTTTGCATCATTTGGATTTTTTATGAGAAAGTTATGGGCACTTGAAGTTGGACTTTTTCACATTTCAATGACTTTGGTCCAAAGAGACCTATAATGTTTTGTATTATCACAGGTATTTATTTTAGGATTATGAAATTTTGTCCAACATAAAATTTAAGTAGACATCTTAATCTTTCCAATTCACTTGGTCCCACCTCAAAATAATAAAAAATTAAGGAGTTAGGTCCTTGGGAAGTTGACCAAAAATTAGGGTTTCAGTCAAAATGACCTATAATGTTTTGAATGGATGATGACCTTCCAAGATTCAAATAAATTTTTAATGAACATGAAATTTGTTCATATGGTTCTTAAGAACATATTTACTCTTGGGGTCATCTTCATTTGACAAACATATCAAAAGTTAGGTCTCGGTGGATTTCAAAATAGTTAGATGATTTGACTGATCAACTTCTCAAAGCCAAACTTCAAATCTTGATTAATGAATGATTGAGAACACCCACATAGGCACATATATGCATAAAATGATGAATGAAAGAACTTACCTTGATTGTATTTGATCATAGGTTGAGGTTGCTTCACGAGCAAGGCACAATCAATGCATAGTTGAATTAGGGTTTCCTTGGGAAACAATCCTCAAGCCCTTTGGTTTATCTTGATCAAATTGACAAATTGAGATACTTGGGAAGCATATATAATGATTGAGAGCTTTGGGAACCATTGTCATGCTTGCTTTCATCTTCATCTGGCAACATAAAGGAGCATAGGGGCCTCCTAGGAGCCTTGAATCACATGACTGCTTGAGCTTCAAAACAAACAAAGTTAGTGACATATTTTTGTGCTATTGGTTAGTAAACAAAATAAGAAAAGCAATAATATAAAATTCAAGCATGCTTTGTGGTCTCAAACCAACTCACACAAGTCCCACCCCAAGGGTAAGGAGCCAAGATGCTATGATCCTTGAGGCAAATGCAAATGAGCAATGTTATGGTGCCATGAGGGATCTTAGGGTAAAAATTAGGGTCTTGCAATTACTAACTTTTAATTTAAAGCTTTTACTTTAATGCAATTTACTTTTAGCACTCTATTTCATTTGCCATTGTCCATATCATTCTAATTGTTTATGTTAATGTAATTTTCACTTTGTCCATTTGGACCATATTGGTGATATATTTTATTTGTGTATACTTTGCTTGTTTGTATGGTCTTTGACCATCAATGTACATAATAAAAACAAAAACCCTAAAAGACTTTTGTGTGGACTGTTGGCTTGATCTTGGACAAATGGACTTAGAATCTAGGTAGCCTCCTTTGCTAATGGACTTGGCCAATGTCAACTTGTTGAAAGAACTAATTGCTTGCAATTTGAATTTCATCTGATGCATCTTTGAAGACCACTCAGTTCATCTACAATTTGATCATTGTGGAGCTGTTATTTTGAACCTGTGACTTGTGGAATTCATCTGTTACATGGGCTATTTTGAAGAAGATCATGAAAAGGATAAGCTTGGATGAGGCCATATTTATTTGATGCCTTGCTCTTAAAGATGATATAATTGTGAATTTGTGTGTTGTTTGATTCTAAAAGTCCAAGGGAATTCTGGGTGTCTATTGACATACTTGTCTATTGGATTGATACCATTTGGTCAAATCTTTTCAACTCTAAAATTTTAATTTTTGTACATAGGATAGTCTCTTCATCTTCTCCCCATTTCTTTAATTTCAAAATCTCTCCCTCCATTTTTCAAAATCTTCTTTGTGTGAACTACTTTTGTTCTAAACTTTAACCACTTTTGCAAAAAGATAGAAACTTTGGCCTTATGCCATTGCATTTTCAAACTTCTTTTCTTAAATCAAACTTGTAAATAAACTTAACTATATTTGACTTAAACTTTAAAAAAGCCAAAAAGAACTAACTCATTCAAACCATTTTTAGGCCTTTGTGCCTTTCAAACTTAATTTTTGGTTAAAAACAATGCACCCACTTTGAAATTTGTATCACGAACTACGAGGTTTTGATCACTCATTCTTATGTTGGTATGTAGGCAAAAGTCCGAAGGACTTGTCAAACACAAAAATATAATTAATGAATTCTTTTCTCATCCCCCTATTCTATTTGTTTGTAAACATCACTTTGTACAAAATACATATGCACACAAAAAGAGCTCCCTAGGAGTACCTAGGACACTTTGGGTGCTAACACCTTCCCTCTGTGTAACCAACCCCCTTACCTATGATCTCTGACTTTTATTAGTTTTTATTTGAAAACTTCTTACTTTTTGGGTTTTGTTCGTACTTTTTCCCTCTTCCCTTGGAAACAATAAAAGCGCGGTGGCGACTCTTGTTAATTGATCTCTAGCTTGTCAATAGCTTGATGATCATGAATTTCCAGCTACAGAAATTAAGTGGTGACTCTGCTAGGGAGTAGTCTCCAGTGGGTTTAGCCTACTTTTTGTGTGAATATATTTGTATATATGTGATGTTTGTATATATATATATATATATATATATATATATATATATATATATATATATATATATATATATATATATATATATATATATATATATATATATATATATAATCTGCTTGTTGTGCTTGGTGATATCTGAGTGGTGAGATAAGTTCTAACCCGAACTTGAGTGCAATTAAGATAGGAGGATGGTATAGTCATGTTCGACTTGTGTGGAGTAGTCCTTAACAAGTTGGCTTGAGATCCATCTGCTCAGTGGAGACTCCTTTGGATTTGGAAATGTCACACAAGTATTTATGGTTAGGCATTACTATTTCTAATTGGGTCTGAGAAACTGAGGACCTTAGAACATTTAACCCATCTTGGCCTATTTAGGACGTAGTGCAGAAACTGTTCAAGTGTAAACTTGATAACAGTTGTTACGCGATACTACACTCAGACGAGTTTCTCTTGAGAATATTATGGGTCGATGAGTCAGTCATCTTAACCATTAATATCCGATAGATGGAATTAAGACCCTGGGAACTTTTTAGAACATGATCTACAGGTTTTCATCCTTAGTTCACTCCTTTGGGATGGTTCTTACCCAGACTCCATGCTCGTGACTTGCAACAAACCCTTGATTCTTGGTTGATCCAATCAAGTCTTGTCAATATCAATGGAACTTGGGTGTTGATAAGGTGAAAACCATAATCCACCAAAATGGATGATTGATCTTGACAATGACTTGATTCATCCCTTGACCTTTGTTTGCCTTGTGTGTGATCCGTTATTTGTGATTGTTGCATTCATGCATTCATGTGCATTATAACATTCACCACATGAAAATTTCAAGGAACTGAGGTATCATTTGCAAATATTTTCAGACCATGGATTGTGGACAAAGTAACACTAAGAAGTACAATTTCAGATGTCCCGACTTGAAAGAGTTAAGGAAGCTAGCATCTTTTGTATTAGATCCCTTGGACTTCAAACAACGTCATGGGAAGCTTCTGTCCATTTTTTCTGTTGATGTGTTTGAAGGTCTTTTGAGTGTGCTAGTGCAGTTCTATGATCCTCTCTACCATTGTTTCACTTTCCCAGATTTTCAGCTTGTGCCTACCTTGGAGGAGGATTCTCATCTTTTGGGGATACCTGTTTCTAGTAGAGTGCCTTTTAGTGGATTGGAGGAGATTCCCCGATCTAGTATTATTGTTGAAGCTCTTCACATGAAGAAGTCTGAGATAGAGGATCATTGGGTGAAGAAAGGAGGGTTCTTTGGGTTGCCATCTGATTTCCTCATCAAGGAAGCTACCACTTTTTCTCAAGCTGGTAGTATGGACGCTTTTGAAGCTATCTTTATGTTGCTCATCTATGGATTAGCTTTGTTCCCTAACATTGACGGTTTTGTTGATGTTAACGCCATTAGACTTTTCTTTATTGGGAATCATGTGCCTACTTTGTTGGGTGATATGCATTTCTATTTGCATCTAAGGAATTCTAAAGGCGGTGGAACGATTGTCAGTTGCATTCCTCTTCTGTAGAAGTGGTTTATTTCACACTTGCCTCAGACGCCTGTTTTTGCGGAGAACAAACAATGTCTAAGGTGGTCTCAGATACTTATGTCTCTCACTAATGATGATATAGTTTGGTATGATCCGTCTTTAAGAAGTTTGGAGATTATTGATAGTTGTGGTGAATTCTCTAATGTGCCTCTCATTGGTACATAAGGAGGAATTAACTACAACCCTGCTTTGGCTCGTCGTCAACTTGGGTTCACCTTGAGAGACAAACCTAATAACATGTTGTTAGAAGGTCTTTTCTATCAAGAGGGTAAAGATCCCCAACATTTGAAGCAGAAGATTGTGCATGCTTGGCATAATGTGCATAGGAAGGGAAGATCCGAGCTTGGTCCGTGCAATTGTGTAGCTTTGGAAGCTTACACTCTTTGGGTGAAGAAGAGAGCTATGGAGTTGAAGATGCCTTATCCTTGTGAAAGACCTATGTCTATGGTTGTGGTTGAGCCATTAACTCTCCCTAACCAAGATGTAGAGGAGTTGGAAGACGCACTCGTCAAGATGAATCAAGAGAAGGATATGTGGGAAGAACGTTTCCGTGCTTTGAGCAAGAAGCATGAAGAGTTGCAGTTGGAGTCTAAGGACAAAGATGCAGTTATTGAGCTACTTGAAGACCGAGTGACGAAGAGACAGAGAGAGCCAGAAGTTTCATCTTCTAGCATGCCTCAGCCTTCCGTTGCTTGGTAGAAGATTGTTGACCAGCTTATCATCGAGAAGACTCAGATAGAGGGTTCTTTTGAGACCGAGATCCGTCGCATTCGAAGGAAGTACGCGCCTTCAGCCAGATCTTCTGACATTGTTGTTAGGGATCCTTAGGATGACTAGTCTCCTTTTCTCTTGTATCTTTTTATTTTGGTTTCTGAAATTGTACTCGGTGTAATCCTTCCAATTTATATAAATAAAAAGAGATTTTTTGGTCATATCAAATTAATGCAATTACCATTTAAATATTATATATTAGAAAATGATATAGTAAGTTCCTTGGAAATAAAAATAATCAAGCATCACATTTCATGCATCATTTGCATAAGCATGTTTTTTCCAGGTGTCTGATTGGTGTTTCTTATGTGCTTTAGCCAAGCTGACTCACCGGTACAATACCAGAGCCAATCATCACAAAATTATGGAACATTTGGAATAAGAGAACAGGGAGCTGAAGGAGGAGATCGCCCGTCTGACTGCCATAATGGAGTCAGTTCTTGCTGCTCAAGGTCAAGCTTCTCCAACGCCTGCAACTCCTCCCGCGAGGACTGTTACTTCAGAGATGGTTACCTCCACCGTGTCTGCTGCTACCGCCCACTTTGCACCGAACCTGCCTTCCGGATTCCGGTGGGGAATGCCGCCTAACTTTGTGCCTGAAGGTTTTGTGCCTACTTTTGCTTCCATGCCGGCGTCTAGCCCGGTCATGTCCGTGCCACCTCCCGTTGTGCACACTTTGCCTCGCGTAGAGGATATCATCTATCATTCCGAGCCGTCTGAGGGTCCGGATGTTTATGAGAAGATGGACGAAATGAAAGACCAATTTCTTGAGTTGCGCAAGGAATTGAAGACGCTGAGAGGTAAAGATCTGTTTGGGAAGAGGGCTGTCGAATTGTGTTTGGTACCCAATGTTAAAATCCCGGTGAAATTCAAAGTGCCTGACTTTGAAAAATAGAAGGGGAACTCTTGTCCACTCATTCATCTTGTGATGTATGCCCGCATGATGACAATTCAGACAGATAATGACCAATTGCTTATTCACTAATTCCAAGATAGCCTGACTAGTGTTGTACTCCGTTGGTATATGGGGTTGGATAGTGCAAGCATCCGCACTTTCAACGACTTGGGAGAGGCTTTTGTGAAGCAATACAAGTATAATATGGACATGGCGCCAGATAGAGACCAGTTGAGGTCTATGTCTCAGAAGGACAAAGAGACATTCAAAGAATACGCGCAAAGATGGAGGGAGTTGGCTTCCCAGATCACTCCTCCTTTGGAGGAGAAAGAGATGACACAAATCTTCTTGAAAACCCTGAGTTCATTTTATTATGAACGAATGATCGCTAGTGCCCCCAGTGATTTGACCGAAATGGTAAATATGGGGATGAGACTTGAAGAAGGAGTCCGTGAAGGACGATTGTCAAAAGATGAGGCGTCAACAAGTAAGAGGTATGGTAGTAGTTTTAGCAAGAAGAAGGACAGTGAGACAAATGCAATTTCCAGTGGGAGGCAAAGGAGGCCTCAGATCAGAAGAAATCCACCACCCCGTCAACATCATCATCATCAAGTGTCATCAATAATTCCGGTATTTTCTAATCAACAAGCAACACCAATTCAACAACAACAACAATATCAACGTCAACAACAACAACCGCAACAAAGAACAAACACCTACAACAACAAAAATACCAACAACAATTATCATCAGCAGAACTTTGAGAGGAAGAAGGTCTCTTTTGACCCGATTCCTATGTCGTATGCAGAGCTGTATCCCTCGCTAGTTCTCAAGAACTTGATTCAACCAAGGAACCCATCGCAGATCCCAGAACCACTTCCCAGGTGGTATAAACCTGAGCTTCGTTGTGCATTTCATCAGGGTGTACCCGATCATGATATTGAAAATTGCTATCCATTGAAGTACGAGGTTCAAAAGCTTATGAAGAGTGGTATAGTGTCCTTTGAGGACCGCGCGCTAAATGTGAAAGCTAACCCTTTGCCCGCTCATGGGAACTCTTCAGTGAATACGGTGGACGGTTGTCCTGGAGAATTCAAGGTTTTTAATGTCCGGTTTATCCGAAGATCTTTGGTGCAGATGCACAAAGATATTTGTTTGGTGAGTGACTGTGAACATGACCATGATGGTTATGTCATTTGTAGCGTGAACCCAAGAGGGTGTGATGTAGTGAAAAGGGACATCCAACGTCTGATGGATGAAGGCATGATTCATATTGTTCAATCCCGTCATGTAGATGACGACGTCAATGTCATAGTACCCGTTTTCAAGCAACAATAACGGTTGATAATCCAATATGATAGCAGTAACAATAAGAATGTCAATCAAAGATCAGTATCGCCGTTGGTAATACGGTCAGCGGGCCCAGTCCCGTATTCATCTAATAAGGCTGTACCATACCAGTACAATGCTACAATGATAGAAAATGGTCAAGAGGTCCTGTTGCCTACGACTAGTTCAGTGGTGAGCATTGCCGATGTAACGAAGGTGACCCGCAGTGGTCGAGTGTTTGGACCGGTGTTCCCGGAAAATAAAGAGGAAACGATTGTTGGTAAGAAGGTGGAGGTTCCTAATGTAGATCTAGTTGGTTGTTTAAAGGATAAGTCTGGTGAATCCAGCAACTTGAAATCCAATGATGATGATGAGGTACTCCGATTAATAAAAAGGAGTGAATTTAATGTGGTTGAGCAGCTGCTCCAGACTCCCTCAAAAATCTCAGTGTTGTCTTTGCTTTTGAATTCCGAAGTGCACAAAGAAACACTACAGAGAGTTCTCGAATAGGCATATGTAGAGCAGGATGTTACTGTGGATCAGTTTGATCACATCGTGGCTAACATCGCTTCATGCAATAATTTGAGCTTCTGCGATGAAGACCTCCCTAAGGAGGGAAGAAATCATAATCTGGATTTGTATATCTCAGTGAACTGTAAGGAAGATGCTTTGTCAAATGTGCTTGTTGACACCGGTTCGTCACACAATGTGCTTCTGAAGTCAACTTTGTCAAAGCTACCTTACTAAGGAGCGCCCATGAGGTATAATGGAGTAAGCGTCAAGGCCTTTGATGGCTCGCGCAAAACGGTAATTGGTGAAGTGGACCTTCCAGTCAAGATAGGTCCGAGTGATTTTCATATTACTTTTCAAGTAATGGATATCCACCCGGCCTACAGCTGTTTATTGGGAAGGCCATGGATTCATGAGGCAGGAGCTGTTACCTCCACTCTGCATCAGAAATTGAAATTTGTGAAGAATGGCAAACTTGTGATTGTTGGAGGAGAGAAAGCGTTATTGGTTAGCCATCTGTCATCTTTCTCATATGTAAAAGCTGAGGATGAGGTTAGACTCCGTTCCAAGCTTTATCTATTGCTGCTGAGAAAAGAGTTGGGGCACCTATGTCCTCGCTGAAAGATGCTCAGAAGATTGTTGAAGAGGGTGCTGTTGAATAATGGGGGCACATGGTAGAGGTCTCCGACAACAAAGGTAGAACCGGTTTGGAGTTCTAGAAAGGCTCATCAATTGCAAGATATGAAGATATGCAACTCAGCTTCCGTAACAGAGGGTTCATTCATGGCAATGAACAACACTTAGTTGCTGTGCTAGAGGATAGCGAAGAGGAAGACTGCACCAACTTTATAACGCATGGAAAGACATGCAACAATTGGATTGCTGTTGATATTCTTGTTATTTTGCATCGATCTAAGTAATTGCTTTTATATTTTAAAATCCTTCTCCTATGCCTAAGGGAGAAGTGAACATTGTTTGGGCATTTTTAATTGATCATCAATAAAATTAATTCTATTCATCCACATCTTCGATGTTTGTTTTACCTTTTGCTTTATTCTGAAAATGGTAATCACAAAAAACATAAATAAACAATATAATTGTCCATTTGCATCATATTTGGTCACAAATTCACTTCTCTAAAATCAAAATATCAAATCATTATGCATGTTGGTTCCTAACCCCATTGAATATAATGATCCTTCTCCTTCTCCTAATTTTGAATTCCCTGTGTTTGAGGTCGAGGAGGAAAGTGATGTAGAAGTAAGTGAGGAATTGTCTCGTCTTCTTGAGCAAGATGGAAAGATTATTCAGCCGTTTGAAGAACAGATTGAGCTAGTCAACTTGGGTTCCGAGGATGATGTGAAGGAAGTCAAGATTGGGTCTCGACTGTGTCCAGATGCTAAGAAGAGGTTGATTGATCTTCTTCGAGAATATTCAGATGTGTTTGCTTGGTCCTATCAAGACATGTCTGGGTTGGATTCTGAGATTGTGGAGCATAGGTTGCCGTTGAAGCTAAAATGCCCGCCAGTCAAGCAGAAGTTGAGAAGAACACATCCTGATATGGTTGTGAAAATCAAAGAGGATGTTCAGAAGCAGATTGATGTCGGTTTCCTTGTGACTGCTGAGTATCCGCAATGGGTGGCCAATATTGTGCCTATGCCAAAGAAAGATGGAAAAGTCCGCATGTGCTTCGATTATAGAGATTTGAATAAAGCCAGTCCGAAAGATGATTTCCCCCTGTCACACATTGATATGTTGGTAGACAATACTGCTAAATTCAAAGTCTTTTCGTTTATGGATGGATTTTCCGGATATAACCAGATCAAGATGGAACCCGAAGATATGGAGAAGACCACATTCATTACATCCTGGGGAACATTCTGTTATAGAGTGATGCCTTTCGGTCTAAAGAATCCTGGTGCGACTTACCAGAGAGCAATGACTACTCTTTTTCATGATATGATGCATAAAGAGATTAAAGTTTATGTCGATGACATGATTGCTAAATCGATTGATGAAGAGGAACATGTTGAGCATTTGTTGAAGCTATTCCAGCGTTTGAGGAAATATAAACTCCATTTGAATCCCAATAAGTGTACTTTTGGTGTTCGTTATGGTAAGTTGTTGGGCTTTATTGTCAGTGAGAAAGGTATTGAAGTTGATCCTGCCAAGGTCAAAGCAATACAAGAGATGTCTGCGCCCAAAACTGAGAAGCAAGTTAGAGGTTTTCTCGGCCGCTTGAATTATATTTCCAGATTGATTTCCCACATGACTGCCACATGTTCTCCTATATTCAAGCTTCTTCGGAAAGATCAGTCTTGTGATTGGACCGAAGATTGCTAGAAAGCTTTTGATAATATCAAGGAATATCTGCTTGAACCTCTGATTTTGTCTCCACATGTTGAAGGAAGACCGTTGATCATGTATTTGATTGTGTTTGAAGATAGTATGGGTTGTGTTCTTGGTCAGCAAGATGAGACTGGAAAGAAAGAATTTGCAATCTACTACCTCAGTAAGAAGTTCACCGATGGTGAGACTCGGTATTCTATGCTTGAGAAGACTTGTTGCGCGTTGGCTTGGGCTGCTAAGCGTCTGCGTCAGTATATGTTGAATCATACCACTTGGTTGATATCCAAAATGGATACAATCAAGTATATATTTGAGAAGCCTGCTTTAACTGGAACAATTTCCCGTTGGAAGATGTTGTTATCAGAGTATGATACCGATTACCGATCTCAGAAAGCGATTAAAGGTAGTATCTTGGCTGACCATTTGGCTCACCAACCAATTGAAGATTATCAGTCAGTACAATATGATTTTCCTGATGAAGAGATTTTGTACTTGAAAATGAAAGATTGTGATGAACCATTGCTTGAAGAAGGGCCAGAACCTGGTTCCCGTTGGGGCATGGTATTTGATGGAGCTGTTAATCAATATGGAAATGACATTGGGGTAGTGATTATTACTCCTCAAGGCACGCATCTACCACTTACAGCTAGATTGACTTTCAAGTGTACAAACAACATGGCAAAATATGAAGCTTGCATTATGGGGTTTGAAGAGGCCATGAATCTCAGAATCAAGTATTTGGATGTCTTTGGTGATTTGGCTTTGGTTGTGAATCAGATCAAAGGAGAATGGGAGACAAATCAACCCGGTTTAGTACCATATAGAGATTATGCGAGGAGGATTTCAACTTTCTTTACAAAGGTTCAGTTTCATCATATTCCCCGAGATGAGAACCGGATGGCAGATGCTCTTGCAACGTTGGCGTCAGGGATTGTAGTGAAGTATTAGAATGAAGTTCCTAATTTGTCTGTGATGCGTCTTGATAGGCCAGCTCATGTGTTTGTTGTTGAAGAGATCAGAGATGAGAAGCCGTGGTATTATGACATCAAAAGTTTCCTCCAAAGTAAGATTTACCCGCCTGGGGCATCTTTGAAAGATAAGAAGACTTTGAGAAGATTAGCCGGTATTTTCTACTTGAATGGTGATATACTGTACAAGAGAAACTTCGACATGGTTTTGCTCAGATGCGTGGATAGACTCGAAGCAGACTTGTTGATGACCGAAGTGCATGAAGGTTCCTTTGGTACTCATTCCAATGGACATGCAATGGAAAAGAAGATGTTGCGAGAAGATTACTATTGGATGACAATGGAATCTGATTATTGCAAGTTTGTGAAGAAGTTCCACAAGTGTCAAATTTATGCTGATAAGATTCATGTTCCTCCGACACTTTTGAAGGTTATCTCTTCCCCATGGCCCTTCTCCATGTGGGGAATTGATATAATTGGGATGATTGAGCCTAAAGCTTCGAATGGACATCGTTTCATTTTAGTGGCAATTGACTACTTCACAAAGTGGGTTGAAGCGGCATCGTATGCAAATGTAACCAAGCAAGTCATTGTAAGGTTTATCAAGAATCAGATCATATGCCGTTATGGTGTGCCAAGTAAGATCATTACTGATAATGGATCGAACTTGAATAATAATATGGTGGAAGCTCTTTGCAAAGACTTCAAGATTGCACATCATAATTCTTCTCCTTATAGACCCAAGATGAATGGGGCTGTTGAAGCTACGAATAAGAACATCAGGAAGATTATCCAGAAGATGGTTGTCACATATAAGTATTGGCATGAGATGCTCCCATTTGCTTTGCATGGGTATCATACATCCGTCCGCACTTCAACAGGGGCAACCCCTTTCTCTCTTGTGTATGGTATGGAAGCAGTGCTCCCCGTAGAGGTTGAAATTCCTTCATTGCGTGTACTCATGGAAGCCAAGTTGACTGAAGTTGAATGGTTTTAGACTAGGTTTGACCAGTTGAATTTAATTGAAGAGAAGAGATTGACTGCCATGTGTCATGGTCAGTTATATCAGCAGAGAATGAAGAAAGCTTTTGATAAGAAGGTCAAACCTTATGTATTCAGAGAAGGTGACCTTGTGCTCAAGAATATTTTATCGTTCAAGCTAGATTCTAGAGGAAAATGGACTCCCAATTATGAAGGCCCATACGTTGTCAAGAGAGCCTTTTCAGGCGGTGCATTGATTCTTATAACTATGGATGGTGAAGAGTTGGCTCGTCCTGTGAACGCAGATACAGTCAAGAAGTATTTCGCCTAAAAAAAATAAAATAAAAGAACAGCTCGCTAAGTTGAAAACCCGAAAGGGCGGCTTAGGCAAAAATGAGCGTCTCGGTGGATTGAAAACCCGAAAGGGAGATCCAGGCAAAAAATTAGAGACATAAAACAGAAAGAATTTCCCGATAAGTTGAGTACCCCACCTTGGGGAAACTTATGCAAAAATTAGGGATTATGACAAGTAACTGCATTCTGCTGATCTTCAGTGTTTTGAAGACTTGTTTGAGCACAAGGGTTGACATCAGTTCATCAACCCAGCAGCGGTCAAGAGCACAGTGGATATCAAGATTTGGTAGATTACCATTTTCGATGTTGATCTCTCTGTTCTCCGGCTGTTGTCTCCATTTTGTGTGGATTGACCGAGGATTATACCGGTGGTTCAATTTCTTTCCGACACCTCTGTATCCTTTGCGATCATTTTGTCAGCATAATCATCATGTATACATATACATATACATATACATATACATATACATATACATATACATATACATATACATATACATATACATATACATATACATATACATATACATATACATATACATATACATATACATATACATATACATATACATATACATATACATATACATATACATATCCTGCATCTTCATATTTGATTTGTTTGAGATTCTCATTCTCTGTTATGGCGGTACGTTATCCCCATACCAAATCTGATGCATGTCCTCTTTCAATTATAGAGTGTCAGCCCCTTAAGCCGAAAGACTTTAACCTTTCTCTGTTTCCCCACTGAGATTGTTTCCTCATGGATGGTTATTATTTCAGTTTCCACTCCAGCAAATTTCCTGGATGGAATTACTCCCCTTGAGTTATGTCCTCATTGGGTTGAGTCTTGATTGACCGTTTTCTTTCTAGCTCTTACCTAGATAGATATTTTGGTCCCTTAAGAGTCTATTACCCAGTAACTGGTAATATTCTTCTTAGTTTGCAGTTTGTTACTTCTTGCCCAAATACCCAGCAAAAGTACCCTTTTTCTCTTCAGTGGAGTCCCCAGAAAATATATCCTTGATATGTTCACTTTAACCGGTGACAAATATCTTTTCTTCCCCCGCCGGAGTCTATCCTTGATATGTTCACTTTAACCAGTGACGGATTTTCTCTCCTTTGGTATTCTATCCAGTAACTGATAGATGTAATCCCTATTTTTACTCCCCTTTTCAGAGTCTATCCTTGATATGTTCACTTTAACCAGTGACAGATATTCTCATTTTTGGTATTCTACCCAGTAAAAGGGTAGTTGTAATCCCTATTTTGTTCCCCAGAGAGTTAATCCTTGATATGTTCATCTTAATCGATGACGGGTTTCCTTCTCTTTGTGGTTTTCTACCCAATAACCGGTAGTTGTAAATCCTACTTTGTCCCCTCGCAGAGTTAATCCTTGATATGTTCATCCTAACCTGTGGCAGATTTTCTCTCTGACGGTTTTCTATCCAGTTTTCGATAGATGTAATTCCTCCGTTTTTGTTCAGTTGGTATATCCTTGATATGTTCATCTTAACCGATGACGGGTATCCTCGTTGACGTTTCCAGGCAAGTCTGTCCTTGATATGTTCATCCTGACCGATGACGGGTTTTCTTCCCTATTGAGTTTATCCTTGATATGTTCATCCTAACCGATGATGGATACTCTCACCATTGGTCTTCTACCCAGTAACTAGTAGTTGTAAATCCTATTTTCCGCAGTTTTCCCCAGCAAGTTTATTCTAACCTAGTAACCGGTAATGAATACTCCCTCCTTGCGTTTCCTCAGCGAGTCATCCTTGATATGTTCATCTTAACCGATGACGGATGTTCTCTCTGTCAGATCTTTATTATCTCTATACCCAGTAACGGGTAGTAGATAATAGATTTCTGCTCCTCCTGTGTTGAAATTTTATTTCTCCCCAGTTGAGTTGAGTGTGCATTTCTGATGCGTGGTTTTCGCAAGTATACGAACGCGTCAGAGTAATATAAAAGATTGTCGAATCCACAGAGACCAAGTGTCAATCTATCGTTATCTATTGTTATGGTGTTTATCAAAGGCAATCAAAATAGGTGTTTTTAGAGTGTGCAATGAAAAGTAAAGTATTGAATAAAGTGTAATTAATAAAGACAAGGTCGAATGTAATTCACATAATCAATTAATAATCCAAGTACTTGCTGATAGAACTACTTATGGGCAATGTTTCCTACTTTGAAAAGAACTAATTTAACGGGAACTGTCGCTTTCGCATATTCAGAACCGAGTTGTACTCCCTAATCAAACCCTCTTATTGTCACTTATAAAAAGGCGCGCATTGCGTTAGAGTAGTAAACCTATTTTTAAGAAATATAGTATCTTGACTAAGTTGAAAAGTATTTTAACCTGGATTTCTTAACCAAAAGAGGTTCTTATGAACCAGACTCTAAACTTATAAACGCGTCCGAAAATAGTTTTAAAATCTCTATTCTTCTTAAGTTAATATCTCCTAATGAACTAAACAAAGCGCTTTCGCTGTTTTTGAAATAGTTAAAAACAATTAAGTTTAGATAGACGTTGGACGGCTTTCGATCTTACCCAACGGAATTGAAGTGCGGGAAAACTTAAGTTGAAAGTTAAAATAGCCCTTAAGTGCTTCTACGAACAATTGTACGGATTATCGGTTTGATTACGATCCTTACCTTCTAACCTTATAAATTTAGTTAGACATAGTAAAGTAAAAGTGCGTTAATTTAAATAAAAGTAGTGCGAGTGCGGAAAGTAAATAAAAGTTGTGCGAGTGCGAGGAAATAAATAATTTAAAGCGAGTGCGAGGAAATAAATAATTTAAAGTGAATGCGAGGAAAATAAATAAAGTAAAGCGAGTGCGGGGAAAATAAATAAAGTAATGCGAGTGCGAGAAAATAGATAAGATAAAGACAAGTAATAAAAACCTGCTCCAATCGGAGGGTTGAGTAAATTGCAAAGCGGAAATGAAAATGGCGGCAGGATTAACTTCCTTCCAAAGTGCTCCAAACTCGATTACAGACTCGATCACAGACTTGATTACACAATTGTGGTAACGCTCCAATGCGAAGCGATTACCACTTCAAAATACTGAATATATGCCTAAGTGAAATAAAGTTGCTCTGAGTTTGCCTCTGCTCTAAGTTTGGATGATTGAAAAAGTGATTTCGAGTTTCTATTTATAAGCAAGTAAAAAGATGGAAATGACAAGGATGCCCTTCAACTTGAAAATGGGAGGGAAAACTTTTCCTCTTGGGCGCCCGCCACAAGGCCATGGCGCCCGCCACAAGGCCAATCTGAGGCGCCTTAGTGGACGTAGTGGGGAACGTGGCAGTTGAGGGAAGTTGAGCTAGGACACGTCATGGCAGGGTCTATGGCGCCAGCCATGGGGGAGGCCATAAGTACAAAATGCTGAATTTTAGGGTTTTTAGCTCTTTTTCGCTCCTTTTCTCGATCGGGGCTCCGATTAAAGTAAAAACCTGAAAACAAAGAAAAATATAGTAATAACACAACAGAATAACAATAAAACAACTAGAATGCATGTGAAATCGGAGTCGAAAATACGTTAAATTTCAGTGTTATCAAACTCTCCCACACTTAAACCTTTGCTTGTCCTCAAGTAAAACATTAAAAGCTCATAGAAGAGAAACTGGTGTAAACGAGTGCTTCAGGTAAAAATTCTAAGTTCAAGTCGGGATGTAGTGATAGGTACTAACTGAGTGAACTAAGGGTATTATGACACACTGATCCGCAAATACGGACATAAACTTCATTCCTATATTAACCAACCCATATTATCCCACAATACCTAGGCCTACCTCTTCATCTCTTTTTGTGTCCTTTTCATTCTGGCGCAATCACATTAAGCCCGTTATCCGTACATGCTTCATAGTAGAGTGGCCTGTTAGTGATTATGATCTGAGCATGGGGTTTCTGGCACATAAATATGTGTAAACCCTTTTATTGGACCCAACTGTAGTTGTGGGGGATCAGATCGTAATCCGCCCTACCGAGTTCAGTGCCAGATACCTCTGAACCAACTAACAGTGGGTAAGTTTTTCTTTTTCTTTTTCTTTTTGTAGCAAATTTTTACAATTCTTTGGTTTAAATGACTTTGTGAGGGTCACCTATACCGGAGTTGCCTTTTTGCTTTCTTTTATTTTTTTGTTTTGCTTGATCATTCACTTATTTGCATCGGTCCCCTACGTAGAGGATGCGTAGGCCGGAGCTGACTGCTGAGATAAACTACTGAGGACTTATACGGAAATGATGATTAAGGCCACGATATATGGGGTTTCGGGAGTGGTTCCTATATTTACGAAGTCTATGGTGCTAAAATAATACTGATATTTCGCAAAGTTCTCCCAAGTCACCGCATCCTTACTCAAAACATGTCTTTAAAACCTGAAAACTTTCGGGGTAACAGTATTTTCTTTTGTAAAAAAAATTTGGTGGGGCTAAAGGTATGGGGAGATTAGATTGTACTAAAGATATACTATATTTGGTGACTCGTCAAACTCATGCATTATCTAAGACATTTAAACTAAAAAGCAAAATAAACAACTAAAAGGCAATAAAAATAAACAAACTATCTAAAAACAACAAAGAGAAATAATAAAGAAGAGAAACAATAAAGAAAAGACGATAGAGTCTCCTCCCACACTTAAATCGAACATTGTCCTCAATGTTTCGAAATAAGATAAGGGAAGAGTTACCTGACAACCTATTACTGACCACTGGTGCATTCGCCATCCTGAGGTGGACGACGGGATCGGGTACGACGACAATCTCTCTGATCCATCCTCGCCTGCAAGGCATCCTGAGCGGTCCTCACCTCTCGAAGGTTACCCAAAATGGAACCTTGAGTGTTTTCTATGAGTGCAATATGCTGACGGTGGTGGTGTTGCTGACGGGCTTGTGTATCTGTGATCGTTTGCAGGGACTGTAGAACAGTGTCATAGGATATGTCTGTCCTCCGCTGCGATTCTTGCATGAAGCTCATGTTATTCGCCAGTTGTTGTTGGATGGTAGAGAGTAGGTTGTCACTCCTTTTCTCTCTAGCCATATGGTCATGCCACATCTTCTCTGTAATATAAAAGCCAGGAGTGGTACCTACAGAAGAAGAAGATGGTGTGGTGTGTGGTGGTGATGGATGATGGGGGGACACATGGGGTACGGGAGATCTCTCTCTCCGATCATATTCATCATCAGTGTCATGTCCCGCCTCATCAGGAATGTTAGGAGGAAGAGGACCCAAAACAGGTGGAGCATCTAAAGCGTAGGTCCAATTCCTTTCATCTCGTACGTCTGTACGTCTAGTGCATGGTAAAACAACAGATGGGATGGCTACATCATGAACCATAAGAATATAGCCTCCTTCTCTCCTCAAATGGCACAATTTCATGTCTCTCAGAAATTTTAGGTTAATTATGCAGGGAGGTAAGGGGTCTAGGGTAGCCATCTCATTGTTCAGGTTAAGCGCCCGAGCAATAGACGTAATTAATCCACCAAAAGAAATCGGTCTCGCTTTATTCAAAGTTAAGGTCATATGAGAAAGCATGAACGGGACCGAATTAATTCGTCTATTTGTGAGGCTTCCTTGCAAGAATAGAAGCTCTTTAACATTAACCTTATTTGGATTCTCCCGGCCAAAAATAGTACATGCCAACAGATATCTAAAAACTCTGATGGCCGGGTTATGGATAGTCGAGGCAAGAACTCCTTCAAAAGAATTTATGGAAGTGCTTGACAGTCTCTGCCAGAAGGAGAACACCTCAACTGACCAATCTGAATCCAAGGGTGCCTCACAAATAGCACCGTCCTCATGAGGGATTCCTAACAAGCTGGCTAGTTCGTCGGTACTGAATTCATATTCAACAGCAAACATTCTAAATCTGACAGTACCAACTGTGCTAGCAGTGTTAGGATTGACAATATAGATTAAGGAACTCAAAAATTCAATTATCAATCGCTCATAAGTAGGTTCTTTGTTGGAAAATAAATTATGCAAACCTAAGTTATCTAATAAATGAAATATGCTATGATAGATACCTAAAGTGTAGAGACAGTTTTCGTGAACATACCTTGTCGGGAGGATCTCCCGATTTTGCAACCGTTCGATGATTTTTCTTTGTCTATCCCCCGGTTTCCCTCCTCGAAGAATGAATCCATTAAACTCCATTGTGTAGCTCTTGAAAAGTGACGAAGAAGATGAAGTGGAATGTGAAAAGGTTGGATTTTTACGAAATCCGACGGATGAAAATGAAAATGGAAATCAGAAAAATGATTTGTACGGTGTGGTGATTAGAAAGGTATGAGCTTTTTGTGGGTTCAAGGACGTTTTTGCAAGGTGGAAAAATGGGTTTGGAAGGTTGTAAGGTGTGAAAATGGTGAAGAAAGGGGTTCTGCCCCGACCTTTTACAGACGCTGTGGCGGGCGCCACAGGGTCTATGGCGGGCGCCACAAGGCAAAATCTGGCTGGGCCGGATTTTGGTCCTTTGGCTTGGGCTTCTCTTTGTCTTTTGGCTTTGAGGGGTCCGGATAGCATTTGTCTTGTGATTTCCTAGTATCATTGACTTGCATAATTTTATAAAAGTAAAAATAAAAATAAAACATAAAACATAATTTAAATATTAGACTAATAAATAAATAAACAACTAAAATAAAAAAAATGCAAATAAAACAAACATAAGACATATATAGATAAAAGTAGAGATATCAATGTATAGACATAGTTTATATAATATTCCAAATGCGATAATATAAAATGAGTTATGTAAATACGAGAAATATAAAAAAGAGATAAAATAAGATGAAATGGTGAGATCATATAGCAGGGGTGTCATCTTCTTGAGTGGATCCACGGGGCATGGCTACCTCCTGCCTGAGCTCTGTGATCTCCTGATATAAACAGTCGGCTTCGGTAGTGTGGGTGAGATCAGACACTCCCATTTGTAAAGTGAGGTCAACCACCTCCTGTCTAAGCTCTGCGATCTCTCTACGACACTCAGCAATCTGGGTGCGGATGTCGGGGGTCTGCAATGAAAGATTATTAGAGAAAACAGTGATCCTGGGAGAGGGCGGCGTAGGCGTGTACTCAACAATGGGTGGTGATCTCGGCTCCTCAACGGTCTCTCCCTGGCCCTCTAGAGCGTAACTCCAATTCACTGGATCATGCACACTAGTCATCATAGGATCTGGCAGTGTGAAATAATGGATAGCCTCGCTGTCGACCAGCAATCGGAACTGACATGGGTGGAAAGAGGCTCTCCTCATCAACCCTCTGGTCAAACAGAAGTCGATGCCCATGGTAGTGTACCCACAGTAGGTCCGGAGATGTAACAGCTTGCGAGACAGACCTAAAGCGACAGCAATCAGCGTGATGATCTCGTCCACATGGATGACTCCTTCGGTAGATCTGGAGACACCGCTGAGACCACATAACAAAAAGTTCCCACATGTCACTAGGCGAGATTGGGATGCACAAAATAGTAGGAAGATCTCCTCTTCACTCAGTAATGTCTCTGCATCCGACCTTCCCAGGAAGGAATGTGCCAATATCATCTGAAAGTATCTAAAGACGGGGTTATGTATAACATGAGATAGCTGCGTAGATGGATCCTGGCTTCCGCCACCTGATATATCACTCCAAAACTTCTCCACCTTCTTACCCAGAAAATATCCCATAGGTGTCTCCGGGATAGCATCAGGAGTGGTCTGGAAGCCCAATAGGTCGTCGAACTCTTTCTGGCTGAAAGAGTACTCAACTCCAAAGAGCCTGAAAGCAGCATACCCATCTGGTCCAGAGTATGGGTCATAGTCGAATGAACTCAGGAACTCCAATGTCAGGTTCCTGTAGGTGTTACTCAAGTCATCAGCAAACTCGCCCTAGTGAAGCTGGTGGCTAAGGAATCTGATACTCGGCTCGATACCCAGTGCCTCCATACAATGCTGATCAGGATAACGTATGGGTGCCATAAGGCGCTGTTACAGAGCGATGTAGCGCTCTCTCTGAGCATTATCTCTATAGGCCACGTGCATATCATCGAAATCATGCATCCTGTAAAAGTTAAGAAAGTGATCCTGAAAATGCAAACCATTCAAATTTTTAGTCTCGATGCAAAATATGATAAAATAAAATAAAAATAAAAGTAAATAAATGCGAAAAAGTAAAATGAAAGAAAAACCATGGGTTACCTCCCACGCAACGCTTGTTTAACGTCATTAGCTTGACGATTAGAATTTATACACCTGTAGTAGTAGGGATTGGTGGATCAATCAGGGTGTGGCTTGAGTAGTATGCTGGAATGTCTCCTCCTTCATAGAGCTTCGGTCTTTGTCCATTTACAATGAATGGACTACAGGTTTCGTTCTTGATTTCTACGGCTCCGGATCTCAGAATCTTGGATACTTCGAAAGGACCAGTCCATCTTGAACATAGCTTTCCCGGGAAGAGTCGTAACCTAGAGTTGAAAAGGAGAACAGGATCGCCTATTTTGAAGTTTTTCTTTACTATTCTTTTGTCGTGATAGGCTTTTGTTCTTTCTTTGTATATTTTTGCATTCTCGCAGGCAGATTGCCTAAGTTCTTCTAGTTTATGAATGTCTAGGGTACACTTTTCTCCAGCGGCTAGGTAGTCTAAATTCAAAGTTTTAATGGCCCAATAGGCCTTATGCTCTAATTCGAACGGTAAGTGACAGGATTTCCCATAGACTAGTTGGTAAGGAGTAGTTCCTATAGGGGTTTTGAAAGCGGTTCTATAGGCCCATAATGCTTCTTGAAGCTTCTGAGACCAGTCTCTCCTAGAAATAGAAACAGTTTTCTCTAGGATTTGTTTTATCTCCCTATTAGATACTTCTACTTGGCCACTAGTTTGTGGATGGTATGGTGTTGCTACTCTATGCCTAACTCCATATTTTCTTAAAAGTTTGTCAAATATTCTCGATATAAAGTGTGATCCTCCATCACTTATGACTAAACGTGGTGTTCCAAATCTAGGGAATATATAGTTTTTAAATAGTTTGATTACTACCCTAGTGTCGTTTGTGGGTGCAGCTATAGCTTCAATCCACTTAGACACATAGTCTACAGCTACTAAGATGTACCTATATCCTAAGGATGGTGGGAAAGGTCCCATGAAATCTATACCCCATACGTCAAAGAGTTCTACTTCCTGAATGTTTCTTAGAGGCATTTAATCACGCCTTAAAAGGTTTCCAGTGCGTTGGCATCTATCATATTTGACAATGCAAGCATAGACATCACGCCACATGGTAGGCCAGAATAGGCCAGCTTGAAGAATCTTGGCGTATGTCTTAGAGGTGCTCGCATGTCCATCATAAGGTGCAGAATGACAATGCTTGATAATATTATTTACCTCTTCTTTCGGAACGCAACGGAGAAAAATTTCATCTTTACCCCTTTTGAAAAGGAGCGGTTTGTCCCAATAGAAGTTTCTCACATCGTGGAAGAATTTCTTCTTGCTGTGGTAGTCAAGATCAGGGGGTACTATATCAGCAACTAGGTAATTAACGACGTCTGCATACCAGGGTACGTTACTTATTGCTAAGGAATTTTGGGGATGCTCATGAGGGCTTAGGTTATCATCTTCAATGGTTTCTACTCTAGCTATCAGTCTATCATAGGCGAAATCATCATTTATGGGTACCAGTTCAGGTTTTAGATGTTCTAGCCTAGAAAGGTGATCGGCTACTACATTTTCAGTGCCTTTTTTATCTCTTATGTCTAAATCAAACTCTTGTAGTAATAGAATCCATCGGAGTAACCTGGGCTTGGCATCTTTTTTACTTAATAGGTAACGAATGGCAGCCTGATCGGTGTAAACTATAATTTTTGCTCCTACTAGATAAGATCTAAATTTGTCTATAGCGAAAACTACAGAGAGTAATTCTTTTTCAGTTGTTGCGTAGTTAAGTTGGGCAGCATCTAGGGTTCTACTGGCATAATAAATGGCATGTAACTTTTCATCTTTCCTTTGTCCTAGAACGGCTCCAACTGCATAATCACTAGCATCGCACATTATCTCAAAAGGTTCCGACCAATCAGGTGGTTTCATAATGGGTGTTGAGATTAACGCTTGCTTTAAAAGATTAAATGCGTCATTACATTTTTCATCAAAAATGAAGTCAGCATCTTTCATTAAAAGTCTAGTTAAAAGTTTAGTTATTTTGGAGAAGTCCTTAATAAAACGCCGGTAGAATCCAGCGTGTCCAAGAAAGCTTCGGACTTCTCTGATAGTTTTAGGGGGTTTTAGGTTTTCCATAACTTCTATTTTAGCTCTATCTACCTCTATACCTTTTTCGGAAACTATATGTCCTAAAACTATTCCTTCGGTCACCACGAAATGACACTTTTCCCAATTTAGCACGAGGTTCACCTCCACGCATCTCTCCAGGATTTTCTCAAGGTTAGCAAGACAATTGTGGAAATCACATCCACAAACCGAGAAATCATCCATATACACTTCCATGATACCATCTAGGTAATCTGCAAAGATTGACATCATGCAGCGTTGGAAAGTAGTTGGGGCATTACAGAGGCCGAATGGCATTCGTCTGTAGGCAAAAGTTCCATAAGGGCATGTAAAGGTAGTTTTTTCTTGATCTTCGGGGTGGATAGGTATTTAGAAGAATCCAGAGTATCCATCTAGATAGCAGAAGTAAGAGTGTCTGGCTAGACGCTCCAACATTTGGTCTATAAATGGCAAAGGGAAATGATCCTTCCTGGTTGCTTTATTTAATTTTCTATAATCTATACACATCCGCCATCCTCCTTCTAAACGTTTTGCTACATGTCCGCCTTTATCGTTTTGCACGACTGTGATGCCTCCCTTTTTAGGTACTACATGCACAGGGCTTACCCACTTACCATCCGAGATCTGATAGATTATACCTGCCTCAAGTAACTTAAGAACTTCCTTTTTAACAACATCACCCATTATAGGGTTTATTCTTCTCTGATGTTCCCTGGAGGGTTTTGAATCTTCTTCGAGCGAAATCTGATGCATGCATACGGATGGGCTTATACCTTTCAGGTCAGAGATATTATATCCTAAGGCTGAGGGATATCTTCGTAAAACGTCTAAAAGTTAGTTCGTTTCCTCTTGGCTCAAGGTAGCACTAACTATAACGGGACGGTTCATCTCTTCATCGAGGAACTCATATCTCAGGTTCTTAGGCAGTTCCTTAAGTTCTAAGGTTGGTTTCTTAGGGCATGGAATATGATCTGGGGTAAGGGATAAACATTCGTAAAGGTTATCATCGATGTAGGGTTTCTTAAAGTCATCATCTTCCATTATGAGGGTTGATGGTAACTTAATTGTTTTTATAATTTCTTCTTGTTCTAATTCTCTAACACATTCATCAATGATATCTCAGGCATAACACGCTTCTCCCATCACAGGTGCCATAAGAAATTTCGAAGTATAAATTCTATTTTCTCGTCACCTACCTCAAATGTCAACTTTCCTTTTTTGACATCTATTATGGCTCCTGCAGTCGATAAGAATGGTCTACCTAGAAGGATTGGTATATCATTGTCCTCTTTGATGTCCATGACAACAAAATCAGTAGGGATAAATAACTGACCTATCCTAACAGGAACATCTTCTAAAATGCCTATCGGATATTTAACAGATCTATCGGCTAACTGAATTGACATCTTAGTGGGCTGTAATTCTCCTAAGTTTAACCTCTCACAAACTGCTAAAGGCATTAAGCTCACACTAGCTCCTAAGTCTAGAAAAGCTTTTTCGATGACATGATTACCCAAAAGGCAAGGAATGGAGAAATTTCCAGGATCTTTATCTTTCTTTGCTAATCTGTCCTCGGAAATAGCCTTACATTCCAAAGGCTTCGGATCGTCAAGTCTACGTTTGTTGGTAAGGATGTCTTTGAGAAACTTTGCATAAGAAGGTATTTGGGTGATGGCTTATGTGAAAGGGATTTCTACATGAAGTTTTTCTATGACTTTAATAAATTTTTGATATTGTTTATTGATCTGGGTTTGTTTGAGTCTATGCGGATATGGTATAGGTGGTTTATATGGCGGGGGTGGTACGTAAGTTTTGTCTTTAGGTTCTTCTCCTTTTTCTCGACCTTCCTGGTTTTCAGGTTCCTCTGGTTCCTTTACTTTGTCCGGGGGCTTGGTATATTCCTTAGAAGTTTCGGGTTCACTCAATCTAGGGTTTAGTGGCTCATCATAAGCGTTCCCACTTCGTAGGGTAATGGCATTGGCTTGTCCTCTCGGATTTTGTTGAGGTTGTCCAGGGAACTGTCCTCCAGGTGTAGTCTGAGGGGCTTGGTTTAAAGCTACCTGAGAGATCTGGGTTTCAAGCATCTTGGTATGAGTAACTATTTGGTCAACCTTGGTTCCTAACTGAGTAATCAATTCGTTAACATGAATGTTTTGGTTCATGAACTCCTTGTTTTGTTGGGTTTTAGCGGTGATAAAATTTTCCATAATTTTCTCAAGGCTCGGCTTTGGTGGTACAGGTTGCATAGGTTGATTTGATCTAGGGCTTGATAACTAGGCCTCGGAGGTGCATTATTTTGGACTGGGTTATTGTTTTTATAGGAGAAGTTCGGGTGATTCCTCCATCCAGGATTATAGGTATTCGAATATGGGTTCCCTTGGGTGTAGTTCACTTGCTCATAGTGGGTTTCGTTTAATAGACTGCATTCTGCAGATTGGTGTCCTTTGGTTCCACATATCTCACAATCCGACGAAACTGCGGCTACAGTATTCGGGTTTATGCACATATGGTCGACCTTAAGGGCTAATGCGTCCATTTTTGCTTGCATCATGTCTATAGAGCTTAGTTCATGCACTCCTCCTTGGGCTTCCTTCTTCTCAACTTTCGCTCGTTCGACTCCCCGTGATTGATGGTTTTGAGTCATATCTTCGATGAGGGCACTAGCTTCAGGATAAGGTTTGTTCATCAGAGCACCGCCTGCGGCAGCGTCGATGGTCATCTTCGTGTTATAGTGAAGTCCATTATAGAAGGATTGAATGATTAACCAATTTTCTAAACCATGATATGGGCATGCTCGTAACAACTCTTTATATCTCTCCCAAGCTTCGAACAGTGATTCTCCTTGGTTTTGGGTAAATCTAGTTATATGGTTTCGAAGAACGGCGGTCTTACTTGGGGGAAAGTATCTAGCAAGAAAAACTCTTCTAAGGTTATCCCAAGACGTAATGGAATTGGGTGGAAGGGAATCTAACCATGATAGGGCTTTATCTCTGAGGGAAAAAGGGAATAATCTTAAACGTATTGCCTCAGGAGAAGCTCCATTGGTTTTAAAAGTGTCTGCTAATTGAAGAAATATTTTTAAATGTTGGTTTGGGTTCTCAAGAGCGAGACCTGTGAATTGTCTCTGTTGCACTAGTTGCAACAGGGATGGTTTAAGATCAAAATTATTAGCTGGGACGGTTGGGTTTACTATACTAGAACTAGGTTCTTCATTTGATGGTTGAGGGAAATCTTTAAGAGGTCTTTGGTTTTGATCTTCGGCCATAGCTCTCTTAATTCTATGAAAGAATAAACGTGCGCGAGCGTAACGTTCAGGTTCTGCCAGAGGATATACTAAGCTTAAACTTCCGGTGCTGCGAGTTCTTCGCATTGACCGGCGGGAAATAGCCTAAGTCTAAACGATATAACAACAGGAAAATGAAAATTGACGAAATTGGTCCCCGGCAACGGTGCCAAAAACTTGATGTGTGGTTTTCGCAAGTATACGAACGCGTCAGAGTAATATAAAAGATTGTCGAATCCACAGAGACCAAGTGTTAATCTATCGTTATCTATTGTTATGTTGTTTATCAAAGGCAATCAAAATAGGTATTTTTAGAGTGTGCAATGAAAAGTAAGGTATTGAATAAAGTTTAATTAATAAAGACAGGGTCGAATGTAATTCACATAATCAATTAATAATCCAAGTACTTGCTGATAGAACTACTTATGGGTGTAGCACCTCAAATTTGCACCTCCCATTTTGTACATACATTTTCATCATTAGGTCATTAACATTACATTGTCCACTGCATAGCATTGCATTGTCCTTTGCCCAAGTGCAAGCCATCAGACAAGATTAGGTCAACTGGTTAGGAGGATCAGTCAAACAAGCAAGCAAGTGCATTTCTCAAGGAAGCAAAGCCCTAGGGTTGGTTCAACAAGTTCATGTGACCTAGGGATCATTTTGAAGTGGTTTGGCCAAAGATTGGATGTTCAGAAGTCATCAGTCAAGCTGAATTTCATCTGAAACCCTAGAAAGTCAATTATGGTCAACTGTGCCTGAAATCAAGGATTTAAAGGTGGGAGATGGTTTGAAAGGGTTCATTCATGTCCATACAAGTCTCATTTGACATTTCAAAGATCAACATGGAAGAATTTGAGGTCAGATGAAAAGTTTCCAAAAATAGTAAATGACCTGTAATTGGAAATTGCCAAAAATAGAAAGGTTTTCTCCTCAAATTTACATCATCATACAAGCTTCAAATGAATTTTTGTCCAACATGAAATTTTAAGATCTTGCTCTCACCTTTCCAAAAAGTCCAAGAACATCCATTTCTCATTTGTGGTTGGCAAGTTATGATCAAATCATTGTCCATGGATTTTGAACTTCAAAGTTGGATAACTTTCACACCATTTGGCCAAATTGAGTGGGGTTTTTTGCTACAATCTCCATTTGACATGTTCTATCCAAATCATTCATCATATTTCATCAAAAGTCATCACATAAAAATGGCATTTTCAAAGTGAATTAATTTGAATATTTGGAAGGAAAAAGTCCATTTGAAGAATAAGCATTTTCTACACTTTCTATCAATTGCATTTGATTAAAAATGATATTTGGAGTATGCTTAGCCCAATTTTCGTGCACTGTAGCATGCACCCCATGCACATGAGGGTGAATTAGCAATTTGCACAAAAACACTCATTTCATTAATCCTTTTGGCTTGGCTTAATCTGGTTTAGCAAAGATGATTAATCCATGGTATATATGCATAATCAAAAGAGAAAACACATTAACATTCATTCACACAGATCTAGATCTAAGAATTGCAATTTCTCTCCATTTTTTCTCTTCACTTTTTCTGCAAGTTTCCTCCAATCCCTTGCGATTTCCACGATTGAATCATCATCTACAATCATCACTGAGCTGGATTGAAGCAAGAGAGCAAAGATTTCAAGTTGTTTCAAGCACTGTTGCATCAAGCACCTCACATGGCAGCTGGATATTTCCTCGGGTTTGAGCATTGTTGAGCTATTCTGCAGCATCCATTCATCTATCCAAGGGTTGTAGAAGTTCTGTTTCAACCTCTCAAGGTCAAAAAACTCCAAATCCAGCTCTGCCATTTCTTGAAGGTTGGAACTCGAACCTTATATTTGTTGAAATTAGGATGTGTATTTGATAGATCTTGCATCCATGAGTTCACTGAACTTCATAGTTTCAATTTTCATTGAGTATTAAGAGAGATATGCTGAATTTAAGATTGGTTGTTGAAACTTATTTTGCTCGATCCGGATTTGTTAGCATGAACTAGGTTTAATGGATATTGGATTGTTGATGTGCATGATGAGATGAACCGATTGGTGTATTCATTTTCAATTTCTGTGAAAAAAGTTCATCCTGATGATGAACACGATGAATGTCATGTGAAACCCTAACAATGCGTTTCCAGGAAGCCTTTTGATCCGTTGCCCCGCGTTTTGCATGATTTCTGTTGTTTTTCGCCATGCGTTGGACCAGATGTCGCTGTCTGGTTGGCTCGCGTTTCATTTAAATGAAACGCGGCGTTTTGGACCCGGCCAAAGTTCCATTTATTTACAACTTTGCCATTATATCATATTATTTCCATTAATCATTTTCTATTTCAATTTTAATTTCATTTTCATCTTCAATCTTACAAAAATCATATCTCAATGAATATTTGTCCAATTAACATGAGGTTTTTTCCATTGTGTTCCTCATGATCTCTAGTTTTTTATGGTGATTTTTCCAGAAATTATGCACGTGTGGATTTCTGTTTTGCCTAGGGTTTGTTCATGTGTGTCCAATTTGTACCTTCCATGCCATTTTGCTTGTGAAATGATGATGCTTAATCCAATGAGGCTGAAATGTTTTGTGCTGATTCTAGACACCTTTAGGAGCATTTTGGTATATAGTTTGAGATTTTATCATTAATGGTTGATGAGATATGTTTTTTTTATTAGAGGTGTGACAATTTGTGTCACACTATTCTTATCCAACTTCATGATTTTTGTTACCATGCCATATGAACTCAAAATGATCTGGATTTTTGCATGAGGATACTTATGGATGTTAAGTTTGCTTGTGAATTTTCCTGGAATTTTTGAATGCATTTCCTATTTGTTTGATAATTTCTCCCCTGTTTGATCAAATGTGGACTTCTTGTGAGACATGATTTTATTTGATTTGTGAAATTCTTGTTGTTTATTGGATGGACTTAAAATTTGGCATGTGTATTATAGACATCTTGAAGTTTGCCATGGCTTTGATTTCATTCATTTATCATGCTTGGTCTCTGTTTTATGATTGCTTGAAGTTGATACATGTTTTGATGCCTTGTATGAGCTTGTTTGAGCATGCCTTGACTTGTTGAATTTAATTGACTTGCTTCCCTTGGTCCAAAGGACTTGAAATTTGGGGTGTAGATCATGTTATGAATGCTGTTTAGCCATGATTTTTTTGGTGATTTATTGAAATGTTTGTGAGTTGATTTGAGTTGAATCATTCTGTTTGGTTCTATGAGCTTCAAATTGCATGCTTTGTACTCTATGCTTCATGAAATGATGATGGTTGATGATATGAATGTGAGACCACTTGGATTTGATTCTTATTGGATTGATCTTGATTTTTGATAAGTTTCATGTTCTGTTTTGGTTTATTGCTCCCATTTTGACCCTAGTCTTGTACTAGTGGTTAGTGTTTAATGTTTGAGCTTTGTTTCAGGTCAAAGAGCACAATTGCTTATGCTTGATGATGTGCCCTCAATTGGAGTTGGTTTATTGCCTGTTTATAACTAACCTTGAGCTTGTTTTGTAGGCATTGAGACTTATGCTTATGCCTTGTGGCTTGCACCTTTGAGCATTGATGCTTGTTATCTGTTTGTGTTGTGGACTTGTAATTTTCTGTTTGACTTTTGTTTGTCTGGTATACTGATTATGTTGGATTGATTTCAGGTACTTTAGTTGCTATAGTTCCTTTGTGAACTTGCTTTGGCTTTGCTTGATAGCTTGAGCATTGAGGTAGAATTTCTTTTCTCCATGTAGTCTGGAAGACCTGGCCTGTTACTTGGCCATGCACCTGTCTGAAGTCCTCCTTAAGAGGCAATGTTTGTGTTTGTTTACTTTTGTCCTTGTACATATTCAAAGACCTCCTAAGTGAAGAGGCATTGGCAGATACCAAGGATGTGCAATCCATCCCCTGCTATTCTGTGTGTCATCTGCTTTGCTCACACCACTGTGTTGATGCATTGTAGATACTAACCCAAGATCATTGTACATTGTGTCAGTCATAAGTGTGGAAGGGTTCCAACTTTCAGAACCCACACTTTCATTGTCTTGAAGCTCTCCCAGGCCAGGGATAAGAGCTGTGAAGTCTCATCTTCACTCACCTTTCATCTGCTTCACCCTAACTCTCAATGTTAGGGTTAAGAGCTAACATTACCCTGTTACATCGGTTTGTTTGTCGAGGTTGATATGACCCCTTGACTAAAACCTAACCTTGATTGAGCCAACTGTTTGCATATAGTGTGTGCTGTTTGTGCTTGTGTGTTTGTGTTTTTTAGTTTAGCTTGCTTCCTGTGCAAGTTAGGGTTAGTTTGGCTTGCTTCCTGTGCAAGTCATGTTTAGGATAGCTTGCTTCCTGTGCAAGTTAGATAGCAACCTTGACTTAGGGATGATTTGCATGATAACATCTAGGCTCGAGTCGTAGTCTCCCTAGTTGTGTCTCCCTCTGTTATCTGGTTAGGCTAGTCCTTTGTCCCTGCGTAGGGGAACTACGTCGCCCTGATCCTCATACTAGATGAGGTACGTAGGCAGGAGATGAGCTGATCTCTCCGGGCGCCCTTTTTGTTTTGTCTTTGTGTGTGTTAGGAGATGGATGTAGGCCCATCGATTGGCATTCCGTATCCTCTTGTTGTGTGCTTGGAGTCCGATGTAAGTCCATCGATTGGCATTTGGTTTCCAGTGTGCGTGTGTTTGGTTCGGAGTCTAATGTAAGTCCAGCGATTGGCATTCGGATTCCACGTTTGTCTGTGTCTGTTTTGTTTGGCGTGCGTGAGCCGAGCTACGAATGCTCTGATTCTTCTTAGTCCAAGAAGATACGTATGCATAGGATGCGACATCCTAGCGAGCATGTGTTTTTCCCCAGTCCGAACTACTTCGACTCTGATGTCTATGCTAGATAGACTAAGTAGGCCCAGGATGCGATATCCTGCCGAGTCAGTCTTGTTTGTTTTCTTGTGTCTCTTTCAGCCAGTATTTGTTTGTTTGTGAGCAGTGTTTTAGCAACCATATTCCTTCCTTTTGTGCGTGGATCCCGTCGAGTACGACGGATGCGTAGGGGTGCTAACACCTTCCCTTCGCATAACCGACTCTCGATCCCATTCTCTTTGGTCGCGAGACCATGTTCTTTCCAGGTTTACTTCGAGCGTTTCCTTTCCCTCCTTTGGGATAAATAACGCACGGTGGCGGCTCTGTTGTTCTATTTTCCCGCCGGTTTTTCGCGTAATGCGACAATGGGCAATGTTTCCTACTTTGAAAAGAACTAATTTAACGGGAACTGTCGCTTTCGCGTATTCAAAACCGAGTTGTACTCCCTAATCAAACCCTCTTATTGTCACTTATAAAAAGGCGCGCATTGCGTTAGAGTAGTAAACCTATTTTTAAGAAATATAGTATCTTGACTAAGTTGAAAAGTATTTTAACCTGGATTTCTTAACCAAAAGAGGTTCTTATGAACCAGACTCTAAACTTATAAACGCGCCCGAAAATAGTTTTAAAATCTCTTTTCTTCTTAAGTTAAAATCTCCTAATGAACTAAACAAAGCGCTTTCGCTGTTTTTGAAATAGTTAAAAACAATTAAGTTTAGATAGACGTTGGACGGCTTTCGATCTTACCCAACGTAATTGAAGTGCGGGAAAACTTAAGTTGAAAGTTAAAATAGCCCTTAAGTGCTTCTACGAACAATTGTACGGATTATCAGTTTGATTACAATTCTTACATTCTAACCTTTAAATTTAGTTAGATATGGTAAACTAAAAGTACATTAATTTAAATAAAAGTAGTGTGAGTGCGGAAAGTAAATAAAAGTAGTGCGAGTGCGAGGAAATAAATAATTTAAAGCGAGTGCGAGGAAATAAATAATTTAAAGCGAGTGCGAGGAAAATAAATAATTTAAAGCGAGTGCGAGGAAATAAATAATTTAAAGCGAGTGCGAGGAAAATAAATAAAGTAAAGCGAGTGCGGAGAAAATAAATAAAGTAAAGCGAGTGCGGGAAAATAAATAAGATAAAGACAAGTAATAAAAACCTGCTCCAATCGGAGGGTTGAGTAAATTGCAAAGTAGAAATGAAAATGGCGGCAGGATTAACTTCCTTCCAAAGTGCTCCAAACTCGATTACAGACTCGATCACAGACTTGATTACACAATTGTGGTAACACTCCAATGCGAAGCGATTACCACTTTAAAATACTGAATATATGCCTAAGTGAAACAAAATTGCTCTGAGTTTGCCTCTGCTCTAAGTTTGGATGATTGAAAAAGTGATTTCGAGTTTCTATTTATAAGCAAGTAAAAAGATGGAAATGACAAGGATACCCTTAAACTTGAAAATGGGAGGGAAAACTTTTCCACTTGTGGCGCCCGCCACAAGGCTAATCTGAGGCGCCTTAGTGGAAGTAGTGGGGAACATGGTAGTTGATGGAAGTTGAGCTAGGACACGTCATGGCAGGGTCTATGGCGCCATCCATGGGGGAGGCCATAAGTACAAAATGCTGAATTTTAGGGGTTTCAGCTCTTTTTCGCTCCTTTTCTCGACCGGGGCTCCGATTAAAGTAAAAACCTAAAAACAAAGAAAAACATAGTAATAACACAACAAAATAACAATAAAACAACTAGAATGCATGTGAAATTGGACTCGAAAATACGGTAAATTTCAGTGTTATCAATTTCCTTAGTGAAATCGTTGTTCCCCTTTCATGATTCGAGTACCTCAATTTTATCATGACTTATTCGTATCCCCTGCAGATGTTTGTTTCCCCGACTGAGTCTTTCCATTTTTTATATGGATTTCCTCGAGTCCCCCAGTAGTTTTAAGTCGTAGCCTGGCCTACGCATAAGTCTTTTTTTTTATCCCCTCAGAGTCTCTATCGCCCCAGCGAGCTTTCCTTATGGAACGCATTATGCTCCTGCGGGTTTTCGGTCTCTCTGATTTCTTTTTACTTTGTGGCAATATTTCCCCACAAAGAATTAACTTTTGCATTCATATCATATGCATCAAGAGGCCTCTTAGGGACCAAAATTTGTTTATATATATATTATTATTTAAGCCCATTCTACCGAGTCGACATGAAGATTTTAACTTTCGCCTCCTCAGTTAAAATGTCCTTAAAAAGGGGCAGCTGTAAGACCCTAATTTTGACCCTAAGATCCCTCCTGTAATTTCATCATAAGCACTGGTATTGGGATCATACCTTGGCATCCTTCTTCCCCCTTTTCATTGGGTTTGTTTTGGAAGAGATCACAAAGCCCTTTGTGATTATATCATACTTGTATTTTATCATTTCACTAACCAAAATACCAAAAATATGTCTTTTTATTTGTCTAACTCTTTTGTAGGTAGGCCATGATCTCATTGATTCATCAAGATCACATCTAGGGTTTGAGACCCTCATGAACAAAGAGCACAACCAAGAATTGATTCAATAATGGTTATGAACATCATATAAGAGTCTCAATGTTCTCTACATATTATATTGATCAAGTTTTCTTCAAGAGTTTGAGGGTGATTTGCCTTGGAAACCCTAGTTTGACACTGGGTATCTTGAGTAACTTCTCCAGCAAGCTATCTCACCAATGGATCAAATTTCTCAAGGGACACTTCAAAATTCATCATCTTATGCATATATGATCTACCATGAGCCAAGAAAGTCAAGAGAATTGGAAATTAGCAAGTTGGTTGATGGTGGTTAGCCAGATGGATTCATCTGATCAAAACTGGGTCTCCCTAGACCCTATCTCCTACAATTTTCACCATATTAAAATGATCCCAAGAGAAAACTTACTCTGAATGACATTCTAAACAACTTTCATGTTGAGACCTAGAGCTAGTTTTGCTTGGAAAATCATTTTCTATGTTGAAACATTATAGGTCATTTTGTCTAAACCTTAATTTGAAAGATTTCCAAGTTGCACAATCAAATTCAATGTGTCTACTACAACTTTGATGTTTGGAGTGGGAGATAATTCAACTTATTTGAGCATGTGATATGAGGTTACATTATAGGTCACTTTTGACCTATACCATTGATCAAGTGATTTTTCCAAACTTCAAAAATGCATAACTCTATCATTTCAAATCCAAATGATATGAAATTGGTGACCATTTTGAAGGTCTTTGAGATAGCTACAACTTTCATGAAGATACTTTTCTCATTTGAAGCTCATATAAAACGTTAAGCAAGGTGGAATATTGAGACATATGGCTTGACACTTAGAAAAATTTTGATATGTCAAAAATTTCCAAACTTCCACCTCAAATTTCTCCAAGTTCCAAGCTCAAAATAAAAAAGTGTTGAACATGAAAGTTGTTCCTCTTGATCTCACCTTTTCAAAGAACCCAAATTCATTCATTTTGACAAGAAATTCATAGGCCGTGCATGGCTTAAACAGAGTGACATCACTTGGCAAGGATCAAACTTCAAACATCAATGTGCATTTACCTTGCAATCCAAGCTTAGTTCAGAGCATTTGATGTTCATTTGTGGACCTCAAGCAATCATTTCATGGGCCTGTGCACGCCCATGCACACTTGCATCACCATTTTCCAAAATTGGAAAGTGAATTTGAAGGTGCAACTATCAACCATTTCAGCTATAAATAGAGCTTCAATTGCTCAGAAATTGACACACATTGGCGCCAGCTTTGATCCCCCATTTCAAACCCTCACATTGAAAAGGATAAGCCTGAAAAATTCTCTTTAATTTGAGCTTGAATCTACACTGTTTTGGAATTCAATTCTCCAGGAATCCATAGCTTTTTAACCATTCAATCCTTCTCCTGCAAGCAAGTGGAGTGAGACCAAGCACAAGCAAGATCAAGATCCATTGAATCCAGACCTATATTGAAGGTATTTTCCAGAAATTTTGAACTCTTCGATTCTCTCAAATTCTTGCTCAATTCCATTGATTCTTTGGTTGTCTGAAGTCCTACCAATGTAGGCAAGAAGATTTAGTTGCTTTGAGGCCAAATCGAAGCAACTCAGTTCATGTACCTCAAATTTCAACTCCATGTATCTCTCAATATACTTGGAGTTGGAGTGAATGGAGGTCAGATTCGAGCTCAGTGCCATTTTTTCTTTAAGATCATGTCCTTGTTTTTCATTTTGGTGATGGTTCATGGTGGACCAGTCCGATGAGGTCCACCGGAGAAGATCACCGGAGCTCTGGCTCCGGCGATGAGTTGGCAAAGCTCTGAACCACATGATCCGTTCCTTTTGTTTTAATCTTGATCGTTGGTTTTAATTACCACCTGTGCAGCGCTGTTGACTCAAGTCTGTGTGGAACGCGCGCTAGGGACCATCTGATCTGCCACCTCAATTAATGAGGGAGATCAAATGGTCCACGTATTTTTGATTCTCTAAATTTTTATTTTTATTGCATTATTTTTAATAATTCATATTAAATTCAATATTGATCCAAAAAATATGGGACTTTCACCAAAAAAATTCAAATATTTTTTTCTTTCATATTCTGAATTAAAATTCTTTTTTAGATCATTATTAATATTTTTCATGAATTAATTGATTTTGCATTTGTTTATAATTGTTTAAAAATATTTGTAAATGTCCAAAAATTATGAAATTTTTTATCCAAGGTCCTTTGACCTTGTTTGACGTATGATAAATCTCATGGCCATTTCTTTGGTGTTTTGATGAGATTTTAGGATTTGGACAAACCATATTTGATTTAAATGCACTATTTTATTATTTTTAATTGAATAAATTTCAATTATTTTTGTTGACCACTTGTATTGACTTGTTTGAGTTTGCTTATTGTTGTTGAGCCTTGGTCAAGGTTGATTTGACTTTGTCAAATTAATATCATTGGATTTAGGGGATTGATGGAATATACATTCCATCTCCCAAAATGAATGAATGATATTAATTTGGTAAAAGTCCTCCTTTGATCAATTTGTGATTTCATTCATCCCCTTCCCCCTTCATATCATTCCTCTTATTCATTCATTCACTCCATTTGGCCTATGACATCTTAAAGTCCTAATGCTAGTTGATTGAAAAATTGACATGAGTATAGATGAGATTAGGCCACACCTTGTGCATATTTTTTGTGTGTGGTATGTTTCATGAGCATAGTTCATTATACTATGTCTCTAACATGCATTAACACCAAAATTCTATTGTCTGGCCTCAAATAGTTGTGACTTCTACATAAGTCCAATTACAATTGCTTAACATAGCGCTAAATTTGTGACATAAAAGGCATAAGCATTCTAGTTAGTGAGATTGTAAGTCTCCCCACTTTCATGGTATTGTGTGGAAACTTGGCCTTCTTTCCTTCCTTTGGAAGATGTTCTGGTTCAAGGATCGTTGCTTGTGATAAGTGAGTTGAGTGTTCTCCAAAGAATGTCTTGAAATGAAAAGCAAAAGCAAAACAAAACTAACTTCTAACCTACTAATTACTAAATTTTAATTTCAAGCTTTTACTTTAATAGAATTTACTTTTAGCACTCTATTTCATTTGCCATTGTCCATATCATTCTAATTGTTTATCTTAATGTAATTTTCACTTTGTCCATTTGGACCATATTGGTGATATAGTTTGTTTGTATATACTTTGCTTGTTTGTGTGGTCTTTGACCATCAATGTACATAATAACAATAAAAACCCTAAAAGACTTTTGTGTGGACTATTGGCTTGATCTTGGACAAATGGACTTAGAATCATGGTAGCCTCCTTTGCTAATAGACTTGGCCAATGTCAACTTGTTGAAAGAACCAAGTGCTTACAATTTGAATTTCATCTAATGCATCTTTGAAGACCTCTAAGTTCATCTGCAATTTGATCATTGTGAAGCTGTTATTTTGAACTTGTGACTTATGGAATTCATCTGTTATATGGGCTATTTTGAAGAAGATCATGAAAGGGATAAGCTTGGTTGAGGCCATCTTTATTTGATGCCTTGCTCTTTAAGATGATCTAATTGTGCATTTGTGTGTTGTTTGATTCTAAAAGTCCAAGGGAATTCTGGGTTTCTATTGACATACTTGTCTATTGGATTGCTACCCATTTGGTGAGATCTTTTCAACTCTAAACTTTTAATTTTTTGACATAGGATAGTCTCTTCATCTTCTCCCCATTTCTTTAATTTCAAAATCTCTCCCTCCATTTTTCAAAATTTTCTTTGTGTGAACAACTTTTGTTCTAAACTTTGACCACTTTTGCAAAAAGATAGAAACTTTGGCCTTATGCCATTGCATTTTCAAACTTCTTTTCTTAAATCAAACTTGTAAATAAACTTAACTATATTTGATTTAAACTTTCAAAAAGCCAAAAAGAACTAACTCATTCAAACCATTTTTACGCCTTTGTGCCTTTCAAACTTAATTTTTGGTTAAAAGCAATACACCCACTTTGAAATTTGTATCACGAACTACGAGGTTTTGATTCCTCATTCTTATGTTGGTACGTAGGCACAAGTCCGAAGGACTTGTCAAACACAAAAATATAATTAATGAATTATTTTCTCATCCCCCCATTCTATTTGTTTGTAAACATCACTTTGTACAAAATACACATGCAAACAAAAAGGGCTCCCTAGGAGTACCTATGACACTTTGGGTGCTAACACCTTCCCTCTGTGTAACCAACCCCCTTACCTGTGATCTCTTACTTTTATTAGTTTTTATTTGAAAACTTCTTACTTTTTGGGTTTTGTGCGTACTTTTTCCCTCTTCCCTTGGAAACAATAAAAGCGCGGTGGCGACTCTTGTTAATTGATCTCTAGCTTGTCAATAGCTTGATGATCATGAATTTCCCGCTACAGTAGGCACAAGTCTGAAGGTCTTGTCAAACAAAAAAAATATAATTAATGAATTCTTTTCTCATCCCCACACTATATTTATTGCAAACATCTTTTATACCCAAAACACATGTACACACAAAAAAGGGCTCCCTAGGATTATCTAGGACACTTTGGGTTATAACACCTTCTCTATGTGTAACCAACCCCCTTACCTGTCATCTCTGGCATTTTATTAGTTTTGATTTGAAAACTTCTTGTCTTTGGGTTTTTTGCGTACTTTTCACTTTTCCCTTGGAAACAATAAAAGTACGGTGGCGACTCTGGTTTTACTGATGTCTGATGGTCATGAATTTACCACTACACAGTGGACAAACTACCTATGGCTTGGGGAACATCTAAATATCACCCTATCGGCAACATACTTGGAGACATCACAAAAGGCGTAAAAACAGGCTCCAAGATAAGTAAATTTTTTTATCACATTGCGTTCGTTTCACACGTTGAACCTAAAACTCTGAAGATGAATTACTTGATGAGCATTGGATTATGGCCATGCAAGATGAACTAAACCAATTCAAAAGAAATAATATTTAGGACCTTGTTCCTCATCCCAAAAATCATCAAGTAATTAAAACTAGATGGGTATTTAGAAACAAACATGACGAAAATAGAGTGATAACCTAGAATAAAGTCGGACTAAGGGCTCAAGGTTATAACCAAGAGAAGGTCATTAATTATGAGGAGACTTATGTTTTAGTTTCTCGCCTCGAGGCAATAAGCCTTCTACTGGCTTATACTTACTCCAAAGATTTCAAGTTATTTCAAATGGACGTGAAATGTGTGTTCCTTAATGGCCATATTAATGAGGAAGTGTATGTGGCTCAACCTCCTAGTTTTGAAAATCACGAGTATCCTAATCATATTTACAAACTAAAGCGAGCTTTGTATGGTCTCAAACAAGCACCTAGGGCCTGATATGAGCGACTAAGTACGTTTTTAATCGATCAAGGATACTCTAGGGGAAATGTGGGTACTACACTTTTCATTAAGCGTCAAGGAAAGCATACTCTTCTAGTTCAAGTTTATGTCGATGATATCACTTTTTAATTCAATAAGATGCAACTTGTCAAAGATTTTTCTAAGCTCATGCAGGGTGACTTTGAGATTATTATTATGGGGAGTTGAATTACTTTCTTGGGCTTCAAATCAAGCAACTCAATAAAGGGATATTTTGTGTGTCAAACCAAATATTTTAACGGACTACTAAAGAGATTTGGTATGGAAGATACAAAGTCGATTGACACTCCAATGCCTACAAATGGAAACTTGGAAAGGAATGAAAATGGTAAGGATGTTTATGTGAAGAAGTATAGAGGTATGATTTGTTCTCTTCTATATCTCATTGCATCTAGGCCGGATATTATGTTTATCGTGTGTATGTGAGCTCGCTATCAATCAGCCCTAAATAATCTCATTTAAAAGCCGTAAAACATATTCTTAGGCATCTTCACGATACTTCTAATTATGGGATTTGGTATTCTAAGGGAAGCGATTGTAATTTGGTTGGTTATACCGATTCTGATTTGGGCAATTGAAAATCAGATAGGAAGAGTACTAGTGGAACTTGCCACATGTTTTCAATTTGATTAGTAAGTTGGCATAATAAGAAACAGGTTCTCGTTGCTTTGTCAATTACCGAGGTGGAATACATAGTGACCGATAGTTGTTGTGCTCAAATTTTGTGGCTCAAACAACAACTACTTGATTTTTATATTAAACTACAACATATTCCTATTGTGTGCGAAAACACTAGTGCTATTAATCTAACCAAAAATACGGTGTTACACTCTCGCACTAAACATATTGATATCCGTCACCACTTCCTACGTGACCATATTGAGAAAGAAGACGCCGTATTTGAGCATGTTGATAGAAAAAGTCAACTTGCGGATATCTTTACGAAACCTCTTGTGACCGAACCATTTTTCAACATTAGAAGGGAATTAGGGATACTTTATATCTCAAATCTTGCCTAAATATGATTTGTTGCATGCCTTTATATAATTTTTCTCTAACTTTCCTTGGAAGTTCAATTACGTAAGAGTGCATCCGTCATCAATTCAATACCGAGTTAATATTTTTCTATTTTCCCTTTTGTAACTAAGATTTTACTTTTTCTTATATTCCAAATGATTGATATTCTTAATGTATGAAATATTCATGAATACTCACTTCCAAAAATATCTATTGATGTATGCAAATTTATATGCTTATGGTGACTTTGTGATATTCTTTTTTCATGCTTGAAATATGCTCTTGGTGCATTGGCTTGTTATCTATTCTTGCATGAAATATGTTTGAACATGTTATAATGTTGGCAAAATTCTTGTTGGGTGTCATTGTTATGATAACATCTATATTTTTGGTTTTTTTGGTGGTAAATCTATATATCCAATTGCTAGAGCACATGTGTGTGCAGCATTTCGGGAGCACCAAAGACATATGTCACATAATCATGTCGCTTTTGTAGAAACTCAATAGTTTTTGGTTACACTGTATCCTTCACCTTTCATGTTTGTGTTGTGTTATTTGGCATAAGTTGTGGGAACCATGTTATATTGTTGCTTGATATGATTTTATTTATGTTTAGGAATTCTTTTTCAATATGTAAATCATTCTATGTGAGTGCTATCATATTGATGTTCTTATCTTTGCAAAACGCATATGTGTGTCATATTGGTTTATGTGTGATTTAATGTACTTCTCATGAATTGCTTCATTTCTTTTTGATATGAAGCAATATGAAGTTAGGATGCATATATTCAGGGGGAGCCTTTCATTGAAACACATAACATCGTCTCAAGTTTTTCCATCATCAAAAAGGGGGAGTATGTAAGTGAAACTTTCCGTTAAATGTATCTTGCATGATGTGAAAATTAGGATACTTTAGTGTTAATGTATATTGGATGGTATCCTCTGAGTCTCTATGTGCATCTTAGCATTAGGAATTATATAACTATTTGGAAACAAGTTTGACAAAGGTTTCATGCATAAAAAGTGCACCAAAAATAGTTTTTTTTTTGAAAAAATGAACTATAGGTCGACACATGCATATAATAGGTCGACACATAGAAGAAATGTTTTTCTATATGTCAAGACATCCGCTGTATAGGTCGACACATGTACTGCAGTATTAAAGCTTATAGGCTTTGTTAGATGTTCCACCTCTACAGGTTGGCACATAGGCAACACGATGCATGACCTATACAGGTCGGCCTATGCGTTGAACAGTTCGGCACATAGCTTACACGGGTCGGCCTATGCAACGAAAATTTCCAAAATTTCACAATTTTTCTCAAATATTTTACATTCATTTTTCCTATAAACATGCATGCATATAAATACTTCATACATGCATCATTTACTAGTAAGGTTTCAAGTGAGTAAAACATATACGAAATTGAGATTTCAAAGCATTCTCATCATCTCCAACCTCTCTTTTATGCATACACACAATCAAACTATACATAATCTTTTTTTGATTGGGTTCCATCTAGATTTGGATTGATAACATCCAATTTAGGTTTGTTGTACTGTAAAATTGGGTTGAGAACTTTGAGGGTTTCAAATCAGAAAACCAAGGTGGGTTTTTTTCAAGATCTTTCAGGGTTTGAAGGTTTTGGACAAGATTTCTCAATCCAGATCCGGTCGAGTAAAGTATTTAATGAACATGAGGTTTTTGCAAAGGAGTAGCGTTAGACGGTGGTCTGCATTGGTAAATATTGGGTTTCAACAAGTGCGTGTTTGGGATTCGATCGAGTGAAAGCTTTGAAGAAAAAGGGGTTTCTTGCAAAGAAGAAGCGTGAGACAGTGAATCAAAGCGACATTATTTGTTACTTGATAAAGATTTAGTCAAGGTAAGAAAAAGTGGTAGAATAGGCATCAAGCCTAGGGTTTGTAGGGTTAGATTGCTACATCTCTCTTGTACACATACATTTTCAAAGTAAGATATATTACACAATCTCAATTCGCATTCAAATTGAGGACAGAAGTACCCGTAGCAACGTCGATTGGGGAACTTCCTAAAAAAAATCCTCGTGTAATCTCTCTCTCTCTCTCTCTCTCTCTCTCTCTCTTTTATTTTCGGTTTGCAAATTGTTGATTTCATAGATCGTTTGATCAAATTGTTTGGATAATAATTTTTGATTACATTTTGAAATTGGTGTTGTTGAATTGATCGCAAACCTTTAGGTTGTGATTGGATTTTGAGATCAACAATATCACATAAACTCCAAACAATATTGACCGCACACTAAGTGTTCGACAAATTGCTTTAATTGATTTTTTATTTTGAATTATCACTGGAAGTACACTTTCCTTATTACTTTGCATTCAATTAGTTGTGATCAGTTCTTGTTGATCTATTTGTGAATCATTATCACTACTACGCATATCATAGATTTTTGATAGCGGGTTCTGTTAGACAATTTTTGATCCGATATATTTTAAAGTTGCTTCCGCGCCATAAATTTTTAAACCTATTTTTTTCAAAGTTTTTAACTCGGGATCTATTCACCCCCTCTAGAGATAAGGCTACCGTCTAACAGTGGTTGGATTATTTTCCATTCATTTTGAGGAACCTCTTACTGATCAGCCTCATAGTAATAAAGTTGCTTTCTGATCCCTTTCACTTGAGAATAATGTTGTTTTGTATGATCCTTTTATTTTACTTGAGCATGATTGGGTAGTGGTCTAGTGTGATAGAAATAAGAATCTTGCGCCAGATAGTTTTAATTTCTCCTTCTTGAGAAGATTTTGGAAACTACTTAAAAAAAATTTGGGGTTATGTTTGATTAGTTCCACCACTTTGCCCCTCTTCCATAACTATCATATTATCTTGTGATCTTAATTCCAAAGGTTGATTCACATTCTCATTTGGGTGACTTTTGGCGTATCTCTCTGATAAGTTCTCTTTATAAGTTTATCACTAAGGTGTTGGCGACCAAGTTAGCAATGGTTATGGATAAGCTTGGTTCCCCTAATTAGTTGATGTTCTTTAAAGGAATGTTGTTGATTAATGGGGTGGTGTGTGTGAATGATTTGGTTCAATTGACCATGAAAACCATAAAACCCTGTCTCATTTTATAAGTTGGATTTTGAAAAGGCATATGGTTGAGTTAGTTGGAGTTTTTTTTTGGTTTATATGCTTATTAGATTTGATTTTAAGGATAAATGTAAATCTTGAATGAATGCTTGTATGTTTTTCTATGGGGGGGGGGGGTCCTTTGGTCACATTATAAGGTTTTTTCTGCTATGACTCTTCTTGGCATAAAACTGGAGGGTTCCTCTAATTGGTTTATTGATATTCTTACTAAGAGAGAGGGAATTGGTCTTTTTATGTCTATTGGGGAAGATACCTAGGTCGAGCGAATACCTCTAGGTTGTTAGGAATTTTTGACTAAGATGTCTTTGCGAGGTTAGTTTGTGAGAGGGTCTGGTTCTAGTTTAGAATCTAAGGTGGAGAAAATCCTTTTTTTCTTATGAGTCGAAGCTGGTTGTCAACCTTCTTCCAATTTTTAAAGGTTCGACCTTATCCATGGATACATATATATGGTGGTGGATTCATGCTAACGATAATGTGTATCCGATTGCCATGTCTTACACTATTCTCTTGGAGAAAACTCCACCTACCCATCTTACTCTTTTTAGTGTTGATTTGATGATTGCTCTTATCTGGGTGAGTTAGTCTCCGTCTAAAATGGTTGTGTTCTCCTGAAAAATTTTGCAAGACAATATTTGTACTAGAGAGAACTTGTTCAAGCATGGTGTTATAGACCAGGAATGGATCTCTTATGTTGTATGTAGGATGTCTAAAAAGTTGAATTTCTCATCTGCTTGTGATCTATGAGTTAGTCGCGACTGTGGGGTATAAAATCTTTTGGCGGTTAGGGTGTTTACTAGTCCTTCCAAGGGATTTTACGTGTCTTTTTGAGTTTTTATTTCGTTGGGAATAGGGTCTATGGTTAGAGGTGGACTCACCATGATTTGGCATTTAGTTGTTTGGACGATATGGAAATTCCATAATGTTAAAAATCTGGTTCCCCAATTAGCATGAAGGACATGAAAGATAAGCATTTTCTTGGTTTGAAAATGGTATATTGGCACATCTATTGCCAACTCATGTGATTTCTCTTCTTGACTAGAGAACTTTACCCTTCGTCTGAACAAATGACGACTTGAAAGTATATAACATTTTCAAGTGGCTGAGTGTATGATTTTATTGAAGGTCTATGTTTTTGCTGATGGTGGTATTCAATGAATTGAGTTCTAGCCATTTTCTCCTTGTTGAGGACAGTGTGTATTTCTTTGTCAATTTTTTCTCTCTGCTTTCTAGCATGTGTGTTCAGTTAGCTTTCTCTAACTTTAGTTTTTGTCACTTTTGCCCAATACCAGGTGAGAGCAACTTTTTCTCCCCAGCGGATTCGTTTTCATGTTTCCTTAGGAAGTATATCCTTGATATGTTCATCCTATCCGATAACGAATATTTTCTTCCCCTGCTTTGAGTTTATCCTTGATATGTTCATCTTAACCGACGACGGATATTCTCTTTTTGATTTTCTACCCACTAAAAAGGTAGTTGTAATCCCTATTTCTTCCCCAGAGAGTTAATCCTTGATATGTTCATCCTAACCGATGACGGGTTTCCTTCTCTTTGCGGTCTTCTGCTCAGTAACCAGTAGTTGTAAATCCTGCTTTTCCAGAGTTTATCCTTGACATGTTCATCCTAAACGATGATGGATATCCTCTTGGTGGTATTCTATCCAGTAACTGATAGATATAATTCCTACTTTCCCCTCTGAGTCTATCCTTGATATGTTCATCTTAACCGATAATGAATATTCTCTTGTTGGTATTTTATCCTGTATTCGATAGATGAAATTCCTACTTTTTCAGGCAGTTTATCCTTGATATGTTCATCTTAACCGGTGACGAATACCCTTCCTAATTTCCCCAGGCAAGTCTATCCTCTATATGTTCATCCTAACCGATGACGAATTTTCTTTCCTCTGAGTCTATCCTTGATATGTTCACTTTAACCAGTGACAGATATTCTCTCCCTTTGGTCTTCTACCCAGTAACCGGTAGTTGTAAACCCTATTTTAGCTTATCCCCAGCAGTTTATTCTTACCCAGTAACTGGTAATGAATATACCTTTTGGTTGCCCTCACCGAGTCATCCTTGATATGTTTACCCTAACCGGTAACAGATGTCCTCCCTATTAGAATTTGTTATCCCCTTGCCCACTAACCGGTAAGGGATAATAGATCTCTGCTACTCCTGTGTTGAAGACCTGTTCTTCCCTATATGAGTTTGAGTGCGCATTTCCTAAGTGAAATCGCTGTTTCCTGTTTGGTTCGAGTATTTCAGCTTTTCTGATCTACCCGTTTCCCCTGCAGACGTTCCTTTTACTCCCCGGATGAGTCTTTTCATTGATTTATTTTCATAGAATTCCACAAGTCCCCCAGCAGTTTTAAAGTCGTAGCTTGGCCTATGCACAATCTTTTTCCCCCAGAGTCTCTGTCTCCCTAGTGAGTGTTCCTTATGGAATGCATTATACTCTAGCGGACTTTCGGTCTCTCCGAATTCTTTTCCTTTGTGGAAGTATATTACCCGCAGAGATTTATTATAACATTCATACCATATGCATCATGAGGTCTCTTAGGGACCAAAATTTGTCTCTATATGTTTTTATTTAAGCCCATTCTACTGAGTCGGTGCGAAGATTTTAACCTTCATCTCCTAAGTTAGAACGTCCTTAAATAGAGACAAATTTTGGTCCCTCATGTTATTTCTCATCATAGATTTTAACCTTCATCTCCTAAGATCCCTCATGTTATTTCTCATCATATGCATTAGCATTGGGATCATACCTTGGCATCCTCCTTACCCCTTATTCATTGGGTTTGCATTGGGAGAGATCACCAAGCACCATTTGATTGTATCATACTTTGTATTTTATCATTTACTAACCAAAATACCAAAAATATGTCATTGTATAGTTTGACTCTTTTTGTAGGTAGTGCACATGCTCACCTTTGATCTATCAAGCTCATATCTAGGGTTTAAGACCCTCATTGCAAGGAGGTCAATCAAGAATTGATCTACTATGGCTCTAACCATCATATATGGTTCCCTATGATCTTCACATGTTATTTTGATCAAGAAATCTTCAAGAGTTTGGAGTTTGTTTGCCTTGGAAACCCTAATTCATCTAGGTATCTTGTGTAACTTCTTCAACAAGATTCTTCAACAATTGATCAAATATTTTAAGGTATACTTCACATTTTATCATCTTATGAATATATGATCTTCCATGAATCCCAAAAGTCAAGAGAATAGCAAGCTAGCAAGTTGGTTCATGGTGGTTGACCAGAGGAGGTCAATTGATAAAAATTGGGGTTACCTAGACCCTATCTCCTATAATTTATGTCATATGAAAATAATTCCAAGAAGAAAGTTACTCTAAATTACATTCCAAACAACTTTCATGTTGAGGTCTAGAGCTAGTTTTGGTTGGAAAGTCATTTTTTATGGTGAAAGATTATAGGTAATTTTGTCTAAATTAGAGGTCAACTTCCCAAGACCATAACTTGCTCAATTTTCATGAGATGAAAGCTATTCAAGTTGAATTACAAAATTCAAGATGTATACTTCAACTTTGATGTTTGGAGGAATAGAAAATTCAACTTTTAAATGCATGTGATATGAGGAGAAATTATAGGTCATTTTGGACCCATGCCATTGAACAAGTGATTTTCCTCAACTTCTAAAATGCATAACGCCTTCATACTAAAACCAAATGAAGTCAAATTTGTGACCATTTTGAATGAATTTGAGATAGATACAACTTTTATGAAGGAACTTTCCTTATTTGAAGCTCATATAAAAAGTTAGCCAAGGTGGAAGAAGTGAACATATGGTTTGACACTTAGATTTTTTTTTGATATGTTTGATTTTCCAAACGTGCACCTCAAAATTCATCATGATCCAAGCTTCTAATGAAAAAGTGTTCAACATGAAAGTTGTTCCTATTGATCTAACCTTTCCAAAATATCCAATTTCATCCCATTTGGACAAAGTATGAGTGACCTGCGTATGGATTAAAGATGGATGACCATTTGGCATAATTGAACTTGCATCTTCCATACACAAATGCATGGCTTACTAACATGACTTCATCAATGTTTGTACATGATTTTGGACCTGATTGAATGATTACATGGGCATGTCACATGCCCATGCATCCATGAAAAGTGAAGTTGCTATTTTTGAAATTTTGAAACAAGTGTGCAAATAACAATGCCTTGGCTATAAATAGAGACCCTTTCACTCAGAATTAAGGACACTTGCGCGCCAGTTTTGAATCCCCAGCCCTAAATTCTCTCATTCAAAGGATAACCTTGAGGATTTCCATTGGAAATCAAGTTTTAATCTCCACTATTTTGAGATTCAAATCTCCAAGAGTCCTGCTTCCTTTTTGATTCAATTCTACTCTATCAAGTATCCAAAGCGAGGCTAAGTGAAATTGGAAGCAAAATCGTGGTCATATGAACCTGCAGTGGAGGTGATTTTCTCATTTTTTTTTCTTTTCTTAGATTCTCACTCAATTCTCCATAATTCTTCTTGATTTTTGGTTGTCTTAAGTCCTACCAATGTAGGCAACAAGATCAAGTTGCTTTTAGGTCAAATCGAAGCAACTCAGATCATGAACCTCAAAATTCAACTCCCTATATCTTTCGATATACTTAGAGTTAGATGAAATTGAGGCCAGATTCGAGCTCCTGAGCATTTTTACTTTAAATTCATGTCCTCCTTTTTTATTTTGGGATGGTTGAAGGTGGACCAGTCCAGTGAGGTCCACCGGAGAAGAAGACCGAAGTTGTAGCTCTGGCGGTGCGTTGGCATGTCTCAGACCATAGGATCTTCTCATTTTGTTTTAATCTCACGCGTTGGTTTTTGATTACCACTTGTACAACGTTTTGACTAGAGTCTATCATGGAACGCGCGCTGAGATCCACTTGGTCTGCCACCTCAATTAATGAGGGAGATCAAGTGGTCCACGCTTTTTAGCATTTTCTGATTTTCATTTTATTTGACTTATTTTCATTAATTCATATTAATTTTAATATTGATCCAAAAAATATGATACTTTCACCAAAAAAATTTAAATAAATTTCTCTTTCATTTCCTGAATTAAAATTATTTTTTGGATCATTATTAATATTTTTCATGATTTAATTGTTTTTGTGCATATTTTTAATTGTTTAAAAATACTTTTAAGTTTCCAAAATTAATGAATTTTTTTCTCCCAGGTCCTTTGACTTTGTTTGACCTATGATAAATTTCATTGCCATTTATTTGGTGTTTTGATGAGGTTTTAGGATTTTGACCAACCATAATTTAATTTAATGTTTTTTTAATTAATTTTAATTGTTTAATTGCAAATAATTTGTTTGGAGCTATTTGTATTTGACTTGTTGAGTTTGACTTGTGTTGTTGGGCATTCGTCAAGGTTGATTTGATTTTGTTGAGATAAAATCATTGGATTTAGGGGATTGATGAAATGTACATTTCATCTCCCAAAATGAATGAATAATTTTAATTTGATAAAAGTCCTCCTTTGAACAATTTGTGTTGATTCCATTTCCCCTCCTTCTTCATCTCAATCTCATTCTCTTCTCATTCATTTCATGGACCTATGATATCTCTATATCCTAAGTCTAGTTGATTGCAAAATCAACATAAGTATGAATGAGATTAGGTCCACCCCTTTTGCATTTACTTTTAAGTGTGGTATGTTTTAGGAGTCTGGTTCATAATACCATATCTCTAACATGCATTAACACTAAAATTTCTATTGCCCTACCTCAAATAGTTGTGACTTCTACATAAGTCCAATTATGATTGCTTAACATAGCGCTAAATTTTGACACAAAAGGCATATCATTCTAGTAAGTGAGATTGTAAGTCTCCCCTCTTTCATGGTATTGTGTGGAAACTTGACATTTTTCCTTCCTTTGGAAAATGTCTTGGTTCAAGGATCCATGCTTGTGAATAATGGGCTAATGCCAACTTTCATGAAACCAAGTGCTTGTGAAGTAAACTTCCATCTGATGCAAATATTGAAGATCCATTAGAGTTCATCTGCAACATGATTTTAATGAAGCTGTTACTTTGAACCTGTGTCTAATGCCTATCTCTGAATTCATATGATACGTGGGAGATTATGAAGAAGATCATGAAGTTGGTAAGCTTGGATGTGGCTATCTTTATTTGATGCCTTGTTCTTCACCTTGCTATTGTGTGTATTGATATTGCTTGATTCTAAAGTCCAAGGAAAAATTGGTTTCTATATGACATTCTTGTCTATTGGATTGCATCTCATTGGTCATATCTTTTCAACTCTTAACTTTTAATTTTTGCTTAGGATTAGTCTCTTCATCTCCTCCCACTTCTTAAATTTCAAATCTCTTCCCCCTTTCAAAATCTTCTTTGCTTGTGATTTCTAAACTTAGACTTTATTGCAAATTAGAAGCTTTGGTCTTACGTCAATGCATTTTAAAACTCTTTTCTTAATCAAACTTGTAAATGAAACTAGTCATATTGACTTAAAATTTCGAAAGCCAAAAAGAACTAACACTCATTCAAATCTTTTAGGTCTTTTGTGCCTTTGTTAAACTTAAATTTTTGTTAAAAGCAATGCACTCACTTTGAAATTGATACCACGAACTACGAGGTTTTGATCCCTCATTTTTATGTTTGTACGTAGGCACAGGTCCGAAGGTCTTGTCAAAGACAAAAATATAATTAATGAATTCGTTTCTCATCCCCGCACTCTATTTAATGCAAACATCATTTTATACAAAAAACATATGCACACAAGAAAAGGCTCCCTAAGAGTACATATGACACTTTGAGTGTTAACACCTTCCCTCTGTGTAACCAACCCGCTTACTTGTAATCTCTGGCATTTTATTAGTTTTGATTTGAAAACTTCTTATCTTTGAGTTTTGTTCGTACTTTTCCCTTTTGCCTTGGAAATAATAAAAGCGTGGTGGCGACTCTGGTTTTATTGAAGTTAAGTTTATCCATATCTTAATGTTCATGAATTTACCGCTACAGAACCCTACATGAGCCGCTAACAATATGTTGAAATGCGTAACAAGTAAATCATATAGTAGCTAAATCAGAGGCTCCCTCAACATTAAAATGATACACCACCGAAGCTACCACGATCCTTAGAGTCAAAGTATATCAAAGATGCCTCAAATTGAATAGTTAGAGAAACCAACATCCATAATTAATCTCTCTGAGAGAAACCTCATAGATTTGAGAGAGTAATATTTCGCAGATCGATGGCGAGAACAACATCAAAAGTGTAGCAAAAAAGAAAAAAAAATAGATATTCTTAAATAAGACACTCCTTATAATTTTCTTCTTTATGAACCATTGTAATGGAAATTGAACACACCTGAGACAATGAGTTTCACAGATGAAAGGTGAGGAAAGATTAAGACAACGACAATTCAAAAAAATTAAAAAATGGTGGATGGTTTCAACATGTTTCAATATGTTTAATTGTTAGGGTTCCACGTGAGATACACACAAAGAGGTGAAAAGGCTCGTCCGTGTCTCAAAAAATAAAAAACATAACATGATTTAATTTTTTTTTAAAAAGTCCACAAAAAATAGACAAATTATTAAGTTAAATTAAAAATAATAAAATAATAAAATTAGCATAAAAATAGTTAAAATGAATAAAAAGAGGAAAGTGAAACGTGAGATATGTTATAAATTTGACTAACTTAAGTAAAAATCGGCGGTTGAAACCGACATATGGCCTATTGGATTACATCGTTTTTCTAAGCCGACACAATTTACCCGATTTTTTGTAGTGTATATTTTCCTAGAAACTCGGACCCATGATGGTTTTTATGAACTTGCACCTTGAAAAGACGTTTTAGGTAATAGCCATGATGACGGTGATGTCAGCTTACAACTTTGAATAGTGGTGAAATTTCAAAAATGCCACCTGTCTCTCAAAATGAATCGAAAGTGGTATTTATGGGGGGCAGTCTGTTAGCCAAGAAATTTCTACACAAACATAAGGCAAGATTTCATGCCTTTCGACCAGGGACATTAGGGAGAAACCTCAACGTTCAACATTTTTGAGGATTTGGTTTGGGACTTCGCAATTTTTTTAAAAGTTTGATTATTCACCAATTCGACATATCGAAGGAGGTTCGACTAAAGAAAATTCCAAATCAAATCAAATAATTGTAGGTCTTATCAAGAACACCAAAGACACATGGGGATCATTCGAAGACAGACAAATCATGCAAATGTGACGTGTCGGATGGAAGATAGTTGAACGTTGAAGAAAGTTAGTTTCATAATACTATAAATAGAGAATGTAGTGTTAGGACTCAAAGTGAAAAAATTATTGTAAACTTCAATACAAACTCAAAGTACTCATACGTAGCGAGAAACGAATCTCTAAAGAAAATGTACTTACGTACCAATTTTTACTTATGCAAATAAAGTTTTCTTTCATGTTATCTATATTTACTTGTTTTTATTTTCATTCAAGTTACTATTTCAACTTAGTCGAAATTACTGATATGTTTACTTTTAAACTCAAACTTTTTTCAAAGTAGTTAACGCAAATTAATGCACACTTTCTTTTTCAAAAAATTTAGCACAATATGTCCAAAAATCTACTAGTTTAGTCTTGCGAACAATAAATTTAAAATTAAGTAATTTTTTTTTCAAAATCATCGATAAACTATTAGAAAACATCTTAAAGAGACTCACATAATCTAAGTAAATTTTGAGGTGATAATTTTTCAAAATCTTAAAATAACAAAATATAACGACTAATTCAAAATTAATTGATTGATCAATTGATGTTTAGAATGTGGGGGATATAGAATACTATCATAGCATTACAAAATCTCTCTTTATAGTAACACTTTCAACTCTGATTTTGTTCCATTGTCGCCACTAATTCTCGCAGTCACATATATGCACCATACAATAGCTTCCCAAAAAATTATGCACCACAAAATTTGATAAAAATAGATACTATATCATATAATAATTTGTCAAATATAGGTTGTATAGCTCTAGCTCTAGCTCTAAATTAGGTAAGCTAATTGAGTTTAAAGAAGAGTGAATGATGAATATTTATCAATTTAAAGTCAAATTCACTCTTCTCAGAAAATGGATTCCGTGTCGTTGGGCCAACTGAAAGAGGAAGGGTTGATTGGAAACAATCAAGCATAAAATCCAAACAAATCTCATCCAGCTAAGAGATGGTGACTCAATAAAAAGGATCAAATGCTACGTGTCCCACATGTTTATCTTATTTGAGGAATTTATAACAACGTGTCATGTAATGTAACAGGAACTCAAATTCAAATATCTTAATTTTCTTTTCATTATGTTAACAATCATTTTATTGTGTTTTTGTTTTGTTGGCTAGGTTACGTACGGCAAGGAAGAGAGAAAAGTAGGAATAGGATTATAGGAACGTGGAGAATAGCATCACTATTATTTTTTAATAGAGAGTTTGTCCCAAAGTACAACTAATGTTGAGTTTGATGTGAGACACCTGTGTGGTGTAGATGTAATTGTTCCCACTACTGTTTCACTATTTATAACCATTATTTCAAATTATAAGTACAAATTACTCTAATCCAAACATGTTAATATTTGTTGGTGAGAACTTTATCACTCTTATTGGTGTATTTGATTTGAAAGAATAGTTTCAATATTTAGTGCTTGAAAGTGTTGCAGTCAGCAAATCAGAACCACCTTAAAGACTCTAGTCATGTTAGATGTATAGAAATTTGTTAAATGTAACTTCATTTCATATTTTGCATGAATGAGTTGATCCTTTACAAGGTGAAGGATATATATATATATATATATATATATATATATATATATATATATATATATATATATATATATATATATATATATATATATATATATATATATATATATATATATATATATATATATATATATATATATATATATATATATATATATATATATATATATATATATATATATATATATATATATATATATATATATATATATATATATATATATATATATATATATATATATTATTTTATTTTTTTTTTTTTATTTTTTTTATGCTAATGATTTATGGCTACATGTTCAATTTTGCATCGGTATTCTAATGATCATGCAACTCCGTGATGGTGTTGCTTTTTCTAAGTAATATAGCTTATGCACCTTCCTCTAATACTCTCCCACAAGATTAAGGAGGGAAAAAACTGACCACCTTGAGCTTGGTGCGAAGATCTTGAAAGGTCGCAATTTCAAGTGGCTTTGTGAGAGCATCAACAAGTTGTAGTGTATTAGGTAGATGTTGAATCTTCATATTTTTTCAATGTCAAGTTTATGAACAAAGTGTATATCGAGTTCACTGTATTTTGCGTATGCATGAAGAATAAGATTGCGAGACAGCAACACTGTACTCAAGTTATCACATAATAGCGTGTGAGGATAGAATGGCACAATAAGTTCCTTGAGCAAGGATTCCAACCATAAAAGCTATGACGTCGTGTGAACAAGGACACAATACTCAAATTCAGTGCTACAGCGGTCCACGGGAGGTTGCTTCTTAGAGCTCCATGATACAAGATTGAGACCAAAGAAAATACATGAACCAGACGTGGATCGACGGTCGTCAGGGTCGTTGGCCCAGTCAGAATCGCTATATGTACGAAGTGAGAATTTTTTAGCAAACAGGAGCAGGTGGTAGGAGAAAACCATGAATGATAGTGCCACTTAGATACCCTAGAATTCGCTTCACAACTTCCCAATGTGAGTCTAGAGGAGATGACATGAACTGACATGCTTTATTCATTCCAAACATAATATCAAGTCGAGTAAGATACACATATTGCATCGCACCAACAATGAAACGATATAAGTGAGGATCTAATAAGAGGCTCGTGCCATGCTTGCTAACTTTACAGTTGATAAGCATATGAGTTGGAGTACCATTGGCATTCCACATCTTGGCTCGAGAGAGGAGATCACAAATGTATTCGGTTTGAGTGAGTAGGAGGCCACCTATCAAAACTTTTTTGATCTCTATGTCAATGAGATATTCATGAGTGCCCATCTTTTTTAGTGTAAAAGTTGTATGCAAGGAATCAATCAATATGTGGACAAGTGGGGAGGAAGAGCCAGTGATAAGGATATCATCTACATAAACTAATGCATATATAGTGAGAGAGACACCACATATTAACCCAAAACCTCAAGGCATTGGATATATGGGTCTTATCATTTATAAAATGTTCAATAATCACTTTTCCATCCGATGTGGTATTCATACTCCCATTTGATATACCAATAATATCTCCCTCAAGTGTGAGTCCATTGACCTCAACGGAATACGTCGCATGAACACAACACCCTTGTCAGGAAGATTTTTGATACAAAGAGCCATAATTGAACTAGACTATGATACCACTATTGTGTCATGATGGGGTATGTGGATAATCACATCAGACTTTAGGAGAAATCACACAAGTGAGAGAGACATTACATATTAATCCAAAACCTTAAGGTATTGGGTATAAGATCTTTTCATTTATAAAGTGTTCAACATTCAATTTTCCATCCAATGTGGGACTCATACTCATACTTGATATACTAACAATTACTAGAAATAATTGTTGTAACCTTCGGTTGAATTTATTGGGAATTTCTGTTTATTTATTCAAAAAAATTCATGATATATAAAAAATGTAAACATGTAACTGGTGAGGATGACATTTGTGTATAGAAAGTTAAGGTAAGTAATGGTGAGGATGACATTTGTGTATAGAAAGTTAAGGTAAGTAATGTTCTGACTATAGTGAGCTTCGCCACGTATTAAAATTATCAAACAAAATCCAGGACTTCTACATGGTTATAATCTTTACTAACTAGTCTAACTTTGTATCTTTTATGGATCCATTGACTCTATGTTTCACTTTATATGCTCATTTTCTACCCATTTATATGTAAGGCCTTTAAGTTATAATTCTTAGTAGTCAATCAACCTTCAAATTTATTAGTTTCATTATAGGCTTATAACTTTGTCTAGTGTGTGATTGACATAGTAAATACCTTGTGTGAAGGAAACAAATGTGTGAGTGAATGAAAAGATAAAGGATAAGATGTACTTGATATGACGAAGTTTTCTGAATTGGATGACGAATTATCATATACACAGTCAATTAGATAATTTGGAGCTTTTTTTTGCCTCACATATTTATCACTTTGAGATATTTGTGGATTATCTACATTATGTCATGCATCTATTACACTTTCAACTATGGTTGTGGGAATAAGGAAAATTGATTGATATGGTTGACAATACCCCAGAGCATTTTCTGGTAAGTGAGTTAAGTTTACAAATTGAGCATTTATTTTTGGAGTAAAACTTCCTCATATGAGAGAGACAAGTAGTATCAGTCATCTATTCTTTCAACCGAATCAATCATCCTGAGGTATTTTTGTTTCTGCACAAGACATTGTGAACTAGTGAATCACACAAATAATTATATCATGATAAGCTTAGAAACCAAAATCCAATTGATTATAAAATAGGGAACATAAATGACATATGCTGTTGAAAAACCAAATGAAAAGTTTATTTTACCTACATATTTTGTAATAGTATGATGACCATTGGAAAATTTCATGGTCGTGGAAATGATATCACTATAAAAATGAAACTGGTGAAGTGAGGCACAATGTTAAAAGTTTAATAAAAAATTGGTGCTACTTGAAATGACATGATGCTGATGAATGCACAATGTTCACATGAATGAAAAAAGCTGCATATAAGAATAAAGGAATAAATGAATTAGATGCTAAGATAAATGAGATATGTCATGCGCACTTATAAAACAAACATCAAACACAAATTAAACACATCAAAATTATGTTAAATCAAAAAAAGATAAATGAGAATGAAACGATCGTACGTAAGGGTGTTCAGTGGTTTAGGAAAATCCGAACCAAACCAGAATCCAAACCAAATCATAGTGTTTGAGTTTCACATTTTTTTATTTCGAAAAAAAGATCAAACCAAACCAATAAAACCCGATGATAATAGGTCCAGACATTAGATTTCCAATATTCTAACCACAAACCCGTCTATTAGAATCAACCATAATTAAATCTCATGACTCATATCATCATTATAATGGAAACTAGTATCAAACATTCAACTTCAAAATGAAAAAAGTAAAGCTTCATTTATAGACATGTTATGATATTTAATTTGATTTTAATTTGTTATTATATAAATGTTAATGTATTATGCTAACATAGCATATATAGTTGAGAACCTACTTCGTCACCATACTTACCAAAGTATCTAATTGAATATTCAAAATCCTTTGTATTAGATGTTTTTTGTGTTAGATATTTTTGAATCTATTATGAAAAAATTTCTACTCCAATGTTTATAGTTGGACACTATTAATACTATAAATTTTTTTATAGGGTTATGAAAAGTTAATTGTCGTAAATTATTTTATTCAAATATTTTTCAAACTTTTTTAATGTATATGATCAATTCAAATCAAACCAACTTGTTGTTTCTCAGTTCAATTCGATTTGAGCTTTATCAATTTTTTTTTGCAAATCCAATCCAAACGAATTAGTATATTGTAATCAGTTTGGGCATTGAATTCTCTTGAATCCAAACCAAACTGATCCGCGAACACCTCTAATCATATCAATTAGATGATATAGGTCTTAACTTGTTGTACATGTACTGGTTAGTAAACGATAAAACTTAGCAAAAACATAATACAATAAAAAAATAACGATTGGATATGTCTTTCTTTGTAGGTCTGGAAAGAAATTTCCAAACACTTCTTAATAAGATATAAAATAAAGTTAAACAACACATGTTCTGATTAGTGATATAAATGGATATTCATGGGTCGGATCATATGATATATGTGTCTGTCTCGTTGAATAAATGTGATATCTGCATCCGTCCCATATTCGTGCGGATATCCGCTATGCGGGTAATTCATGGGTTTTAAGGTACCCGTGGATATTTACAAATATCCATGGATAATCTTTTTTTTTTAATTATTTTTTGGAAAAAAAATATTTTCAACTTCTTTTAAAGACAAAATAAGTTATTATCACATAACATCCAAACAATTCGCTCTCAATTTAACAACAAAATTTCATCACATTAATTTTCTTCTTTTACACCTAAACATAATAACATCCAAACATAATATTCATACATTTAATTTTTAACCAAAATAAATGAAAGTTATTGTGATTGTGAGTTATGGTAGAAAAGCGGAAGACGAAGGAGTAGGAAAGAAGGCACTACTTGGACGAGGAAATGACAATACTAGTTGGTTGGACGGTGGAATTGTTGAAGTGAGGTCTGGAGTATAAAAGACGCTTAAATATGAAATAGCCAAGTAGAATTTGTACGGAATGTGAAAGGTTTTCTTCAAAGAAAACTTTAAAAAAAAAGTGAGAAGACTAATGTTTTTAGAAGATGAAAATACATAATATAATAAATTTATGATATTTAAATAAAACTTATAATTTATTGAGGACATGGATATCCATGGGCACGAGTATTATAACACCTCGTTTTCGTATTTAATTAATTGTGCCATTTTAATTAAATTTCTGATGTGTTATTGAATTATTTTATTTTATGTGTTTGGGGTAGATGGCTTAAGACAAGAGAACATACTCTTAGAAATAAAATGAGATTTTTATTTAATTTTAATTGATTTAATTATTTAATTTGAGAAAAATAAAGTGTGAGGTAGAGATTATAAGTTTAGTAGAGTTTTGGAGTGTGGGGGTAATTAACGAGTGTCGTTACCGCGGAAAAGTCGACTTGACTGAAGTCAACGAATAACAAAGTCGCCACCGGGTTTTATTTATTCCTATAAGAGAGGAAAGAGAAAATAGTCGATAAAAACCTTAAGAAATAAGGAATACACAAAAGAGTGTATACATGGATACAGATTGGTCTCGCAACCAAATTTGGATTCAAAAGTCGATTATGTAAAGGGAAGGTATTAACACCCATCACGTCCATGATACTCCATGGGAACCATTTAAGTTGCCAGCGTGCGTGGGTATTTATCTCTTAAAAAATTATCTTTATTATTATTAAGAGAATGGGAAAGAATGAGATTTTATTTTTTATTATTATGCTCGCCAATGATTGTGACCCTTGTGCCTATATATCATTCATCGAGGATGAAGAATCAGAGCTCCGTAGTTCGGAGTAGAAAATGTTTGTGTGTTGGTTGATTTTACCTTGAAAAGGGGTTTTCGGTGTGATGCCCTAAGGTGCAAAAATAAGATTCACTACGCCAAAAACTGGAATAGACAGCGCCCCTTAGAGGGCGCTTTATTACAAAAGCGCACTCTAAAGTGAAGAGAAAAAATAAGGAGCATACTATTGGAATAGACAGCGCACTTTAGAGGGCGCTTTTGTAACAAAGCGCACTCTAAAGTGAAGCGAAAAAATAATGAGGAAATGGAGGGACACCAATAGAGGACGCTTTATTGAAAGCGCCCTCTAAGGGTAACCTTAGAGGGCGCTTTTAAAAAAGCGCTCTCTATGTCCATGTACATTTCCAGTTTATAAGGCGCTTTTGGAAAGCCTTGGAGAGCGCTTTTAGAAGCGCCCTCTTAGGCCCCCTTTAGAGGGCGCTTTTGTAACAAAGCGCCCTCTAAAGTGAAGCCAAAAAAAAATAATGAGGAAATGGAGGGACAACAATAGAGGGCGCTTTAGTGAAAGCGCCCTCTAAGGTTACCCTTAGAGGGCGCTTTTAAAAAAGCGCTCTCTAAGTCCATGTACATTTCCAGTTTAGAAGGCGCTTTTGGAAAGCCTTAGAGAGCGCTTTCAGAAGCGCCCTCTTAGGCCCCCTTTAGAGGGCGCTTTTTTTACAAAAGCGCCCTCTAAGGTCCCCTTTAGTAAATATTAAATTTATAACATATACTGCATGTCTCTTTATTTTCCCTCTCTATAAGCTATTTCGTTTACGTAACTGGGTTTTCTCTCTACTATGATTACTCTCTACTGCGATTACTCTCGTCCTCCGTTCGTTCTCCCTCCCTCACCGTCATCGTCACCGTCGCCTTTTTCTGCTGCTGCGTTCACGTTCACTGAGTTATCTGCGTCCACCGTCACTGTTCACTTTCTTCTCCATCGTTACCGTCACCTTGAAGGTATTTCTCTTCTCCATCGTTACCGTTCACTTTCTTCATGTGTTTGATTAGGGCATTTTCTAAACTTAGTTTTATATTTTGTGCATTATGTTGATTAATGTTGTTTAGGGCAAACTGAGTTTTTTATTTCTGATTGAAAACTGATATCATTTGAAGTGTGTTTGAGCTTGTGCTTGGAAGTTTGATGATTATGGATGCAAGTTTGTTCATGTTCCAAACACCATAAGTTTGCATTGGTCTTTTGCATGCAGTAGGTGTGTGTGAGTTTGTATTCAATAATGATAAAAAAAAAGAGTTTAGATTGTTGTAACATGAGAGAAATGGAAGGTATGTGAATGTGTTCACGTATTGAATCATTGTCTTACTTGGGTCTTATTGAATCATTTCTATATTACAGATAAAATGGCTAACCAAGACGATACCCATGACGCGAATGGATCACGTAACAATGTTGAAAAAGAAATCAAACGAGGATTGACTGTTATGAAGTCAATCATTCGTGCAAGAGACAAGGGTGTAAAATTTGAAGTACATTGGAGTGCTGAAGACCAACTAATTGAGCCTAACGGTTCAATGTTGGCAAGTTACATTGGTTTCCTTGTTCGACAACATATTCTGATTACATGTGATAATTGGAGAAGTCCGGACTTGAAGGTTGGCAAAGAACAAATATGGTCCGAGATACAGGTACTTACCATATATTGTTATATGTTTTTTTTGTTGACTATTTGTTGACCATATATTGTTATAATATTACTTTATAATAACACACTCCATGTGTATGTTTTTTAGAGATCCTTTCACATCGATGAAAGCCGACAAAAATATTGTATTCAATTGGCCGGAAAAAGACTCCGAGGATTTCGATCCTTTTTGTCCAACAAATTTCTCAAGGATGAGGAAGGAAAATTTGTTGAAGCAGAACGGCCAATGAAGTATGCCGAGATTATTTCAGCCGATGAATGGGATAACTTTGTCGCCAAACGAAGAAACGAAAAATTCCATGTAATGTCTATTAATTATGGTATTATACAATTGTTAAGTTACTTGGTTCTAATATGCCTTAAACTTTTTTATCCAGGAAGTAAGCGACAAAAATCGGAAAAGGGCATCAAAACCCGCGTATCCGTACAAAAAAGGGCGTACGGGATATGCACGGTTACAACAAAGAATTGTGAGTATATTCAAATGCTATGAGCTTATACATTGTCACAATATGTTATAATTGATGATCTTATAATCTAATTCAATGTGTAGCTAGCCGAGGAGAAAAGTGACGCAACATCTCTTCCGGAGCACGTATTATGGAAGGCTGCTCGGGTTGGGAAGGATGGGGCTGTCGTTGAAGCGGTCCAAAATGTTTATGACGAATGTGTAAGTATATGTAACATTATTTCTTTAATTATATCAAAAATTTTGTTAGACATATAATTCATTTTTAATCTCCTCTAATAATATTTCAGGAGACTTTATCCCAAACCTTACCTTCAACCGAGGTCCAGGATTGCAGGAGCGTACTTAGTCGAGTACTAAATGTTCCTGAGTATTCCGGTCGTGTGAGGGGTAAGGGTTTTGGTGTGACTCCGTCGTAATTTTATAAAAAACCAAAAACAAAAAATCCTACCAACAAAGAGGTGATGGAGACCTTGGCGGAGTTAAGGGCACAAGTACTCCAACTGCAAAACGAGAATGCAAGGTATAGAGAGGAAAGGTGCGCCTCCGAGGCAAAAGATACTAGTGACCGAGCTAGTATCAATTGTCAACCGAAATTTCCCGAGGTAATTATATATGTTATTATGAAATTAAAATAGCACTTTTTTACTTGACACATATACACGTTAACAATAACATTTATTATTGGTTTAGGGCATTTCACCTTGTCAGCTGTATCTATCGTCACCAACTTATCGCATGGTTGGCAAGGGAAAAGTGCACAACACTTCGGGTGAATTACTTCACCATAATCCCTCCCGGTGGGATATATGAAAGTTTCGGTTGACCTTGTATTATATACCGACGCGCTTCTACCATTACCTGACGTTGTTTCAGAGACAACGTTGATGCGAGAAGCAGTCGGATCCTTTGTTGGATGGCCGTCAGATCTAATTTTCCCAGATGCCGAGGTATATATGTTCTAAATGATTATGAATCTTTAGTATTCACATTTCAATTCAGCTACAATTATGATATTTAATCAATCCTTATTACATGGTAATGTTAGACTCCTACAAGACCCACGCATAAAGCTGGTAAAGGGATTTCAAGACGCATCGAGTCGGTTGCATCTCAAAAAGAGGTACAAATATATATACCTATTGAATTATATACGCAACGATTATGTTGCATCACAAAAAGTCATGATTTAATTTATATGAATTTTTAGGTTCCCGGTCGAAAGTTGAAAAAAGCTGGTAACGATATTCCTCCAACGACGTCCGGGACAAAATCTCAAATTATGATGCGTCTTGAGAAAATGGTGGAAGAGTCCGATATTATACACGGCGCCATCCGTAGTGTAGATTTTGATGAAGGTGTTTTCGGATTTGCTCATTCCGAAATAATTGCAAAGGAGGACATGCAACAACTTTTTGAACACGAAGAATTGGGCATCGCTGTCATTCATACATACATATGGTACTCCGATCAATCTATTATTTACTTAGTTGAACAATTTATTTACACATTTCAATGAGTAGTCTAATGTTTATTATGTTTCTATTTAAGGTATATGTATGTAACATTGATGCGGGGAACTGAATTGTGTAACCGATTCAATTTTATTGCTGCTTCCCGTATCAACACAACGCTTATAACGAAAAATCCAACATCCGTAAAGAATGAACTAGTCGATAGATTCATGGCGGCCGGCGATAATACTACACCCAGTTTGTATTTTTTACCGTTTAATTCTGGCAACGGGTTAGATTTTCTTTCTAATAATTTCATTCTAATCTATGTATATCTTTTACGTAGAAAATTTTCATGCATCTAAATTTTTGTTTTATTTTATAGTGGTCACTGGGTGTTGGTTGCTATGGATCCTTCGAGACTAATTGTATATTATCTCGATTCATTATCGGGTGATTGGAGTAAATATCCGAGTATGAAGAAGACGGTTGACGCGTAAGTGAAATTCCCCTAAATATTCGTGTGTATTTGTATATTTAATTATGTCTGTCAGATTGATCTCAATATACATTTTTATTTTGTTAGGGCAATACTAAAATTTAGATCGAAAAACAATTACCGCAATAGGAAGGACATTACCTGGGTCAGAGTTCAGGTATATATTAAGTATCTTATTTTTGCTTATAATAGTGTTTGTTTTTTTGCTTATAATAGTGTTTGTAAGAAATTAACTATATATATATTGTTTGTTTTTCTGTGTAGTGTCCTCAGCAAAATAATTCGGTCGATTGCGGATTTTTTGTATTGAGATTTATGAGAGATATCATTGCGTTGAATCGTATAGACATCCCAAAAATGGTATGGAATAATAACTTAGGGTTTATTTTAATATTATCGGATATTTCATCTAATTTGTTACTAAATCATGAATATGTTTTATTCTCTTAATTGTAGTACTTTGAGGAATACAAATCTTACTCAAGAGCTCATTTGGATGAAATGAAGGATGAATTGTGTCAATTCATTGTTGATCAAAGAATCATATAGCTAGGTTGTATATTGTTGTACATATATGTATGGAATGTTGTTGTTGTATGCTGTTGTTGTATATATGTTGTATATTGTTGTTGTACTTTTACTAAATCATGAATATGTTGTTGTATATTGTTGATCAAAGAATCATATATTAATGTTGTATATATGGAGGATTAATGTTGTATATAAATGGATTCATGTTGTATATATCAATGGATTAATGGTGTATAACATTGGATTAAAGGATGAAATCAATATGAATTTTACACTTTTGCAGCATGCGAACAGGTTACCAATTAAATATCCACTGTTTTTCAAACAAATTTTTTTAAAATAACTAACACTTTAGAGGGCGCTTTCTGTAGGAAGCGCCCTCTAAACACTTTACATTGACAACTTTAGAGGGCGCTTTGTCCAGAAAGCGCCCTCTAAACACTTTACATTGACAACTTTAGAGGGCGCTTTTTCCTGAAAGCGCCCTCTAAACACTTTACATTGACAACTTTAGAGGGCGCTTTTTCCAGAAAGCGCCCTCTAAGGTGTCCCTTTATGGATCACTCCAGAGGGCGCTTTTTTCTGAAAGTGCACTATAATGTGGCCCTTAAAGGGCCACTTTAGACAGCGCTTTCTCCAGGAAAACAAAGCGCTGTCTTTACCTATGCCAGCGCCACTTTAGAGGGCGCTTAAAAGCGCTGTTATAGGCCAAAATAAGCGCCCTGTTTTCCCTTATTTGGCGTAGTGATTTGATTAGTTGATGTTGTTTTTAGGATTTTTGAAAAGAATGTTTCAGATCAGAATTGCACTAAAGACTATGGGAGGAGGTGAATATTTCAGACTACCAAGTCAAGCATCTTGTGTCCAAAATACTCTGAGTAAGGGTAGGAAAGCTCCATCCTTACTCATTCCCCACCACTTAAGGCTCGTGGCGTACAATTCTATTTATATTTTTATGATTTTTTGAATTTGATTATGAAAATGTCACTTGACGTTGGATCAAGGGTTTATTGCTTTTGATTTTTGAATGGTGATGTACAAAGAATATATACAAGATAACAAAGCAAGAAATAAAGAGTCTCATTATTAGGTAGTCCAAGAGAAAACCTTGTGTGTGTAAAGTGACCTATGCTAACAAGTGGATAATGGTCTTAAAGTCATGTCTCCCTATGGTACTGCCATGAAAGTCATTCTTATAATAAAAGATTGCAAGTTACAGATGAAAGTCCAAATTAGGACAAAGTGTCAAGAGATTAGGGCAAGGTCGACATGCAAGGGTCCGAATGAAATCCTCTAAGTCCATAATTTCCACAGATGAATGCATCTTTTTGGTCTTTTAATTTTATCATGTTTTTGTGGGTTTTGGTTGTGTAATGACAATAAATAAGTGACAAATGATAAATAAGCATGACAGATATATGTATAATTATAATATGTATGATGATTGTGACTAAATGACAATAATAATAATTTAATAAGAAAATAAATCACAAGATAATCAAACTAGGTTAACAATATCAATGGTTAGCAATGAATAGTTAGTGGTTAGTAAACAAAAGAAGCAACCTAGGGATTATCTATCCACAAGTCAAAGGACTCAAAATGTGGCGCATCAAGGGATAACTTATCATTGATGCAAAGTATTGAAGATGATACATGATCATCTAACAATATATTTGAACCAAAGAAAATTATACAACCCCAAACCTATATATCAATGATTTGACAAATGGAAGGTTATATCACCCAAATAATTACAAGTTAAATGGTTAATTATTGTGCAAGTTGAGCATTCAAATCCAAGTGTCAAGATAAATGGTGAATGGATACAACATAGTCAAATAGAATCACCAAGTAAGTATCAACAAGTGAGGTCTCATCTATGCCTCAAATGGTTCACACATGGTTAAATAAGGGCAATCTATCAATACCCCCAACTGTCATGAATGATCCATTGATCATTTATTGACATGTTTGAAATATTCAAGACTTTATTAACCCTAAAAAATCCATTACCATGATTAATAAATTTCATCAACCATCATTATCAACAAAGATATTGTCGCTTCCGGGATTTCACGATAACAAAATCGGGACTGAACTATAAGATGCCTCCTCAATCGAAGAGAAGAGAGAAGGAAAAGCAAAAGAGTTGCCACCTAATTTTATTTGTTTTACCTCTATCGGAGAGGAGAGGGGAAATAGTCGATAAAACCCTCAAAAAAGAGATGTGCACGGGAAGCGTGAAAAAGGTATAGGGAATCGGTCTTGCAACCGAGAATTGGGTTTGGAAGTTGGTTCCTCAAGGGGAAGGTATTAGCGCCCCTCATGTCTATGGTACTCCATGGGAACCATTTGGGTTATTTACGTATGTTGGTATTTATCTCATTTATTATTTTATTTTAAAAAGGAATGTAAAGGAGCGGTATTTTGGGTTTTTTTATTGTTGTGCTCGCCAAGGATTATGGACCTTGTGCCCACGTATCACTCATCACGGACGAGGAATCAAAGCTCTGTAGTTTGGAGTAGAAAATGTTTGTGTATTTGGTTGAATTTACCTTTGAGAAAAGGGTTTTTCGGGATGGTTCCTTAAGGCACAAAAATTAGGTTTGATGGGTTGTGTTGATTTTACCTTGCACAAGGGTTTATGAAAATGATTGTTTCTGATTAGATTGCTCTAAAGTCTAGGGGCGAAGGTGAATATAATAGACAACAAGCCAAGCGTATTGCGTCCAAAATAATATGAGTGAGGGTAGGAATGCTCCATTCTCACTCATTCTCCACCACTTAAGCCTCATGGCGCACAAAACTAATCATAGTTGTTAAGTCTTTTAAATTTGATTAGGAAAATTCTGCTTAACATTGGATCAAGGGTTTGTTTATTTTGATTACGAAATTTGGCTAATGCAATGCAACAGGTATGCAAAGTAACCAACAAGAAAATAAAGGGTATCATTGTAAGGTAGTCCAAGAGAAAGCCTTTTGTGTGCGAAAATGGCCTAAGCTAAACAAAGGATAATGGTCTTACAAACATGTCCCCTTAAGGTGGTGCCATGATGTCATTCTTACAATCGGAATGTAAGTACAGATGAAACCCAAAGTTCACAAAATATCAAAAAGATAATGGAAAAATCCTCCAAGCAAAGGTCATAGGATGAGATCCTCTAAGTCCAAATGGGTTAAGTGAAATGTATTATTTTTGGATCAACTTAACACTGATTCAAAATATGGCGCATCGGGGGATAACTTATCACTGATGCAAAGTATGGAAGATGATCAATGGATCAACTTACCATAGATTTTTACCAATGAAAGTTATACAACCCTAAGTCCATCTATCAATAGATTGACAAAAGGAATACTATGTAAAACTCAAGATTAAAGGTTAATGATTGATTAAGTTATTAAGTTTAAACAAGTTATAAGATCAAAATATGATATTAACAAGCCAATAAGAGTTAGTGTATGATATAGACAAGTAAGTATAAAAGGTTAGTGGGTTAGTATAATCAAAATAAATGGAAATGTATCATATGAAATCACAAGTTAACAAGTGTAAGCAAGGCCTCATCTACAAGTCAATGACCCAAGTTAGTTGCAATAGAGGCAACTTATCCATTCTTCAAAATACCATGGATGAACACTTGATCATCCATTAGTAGGTTTGAAGTATAGAAGGTTCAATCAACCCTAAACCAACCAATATCATGAGAAAAGTAAAATTCATTAGCCTATGCATTCAACACTTCATAAGTCCATCAAGAAATAGTCAAATGATTTGAAACAAAACACCAATAATTATAGAGACAAAAATAATGGGGATTCATGTTTAAAATATTTTCAGAATAATAAAATAAATAAGTGTAAAAATAGATCAAATTTGGAGATAAAAATGGTAAAATAAATAAATAAAGCATGTAAAAGGAGTAAAAAAATTAAAGTGGGGGGCGTTGGGATTCAAACTCCCACCCTCGCAGTGGCAGACCAGAAGGCCTACCAAAGGGTCAAGCTTGCCCAATTGGTCAGTAAACGCACCTGGATATATATATATATATATATATATATATATATATATATATATATATATATATATATATATATATATATATATATATATATATATATATATATATATATATATATATATATATATATATATATATATATATATATATATATATATATATATATATATATATATATATATATATAATAAATTAAAATAGGAAGAAAATATAAATAAAGTGAAATGGGTCAAGGTGAAGGGAAAGGAAGAGGGAGTGTGGGAATCTGGCCCAGTGAGACTGAGCCCACCACACACTCAGGGAAAAGGGGATCAGTTCCCTCCCTCCTCAAATTTAAAAACTTCTCGCTCCGCCGCGTCAGAGCTCATTGTCGGTGGCGGCGGAGCTCCACTCACCAAAAGGCAGATACCAAACTCAACCTCTCATCACGCTGAACTCAAATCCCTAACCTATTCTAAATGAAAAGCACACATCAAACTGAATCGAAAGGAAAATCACATGAACCCTAGAACCTAATTTTTGTGCCTCAGGACACCATCCCGAAATTCTCAAAGGTAAAATCAACCAAATATACAAACATTTTCTACTCCGAACTATGGAGCTCTGATTCCTCATCCCCGATAAATAATACGTAGGCACAAGGGCCACAATCTTTGGCGAGCAAAATAATAAAAAAACTCAGAATTTCGCTATTTTACATTCCTTTTGAAAATAAAACAATAAATGAGATAAATACCCGCATACGTAAACAACCCAAATGGTTTCCTTGTGTAACTGACTTCTGAACCTAAGTCTCGGTTGCGAGGTCGATTCCTTATCCCTTTTTCGCGCTTCTTGTGCGTGTCTCTTTTTTCTAGAGTTGTATCGACTATTTTCCCTCTCCTTTCTGATAGAGGTAAACCAAATAAAATTCGGTGGCGACTCTTCTATTTTTCCTTCTCTCTTCTCTTCGATTGAGGAGGCATCCTTTAGTTCAGTCTCGGTTTCATTATCGTGAAATCCTGATAGTGACAGTTGGCGACTCTGCTGGAAACCCAGTTTCTCTAAGCAAGTCTAGTCTAATTTGGGTTGTTTTTATTTTTTCGTATGTGGGGGGTTTATCCATTATTTTATTTTTTCTGTATATATTTCTTTTATTGCTAACTTGTATATATTTTCTTTGTTTATCTATTGGTCCAAAACCATGGCTCCATGACGAAGAAAGAAAGAGGTAATAATGATTGTAATGAAAACCTTGTGTGAAAGATTCTCCACTCGAGTCTGAGAGCTTGCTTGAGATAGGAGAGGTTGAGTAGTATTGGTCCTAGGGGTGCCTTCCTCGTATAGGGTCGTACGAGAACCCCACTTAGTGGTAGACTCTCTTAAGGGGATTAGTGACCATCATGCTTTTGGCGTAAGCATCCTTTCCTTTATTAGAGTCTGTGACCCTAAGACCCCCTTTTGAGAACATTTAACCATGGACAACCTAGACCGATGGTCGCGTAGTATAGCTCCTTGAGGTTCCTTCATCGTAGGGGTTGATACAAAGATCTCACGTAGAGGTGATAACCTTGATGAAGCAGTCGCCTGAAAAGTAAATTGACATAAACAGATGACACTTAAGGGAGTCCATGACTCTAGGGGCAGTGTCTTACACCCAATTTCTCAAAATCCCTAGATCATACAAAGTGAGAACCTTGGTTTGAAAAGCAGTCATTATTGAACCTCACACTTTGTCACGATGGTCCCAAACTTTGAACTCGTTCCTAAGTTCTGTGGAAATTAATAAAAACCAATCATCCATTAATACATACACTCATTCATCATTAAATTAATAATCAAAGCTCTTAAGAATTTCGTTCGTTCAAACATAGAATTACAAGTTTTTTTATCGATACAATCATGGATTCCTCAGCAAGGAAAAACACTTCTACTTTCAGATTCAAGATTTCTGACATCAAGTCATTGAAGGTCTTATGCTCAATAATATTATCCCTCAAGGACAATAACTTCAGAGCCTACTTTAGTAACATTGTGGATCTTCTAACCGAGAAATTTGTCTATGGTGCAATCACTACAATGGCCAAATACTATGACGTCCCTCTGATATGCTTCACCTTCCCATATTTCCAAATATCTCCAACCTTAGAAGACCTTGAGAGGCTTATCAACCGATCGATAAAGTAATACAACCCCTTCCCCAAATTGGAAGAAGGTTTTTGGTTAACCAAACTCTCAATCGTCTTAGGTCTCAACGCCAACAAAGTAGTGGCTAATTGGCAAACTAAAGGTTCTGTCAAGGGTTTGACTCAAAGATTCCTTGAAGCCCATGCTTGGGAGATGATAAAGGAAGAAAGTCTCAACTTCTTTAGTGCAACATTAGCACTTCTGATTCATGGAATTTTTTATTCCCAAACATAGACAAGTTCGTGGATGACTTCGCGATTGAAGTCTTTCTAACAAAGAACCCGATGTCATTTCTTCTTGCCAATTTCTAACATACCTTCCATACGAGGCATGATAAGAAAGTAGGCACTGTCATACCCCAATTTTTACCCCTAAGATCCCACATACCATTGGCATCCTTGCGTACAAACAAGGTCACCACTTGGTCCCTCTCCCTCTCATCTTAGGGTTTTGCCTTTTGCAAGGATCATCAAGCACCTCTTTGTTGGTGTTTGACCTTTATGTTTGTATGTTAATTGCTTATCTAACCACTAATAAAAATATCAAACATATGTCTTGTTTCCTTAAGTTTATTGTCCAAGGTAGGGATTGTCATTAAGAGCATCAAGCACGATTCCTTAGCTAGGGTTTGTGTTGATTCCTCAAGTCAAAGTATGGTCAACCATTGATTAAAAATAGGCTATCTTTCAATGCATTATCTCTAAGGTTCTAAAGCAGCTTTCAATCTCATTTTGATCAAGAGTACATCAAAGTTTTGTTGCTTACTTCTCAAGAAAAGTCAAAGGTTCATGTGTTTATTTCCAAGCCTTCTTCAACAAGTTACCTCAAGCTTTGAGCATTTTAATCAAGATAAATTCAAGGAAACCTTATTTTGAGTTCATAGGATCATCCATGTGCTTTGAAGTGCAAGGAAATTCCAAGTGCACAAGTTTGTTCCAAGTGGTTTAACCAAAAAGTTCAACATTTGAAGTCAAAGTTTCAAGGATCACAACTCCTTCAATTCTCAACATTTTTTAATCCTTCATTTTTCATTTGACTCTTCTCATTATCCTCTGCAACTTCTATTTACATTACAAGAGCCAATTATGCTTGGAGGATCATCAAAAGTTTGGAGACATTATAGGTCATTTGTGGACTTAGTGAAATTTGACCTATTTTCAAATGATTTTTCTCAACTTTCAAGGATTACAACTTCTTCAATTTTCTACATTTTAGGCTGATTATTTTTGCACAATATCATTTGTTATTCCCTTTACATGTTTACTTCAAGGGTCAAGGAAAATTATGCTTGGAAGGCCATGGAATTCATTGAAACATTACAGGTCATTTTTCGGCATTTAGGACTTAGATTTTTTCTAAGTTACATGACCAGTTTTTCGTGTCAACTTCAACATACCACAACTTTGTGCTCAATCATCCAAATGCAACCTTTATTGGTAAATTTTAATCTTTGTTATGATGTCAACACATTTCAAAAAGAATGGGACCAAAAATCCTCATGAGCAAGATGCCCAATTGAGTTGAATATGTTGACTTAGAACTGAAGAAATCACCATTACCCGAAATTTGAACTTCACTATCTGCAATTCCAAGCCAAAACAGCATATGTTTTGGACATATACATGTTTTGTTGGTGTCAGCCCTAGAGGCGAATACTTTTGGTACTTGTATCGAATTATTTATTAATAATAAAAGGCTTTTTCTATATTATGTTTGTTTAATAAAGTCCCTAGAATAGCTAGTCCGTTTAATGTATCAAGTCTGACTTAATCATGAGATCCCATTAAACATAAGGACATTATTCTTAAAGTATTCGTAGTCGATATTTGTTGTGAAGTGGGATAACATTAAAGCATTAATAGTATTATGTATATAGACTAATGATCACATCTCATGGATCATGGATAAGGAGTTATCAAGTCTTAAACATAAGTATGAATATTGAGAGTAATATTTATACTAGATTGACCCGCTATGAGAATACTATAAAGAATGTTATGCTAAGTGTCATAAGTTATTCTCATGGTGATAATGGTGTATACCACTCTTTGACCTGAAACCACTATGTACCCTAGATGTAGAGACGAGTGCCTTATTGCTGATCAAACATTGTCCATAACTGGATGACCATAAAGACAGTTGATGGGTACTCCACGAAGCATGCTGAGGAACATGAGTGACCTAGATGGAATTTGCCCATCCTCCGTAACAGGATAAATGTCTACGGGTCCAATATTGAACTGGACAAGGATGACATGGTTTATGCCTTGTGTTCAATATAGACATAAGGGCAAAATGGTAATTATACACATAAGTATTCTCACAAAAGGATTTGTCAGATCACATGACATTTTCGTGTCTTGGGTAGCAGTGATGTGTTTCTAGATACTGCTCACTGTTTATTATGTTAAATACGTGATTTAATATAATTGTTAATGTCGCGAAAACCTACAGGGTCATACACAAAAGGACGGATTAATGAGAGATAGAGTAACTAAGGAACACCGTAAGGTACGTCGCACTTAAGTGAATTGTAGAACATCGTAAGGTATGGTGTAATTAAGTAGAATACTAAATATGGTAAGCTATCACACGCTTAAATGATTTTGGCATATCATAAGATATAGGCCACATACACTTAAGTGGGTTTTTTAGCTTGCAGCCCACACAAGTGGTTCTATAAATAGAACCCTTGTGCAAAAGCATTTGTGAAGTTGCAATTTCGTTTCTCTCTCTCTCTCTCTCTCTCTCTCTCTCTCTCTCTCTCTCTTTCTCTCTCTCTCTCTCACTCACTCAAAGCCATCATTCGTAGTAGCTAGCACTGAGATTGAAGGAGTCCGCTCATGTGGACTGATTAGAGGCGTTGTCACCATTCAACGTTCGTGATCGCTCCATAGATCTGCATCAAAGTTTTCAATCACCACAAGAGGTAACGATTCTATCACTGATCATACCCATTCGTAAGGATCACTAAAGGAGAATTTTTTTAAATTCCACTGCATTTTGGATCACCATTCTCCTTCATGTTTAACCAAGTCTCCAGAAGTTAATGGACCCTTGAAACGCATCATTTGGCTGAGTTTTGATGGATCATAACTCACATTTTTCTCATATTCTGATCAAATTTGTTTTGCATGAACTAAGCTTGATTCCACGCGTACTTGGACCCAAACACATTTCCTATAAATAGAGGACGCTACTGCATTTATTTCCAAACTTTCGAGAGCCAAAAAACCCCTACCGTAATCTGAAATTTTCTAGAAAAACTCAACTATCGTGTTTTGAATTCCAGTTTATTTCAATATATTTTCTTGATTCCATTTGCATCTTTGGCATCCTCTGAAGCTTTTGTAATAATTCCCAAGCTCTGAGACCTTCTGAAGTGCTCTAACCAAATCGAGCTTCATCAACTTCTGATCACCATTTGGACAAGGTAGTTCTTAGCACTATTTGAACTCAAACAAGTTACCACAATGTAGTCCTTCACTCTCTGATGCTTCCCCCTAACTTATTTGGTGTTGATTGATCATGTTCATCATTTAATTTTACTTTTCGTGGCTTGCATGCTTCTAAAACTTCTTTGAAATTCCCCATGCTCAACTTAGATAAATGAATTTGGAGCATGAGGTTGAATTCGTGATGAGGAGGTGATCACATTGGTGATAGTCTCGTTTTCTGAATTTACCAAACGATGAAACTTTGGTGGAGGACCATCAGAGAAGACGACCAGAGTTTATCTCAGGTCATTTTAGTTTGGAGACACATTGGACATTTGAAATGTTCTGATTGTTTCAATTTGAATTAGATCCTGTGTTTTATTGTGGTTAATTTCCACCGTGCGTCCCAGCCTTATGATTGTAGGATCTGCCACGTTAAATTAATGAAGTCAGATCCAACGCTCCGTGTTTTTTCTGATTTTATTTCTTTTTCTGTTTTTATTTTTAATTGCATTTTCTTTTTCTATTTTTATTTTTAATTGCATTTTCTTTTAAAATTCATAGAAAATTCATTTTACATCTAAAAAATCCTAAAATAATTTCTAATTTTTTTTTTATTTTTCTTCATCTGATTTTTATTTTTTCACATTTTATTTTATTGATTTTCTACTTTCCATGGAATTCCTCTTTTCTCCTTTGTTTTAATTGGTTTAAAAATACTTTTATGCATTTTAAATTTTTGAAAAAATTATTATGTGCTTCTTATTTTATTTCCAACCTTCCATAATTTTCTTGGCCATTTATTTGGTGTTTTGAAGGACTTTATGAATTTTCAATTTTATTTCTATTTTAAAATTCATTTTAAAAATCCTTTTATTGTTTTTTATTTCATTTCATTTCATTTTATATTTATTTGACCTTTGTGTACTTCTTTTAGCCTCGGATCATGATGGTTTTGGCCACAGGCTTCATCAAACTCAATGGATTTTAGATGTTGATGAGGTGAAAACCATAATCCACAAAAATGGATGATTGATTTTGATGATGACTTGATCAAACCTTTAATTTAATGTGTATGTGATTTATCTTGTACCCTTCTTCTTCATCTCTTTCTTTCCCCATGATCAAATGGATGGATTATGTCCATCTTGTTCATAATGTATGGGTAATTAGTTTATGAACTTTCATCATTTAAAATCTTTCTCATAATTGATCATGAATCATTTAAGGTACTTTGGATTGATTCATAAGTTTGTCCTAAGCACTACGAAGTATGGATTGAAGTAATGAACCATCCTCCTAGCCTTTGTGCCTAATCATTTCTTCTTTTTCTTTTTGTGTGGCATGGCTTTAGGAGAATGATTTACATATCATTTCTCTAGCATGTATTAACACAAACATTATTATTGACCGGCCTCAGATAATTGTGACTTTGTTGTACCCCAAAATTTACCCTCTTCTTTTCAACCCTAATTGGATTATGTTTTACCATCATATACATTCATGCATATCATTGATTATATGGTTATGAGATCAAGGTATCTCTCTTTTGGCCTTTTCAAGCTTTAGAAAAGAGAGAGGTGACAATCAATGCAAGGAGGGTGGGGTATCCTCAACTTCATGATTACTCAAGCTATAAGGGGTTTCTCATGCCCTAGGACATCTCAAATGGTCCATTACTTCACCAGTTGATTGAGAGTTGCAAGGGATTGGAAGTTGATCAATCATCTCCTATCTTTTGGACTGAAATTAGTGTTTGTGATAAAATTAGTTTATTTCTGATTTTTTGAGAAAGAATTGATTCCATAATATTCTATGTGTCCCTAAGTGTCTATGTGTTAAAAATTGGCCATCAATTTTAATTAGAAGAGGTTCAATTACTCAGATGATCATTAGTATGATTCAGTTGGGGGAAAAGTCAACTGAGCAGATCAAAAAGTCTACTCTTGATTTTTTTGTCAAAATTGTGTTCTACATTTAAAATATGGTGTATGGTTGAAATTTGAGCAAGAAAAGTCAAGAGATTCATCAAAAATAAAAGATTATAAAGAGTTGCCAAATATGGAAATTAGGGTCTTGAAGAAGGGTTGCTATTTTTGGCTAGTTTACAAATAATTTCAATCAACTTGATGGGCATGTTTCACCCAGATTCAATCTCCATTTCGAGACAACTTTAACATGAAGCTTGTATTGCAAAATTCCCTCTTTCCAATGGTTCCAAGAACTCCTTAGTTGGTTGGATATAACTCAAGATATTCTCTTCTAAAGTCAAGACCTTAAATTTGTAATTGGGTTTGTACTTAGTAAAAATTTTGCTAAGTGTTTAATCAATTTCAAGTAAATACTTTCGAGGCCACTTTTGAGCTACTTCTTGGCTTCATTCCAAAGCAACTTCAACATGAAAGTTGTAGATCAAATTCCCCTCTTCATTTTAGCTTCAGAACATTTCTCATTTGGTGGATTAATAAGCAAGTTATAGAGTTGCAAAGTTGGGTCTTCAAAGTTGCCAAAGGACCTATAATTTACATGCATGCATAGAATTTCAGGTTTCTACTTTCGTGGGCATTTTAATGGACTTCTAGGCCTGATCTCAATTTTCCTCCAACATGAAACGTGTTCATATCCCTTCCCTCTTTCCAAAAAGCCCAAGTTTGTTTCATTTAGTTAAGAAACAGTGAAGATATGATAGCTTGAGCATGAATGATCTTTAATTTCCATTATCATGAATGTTGTTGATTTTGTGCATGTTATCATCAATTGCTTACAGCATGGCCAGTATTACATGCATGCCACACATTTTCCTTGCCTATTATGACCAAACCACATGGATATATCATGCATGCACACCATGCATTTAATTAGGCCAAATGAGGAAATGTGCCCTTTGTCCAAACTTGTTCCACCCACTCTCTCCTAAGTCTCACGTGCTGCCTCTTTTCCTCTCTCTTTCAGCTTCCAAAAACGACACAAAACCCACCATAATGTCATTCAAAACGCAACATACAGTCACATTCTCACTCACTCTCATTTTCCCCCAAATTGAAGTAACAACTTTGTGGCATGCACTGACTCTTCTACCCTTAACTAGAGCCCATATAGAGCCCATATAAAACTCACTCTCACTCTCTAAACCTAAGGGAACATGTTGGAAGGAAGGAGACAAATATGAACATTTCCATCTCTCATTTATTTTTTCTCCATTTGAAGCTTCCTCTTGAGCATTTATTTTGCTCACCCTTGTTCATCATCTTCCTCTTGATCCTGTTCTCCTTCTTTCTCAAAGAATCAAAGGTGCAGTGGACACTATCCACTAGGTAAGCTCTCTTCACCGCATTCCTTTTCATGATTAGCTATTAACCATGACTAGGCTCATGCAGCTACATCTGTAAGTTCTACTCTTGAGTAGATCATGGAGCTAGGCTCACACTTTTGTTTATAGCTTTGAATAATTTTGCTTAAACATGTTTGGACCCATGTGTTTTTGCTTATATTTCTCCATGTTCTTTCATTTATTTGTGAAAACTAAAGATACCACGTTGTTCTACTAAATGAGTACTTCAATTTTGATTTAAATTTCGTTCGATTTGCTGGAGAAATGAGAGAGATATTTGAGGGAGAAGAATGCATGTGAGGGTTGGGTTTAGAGTTTCTTGATGCATGGCCGAAGGTTGAAGATGGAGAGGTGGCAGCATGTGATTGATTGTTGTTGTTTTTGTTCTTTTGCGTTTAAAAAATGTGACCGGTTGATTTGTAGTGTACCACATGAAATAAAACGTGACATCCACTCTTTTTATTTTATTTTTATTTTTCCTTTTTTTGTTGGACTAGGCCGCATGCAATTGTTTCCCCCACCCCCCTTGTTCAGGCCCATTTTCCTTTTAACTGATTTCCTTCTATGTGATTTGCTAGCACACACCCCCTTTATTTCCTTCTTTAATATTTGCTTATTTTTCTGTTTAATTTTTATTTAAATACTTCATTTTGTCCAGAAATCCCAAAAAACTTCATGATTGACCTTTTGCATGCTATTTAATTTTCCACATTTTTTAATTTCATTTTTTATTTATTTTCATATATCTTTTGATTTTTATAACTAAGTGTGTTTAATTGACCTAGTTTTAATTGTTAGGGTTTAATTCTTGATTTCCCCTTTCTGATTTTGATCCAAATTTTTGTACATATGTAGACACGTGTATATAGGTCCTTTGAGTACTAATTTATTGTTGTTTTTATCATTTTTAAATCATATTTTAACCTATTTTTGAAAATGGCTTTGTGTGATCATTTGTTTGTGCATTGCTCAAATGTTTGGATTATTTGAACATCTTTTGCACATAATTTTAAGCATATTTTTAGGAAACTTTGAGATCTCGACTTCATATTTCTATGTCTAATGTTTCATAATTTTACCATGGTTCTAACTATTTTTCTTGTATTATTCAAAGTGTGTTTGTTTCTTGTGGTACATTTGCACCATGTTGCTTATTTTGATATGCACTTGTGCAACCATTTCGGATCTCTTTCCCATTCTTTCTTGATAATTTCATCATTATTTAGGAATCCTAAATTAAATCATGTCAACCATTTTAGGTATCTCCAATTGATGCTTCTTTGCTTGATTGTCTTGAGTATTATTTGCTTGCTTTTGAGATCTTAGTTTGGATTTTGTCTTGTACACTCCAACTTGAGTACTATGGGTCCAAATGGATTTGATCCTTCTTGTTTTTGCTTATGACTTATTTGGTCTTGGTATCCTTATACATTTCTATTCTTATTCTTTGAATGGTATTCCATTGCCACTTCATCATGATGACACATTAGGAGCTAAATTCTTCTTTTCTTTACCTAGTTTTAGTTTAGTGGATGGTGAAGCTCTTAGGATCTTAAGATCCATCTTTATGTAGTATTTTGTTGTTATTATTTCATTTATTTATGTCTCAACTTCATATTACATTGATCATTTACTTTTATTAGACAAATGACTCATTACTTGAATGATGTCCATCTTTTGACTTTCTAGTTATACATGGAGTTTGAGTTTGTTTGTTTGTTGATACCTCTTGAAGTTTGGTGGTTGTACTTGATGCTTTGAAGAGGGCTTTGATATTATACCATGACCTATAAGCACCCCTCTCTCGATGTTTGTTTATCCCGTTGAATTTTGATAAAGGATTCCTTTTCTAGGATGATATCTTTACTTGTTTACCAAGTTATTTGACTTTGATTTGTGTATGAAGTTTGGATGAATTCTCTTGTTGCTCTTTATCCTCATCTTCAGTTAACTTATTGCACAAGTCACACATCCCTTGATGTCATGTGTGTGCCTTCATTGTTTGATTACTTCTTGCTTAAGTTTCTTTGAACTTGTGTGATTGGTTGCCTATCTTTGAACATAGTTTGTATGATTCTTTCGTGATGCTTGAGTGATTTGTATGTGGAGTTTAATATGTCATCTACTACTGACTTATGTGGTTTGATACTGTAGCGGTAAATTCATGACCATTAAGCTATGGATAAACTTAACGTCAATAAAACCAGAGTCGTCACCGCGCTTTTATTGTTTCCAAAGGAAAAGGGAAAAGTACGAATAAAACCCAAAGATAAGAAGTTTTCAAATCAAAACTAATCAAATGCCAGAGATCACAGGTAAGGGGGTTGCTTACACAGAGGGAAGGTGTTAACACCCAAAGTGTCCTAGGTACTCCTAGGGAGCCCTTTTTTATGTGTATATGTGTTTTAGTATAAAAGATGTTTTCAATAAATAGAGTGTGAGGATGAGAAAAGAATTCATTAATTATATTTTTGTGTTTGACAAGACCTTCGGACTTGTCCTACGTACCAACATAAACATGAGGGATCAAAACCTCGTAGTTCCTGGTATTAATTTCAAAGTGAGTGGGTTGCTTTTAACAAAAATTTAAACTTAAACGAGGCACAAAGGGCCTAAAAGAGTTTGAATGAGTGTTAGTTGTTTTTATCTTTTTTTGAAATTTTAATTCAAGTATGGTTAAGTTCATTTACAAGTTTGGTTTAAGAACAGAGTTTTAAAATGCAATGGCATAAGGCCAAAGTTTCTAGTTTGTAATAAAGTCTAAGTTTAGGAATCACAAGCAAAGTAGGTTTTTGAAAAGAGGGAGAGATTTTAAAATTTAAGAAATGGGAGGAGATGAAGAGACTAATCCTAAGCAAAAATTTAAAAGTTAAGAGTTGAAAAGATCTGACCAATGAGATGCAATCCAATAGACAAAAATGTCATATAGAAACCCACTTTTTCCTTTGGACTTTAAAATCAAGCAATATCAATAAGCAAGCAAGATGAAGATCAAGGCATCAAATAAAGATAGCCACATCCAATCTAGCAACTTCATAGTTTTATTCTTAAGCTCCCATTTATCAGATGACATACTCCTTTTGGTTTCAATACTTGCATCAGATGAAAGTTCAATTCACAATGACTTGGTTTCAGAAAAGTTGGCATTGGCCAAGTCCTTTTGCATAGGAAGTGTTTCCTAATTCTAAGTCCAAGACTCAGATCATATCCAACAGTCTGTACAAAGATTTTGTAAGAGTTTTTGTTGATTATTATCTACTTTAAGGTCATAAGACCACAATCACAAATAAGATACACCAACAAGTATATACAAACACAATATATGGCTCTAGTGAGCAAAGTGAAGATGACATGAATATAAACAAGTCAAATGATATGTATAATGGCAAATGATAAATGGCTTGAATTTAAATTGCATAAAGAAAATGACTTGAAATTAAAATTTAGTCAAATGTTAGTTGATTAGAAGTTAGTGGAGTTTTGATTTTTTTTTATTGTTTAAGTCATTCTTTGGAGAACGCTCAACCTTCTATTCACAAGCATGGATCCTTGAACTAAGACATCTTCCAAAGGAAGGAAAAAAGGCCAAGTTTATACATAATACCATGAAAGGGGGGAGACTTACAATCTCACTTACTAGAATGCTATGCCTTTATGTCAAAATTTAGCGCGATGTTAAGCAATCATAATTGAACTTATGTAGAAGTCACAACTATCTGAGGTCGGGCAATAAAATTTTAGTGTTAATGCATGTTAGAGATATTGTATAATGAACCATACTCCTAAAACATACCACACACAAAAAGAAAATGATCAAAAGGGTGGATCTAATCTCATCCATATTTGTATTGGTTTATGACCAATTAGCCTTAGGATATTGAGATGTCATTGGCCAATAAGAGGAGTGAGATTGAAAGGGATTGAAGATGAAGAGGGAGGGGAAATGAGACAAACACAAATTGATCATGGGAGGAATTTTATCAAATTAAAATCATTCATTCATTTTGGGAGCTGAATGTACATTTCATCAATCCCCTAAATCCAGTGATTTTAATCCAACAAAAGTCAAATCAAACTTGACCAAGGCCTAAACACAATAGTCAAACTCCACAAGTCAATAAAAATAGCCTAACACCATTTATTTTCACTTAAACAAATTAAAAATCAATTAAAAATGCATTAAATTAAATTATGTTTACTCAAAAACCTAAAACCTCTTCAAAACACCAAATAAATGGCCAAGAGATTTATCATAGGTCAAACAAAGTCAAACGACCTTGGAGAATTTTTTTCACTATTTTTGAAAAGTCAGCAGTATTTTTAAACAATTAAAAATATGTACAAAAACAATTAAATCATGAAAAATATTAATATTGATCCAAAAAATAATTTTAATACAGAAAATGAAAGAGAAAAATATTTGAATTTTTTTGGTGAAAGTCCCATATTTTTTGGATCAATATTAAAATTAATATGAATTAATGAAAATAAAGCAATTAAAATGAAAATTCAGAAATTACAAAATACGTGGACCATCTGATCTCCCTCATTAATTGAGGTGGCAGATCAAATGGTCTAAAGCGCGTGTTCCATGTGGTCTTCAGTCAACTGCGCAGCACGCGCGGTAATCACAACCAACGCTCAAGATTAAAACATTTTAAATGGATCATGTGGTTCAGAAGCTTGCCAACACATCGTCGGAGCCAGATCTCTGGTCTTCTTCTCCGGTGGACCTCACCGGATTGGTCCACCTTCAACCATCCCCAAAATGAAAAACAAGACATGGATTTAAAGAAAAAATGCTCAGGAGTTCGAATTTGGCCTCAATTTTGTCTAATTCCCAGTATATAGGAAGATACAGGGAGTTGAATTTTGAGAATCATGATCTGAGTTGCTTCGATTTAACCTCAAAGGAACTCAATCTTGTTGCCTACATTGGTAGGACTTCAAACAACCAAAAATCAACAAGAATAATGGAGAAATAAGAGAGAATCAAAGAGTCGAAGTTTCTGAAAATTCACCTTCGAGTTGATCCAAATTGACTTGATCTTGATCCGGATTTGATTGCTTTCTCCTCCTCTTGCTTGCAGGAACCAAATGAATTGAAAATGGAAGTGAATTTCTGGAGTTTGAACTTCCAAACAGATGGTGAAGTTCAAGCTCGATTTCAAAGAAATCTCAGAAAATTCTATGGCAGTGAGGGTTTGCATAGGTCTAGCAAAGCTTGGGCAAGGTGTTGATGATGAATCTGAAGCCTTAAGCTTGTTTAAATAGGCATTGTGTTTGATATTTACACCACTTGAAAATTTGACAAAAATAGCAATACACTTGCATGGGTGCATGGGAAATCATTTGGGCCTTAAGGATGATGTAATCCAACTCCAAATCATGCATAAAGTCTACTGAACTCATAATGTGCAAGCATGCAAAAGCAAATGATCATTTGAAGTTCAAACTTGCCAAAACACTTCCCATAATGAATCCATTCACAAGTCCTTCAATTTTGATCCAAATGAGATGATCTTGGATTTTTTTGAAAGGTAAGATCAAGGGAACAACTTTCATGTTGAACACTTTTTCATTTGAATCTTGGATCATTATGAATGTTGAGGTGGAAGTTTGGGAAATCAAACATATTTGTATATATTTCAAACATATTCAATTTGGTCACCAAGTTCACTTCTTCCACCTTGAATAACTTTTTCTATGGGCTTCAAATGAGAAAAGGTTATTCATCAAAGTTGTATATATTTCAAACATATTCAATTTGGTCACCAAGTTGACCTCATTTGGATTGGTCATTAAGGAGTTATGCATTTTAGAAGTTAAGGAAAATTAGTTGTTCAATGGTATTGGTTCAAAATGACCTATAATGTTTCCTCTTAGCACATGCATTTTCAAGTTGACTTTGCACTTCCTCCAAACACAAAAGTCGAATTAGACATCTTGAAATTGATTATGGAATTTTAATGGCTTTCGTATCATAAAAAATGAGCAAGTTATGGTCTTGGGATGTTGACCTCTAAATTAGGGTTTAGACAAAATGACCTATAATATTTCACCATAAAACATGACTTTCCAAGCAAAACTAGATTTTGAATTCAACATAAAAGTTGTTTGGAATGTCATTTAGAGTAACGTTTATCTTGGAATAATTTTCATATGATACAAATTATAAGAGATAGGGTCTAGGGAACCCCAGTTTTGACTAGTTGATTTCCTCTGATCAACCACCATGAACCATCTTGCTAGCTTGACATTATCTTAACTTTTAGGACTCATGGAGGATCATATATGAATAATATGATGAAATTTTAAGTATACCTTGAAATATTTGATCAATTTTTTAAAGAAACTTGTTGAAGAAGTCATATGAGATACCCAAATGAATTAGGGTTTCCAAGGCTATCCAACTCCAAACTCTTGATGATTTCTTGATCAAAATAATATGTGAAGATCATGGGGATTCATATATGAAACTTAGAGCCAATGTATACCAATTCTTGATTGAGCTCCTTGCAATAAGGGTCTTAAACCCTAGTGTAGCGGTGTATTCGTCACTTTATGATTTATTGACTAAATCAAAAGCAAAGCATACAAAGAATCGAGTCGCCACCGCACTTTTATTTATCCAAAGGAATGGCTAAAAAGCGAACAAAAGCCTAAGAAGTTTTACACATAGAAAACTAATGAAAAGATCAGAGATCTGGGTAAGGGGTTAATTACGCAATGGGAAGGTGTTAGGCACCCAAAACGTCCTAGGTACTCCTAGGGAGCCCTTTTCACAACTTGTTGTACGAAATGTTATTTGTTTATGAAATATTTATTGTGCAAACATGGATTGAAGGGATGAGAAAAGAATATACAAGTTATTATTTTTGTGTTTGAACGGATGAACCCGTTGCCTACGTACCTTTCCATGGAAGGTAAGGATCAAAACGCAGTAGTTCGGCTAAAAGATTTCCAAAATATGAGTGGATTCATTTTGAAACAAAAGCCCTAAGGTCTTTCTTTATCCACGGGAGAAAACTCAACCTATGCAAACTGAAGGAGAATTGCCATCCAAGGCGCAGCGGAATTTAAAAATTTCTCCATTTAGTGATCCTTACGAATGGGCATGATCAGTGATAGAATCGTTACCTCTTGTGGCGATTCAAACCTTTGGTGCAGATCTCTGATAATGATCAAAACCTTTGATACAGATCCACGGGGCGATCACGAACGTTGAATGATGACAACGTCTCTACTCAGTCCACACGAACGGATTCCTTCAATCGCAGTGCTAGCTGTTATGAATGAAGGCTTTGAGTGAGAGAGAGATACGAAATTTCAACTCTTCAGTTGTGTTGTATTCCCATACAAAGCTTCTGCACAAGAGCTCTATTTATAGAACCACTTGTGTGGGCTTCAAGCCAAAAAGCCCACTTATGTGCATTTTGGCCTATATCTCATAATATGCCAAAATCACTTAAGTACTTGGTACCTTACCATATTTGGTATTCTACTTAAGTACACCGTACCTTACGATGTTCCTTAATTATCCTATCTCTCATCAATCCGTCCTTTGTGTGTGACCCTATAGGTTTTCGCGGCGTTGGCAATTATATTAAATCACGCATTTAACATAATAAACAGTGAGCGGTATCTAGCAACACATCACTCCTACCCAAGTCACGAAAATGTCATGTGATCTGACAAAACCTCCTGTGATAATAATTATGTGTATAATTACCCCTTTTCCCTTATGTCTATATTGAACACAAGGTATAGACCGTGTCACCCTTGTCCAGTTCAATATTGGGCCCATAGACATTTATCCTGTTACGCAGGATTGGCAAATTCCATCTAGGACACTCATGTCCCTCAGCATGCTTCGGGGAGTACTCATCAACTGTCTTTATGGTCATCCAGTTACGGATAACGTTGGATCAGTAATAAAGCACTCAACTCTACATCTAGGATCCATAGTGGTTTCAGGTCGAAGAGTGGTATACACTATTATCACCATGAGAATAACTTATGACACTTTGCATAACTTTCTATATAGTATTCTCATAGCGGGTCAATCCGGTATAAATATTACTCCTAATATTCATACCTATGTTTAAGACTTGATAACTCTTTATCCATGATCCATGAGAGGTGATCATCAGTCAACAAACATAATAGTCTTAATGCTTTAATGTTATCCCACTTCACATTAAAGCTCGACTACGGATACTTTAAGAACAGTGTCCTTATGTTTAATGTGTTCTCATGATTAAGTCACACTTAATACATTAAACGGACTATCTATTCCAGGGACTTTATTAATCAACCATAATAAAGAAAATGTCTTTTATTATTAATAAATAATTCGATACAAGTACCAAAAGTATTGGCCTCTAGGGCTTACACCAACAATCTCCCACTAGCACTAGAGCCAATCAGACATACCCCGTATGCCCATTGATCTAGTATGGCCATCATGCTTCTGCTGCGCAAGAGGCTTTGTCAGTGGGTCAGCTATATTGTCTAGTGTAGGTATTTTACATATTTTCACATCTCCTCTATCTATTATCTCTCGAATGAGATGATAACGCCTAAGTATGTGTTTGGATCGTTGGTGAGATCTAGGCTCCTTAGCTTGTGCGATAGCACCATTGTTATCACAATAGAGACCAATGGGATCCACAATGCTAGGGACTATGCCAAGTTCACTAATGAACTTCCTGATCCAAACAGCTTCCTTTGCTGCACTTGAGGCAGCAATATACTCGGCCTCGGTCGTAGAATCAGCAACTGTATCTTGCTTTGAACTTTTCCAGCTCACAGCGCCACCGTTCAAGCAAAACACATAACCAGATTGCGATCTAAAGTCATCCTTATCTGTCTGGAAGCTAGCATCAGTGTAACCAATTACAGCCAACTCTTCCTGACCTCCATATATCAAGAATGATTCCTTAGTCCTTCTCAAGTACTTAAGGATATTCTTAACAGCTACCCAATGGGCATCACCAGGATCAGATTGGTACCTACTTGTTGCACCTAAAGCATACGAGACATCTGGTCGAGTACATAACATGGCATACATGATAGATCCTATTGCAGATGCATATGGAGTCTCATTCATGCGTTCCCTTTCTTCCTTAGTTGAAGGGGATTGTGTTTTTGACAGACACAGGCCATGTTGCATAGGTATGAATCCTTTCTTGGAATCATGCATATGAAAGCGTCTCAGCACTTTGTCTATGTATGTACTCTGACTTAGGCCAAGCAGTTTTTGTGATCTATCTCTATAGATTCTGATTCCTAATATATAGGCTGCTTCACCTAGGTCCTTCATAGAAAAGCATTTCCCCAACCAAGTCTTTACTTGTTGCAGGGTAGGGATATCGTTTCCAATGAGTAATATGTCATCTACATATAACACCAGGAACACGATCATGCTCCCACTAACCTTCTTGTAGACACAAGGCTCATCTTCGTTCTTGATGAATCCATATTGTTTTACCGTTTCATCAAAATAAAGATTCCAGCTTCTGGAAGCTTGCTTCAACCCATAGATTGATCTTTGTAGCTTACATATCTTATGGGCTTCTTCTGGTATGTCAAATCCTTCAGGCTGTGTCATGTACACATCCTCAAGAAGATTCCCGTTAAGGAAAGCAGTTTTGACATCCATCTGCCATATTTCATAATCATGATATGCAGCAATAGCAAGTAAAATCCGAACAGATTTAAGCATTGCAACTGGTGAAAAGGTTTCATCATAGTCAACCCCATGAATTTTTTTATATCCTTTTGCAACCAGTCTTGCTTTATAGGTATGTACCTTACCATCCATGTCAGTCTTCTTTTTGAAGACCCACTTGCATCCTATAGGTTTAACTCCTACAGGAGGCTCTACCAAGTTCCAAACTTGGTTAGTGTACATGGAATCTATTTCGGATTTCACGGCCTCTAGCCACTTCTCAGACTCGGGACCAGTTATGGCCTCTTGGTAGGTCACAGGCTCATCTTGATCCCTGAGTAATACATCACCTTGATCTGTTATGAGATATCCATATCTCTCAGGTAGGTGACGTATCCTGCCTGACCTACGCTGGTCTTGTTCTACTTGAGCAGGTTTCTCTTCCACAACTATTTGTGTTTCCTGCTCTAATTCCTCCATAGGTGTATCGATGCTTTGTGATTCTTGAATTTCTTCAAGCTCTACTTTCCTCCCACTGGTTCCTTTGGAAATAAAATCCTTTTCTAGGAAAACTCCAGTTCGAGCGACAAACATTTTGCCCTCAGAAGGATTGTAGAAGTAATATCCTCTTGTTTCTTTAGGATATCCCACAAATAAGCATTGGTTAGATTTGGGCTCAAGCTTAGTTGAAATTTGTCGTTTCACATAAACTTCGCAACCCCAAATCTTCATGTAAGACATATGTGGTCTCCTACCACTCCATATCTCATATGGTGTCTTATCAACCTTTTTGGATGGAACACGGTTAAGTGTGTAAGCTGCGGTCAACAGCGCATGTCCCCAAAAGGAGTTTGGAAGATCGGCTTGACTCATCATGGATCGGACCATGTCCAACAGGGTTCGATTTCTTCCCTCAGACACACCATTCCATTGGGGTGTTCCAGGAGGAGTGAGTTGGGATAGGATCCCACACTCTTTCAGATGGTCATCAAACTCTAGGCTTAAATATTCACCACCTCGATCTGATCGAAGAGCTTTAATATTCTTACCTAGTTGGTTTTGTACTTCATTCTTGAATTCTTTGAACTTTTCAAAGGACTCTGATTTGTGTTTCATTAAATACACATAACCATATCTACTGAAATCATCAGTGAATGTGATGAAGTACTTAAAACCTCCTCTGGCTGATATGTTCAATGGACCACATACATCAGTATGTATCAGGGCCAAAAGATCATTAGCTCTTTCTCCTTTTCCTGTGAATGGAGACTTTGTCATCTTTCCAATTAAACAAGATCTGCATGTCTCATATGATTCATAATCAAAAGAGTCCAACAGTCCATCTTTATGGAGTTTGGAAATGCGTTTCTCATTTATGTGACCTAATCGACAATGCCAAAGGTAAGTTGGATTTAACTCATTAGGTTTCATCCTTTTAGTATTAATGTTATAAATAGGCACTTCAAGATCAATGACATATAGTCCATTGTTCATTTGTGCAGTTGTATAGAATATATCGTTCAAATAAATTGAGCAACAATTGTTTTTTATTATGAATGAAAAACCGAACTTGTCCAAACAAGAAACGGAAATAATATTCCTGCTAATTGCTGGTTCATAATAACAGTTCTCTAACTGAATTATCAAACCACTAGGTAAAGTCAATTCATAAGTTCCTACGGCTAAGGCAACAACCTTTGCTCCATTACCAACTCGTAGGTCGACTTCACCTTTTGCCAATTTTCTACTCCCTTTTAGTTCTTGCACATTTGTACAAATGTGAGAACCGCATCCAGTATCTAATACCCATGATGCAGAAGTAGATAAATTAATTTCAATAACAAAAATACCTGAAGTTGGAGTCTCTACTCCATTCTTCCTATCTTCCAGGTACTTTGGGCAGTTCCTCTTCCAGTCCGTGGTCTTACCGCAATGGAAGCAGGTGCCTTCCTTTTCTATGCTTCCACTAGGCTTCAAAGCAACACTAGTGGGTTTGGGTTTGGCAACTTCCTTGCCTTTCCCTTTATCATGTTTGAGGACAATCCTCATGTCTCGGTACCAATCCAGAAAATTTGTCCCAGACAATTTTTCCTTGTCAAGGTTTGATCGCAATATGTTATTAGAGGTGTTTGTTGTCATGGTAATCTACACAAGAATTAATGAAAATATAAGTATCATTGACATATTTAATTAGGCCTTTAATTAAACATGCTCCCACTATTTTATTCAAAACAAATGACCCTCATCATCTGATTCAGAAAATCCCGTTGGAAGATTTTCTAGTAGGTCGAGATCCATATTTCACTTCGTTCTAAGTCTGCGTAGGTGGATTACACAAAACTAGGTTATTTTAGGTAGGAACTCCTTCCAATTGTATCTCATACAACTCTCGAAAATTTCAGTTGGGTGAATAACTCCTTATTCCAATCCATCATATGGATTATTCCCAACTCTTGCTTCTAAACATATATAATCTTATTATAATTTGTTTAGTTAAGATTGACCCATTGTTTTAACAGTTGGATATTACAATTATCCCATCGCACCTTACTAATATATAGATCATGCACCTCGCGTAGGCGAAACCTACATTATCCATTACTAGTCTTGATGAGTGTTAAAACTTGGAAAGCATAAACTTAATATTTATTTTGAGGGAATTGCAATTTTTCTGATCTCACCGGCTTGTTTATCATATAAACCGTCTCTCACATGCATCAACATACATTCACATGCATCAACATACATACAAACTAAATGAAACAGTTATGGCCCCTAGCGCAATTGTTCTCCCAAGCCAATGAGAGAACCTAAGCTAACCTACAACGATCTAAGCTTCTCCAAGCAAGATCTTCAAGGTTGTCCTCCTTTGGCACTGACTTCTTTGCTTTCTTCATATCATTACATTACATGAAAGAAACTCGTTTTACATACGAGGGAGTGAGATGAGAAAAGAAGTTACATTTGGGAGATTAAGAGAGAGGCACGACACGCAGGTCGTATTTTAAAATCCAAAAAAGAATAAAGGAAAACTAAGGCCATAACCGATCACCACAAGACAATAATAAACACTTTATTATTATTATTAGTTCCTTTAATTAATTAAAATCAAATTAAATTTCGACGACCGATCATCACATTTTAATGAACAATTCATTTAAAATCGATGTCGCTTTTCGTATAAACACTTGACACTTTTAAAGCACTGAGTTAGCCGAATGGGTGAAAATTTCCTTGCGTTAACCGGTTAACCATATGCGTTAACCGGTTAACACTGTTTGAAAATGTCTTGGAAAACTGTTTTCCGCCTTGCGTTAACCGGTTAACCAAATGCGTTAACCGGTTAACACTGTTTGAAAACTTAAAAAAATTTAATTTCGCATTGCGTTAACCGGTTAACCATACGCGTTAACCGGTTAACACTGTTCCAAAAAGTCTTTAGGAAGCACAACTCTTGTGCGTTCAAACCCCAATCGCATAACTCTCTGACAACACAACCCTTGTGCCGTCACTAACCCTGATGCACCAATTTCAGACTGTCAAACACATCTCGATTGTTAATTCAGTATGATTGATCAACATGTCATTGGTTCACCATACTAATGTCGGATCAAGAAGCAAACGACCATTGATCGCTCAAAGGAAAACAATCATCGAGGGTTTGAATGAACGAAACGAGAACACTATATCATATATAATGTATTTTGCATCAGGATCACATATATCACATATATGTAACTTGATCGATCTCAATTTAACCTTTGATTCATTCTGTTTTAATCATATTATTACAGAACAAAAACAGATATCAGATTCATGGTTTCGTAAGTGGCTCTGATACCACTGAAGGAGAATTGCCATCCAAGGCGCAACGGAATTTAAAAATTTCTCCATTTAGTGATCCTTACGAATGGGCACGATCAATGATAGAATCGTTACCTCTTGTGGCGATTCAAACCTTTGGTGCAGATCTCTGATAATGATCAAAACCTTTGATACAGATCCACGGGGCGATCACGAACGTTGAACGATGACAACGTCTCTACTCAGTCCACACGAACGGATTCCTTCAATCGCAGTGCTAGCTGTTATGAATGAAGGCTTTGAGTGAGAGAGAGATATGAAATTCCAACTCTTCAGTTGTGTTGTATTCCCATACAAAGCTTCTGCACAAGAGCTCTATTTATAGAACCACTTGTGTGGGCTTCAAGCCAAAAAGCCCACTTAAGTGCATTTTGGCCTATATCTCATAATATGCCAAAATCACTTAAGTACTTGGTACCTTACCATATTTCGTATTCTACTTAAGTACACCGTACCTTACGATGTTCCTTAATTATTCTATCTCTCATCAATCCGTCCTTTGTGTGTGACCCTATAGGTTTTCGCGGCGTTGGCAATTATATTAAATCACGCATTTAACATAATAAACAGTGAGTGGTATCTAGCAACACATCACTGCTACCCAAGTCACGAAAATGTCATATGATCTGACAAAACCTCCTGTGATAATAATTATGTGTATAATTACCCCTTTTCCCTTATGTCTATATTGAACACAAGGTATAGACCGTGTCACCCTTGTCCAGTTCAATATTGGGCCCATAGACATTTATCCTGTTACGCAGGATTGGCAAATTCCATCTAGGACACTCATGTCCCTCAGCATGCTTCGTGGAGTACTCATCAACTGTCTTTATGGTCATCCAGTTACGGATAACGTTGGATCAGTAATAAAGCACTCAACTCTACATCTAGGATCCATAGTGGTTTCAGGTCGAAGAGTGGTATACACTATTATCACCATGAGAATAACTTATGACACTTTGCATAACTTTCTATATAGTATTCTCATAGCGGGTCAATCCGGTATAAATATTACTCCTAATATTCATACCTATGTTTAAGACTTGATAACTCTTTATCCATGATCCATGAGAGGTGATCATCAGTCTACAAACATAATATTCTTAATGCTTTAATGTTATCCCACTTCACATTAAAGCTCGACTACGGATACTTTAAGAACAGTGTCCTTATGTTTAATGTGTTCTCATGATTAAGTCACACTTAATACATTAAACGGACTATCTATTCCAGAGACTTTATTAATCAACCATAATAAAGAAAATGCCTTTTATTATTAATAAATAATTCGATACAAGTACCAAAAGTATTGGCCTCTAGGGCTTACACCAACACAAAGAACAAGTCCACCATGTGAGAAAAGCTTTAACTTGCTAGTGAGGGGTTAACCCTATAATAAGCAAGAAAGTGTTACAATTCAATCACTAAGGACAAAAGGTGAGATTAACATCAACCAACTAGGATAAATCAAACCTATGGCTAATGTATGAAAACTTATCAAGAATAGACAAAGCCACAAAACAATTGAGTGAGTGAAATTAACCAATTAGGATTATTCACAAAAGTGGTCAAGATATGATTAGAATTCAATTCAAAAGAAGTATTATGAAAATGAAGTTTGAAAAATCAAAGGCCTAAGGCCTAGGTTTCTAATTTGAAAACAAATGAAGATGTTTGCACAATAGTTTTCTTGTTTTGGGTTAACATGCAAATGGAGGTTTAAAGAAACAAAAGGTGGGAGGGTGAGGAAGTAAAACTTCTTAGATGTTCACCTCTTGAGATCATATGTAGATGATTCAAGTGATTCTTTTGGAATAGGCAATAAGCAAATAATAGATGAACAAAGTAAATGGATACCGGATGCCAATCAATGTACTTATTCCAACCTCACAAAACAAAATGGATATCGGATTCCAATCAATGGACTTATACCAATCTCCTAAAGCAAAGAGCAAACATGGATACTAGATGCCAATCAATGGACTTATACTAGTCTCCTAAAACAAAGAGAAACATGGATACCAGATGCCAATCAATGGACTTATACTAGTCTCCTAAAACAAAGAGAAACATGGATGCCAGATGCCAATCAATGGACTTATACTAGTCTCCTACCATATCATAGGAAACAACTGCCAATCAATGGACTTATGCTTGCCTCCTCCATGGACAAAACACAATGTCACAAAGTAATGAACAATGGTTATGAAATGATATACAAGTAATGATGATACATGCACCAAGGCACACATAAGAAAATATGCACAGATGAATCAAGTAATCAAACAAACAAATCAATTAGCACACACTATACACAATCAATTAGGCTCAAGCAAGGTTAGGCTTTACAGCCAACTGTAATGGGGTATTTTGAGCTCTTAACCCTAACATTGAGAGTTAGGGTGAAGCAGATGAAAAGGAGATGAGGGGTGTGCCTCATAGCTCTTATCCCTGGTCAGGGAGAGCTTTGATCAATGGAAAGTGTGGGAGTTCAGAAAGTTGGAACTCTTCTCCACAAATGGACTCTATAAGATCTTGGGTTATTATTCACCATGCATCAACGCATGGTGTGAGCAAGGTGAATGACACACTGAGTAGCAGGAGATGGATTACGCATCTCTTTTATCTGCCAATTGCCTCATAAGAGGACTTTACCTGCTTGGCACAAAAATTAAACAATCACAAGCATTGCCTCTTAAGGAGGGCTTCAGACAGGTGCCTACCAATAACAGTAGGTCTTCCAGACTACATGAAGATGAGAGATTATACCTAAGTGGTTAAGCAACCAAGCAAAGCAAAGTTCAAATGAACTTAAAGCAACTTAGGTACCTGTGGAAACAACTAAACAAATCAGTACAATGCTCAGACAAACAGACAACAGTCAATAAGCAACAGACAATCCCAATGTACAAAATGTGTAAGCCAAAAGCAAACACAAATGAGCGAGTATCAACCTACAAAACACACAATGTTAGTAATCACAAGCAAACATCAACAATCACATGATGAAGCATCATCAAGTATGGAACTTGGATGTTCAACCTGAAATCAAAGCTCAAATGTAAGCAACAAACCACTAGGTCAAAGCCTAGGGTCAAAGATGGAGAAAAAATTTGAAACAGGGGCTGAAATTTAACACAAAGTAACTTCAAACACATGTTGACATATCCTAAAAAGGCTCACATCAAAATCAATCACCAAAAGAATTTCATGATCAAAAGAAGTTCAAGGCAATTTCAAAGCTCATATGTGATCAACATGAATGAAAAATTCAAATCAAAACAGAAGTGATTCAAATAAATCTGGAAAAATTCATGCACATTCAAGACATTTAACATGATCAACATACAAAAAATCAGGGGAATCAGAGATCATTTGGCATGGAAATCACATGGTACAAGTTGAACATTCAAAGGTGTGACACAAATTGTCACACCAAGTTAGCACAAGCATAAAACAGAAATGGTAATTGAGAAAAATGTCAAACCAAAACCAAAATGTCAAGCAATGTGTCTACATTCATCATGCAAAATTTCACATTCATTGGATAAGAAACAAGCATTTCACAATGAGATAAGCAAGGCAAGGTCACACATGCATATGTATCCAATCATCCTAGCACATATTATTTTTCCAGCCAAGCACAACTTGCAATTTTATACTCATAAAAAACTAGACAGGATAAGGAGCATTGTGCAAAACATTGGAGTGAAATTGATGCATTTTTCTATTTTATATGATTTTTTGAAGTTAAGGAAAAAATAAAAAATGGAAATGGATATAGCATGTGAAAATAGGAGGGAAAGTGAAAAATGGCAAAGGCATTTGAAAAAAAATCACTCGGTAGGACTCGAACACGGTCCACATTTGAATTGGCGCGCCAACATCAAAACGGTGACGTTTTAGTCTTAAACCCTAGCGCTGGAAACGATTCCCTGGATTTCGTAGCTAATGATGGATTTCGTAGCAAAATCCTAGCGAAGTCGTAGCAGATTCAAGAAACGATGATGTTCATAGGTTGAAGATGAAGATCATGATGATCTTCATCTGAATTTTCCAGAAAAATCAAAAAGTGTCCAGAAATCACAATCAAGCACAACATTCGAATCATCATCTCATGTATATTCAAGATCAACAATCAATTTCACACGAATCATCATAACAAAGCCAAATCGAAGAAAAACTTAAATGAACATCAAAACTTTAAACATGCATAACTAGCTCAAAACAGCACCAAATCACACGATTCAAAGCTCAGATTCATCAGGACAACAACATCTACAACAATATAGCCATGGATTTTAAAATTAAGAGATTCGATTTATGACCTCTTGAAGTGCAGAAACTGGAATCGTGCTCTATGAAGCTCAGCAATGCCTCAAAGTTCCTTCACAATGCTTATTGAAGTTATTGATGATGAATTTGAAGCTCAATTGCACATGAATCCAGCAGATTTTGAAATCACCATGGATGCTTCAAGCTTCGAGTATGTTCGAATATGGCACGATTTCTCTCAATTCCACGTCCAATCTTGCTCAACAATGCTTCAGGATCATGAATCAATCAAGAGAAAGTGTTCTTGTGTGAAGAAATTGGACAAAAATTTGAGAGAAAAGTTTGGAGAATTTTGAGATTCAGATCTGAAAATGTTGTTAATGGCAAATGCAGTTATGTTTAACCTTATATATGCTATGCTAATCATGTTTAGAACCTGTTTAAGCCAAATGAAATGGAGATTAGCAACTTATGAGGTGTATGTACAAAAATGGTTTTTCACCTCATGCACTTCATGCATGCGTGAACAGTGCCAGAACAAGGCCCAAAATCACTTAAAATGAGTTCATGCACCTTTTGGAATTGGTTTTCTATGCATATGATTCACCAAAATGGTTTAGTGAAATTTCTTTTGAAAATCTTCATGAATGAGCACATGATAATGCTAATGGAATTCAAGCCATGTAATGAGATTTTAAGAAACTACAAGTCATGAGGAGAATATAGCAAAAAGAACCACTCATTTTGGAGCTTTGGTTGAAAAGTTATGCCCATTTGAATCTTCAAGCACAATCTGCCATGATTTGATCATATCTCCTCAACCACACATTAGAAATTCATGATCTTGGACATTTTGGAAATGGGAGAGAAAGATCTACAACTTTCATGTTCAACAAAATTTAATTTCAAGCCTTCTTGATGATGTAATATTGAGTTGAAGTTGGTCCAAGATCTTTCCATTTTTGGAAAGTTCAAATTATAGGTCACTTGCTATTTTTGGAAATTCTTGACCTGGCTTCAAATTCTTCAATGTGAGTGTTTGAAATGTCAAATGAGACTTGTTTGAACATGAATGAAGTATTTCTAATCACTTCCCACCTCCAAATCCATAGTTGACTTTGCAGTTGACTTTCTAGGTCTTCAGATGACTTGAAAATATTCTGATGAGATTCAAGCCTCTACCACTTGGGATTTTGCTTCAAGATGACATCATAACTCATATTAACTCTTGTGAATGATTGTGGGGTCCAAATCTTAAGAATGACCACCATCTATTGCTCAATGAATGCCTTTGATTACCTTGACCTGTTAATGCTTCATCTGCAAGACAAAGGTTAGATGACATATTTTTGTACTTTTGGTTAGTGATAAAAAGAAAAACAATGATATACAAATGCAAACATGCTTGGTGATCAAGAAGCACTCTCAAAAAGATGATCCACCCACAGGGAAGCAAGCAAGGTGCACAATGATCCTTGAGGCAATGCAATGTTATGATATGATGCCATGAGGGGTCTTAGGGACAAAATTGGGGTCTTACAGATGCCCCTATTTAAGGTCATTCTAGCCGGAGAAGTGAAGGTTAAAGTCTTCATCTCGACGCGGTAGAATGGGCTTAAATAACAGTAATGAGACAAATTTTGGTCCCTAAGAGACCTCATGATGCAAATGTATGCATGTAAAAGAAACAACCTCTGTGGGGAATACTGGTCCACAAAGAAGAAAAGACGATCCAATCGAGTAATACACTCACCAGGAACAGAGACTCTAACAAGACTCTCATGGGGATAAGAAAAAGAAAAAGAATGCGTGAGCAGGACACGACTCTGAATTAGGGGAAACAAGAACTAGACACAGCGTGAGCAAGACACGACTGGAGTAAAGACCTCACTGGGGAGAAAAGAGTTCCAAAGGAAGACACATCCCTTGGAAAGACCCAAGCTGACCCAAAACTATCCACGAAGGATACTTCGGATGAAAATCCGGCCTCGGACTGGGGAAAAAGATTCACACAGAATCTCCCTGCCGGGGAACACTGCATATATCGGAGAAAACACCAATACAGCAAAAGGGCAAAATCACAACGGAAACTCCACTGGGGAATGTCTAACAAAGAGACTCTCCCGGAGAAAATCTGCAAGATGAGGTGTTACCGGCTACTGGGTAACAAACTCAAAGAAACATGTGATCTAAACACTGGTTACTGGGTGAAAGAACAACAAGCTCATGAAGAATGAATATCTAAGACCGGTATAAGGGTGAGAGATATCAATCAACCAAACATCTGAGCAAGACCTGAAAAAGGTACATCAACTCAAGAAAATCTGACTCCACAGGGGACCAAGGTCATAATAGGGAGCAGAAAGGAAGGAACACCAAGGATACCGGCTACTGGGTATATAATAGGTGACCGACCAAAGCGTGAATTGGTATATATGCCGAAACACTCATCACCCGAAAGGAGGGCTTGAAAAAGCAAATCGACTTACAGGATGGACATTCGACTCCGCAACGGGAAAACGAATCTTACTCAGCTGGGAAAAAAACCCAAAGAGCGCATGAGATATAATATCCATTACCGTCAGAACGTGGATAGTATACTCGCATGAGATATATTATCTATTACCGTCAGAACGTAGATAATATACTCGCATGGAAGGAAACACCAGGGATACCGGTTACTGGGTATATAATAGGTGACCGACCGAAAAGAGAGACAATCGATACCAACACCAACGGGGTAAACGAAAGATAACTCACAGGGGATAAATTGCAAGCATCCGGCAATTATCCAAGAGAACAACAAATATTTGATTCCACAAAGGAATACGAATCTTACTCGACTGGGGAAACACAACAGGCTTCGACCGAAGAGTGCATGAGATATATTATCCATTACCGTCAGAACGTGGATAACATACTCGCATGGAAGATTATCCATAACCGGTTACTGGGTTAATAAAGGATAAATCGACCGAAAAGAAAGGCATCGGGATACCAACACTAGGTATATAAAGATGACCGATCAAGAGGAGCAACAATCATTACCAATCAAAAGGGTAAATGAAAGAGAACTCACCGGGGATATATTGATAAACATCAATGGTCCGGGGAACAAATCACTGGCATACGGTGAAAGGACCCACTAAGGATAAAACTGCTAGCATCCGGCAATTATCCACAAGGGAAGATCTGATGGGGATAAAAATTGCTAGCATATGGCAATTACCCAGAAGAAAAGGGGAATATCAACATCGAATACTGGATGAAGATAACCACAAAGAGTAACCATGATCGGTTAGGATAAACAACAAGGTTAACTCTGCAAAAGGGAGAAATTAGGATTTACAACTACCGAATACGGGGTAGAGGACCAAAAACTCTGGCTGGGGATAAAATTGCTAGCATACAGCAATTATCCACAAGAAAGCACAGACTCCGCTAGGGAGACAACAACAACATAGGATTTACAACTACCGAATACTGGGTAGAAGACCACAAAATCCACCATCAACCAGAATGAACCACAAAGGTTACCTCTGCTAGGGGATGAAAGTAGGGTTTGTAACTACTGAATACATGGTAGAAAACCAACAACTCTCTGCGTGGGGAATGAAAGAATCACAACTCCGCACGGGGAAACAAAATAGGGTTTATAACAAACCACCAACTGCTGGAGAGCAAGAAAAATAGGATTTACGACTACCGAATACTGGGTAGAAAACCATCGACTCTTGTTGAGGAACAAAGATGTTCACAAACACCTATTCCACAAAAGGGAAAAAAGGTATACAGGATTTACAACTACCAGGTACTGGGTAGAAAACCAAAACGAATTCCGCTGGGGATAATGTGAACTATTGCCGGTTATTGGGCAATTCATTCATTTATTCCACAGGGAAGCACAAGAGACAGCTGAAAAATGCCAATTCAGGATCAAACCAAAAGGCAGACTGAATCAAGATTCGTCCTAATGAGGATATAACTCAATAGGAAGATCCATCCCAATATATGTGTTGGGAGGAAACGGAAAAAACCGTCATCCATGAGGATATATCTCAGTGGGGAATTGCAGAAGGAAAGACAGACACTTTCTGCTTATAGGGCTGACTCTATATTGAGATTAGACACCCGACATCTGCTTGGGAAGACCTATTGGAGAGATCTACATTACCGTTAGCAGGAGACAACAAACAAAAGATATATGGCAAAAAATGCAATCATGAATATCTGAATGTTGAAAATATGCATGAATATGCGTGATTTATGTTTGATGAATGCTGACAAAACAGACATATCTAACACAAACAGGCCCAGGAATCAAACGCCCGGTACTACACTTCCAGAGGAAAATCCAAGGAAAGCCAATCTGCTGGAGATCCGAATGCTAAAAAGCAAATATCTGCGGGGAAGCAAGAGATCAGAGATATCAAAGAAATCACAAAATCTCTGAGTGTTGGATCATCAATCAACCCAACTAGGGAACAAGAGTTCACAACAGGCGGAAACTGCCACAAAAAACAAATCTGTTGGGGAAATGGAGAAATCCCGAGATTTCTGCAGGGGGATTCTCAGTATCAACTGGGAAACAAGAGTTCACTGCACAAGCAAGAACTGCTGAATAGAACAGAACGTGCCAGTAGAATCTAGTCGCACAAGCAACTTTACTGGGGATACTGCCAGCCACTCCATTGGTGATAAACCCACTGAGGGAAAATAGATCACACAAGTAAATTCTGCCACAAGCCACTCTATTGGGGATCAAAAGCATCAGGAAATCAACCAAATCTATGGAGAGAGATCACCAACCAACCCGGCTAGGGAACAAGAGTTTACAACAGGCAGAAACTGCCACAAAAGCAACTCCGTTGAGGAAACCAACTCTGCTGGGGAAACTGCAGGGAAATCACGAAACTTCTGCAGGAAAACAAACACAATCCACCGTACCACAAACCTACTGGGGAATTATCTGAGGATGAGAAGGAGATTTGGTGATCAACCGCCAAATGCTGAACCTTCTAAGAAGAAACCACCAACTGCTGAGAAGGAAATAATCACTGCTCTACTGAAGGGGTAAGAGGTGAAAACCTCAACAAGCACTCTGATGGAGAAAGATAGAATAGATGAAGTACATCATGCCAACAACTCCGCTGGCGACTATACTGAGGAAACAGACGAAAATTGTTGGATGTCAACCCACCAACTACCGAATCATCCAAAAGGAAAGCACCCATGTTGGGGAGAGAATATTTTTGGAGGGGATTGTGAAGTTCTCAACAAATATTCTGCTTAGGGAACAACCCCAACAACAATCTGGATAAAGAGGATACAACCATGCCAGGAATATGAACAAATGTCTTACCCTGTTAGAAATCATGCCACCCTCGGGAGAGCATTGAGAAATTATTAGGTATCCTTTCATCATCGTGAATATTCACTTTGTTTAAAACAACAATTTGAAAATTTTACTTGTTTAAAACAATGATATTTTATCAATTAAAACATGCAAAACATTTGTTAAATTGAAACAAATAAGAGTGCAAATAATTGGATAAAAGCTCAAATTGATTTGATGGAATGGTAGCCTGCAAATGGCAAGACTCCATAGATCTGTACAAATTTGAAATCAGTGATATATAATGGAAGAGGGCTACATTGAACATAATGATCCTTTCTCTACCAATTTGAATTTCGATGTATTTGAAGCTTCAGTTGACGACAAATCGAGAATCTCTGACGAACAAACGGCTGTGGAACAGAAAATCTTGTCAGGATGCAGTTACTTGCCAAATCCCTGATTTTTGCCTAGATTTCCCCAGGGTGAGGTACTCAATCTAGCGGGATGCAAATATTCTTTTTTTCAATGTCTCTAATTTTTGCCTGGATCACCCTTTCGGGTTTTCCACCGAGACGCTCATCTTTGCCTAAGCCGCCCTTTCGGGTTTTCAACTTAGCGAGCTATTCTGTTTTTATTTTATATACTATTTTTTAGGCAAAGTATTTCTTGACTGCATCTGAATTCACAGGACGAGTGAAATCCTCCCCATCCATTGTTGTAAGCATCAAAGCACCGCCTGAAAAGGCTCTCTTGACAACATATGGACCTTCATAGTTTGGAGTCCACTTGCCCCTGGAATCGGGCGCGAAAGACAAGACTTTCTTGAGCACGAGGTCACCTTCTCGGAACACACGAGGCTTGACCTTCTTATCGAATGCTTTCTTCATTCTCTGCTGATATAACTGACCATGGCACATGGCAGTCAATCGCTTCTCTTCAATCAAATTCAGTTGGTCATAACGACTCTGAATCCATTCAGCATCAGTCAACTTGGCTTCCATCAAGACTCTCATTGATGGGATCTCCACCTCTACTGGGAGAACAGCCTCCATGCCGTAAACAAGAGAGAAAGGGGTTGCCCCTGTTGAAGTGCGGACAGATGTACGATAACCATGCAAAGCAAATGGCAGCATCTCATGCCAATCTTTGTACATAACAACCATCTTCTGGATAATCTTCTTGATATTCTTGTTAGCAGCTTCAACAGTCCCATTCATCTTGGGTCTGTAAGGAGAGGAATTATGGTGTGCAATCTTGAACTCAGCGCACAACTCTTCCATCATCTTATTATTCAGATTAGATCCATTATCGGTAATGATCTTATCAGGCACACCATAACGGCAAATAAGTTGATTCTTGATAAACTTCACGACCACCTTCCTGGTCACATTCGTATACGAAGCGGCTTCAACCCATTTGGTGAAGTAATCAATTGCTACGAGAATAAACCTGTGTCCGTTGGACGCTTTCGGTTCAATCATGCCGATCATGTCGATTCCCCACATAGAGAAAGGCCACGGTGATGAAATCACATTCAGAAGTGTCGGAGGAATATGAATCTTATCCGCATAAATTTGACACTTGTGGCATTTCTTCACATATTTGCAGCAGTCAGACTCCATTGTCAGCCAATAGTAGCCTGCTCTCAGCATCTTTCTAGCCATGGCATGTCCATTGGAATGAGTACCAAATGAACCCTCATGGACCTCGGTCATCAACAGGTTTGCTTCGTGTCTATCCACGCATCTGAGCAGAACCATGTCAAAATTTCTCTTGTAAAGCACTTCACCACTGAGGTAGAAACTGCCTGACAACCTTCTCAAAGTTTTCCTGTCTTTCACAGATGCCCCAGGTGGGTAGACCTGGTTCTGGAGGAAATTCTTGACATCAAAATACCAAGGCTTGTCATCATTCACTTCTTCTACTGCAAACACGTGAGCTGGTCTATCCAAGCGCATCACGGTGATATTGGGAACTTCATTCCAATACTTGACTATAATCATTGAAGCAAGCGTAGCAAGGGCATCTGCGATCCGATTATCTTCTCGAGGAATATGATGAAAGTCAACTTCTGTAAAGAACGTTGAAATCCTCCTCGCATAATCTCTATACGGAATGAGACCAGGCTGATTCGTCTCCCATTCACCCTTGATCTGATTGACAACCAAGGCCGAATCACCATACACATCAAGATGCTTGATTCTCAAATCAATACATTCTTTCAGTCCCATAATGCAGGCTTCATACTCAGCCATATTATTCGTGCACTTGAAAGTTAGCCTTGCTGTAAAAGGAATATGTGTGCCATGAGGAGTAATGATTACTGCCCCAATACCATTTCCGTACTGATTTACAGCGCCATCAAACACCATCGTCCATCTGGAACCAGGTTCTGGACCTTCATCAAGTGTAGGCTCATCACAATCTTTCATTTTCAAATACAGAATCTCCTCGTCTGGGAAGTCGTACTGGACAGACTGATGATCTTCAATCGGCTGATGTGCTAAATGGTCAGCCAAGATACTACCGTTGATAGCTTTCTGAGCTCGATACTCAATATCATACTCAGACAACATTATCTGCCAACGGGCAATCCTCCCAGTTAAAGCAGGCTTCTCGAAAATATACTTGATTGGATCCATTCTGGATATCAACCAAGTCGTATGATTTATCATGTACTGGCGTAAACGCTTAGCAGCCCAAGCCAAAGCACAGCACGTCTTCTCAAGCATAGAGTATCAAGACTCACAATCAGTGAACTTCTTACTGAGGTAGTAGATAGCAGATTCCTTCTTCCCTGATTCGTCTTGTTGACCGAGTACACAACCCATCGAGTCTTCAAGAACAGTCAGATACATGATCAGAGGTCTTCCTTCTACAAGCGGATACAAGATCGGAGGTTCAGACAAATATTCTTTGATACTGTCGAAAGCTTTCTGGCAATCCTCGGTCCAATCATGAGATTGATCTTTCTGGAGGAGCTTGAATATCGGCGCACATGTGGCAGTCATGTGGGATATAAATCTGGAAATGTAATTCAAGCGGCCAAGAAAACCTCGAACTTGCTTCTCAGTTTTGGGCGCAGGCATCTCTTGTATTGCTTTGACCTTTGCAGGATCAACCTCAATACCTCTCTCGCTGACAACAAAACCCAACAACTTGCCGGAACGGACTCCAAATGTACATTTGTTCGGATTCAGACGAAGTTTGTACTTCCTCAAACGCTGAAAAAGCTTCAACAAATGCTCAACATGTTCAACTTCTATTAGGGACTTAGCAATCATATCATCAACATAGACCTCTATCTCCTTGTGCATCATATCATGAAACAAGGTAGTTATAGCTCGTTGATATGTGGCTCCGGCGTTCTTCAAAACGAAGGGCATCACTCGATAAAAGAATGTTCCCCAAGGTGTGATGAATGTTGTCTTCTCCATATCCTCGGGTGCAATCTTGATTTGGTTATACCCGGAAAATCCGTACATAAACAAAAAGACTTTGAATTTAGCTGTATTATCTACCAACATATCAATGTGTGGTAGAGGAAAATCATCTTTCGGACTAGCTTTATTCAAATCTCTGTAATTAACACACATACGGACTTTTCCGTCTTTCTTAGGCACTGGCACAATATTGGCCACCCATAGAGGATATGTGGAAGTCACCAGAAACCCCGCATCAATTTGCTTCTGAACTTCCTCTTTGATCTTCACTGCCATATCTGGATGAGTTCTTCTGAGCTTCTGCTTCACAGGTACACACTCAGGCTTTAAAGGCAGGAAATGTTGCACAATATCTGTATCTAGACCCGACATGTCTTCATACGACCAAGCGAAGATATCAGAATATTCTCGTAGCAGACTGATCAACCCCTTCTTGACAGACTCTTCGAGGAGTGCCCCAATCTTCACCATACGAACACAATCTTCAGACCCCAAGTTGACTGTTTCCAGATCTTCGAGATGCGGCTGAATGATCTTCTTCTCGATCTCAAGGAGACGGGAAATCTCATCAGGAATCCCTTCAACATCACCTTCCTCTGCCTCAAATATAGGGAATTCAAAATTGGGAGATGGCGTTGGATCATTATGTTCAATGGGTTTTAGAATCAACCTGCATAATGATTTTGGATAATAAAACTTTAGAATTTAAACAAGCAAATCATTATGCAGATGAAAAGATTGCTTTTATTCTTGTTTTTTTTTTGGGTTTTTTTTTTGTGATCACCGATTTCATGCAAAAGCAAAAAGTGAAAACAAATGGAAAAACAAATGTTTAACAATGCATTAATTGAATGAAAATATCATTGTATATATGATGCCGACAATGTCATCACTTCTCCTTTTGGCATGGGAGAAGGGTTTTGAACAAAGTGAACAAATTACGCTGACTTATGAATGACTGTAGGAACATCCACAGCGACCCAATTGTGGCAGATCCCGCCAGGGATAACAAAGTTGCTCAAGTCCTCTGCATCCTCCTCCAAGATAGCAGCAACTTCCTCAACTTGATCAGCATGGATGAAACCTCCACTCTTGAACAGTCCTTTCTCATTGAATGCCCCAGAAGAATAGCCAATGCCAGCCCCAGATTTATTATCTTCAAGCTCAATCATCTTTCCTAAACCAGCAACTGCGCCACATTCGATGGCCAGTTTCGCGTCACGATAGGAAGCAAACGAAGGAGACTTCTTCTCAATCGGCTCAGCTATAGACAAAGCTTGGAAAGGCGTTCCAACTTCATCCTCAGCATCAATATATGAGAAAGAAGACAGGTGGCTAACCAGGAGAGCATTTTCTCCCCCTACCACAACCAGTTTCTTCTTCTTGACGAATTTCAGCTTCTGGTGTAGGGTGGATGTCACGGCGCCAGCCTCGTGAATCCATGGTCTACCAAGGAGACAGCTATAAGATGGTTGGATATCCATAACCTGAAAGGTAACTTGGAAATCACTCGGTCCAATCTTGAATGGGAGATCAACTTCCCCAATCACGGTCTTGCGCGACCCATCGAAAGCTTTCACAACAACACCACTCTGCCTCATGGGAGGTCCCTGATATGACAATCTCGAAAGAGTTGTCTTCGGCAATACATTCAAAGATGACCCAGTGTCCACCAGCACGTTGGACATGGCGTCGGTCTTGCAATTCATGGAAATATGTAAAGCCATGTTGTGGTCTCTTCCCTCCTCAGGGAGATCAGCGTCACAGAAACTCAAAGTGTTGCAAGCAGTAATGTTTGCAACTATACTGTCAAACTGTTCAATAGTGACGTCGTGATCGACATAAGCCATATCCAATACTTTCTGCAGAGCCTCCCTATGGGGTTCTGAATTCAGAAGCAAAGATAGCACGGAGATCTTGGACGGCGTTTGTAGAAGCTGGTCTACAACGTTGTACTCACTCTTCTTGATGAGCCTCAGCATCTCATCACAATCTTCATTCACAATGCCACTCGGCCCAACAGAAGAAGAAGGAGTCTTTTGTACAGAGGAAGGTTTGGCAACAGGTGTCGGATTCGGAACATTCACTGCAGTCCCAACCGGACGCACAACAGAATCAGCAACAACGTGAGGCTTCGGGGGTGCAGAAAATACACGACCACTACGGGTCAACCCGCTCACATCAGCAATGTTCACAATAGAGGATGAAGGCAACGGAACTTCTTTCCCATCTTCCACAGCAACTGGATTATAGCGGAAGGGAATTGCTCTATCTGAAGCATAAGGCACAGGGCCTGCAGGCTTGATCACCAAAGAAGGAGAGACCTTCGGCTTGCTACCATCATAACGGATGACAACAGGCTCAGGAATCTTGAACACAGGAGAAATCACATTTACTTCTGGTTCATCTTCATCAACATTTCTGTTTTGAAGAATCTCAATAGTACCCTCATCCAACAGCTCTTGAAGCTCTCTGCGCACTTGGCGGCAACCCAATCTATTGACGGAACAGATACGGCATTTGTCATGGTCGTGCTCCCTATGACTGTAATCACACAGCAGACGATGCAACTCAACCAATGACTGTCGAATATGGCTTACATATTTGACTTTATATTTGCCAGGGCAACCCTGGACCATGTTAACTGACTTCCCATGCTCGGGCAATGGGTTCTTCGTAACATTGGGGCCTGAGTCCTCAAAGCTCAGAATGCCGCATCTCATAAGGTCTTGCACCTTAGTCTTCAACGGATAACAGTTTTCTATATTGTGACCAGGAGCACCGGAATGATAAACACAATGTTGGTCAGGCTTGTACCACCACTGCAAGTTAGCAGGTACAACCGGAGGATCCCTCGGGGTAATCAGTTTCCGATCTATTAAAGAGGGATATAGCTCAGCGTATGACATAGGAATAGGATCGAAAGGGATCTTCTTCCTCTCATAATTCAAATTAGCCTGATTACTGTTGTTGCGAGGCTGGTAAGCCTGTTGATGTGGGCGATGTTGCTGTTGATACTGAGGTTGTTGCTGATTATGTTGATTGTTGTCTCTGAAGACAGGTGCTATGTGAGCCACCTGATGCTGGTTGCTGGCATGACGCACAAGCTTCCTCTTGACAGAGGGTCTTCTAGGTTTAACATGGGATTGCACAGCGTGTGCGTCCCCATCTTTCTTCTTAAACGCCCCATATCGTTTAGAAGAGCCTTCATCCTTAGTCAATCGTCCTTCCCGGACTCCCTCCTCCAATCGCATCCCCATGTTCACCATCTCGGTGAAATCAGAGGGAGCACTAGCGACCATCCGCTCATAATAAAATGAACTAAGAGTTTTCAGAAAAATCTTAGTCATCTCCTTCTCTTCCAGCGGAGGAGTAATCTGAGCTGCCAGCTCTCGCCACCTCTGGGCGTACTCTTTGAATGTCTCTTTGTCCTTCTAGGACATAGCTCTGAGTTGATCACGGTCAGGAGCCATATCCACATTATATTTGTATTGCTTGACGAAGGCTTCGCCAAGATCGTTGAAGGAGCGGATGTTTGCGCTATCAAGGCTCATATACCAACGAAGAGCTGCACCAGACAAACTATCTTGAAAATAATGAATCAGCAACTGATCATTATCTGTTTGAGTAGACATTTTCCTGGCATACATAACCAGGTGACTGAGCAGGCAGGTGTTCCCCTTATACTTCTCAAAGTCGGGAACTTTGAATTTAACGGGTATCTTAACACCGGGAACTAAGCATAATTCAGCAACACACTTGCCGAATAAATCTTTCCCTCGGAGGGTCTTCAATTCCTTGTGGAGTTCAAGGAATTGGTCGTTCATAGCTTCCATCTTTTCATTAACATCTGGGCCCTCAGACGGCTCAGAATGATAGATGGTGTCGTCTACCCTGGGAATGGTATGCACGACAGGAGGAGGCATCGCAAGGACCGGGCTAGATGCCGGAATGGAAGCAAATGTAGGAGCTGGAATATCTGGCATAAAACCTGGAGGCATACCCCACGGAAACCCGGCTGGCATGGCTGGCACGAAATGGGTATTGGCAGCTGGCACAGTTGATGAAGCAATCTCTGATATCACAGTCCTCTGGGGAGGAGTTGCAGGCGGTGGAGACGGTTGATTTTGGGCAGCTAAGAACTGCTCCATCAGGGCACTCAGTCTAGCGACCTCTTCCTTCAGCTCTCGGTTCTCTTGTTCAAGTTGATCCATCACTCTTGCAGAATTGGCTTGGGTGTAGTACCGATGAGTCAGCTTGTCTTCAAAATAAATGAAGAGCACAGAGTTAGGCCACAGACAAGAAGACTGGAACAACACCTGCTTATGCAAAATGATGCATGCAATGCTTGTGCACATGCTTTGTTTTTATTTCAAGGAACTTTTAGGGTTCTATTTGCAAATTTTGAAATTTAAAGCATTTAATCGCATATGGAAAAATATCTCATCAAATATATATTCGAGACAAAGAAGTACAGCATTATCAATCATATTACAAGGGAAAAGGAAAATGATCATCCTATGGATCCCTAGAAGCTCGAGATGCTGGAAGACGAGATGCACAAAGCCTCTTGATCTCTCTCTCATATGCTGCTTCCATATCCGCTTTCTCCTTAGCAAGTCGATCATACTTCCTCTTCCAAAACTTGGAAGACTGAGGAAGCAGAGAAGTCCAGGTATCATTTGGATCATCTATCACCTGATGCTCGAGGAATTCGGTCAGAGCGTCCTTTTCCTTAAGCTGTTGAAGCAACTCTTCTCTTTCACGGATCCAGGCACGTGAAAGGTCTTCTTCTCTCAACTCCTCTACACCTTGGTTAGGGAGGGTTGAAGGCCCAGCCACATCCAAAGGTGTAGGTCTCGGATAATCATATGGCATAAGATACTCTGATGCTCTCTGTCTGACCCAAGAAGTATACGGCTCCAAAGCAATGCAGTTCTTCGGACCCAACTCACTTCTACCCTTCTTGTGAATCTTGCGCCAAGCGCGGACCATCCTGGCTTTCAGGCCTTGGGGATCTTTACCCTCCTGAAAGAACACACCTTCTAACAGAATGTTATGAGGTTTATCCTTTAGGGGGAACCCAAGTTGACGACGTGCTAAGATAGGGTTATAGCTGATCCCACCACATGTACCAAGAAGAGGCACATTAGGGAATTCACCACAATAATCAATGATCTGAACTGTATCATACACGCGATCATACCAAAAGATATCGTCATTAGTGAGAGACATAAGTCTCGTAGACCACCGTAGACATCCCTTGTTCTCCTTGAAAGCAACCGTCTGTGGTAAGTGAGAAATAAACCACTTATACAACAGAGGCAAACAACACACAATAGCTCCTCCACCCTTTGCATTCCTCAGATGCAAAGAGAAATAGGTATCACCCAACAGAGTAGGAACGGGATTAAGAACAGAAAAGATCCTAATGGCGTTCACATCCACAAATTTGTCGATGTTGGGGAACAATACCAATCCATAGATAAGCAGCACGAATAAAGCTTCAAAGGCATCCTCACTCATGGCCTTCCCATAAACGGTAGCTTGAGCGATGAGGAAATCAGAAGGAAGACCCTGAATTCCACCTTTGGTGGTCATGTGTGCTTCAATCAAGGATTCATCTATGTGCAACAAATATGCGATCTCTCGAGAAGTCGGAATACTCTCTAAGCCACTGAACGACACCTGATCCAGAATCGGAATACCCACGAGATGAGCATAGTCCTCAAGCGTAGGCAACAGCTGAAAGTCCGGAAAAGAGAAGCAATGATACAGAGGATCATAGAACTGCGCCAAAGTACTCATCAACCCTTCGTCAACCTGAGTAGTCAACAGAGGCAGAAGCTTCCCATAGCGAGCTTTGAAACCCAAGGGATCTAATACATAAGATGTCAGATTCCTTAACTCTTTCAGATCGGGCTGTCGAAAGCTGTACTTCTTTGTATGCCTTTTTGGTCTTTCCATGTCTGAAATTTTTGCAAATAAACCCTTAAAGTTCCTTGAAAATTTTCTGATTTTTCTGATGACATGAATGCAGATGAATGCATGAATGTATGAATGCAACAATCACACTCAAGGATCAAGCAAAACACACCAGACAAAGGTCATGGGAAAGCTCATAGCATCCTTAATATCAATCATCCATTTTGGTGGATTATGGTTTTCACCTTATCAACACCCAAGTTCCATTGATATTAACGATACATGAACCGGCTCAATCATCCTTAATATCAATCATCCATTTTGGTGGATTATGGTTTTCACCTTATCAACACCCAAGTTCCATTGATATTAAGGACATATGAACGGATCAACCATGAATCAAGGGTTTGTTGCAAGTCACGAGCATGGAGTCTCGGTCAAGAACCACCCAAAGGGAGTGTACTAGGGTTCAAACCTGCCAAACATGTTCTACAAGGGGTTCCCATAGTCATCATCCCATCTTTTGGATATTATCGGATAAACGACTACTCGAATTCCAAAAATATTCTCAAGAGAGACTCTTATGAGTGTAGTATCGCGTGACAATCGTATCAAATCTTACATCTGAACGACCTCCGCACTACGTCCTAAAAAATATAGGCCAAGATGGGCGTGGTAAACTAAGGTCCTTGGCTTCTAAGGCACATGATTGAAAGAATAATGCCTAACCACAAATAACTTGTGTGACATTATTAATCCAACATGACCTCCACCAAGTGAATGGACTCGCAAGTCAACTTGCTAAGGAATACTCCACACAAGTCGACGAGACTATGCCATTCTCCTATCCTAAGGTGCACTCGAGTTCGGGTATAGAACTCATCTCACAGAGATCACCAAGCAAACAGCAATTGTATATCAAGCAAATCAAGCATTACAATCAATACAGTAATCCCAAATTGTACAAAATATGTCATATAACAAATAAACAATATCATACAACAAGGGTGAAAAGTAGGCAAAACCACCAATGAGATTATTTTTTCCCCAACAGAGTCACCACTTTTCTGTAGCGGTGTATTCGTCACTTTATGATTTACTGACTAAATCAAAAGCAAAGCATACAAAGAATTGAGTCGCCACCGCACTTTTATTTATCCAAAGGAATGGCTAAAAAGTGAACAAAAGCCTAAGACGTTTTACACATAGAAAACTAATGAAAAGATCAGAGATCTGGGTAAGGGGTTAATTACACAATGGGAAGGTGTTAGGCACCCAAAACGTCCTAGGTACTCCTAGGGAGCCCTTTTCACAACTTGTTGTACGAAATGTTATTTGTTTATGAAATATTTATTGTGCAAACATGGATTGAAGGGATGCGAAAAGAATATACAAGTTATTATTTTTGTGTTTGAACGGATGAACCCGTTGCCTACGTACCTTTCCATGGAAGATAAGGATCAAAACGCCGTAGTTAGGCTAAAAGATTTCCAAAATATGAGTGGATTCATTTTGAAACAAAAGCCCTAAGGTCTTTCGTTATCCACGGGAGAAAACTCAACCTATGCAAACAACAAGTCCACCATGTGAGAAAAGCTTCAACTTGCTAGTGAGGGGTTAACCCTATAATAAGCAAGGAAGTCTTACAATTCAATCACTAAGGACAAAAGGTGAGATTAACATCAACCAACTAGGATAAATCAAACCTATGGCTAATGTATGAAAACTTATCAAGAATGGACAAAGCCACAAAACAATTGAGTGAGTGAAATTAACCAATTAGGATTATTCACAAAAGTGGTCAAGATATGATTAGAATTCAATTCAAAAGAAGTATTATGAAAATGAAGTTTGAAAAATCAAAGGCCTAAGGCCTAGGTTTCTAATTTGAAAACAAATGAAGATGTTTGCACAATAGTTTTCTTGTTTTGGGTTAACATGCAAATGGAGGTTTAAAGAAACAAAAGGTGGGAGGGTGAGGAAGTAAAACTTCTTAGATGTTCACCTCTTGAGATCATATGTAGATGATTCAAGTGATTCCTTTGGAATAGGCAATAAGCAAATAACAGATGAACAAAGTAAATGGATACCGGATGCCAATCAATGGACTTATTCCAACCTCACAAAACAAAATGGATACCGGATGCCAATCAATGGACTTATACCAATCTCCCAAAGCAAAGAGCAAACATGGATACCAGATGCCAATCAATGGACTTATACTAGTCTCCTAAAACAAAGAGAAACATGGATACCAGATGCCAATCAATGGACTTATACTAGTCTCCTAAAACAAAGAGAAACATGGATGCCAGATGCCAATCAATGGACTTATACTAGTCTCCTACCATATCATAGGAAACAACTGCCATTCAATGGACTTATGCTTGCCTCCTCCATGGACAAAACACAATGTCACAAAGTAATGAACAGTGGTTATGAAATGATATACAAGTAATAATGATACATTCACCAAGGCACACATAAGCAAATATGCACAGATGAATCAAGTAATCAAACAAACAAATCAATTAGCACACACTATACACAATCAATTAGGCTCAAGCAAGGTTAGGCTTTACAGCCAACTGGAATTGGGTATTTTGAGCTCTTAACCCTAACATTGAGAGTTAGGGTGAAGCAGATGAAAAGGAGATGAGGGGTGTGCCTCATAGCTCTTATCCCTGGTCAGGGAGAGCTTTGATCAATGGAAAGTGTGGGAGTTCAAAAAGTTGGAACTCTTCTCCACAAATGGACTCTATAAGATCTTGGGTTATTATTCACCATGCATCAACACATGGTGTGAGCAAGGTGAATGACACACTGAGTAGCAGGAGATGGATTACGCATCTCTTTTATCTGCCAATTGCCTCATAAGAGGACTTTACCTGCTTGGCACAAAAATTAAACAATCACAAGCATTGCCTCTTAAGGAGGGCTTCAGACAGGTGCCTACCAATAACAGTAGGTCTTCCAGACTACATGAAGATGAGAGATTATACCTAAGTGGTTAAGAAACCAAGCAAAGCAAAGTTCAAATGAACTTAAAGCAACTTAGGTACCTGTGGAAACAACTAAACAAATCAGTACAATGCTCAGACAAACAGACAACAGTCAATAAGCAACAGACAATCCCAATGTACAAAATGTGTAAGCCAAAAGCAAACACAAATGAGCGAGCATCAACCTACAAAACACACAATGTTAGTAATCACAAGCAAACATCAACAATCACATGATGAAGCATCATCAAGTATGGAACTTGGATGTTCAACCTGAAATCAAAGCTCAAATGTAAGCAACAAACCACTAGGTCAAAGCCTAGGGTCATAGATGGAGAAAAAAATTGAAACAGGGGCTGAAATTTAACACAAAGTAACTTCAAACACATGTTGACATATCCTAAAAAGGCTCACATCAAAATCAATCACCAAAAGAATTTCATGATCAAAAGAAGTTCAAGGCAATTTCAAAGCTCATATGTGATCAACATGAATGAAAAATTCAAATCAAAACAGAAGTGATTCAAATAAATCTGGAAAAATTCATGCACATTCAAGACATTTAACATGATCAACATACAAAAAATCAGGGGAATCAGAGATCATTTGGCATGGAAATCACATGGTACAAGTTGAACATTCAAAGGTGTGACACAAATTGTCACACCAAGTTAGCACAAGCATAAAACTGAAATGGTAATTGAGAAAAATGTCAAACCAAAATGTCAAGCAATGTGTCTATATTCATCATGCAAAATTTCACATTCATTGGATAAGAAACAAGCATTTCACAATGAGATAAGCAAGGCAAGGTCACACATGCATATGTATCCAATCATCCTAGCACATATTATTTTTCCAGCCAAGCACAACTTGCAATTTTATACTCATAAAAAACTAGACAGGATAAGGAGCATTGTGCAAAACATTGGAGTGAAATTGATGCATTTTTCTATTTTATATGATTTTTTGAAGTTAAGGAAAAAATAAAAAATGGAAATGGATATAGCATGTGAAAATAGGAGGGAAAGTGAAAAATGGCAAAGGCATTTGAAAAAAAATCACTCGGTAGGACTCGAACACGGTCCACATTTGAATTGGCGCGCCAACATCAAAACGGTGACGTTTTGGTCTTAAACCCTAACGCTGGAAACGATTCCCTGGATTTCGTAGCTAATGATGGATTTCGTAGCAAAATCCTAGCGAAGTCGTAGCAGATTCTGGAAACGATGATGTTCATAGGTTGAAGATGAAGATCATGATGATCTTCATCTGAATTTTCCAGAAAAATCAAAAAGTGTCCAGAAATCACAATCAAGCACAGCATTCAAATCATCATCTCATGTATATTCAAGATCAACAATCAATTTCACATGAATCATCATAACAAAGCCAAATCGAAGAAAAACTTAAATGAACATCAAAACTTTAAACATGCATAACTAGCTCAAAACAGCACCAAATCACACGATTCAAAGCTCAGATTCATCAGGACAACAACATCTAAAACAATATAGCCATGGATTTTAAAATTAAGAGATTCGAATTATGACCTCTTGAAGTGCAGAAACTGGAATCGTGCTCTATGAAGCTCAGTAATGCCTCAAAGTTCCTTCATAATGCTTATTGAAGTGATTGATGATGAATTTGAAGCTCAACTGCACATGAATCCAGCAGATTTTGAAATCACCATGGATGCTTCAAGCTTCGAGTATGTTCGAATATGGCACGATTTCTCTCAATTCCACGTCCAATCTTGCTCAACAATGCTTCAGGATCATGAATCAATCAAGAGAAAGTGTTCTTGTGTGAATAAATTGGAAAAAAAATTGAGATAAAAGTTTGGAGAATTTTGAGATTCAGATCTGAAAATGTTGTTAATGGCAAATGCAGTTATGTTTAACCTTATATATGCTATGCTAATCATGTTTAGAACCTGTTTAAGCCAAATGAAATGGAGATTAGCAACTTATGAGGTGTATGTACAAAAATGGTTTTTCACCTCATGCACTTCATGCATGTGTGAACAGTGCCAGAACAAGGCCCAAAATCACTTAAAATGAGTTCATGCACCCTTTGGAATTGGTTTTCTATGCATATGATTCACCAAAATGGTTTAGTGAAATTTCTTTTGAAAATCTTCATGAATGAGAACATGATAATGCTAATGGAATTCAAGCCATTTAATGAGATGTTAAGAAACTACAAGTCATGAGGAGAATATAGCAAAAAGAACCACTCATTTTGGAGCTTTGGTTGAAAAGTTATGCCCATTTGAATCTTCAAGCACACTTAGCCATGATTTCATCATATCTCCTCAACCACGCATTAGAAATTCATGATCTTGGACATTTTGGAAATGGAAGAGAAATATCTACAACTTTAATGTCCAACAAAATTTAATTTGAAGCCTTCTTGATGATGTAATATTGAGTTGAAGTTGGTCCAAGATCTTTCCATTTTTGGAAAGTTCAAATTATAGGTCACTTGCTATTTTTGGAAATTCTTGACCTGGCTTCAAATTCTTCAATGTGAGTGTTTGAAATGTCAAATGAGACTTGTTTGAACATGAATGAAGTATTTCTAATCACTTCCCACCTCCAAATCCACAGTTGACTTTGCAGTTGACTTTCTAGGTCTTCAGATGACTTGAAAATGTTCTGATGAGATTCAAGCCTCTACCACTTGGGATTTTGCTTTAAGATGACATCATAACTCATATGAACTCTTGTGAATGATTGTGGGGTCCAAATCTCAAGAATGACCACCATCTATTGCTCAATGAATGCCTTTGATTACCTTGACCTGTTAATGCTTCATCTGCAAGACAAAGGTTAGATGACATATTTTTGTACTTTTGGTTAGTGATAAAAAGAAAAACAATGATATACAAATGCAAACATGCTTGGTGATCAAGAAGCACTCTCAAAAAGATGATCCACCCACAGGGAAGCAAGCAAGGTGCACAATGATCCTTGAGGCAATGCAATGTTATGATATGATGCCATGAGGGGTCTTAGGGACAAAATTGGGGTCTTACAGATGCCCCTATTTAAGGTCATTCTAGCCGGAGAAGTGAAGGTTAAAGTCTTCATCTCGACGCGGTAGAATGGGCTTAAATAACAGTAATGAGACAAATTTTGGTCCCTAAGAGACCTCATGATGCAAATGTATGCATGTAAAAGAAACAACCTCTGTGGGGAATACTGGTCCACAAAGAAGAAAAGACGATCCAATCGAGTAATACACTCACCAGGAACAGAGACTCTAACAAGACTCTCATGGGGATAAGAAAAAGAAAAAGAATGCGTGAGCAGGACACGACTCTGAATTAGGGGAAACAAGAACTAGACACAGCGTGAGCAAGACACGACTGGACTAAAGACCTCACTGGGGAGAAAAGAGTTCCAAAGGAAGACACATCCCTTGGAAAGACCCAAGCTGACCCAAAACTATCCACGAAGGATACTTCGGATGAAAATCTGGCCTCGGATTGGGGAAAAAGATTCACACAGAATCTCCCTGCCGGGGAACACTGCATATATCGGAGAAAACACCAATACAGCAAAAGGGCAAAATCACAACGGAAACTCCACTGGGGAATGTCTAACAAAGAGACTCTCCTGGAGAAAATCTGCAAGATGAGGTGTTCCTGGCTACTGGGTAACAAACTCAAAGAAACATGTGATCTAAACACCGGTTACTGGGTGAAAGAACAACAAGCTCATGAAGAATGAATATCTAAGACCGGTATAAGGGTGAGAGATATCAATCAACCAAACATCTGAGCAAGACCTGAAAAAGGTACATCAACTCAAGAAAATCTGACTCCACAGGGGACCAAGGTTATAATCGGGAGCAGAAAGGAAGGAACACCAAGGATACCGGCTACTGGGTATATAATAGGTGACCGACCAAAGCGTGAATTGGTATATATGCCAAAACACTCATCATCCGAAAGGAGGGCTTGAAAAAGCAAATCGACTTACAGGATGGACATTCGACTCCGCAACGGGAAAACGAATCTTACTCAGCTGGGAAAAAAAACCCAAAGAGCGCATGAGATATAATATCCATTACCGTCAGAACGTGGATAGTATACTCGCATGAGATATATTATCTATTACCATCAGAACGTAGATAATATACTCGCATGAAAGGAAACACCAGGGATACCGGTTACTGGGTATATAATAGGTGACCGACCGAAAAGAGAGACAATCGATACCAACACCAACAGGGTAAACGAAAGATAACTCACAGGGGATAAATTGCAAGCATCCGGAAATTATCCAAGAGAACAACAAATATTCGATTCCACAAAGGAATACGAATCTTACTCGACTGGGGAAACACAACAGGCTTCGACCGAAGAGTGCATGAGATATATTATCCATTACCGTCGGAACGTGGATAACATACTCGCATGGAAGATTATCCATAACCGGTTACTGGTTTAATAAAGGATAAATCGACCGAAAAGAAAGGCATCGGGATACCAACACTAGGTATATAAAGATGACCGATCAAGGGGAGCAACAATCATTACCAATCAAAAGGGTAAATGACAGAGAACTCACCGGGGATATATTGATAAACATCAATGGTCCGGGGAATAAATCACTGGCATACGGTGAAAGGACCCACTGAGGATAAAACTGCTAGCATCCGGCAATTATCCACAAGGGAAGATCTGCTGGGGATAAAAATTGCTAGCTTACGGCAATTACCCAGAAGAAAGGGGGAATATCAACATCGAATACTGGATGAAGATAACCAGAAAGAGTAACCATCATCGGCTAGGATAAATAACAAGGTTAACTCTGCAAAAGGGAGAAATTAGGATTTACAACTACCGAATACGGGGTAGAGGACCAAAAACTCTGGCTGGGGATAAAATTTCTAGCATACGGCAATTATCCACAAGAAAGCACAGACTCCGCTAGGGAGACAACAACAACATAGGATTTACAACTACCGAATACTGGGTAGAAGACCACAAAATCCACCATCAACCAGAATGAACCACAAAGGTTACCTCTGCTAGGGGATGAAAGTAGGGTTTGTAACTACTGAATACATGGTAGAAAACCAACAACTCTCTGCGTGGGGAATGAAAGAATCACAACTCCGCACGGGGAAACAAAATAGGGTTTATAACAAACCACCAACTGCTGGAGAGCAAGAAAAATAGGATTTACGACTACCGAATACTGGGTAGAAAACCATCGACTCTTGCTGAGGAACAAAGATGTTCACAAACACCTATTCCACAAAAGGGAAAAAAGGTATACAGGATTTACAACTACCGGGTACTGGGTAGAAAACCAAAACGAATTCCGCTGGGGATAAGATGAACTATTGCCGGTTATTGGGCAATTCATTCATTTATTCCACAGGGAAGCACAAGAGACAGCTGAAAAATGCCAATTCAGGATCAAACCAAAAGGCAGACTGAATCAAGACTCGTCCTAATGAGGATATAACTCAATAGGAAGATCCATCCCAATATATGTGTTGGGAGGAAACGGAAAAAACCGTCATCCATGAGGATATATCTCAGTGGGGAATTGCAGAAGGAAAGACAGACACTTTCTGCTTATGGGGCTGACTCGATATTGAGATTAGACACCCGACATCTACTTGGGAAGACCTATTGGAGAGATCTACATTACCGTTAGCAGGAGACAACAAACAAAAGATATATGGCAAAAAATGCAATCATGAATATCTGAATGTTGAAAATATGCATGAATATGCGTGATTTATGTTTGATGAATGCTGACAAAACAGACATATCTAACACAAACAGGCCCAGTAATCAAACGCCCGGTACTACACTTCCAGAGGAAAATCCAAGGAAAGCCAATCTGCTGGAGATCCGAATGCTAAAAAGCAAAGATCTGCGGGGAAGCAAGAGATCAGAGATATCAAAGAAATCACAAAATCTCTGAGTGATGGATCATCAATCAACCAAACTAGGGAACAAGAGTTCACAACAGGCGGAAACTGCCACAAAAAACAAATCTGTTGGGGAAATGGAGAAATCCCAAGATTTCTGCAGGCTTCATGAATGAGCACATGATAATGCTAATGGAATTCAAGCCATGTAATGAGATGTTAAGAAACTACAAGTCATGAGGAGAATATAGCAAAAAGAACCACTCATTTTGGAGCTTTGGTTGAAAAGTTATGCCCATTTGAATCTTCAAGCACACTTTGCCATGATTTGATCATATCTCCTCAACCACACATTGAAATTCATGATCTTGGACATTTTAGAAATGGGAGAGAAAGATCTACAACTTTCATGTTCAACAAAATTTCATTTGAAGCCTTCTTGATGATGTAATATTAAGTTGAAGTTGGTCCAAGATCTTTCCATTTTTGGAAAGTTCAAATTATAGGTCACTTGCTATTTTTGGAAATTCTTGACCTGGCTTCAAATTCTTCAATGTGAGTGTTTGAAATGTCAAATGAGACTTGTTTGAACATGAATGAAGTATTTCTAATCACTTCCCACCTCCAAATCCACAGTTGACTTTGCAGTTGACTTTCTAGGTCTTGAGATGACTTGAAAATGTTCTGATGAGATTCAAGCCTCTACCACTTGGGATTTTGCTTCAAGATGACATCATAACTCATATGAACTCTTGTGAATGATTGTGGGGTCCAAATCTCAAGAATGACCACCATCTATTGCTTAATGAATGCCTTTGATTGCCTTGACCTGTTAATGCTTCATCTGCAAGACAAAGGTTAGATGACATATTTTTGTACTTTTGGTTAGTGATAAAAAGAAAAACAATGATATACAAATGCAAACATGCTTGGTGATCAAGAAGCACTCTCAAAAAGATGACCCACCCACAGGGAAGGAAGCAAGGTGCACAATGATCCTTGAGGCAATGCAATGTTATGATATGATGCCATGAGGGGTCTTAGGGACAACATTGGGGTCTTACACCTAGATATGAGATTGATAGATAATAGGTGAGCATACACACTACCTACAAAAGAGTTAAGCTATTCAATGACATATTTTTGGTATTTTGGTTAGTAAATAAAAAAAATGAAGTATGATACAATCAAATGTGCTTGGTGATCTCTCCTAATGCAAACCCAATGAATGAGGGGTAAGGATAGTGCCAAGGTGTGATCCCAATGTTAATTCATATGATAAGATAACATGAGGGATCTTAGGGTCAAAATTGGGGTCTTACAGATACCATTTTCCCATAAATCTACTTCATATATATTTGCTTGAAGTGCGTTTTCGTTTAGGTACATGACTAGGGTTTAATTTTGATCTTTACTTATCTCAATCTGGGAGTGTGCTTTGATATGATGACTTTGTGATGTCTTGAGTTCTTTATGTTTATTGACACAATGTCTTAGCTTTTGATCTCATTAATTTTTTATGTACTTTCCATGTCTAAATTTCCCACACAAGTGTGTTCACCTCCTTTTACAACTTTGAGGGATGCTTGTGGACTTTGGTGCTTATACCATGGATCTAATGTCGATTTGAGCTTCTTCTTGATATTGAGACTTTTGTTAATTGAATAATATGTCTATGTTTGTCTCTCTTTCCTTCCAAAAATCCCTTATCTTTACTTGTTTTGCTCGTTAGCATTGCATGAGGACTTATGTCCATTGATGGTTATGTGGTTGCCTTTCCTTGTATGATTTTACTTAGAATATTTCTAAAGTATGCTTAGGTGATGATGATAGGTCCTTGATGTGTTTGTTTCTGCCTTTACGACCTTTCATATTTTTCCCTTCACTTCAATCTCCTCATACTATGTTTGTTTGGATACTTTACACATTAGGATTTTTGCTTGCTAGTATGCCTATTTGTGTGTTTTACTTGAACCCTTTGATGCTTAAACCATTTATACATGACCCTTAGGATTTAGACAACATATTTTGTTGCTTCCCATTTTGGTTTGATAACTTGTTGCTTGCCTTAGTTGTATCCATAGCTTGTTTGAGCTTTGTCTCCCTTTTTCATGACTAGTTTGATTGAGTAGTTTCTATTTGTTAACATGTGGCCTCTTGGTGATAGTTTGTGATTTCTTAAAGCATGTTTAGACTTGAGAATTTACCTTTTATCTCTTTCCTTCTTATATTGTTTATTTTTCTTCCATGACTTGATATGGATTACTATTACTTTATCTTTCTTCCATGACTTGATATGGATTGCTATTGCTTCATTTCTTCTTCCATGACTTAATATGAATTACTTTGTCTTTTGATTCTTTTATCTTTTATTCCATGACTTGATATGGGATTGTTCATCTTTTTGTTCTTCTCTTCTTCCATGACTTGATATGGGATTGTTCATCTTTTTGTTGTTTCATCTTTCTTCCATGACTTGACATGGTATTGTGTTTTTTATTGTTCTATGACTTGACATGGATGGTCATCTTCTTCATTCTCTATTCCTTGTGTGGATAACATGTTCCCCATAGGATTTCTTTGGTTCATTCCTGGTTAAGATTGAACTAACGTAGACCTTAGGTTTATTAACCAAGCATGACAACATTAAGTACACCCCTTGATCCTTAATCATAGGTCAATCTTTGCATGATAATTTAGGTAGATGTTTCCCTTTTATCCTAACTTTAGGACAACTATTGCATGCCAACATTAGGTTTCTCTTTAGAATTACCTTAGATTCTCCCTTTTTTTGCACTCATTCTAAAACAAAAACCTTTTTCTTAATCGAAATCCAAAAACATTCTAATATTACTTGAACTCTTTCAGTAATAAGAGAGAGGTACTCAAATACCTTCTACTTTGGGTGGATCATTTGATGTATTCTTTCAACAAAATTACTCAACCAATCAAAATTCTTTTTCCGCTTGGCTTTTCTTATGAAAACTTTCAGTAAGAGTGGTTACCCATAAAAAGCACCAACAAACCAATTTTTTTAGAAGAGCTATGGTGCTCTGATTCTTTCGAGATACGTAGGCATTGGGTTGTAAAGCCTAAGCGAGCGCAATAATGATAACTTTCTTTTTTTGTTTGTAAATAATTCAATCTTTCTACATGCATTACCTTTTGGTTTGTAAGTTTTAGAATAAATACAACCTTTTGATTAGAACAACAAGAGTGGATCCTGTAGAGTACTACAAACGTGAGGGGTGCTAATACCTTCCCCTCGGGTAATCGACTCCCTTACTCATGTCTTGGTTGCGATACCATTATATTCATACTCTTGTAGGTTTATTCAGTGTTTCCTTTCCCTCTCTTGGGATAATAACACTAGTGGCAACTCTGTTTTATGTGCACGTTTTTTCAAGATGCTATAGTTTGCAACTTTGCCGAGGACTCCCCTTAGCAAGTTAGTCCTAGATCTTATTTGTTTTATTTTAGTTGGGTGTTTATTTATTTATGCTTTACTTTCTTATTTCATTCATTGCATTTTATTGCTTTCTATATTCTGGATAATACTGTTATGCTGGTTGTTGGATCTTCTGTTTGCAGGTTGGCTGAGATGTTACTATGAGGTAAAATGCCCACTACCCAGGCCAGTGTCACATAGGTTAGACTGGATAGTCATGTTAAATCTCATGGTACCTGACACATAAGAGTTTGCATGACATACCACGCCCAGACGAGGTTCTAATGGGAATGCTCTTGTCTTACATGCCTTATGCACTAGATAGAGTGTTGTCACGGGAATCATCGACTCTAGTTTCCATTTAGAAGCCTGTTCTGTTTTTATTAGAACCTACCTGTGAGTTGTGGTGGGTGTTACAAAACAAGCCTTCATCATACCTGGTTTTATTAGAATTACGCCAAACCTTTCAACTTATGGCGTTAAGATATTATCAAGCACATCAACTATTCATTGATATGGAAACCATACTTACATTCGTAAGCATTGTTATATTCATTCTCTTAACACACATGTTTTTGTATTTCCAGGTATTTTTAATTCTTGATTCTTGTTATTTAAGCCTTCTCTAAGGATGGATACTTATAGAGGTGGTCATATTTCTTATAAGTTTCCTGAGGTTGATCTGGACTCCCTTCTTAAGATGGCAGAGAAATCACCTTTTGATAATTTGGAAGGTTTTAAAAGAGACTATGAGAAGATTTTAGAGTACCTTAAAAATCCTCTCATAAAATATCAACACAGTGCACTTCATACTCTGTTGCAGTTCTATGATCCTCCCTTGTGATGCTTCACTTTCCTAGACTATCAGTTGGCACTGACCTTGGAAGAGTATTCATGTATTCTGGGAATTCCCATCAAGCTTCAAGTTCCTTTTCACGTGTCTATGGAGGTTCCTGATTTTGAACATATTGTTGCTACCCTTTATTTGGGCAAGTCTGTGATGGATTCTAATCTCAAAACAAAAGGAGGACTCTCTAGTTTTCATCTGAGTTTTCTTTTAGAGACTTTAGGTGCTTTGGCTAAGGAATATAATTGGAAGATTTTCAACGCTGTTTTGGCTTGCAGTATCTATGATATTGTCTTGTTTCCCAATATGGTTGATTTTATTGATATGAACGCCATTCATATCTTCATGATGGGGAACCCAATACTAACTCTTTTGGGAGATGTATATCATTCTATTCATTCCATAAATCACAAGAGGAGAGGTGGCTTAGTGTGGTGTTGTGCTCCTCTTTTGTATCATTGGTTCCGAAGTCATCTCCCGTGCAAAGGAGCATTTGTAGATACAAAGGAGACTTTGAAGTGGTCCAAGAGGTTAATGGGGATTACTTCCAAGGATTTGGTGTGGTATAACTTTAGATTGGATAGGATGGTGAAATATGAAGTGATTATGAGTTGTGGAGAGTTTCCTAATGTACCCTGATCGACTACCATTTTCACTATCTTTTCGTTGCCTATCCGATAAGAAACCAAGAACTTTGAGACACTCTGCACACATTGTGGTAACTTTAAAGTCAATTCTCATTTCCTTAAGTTATTTGAGCATTTTTATTAACTTCCAGTTTTATTTTATATTTTCGCGATTTTATGCGTTGGTTGTTTGTGTTTATGTCCTCCAGGTTCAGGTAGAAGATCTGAGGGATCCAATGCGAGACAGTGAGAAGTTACGACAATCGAGGAAATAAAAATACTCAACACAAGAGGCCTGACACAAGTCGTGTTAGGCATAAGGGAAATCAACCTAGGAAGGACCAAGACAGAGGCCTGACACGGCCGCTCATGTCAGTTGACACGACCCGTGTCAAGTCATCGGGGGGCGTGGAAGAGCGCTTTGGGCGTGTCAGACAAAGTAGAGCGCTGACACGACCACCCGTGTCAGCCCAGGCGCATATTTTTCCCGTTTTTGGGCTTTTCACCGGGCTTGAGCTGCAGGGACGTTTTGGAGATTTCAACCTTTTGCCTAGGGATTTTTCACTATATGAGGAGAGTTTCTACAAGACAAAAGATCATCTTGGAAGGAGGCGAACACATAATTTTCATACGATTAAGGATTACAGAGATCAAGGAATTTGGAGAGCGGGAGGTTTTCATGAGCGAAAGCGATTGAAGATCCAAGTCATCTAATTACTTGTAATGTGTATTTTTTTATCGTGAATTTGTTTTGAACAATATGAGTAGCTAAACCCCCCAGTGTTAATGGGGTGTCCCTGATTTAGAGTTGTAATGACTTTGAGTTTACAATTGCATTTATAATATTATTTTTACGATAATCTTTTGATGTGTTTAATGCTTTCTCATTCGGACCAATCGGGATTATCCTATGGTTATCAATTAGGCTGGACCGCCATTTATAAGGTTTTCATAAGATTACTCTGTAGTAGATTTCTCTTTCGGGTCAATCCCATTTTTTTTAATTGAACGTTGAATTGAACTCAATATTAACTTAGAATCCTTGAAAACGACATTCGGGGAATGTCCCCTTTATTACTATAACAGGAAAAATAGCACACTTGCTATTTTTCCGATAATACCCCTCATTGGCATTAGGGGAGGTATAAATTATAATCACATGCTTTCCCATAGACAATTGGGCTATGCTTTGAAAGGACCTCCAGAGGATAGGAGCATACAAAAGTCTTTGTTCTACAATGTGACTGATTGATGGTGATGATGAAAAAAGTTGTTAAAGCCCGGAATCATATTTCGTGTAAATTTGAAAGAGTTTTTTGGTAAAAAAGATTGTATTGCTTATCCTTTTTACATATACTAGATCAAAGATAGGGTTCAAATTGTCTTGTTGACTTTTCCGATAGAGAAGCCATTGTATCCTCAAGAGCCAGATCCCCTTGATTTTGTGCCTAGAGAGTACTTCAATAAAACTTTGATTTTGAACAAGAAGTTGAAGCATGAGAAAGAGGAGATGAGCATGCAAGTTTTTGGATTTAGGAAAGAAAAGATGAATTTGGCTCATAAGCTTAAAGAAAGAGATGAATTGCTTGGTGAATATGGTCTTCCTGTGGATGGGAGGATCAAAAAGAAGCCAAAAGCTGATAGAGTTAGAGGGAGTACTTCTACAGTTGTTTTGAAGCAAAGGAAAGCTCTTGAAGAAGTTTAAGAAGAAATCAAGCAAAAGCACCGAGACTATGAATCTCTCAAAGCCTCCAAAGCTAATATGAGAGAAAATATAATGCCAAGATTAGAGAGTTCAAGAAGCAACTTCAGGTTAAGAATGTCCAATTCAAGAAGGAAAATACCCAGAGGCTAGGAGTGGAGATCCAACTCAGAGGAATTAATATTTAGTTGGGGAAAGTTGTGGAGGAGGTTGCAAGCTTAAGGCTCAGTTGAAAGAGAGAGATGATTCTCTCATGTAGATCCCACTTCCACAGTGCAACGAGTGTGAGAATTTAATTGATCAATGTCTGTATCTAGATGACATGATTTTTCGAAAGGATGTGGTTATCCGAAGTCTTGTCCAGAGGCGAAATCAAGAGGAGATAAGGAAGTTATTCAAAGAGTCCAAAGCTTGGAGCCTAGATTATCTCAAAAGTGGAGGGCCTCTGACCTATGTGGAGTGGGAAGATTAAATTTATCTTTTCCATGTAGCGACCACCATCAAGATTGTTGATGGGGTCTTTTGATTTGCACTATTGCTTTTGTTTTTTTGTTTCATTTTGTAAGAGTTATATGTGTTACTCTGGGTTTTCAGTTTAATGAATTTGATGTTTGGCATATCCAACGTTCATTGTGTATCCTTTATTCCTTTCGCTTATATAACTTGAATCAAATATTTAGAACCCTAGAAATACATAAACATGTCATCACATGCATTACATCCATTCATGCACCCATACTGCATTCATAACAGGTTACTAAGATGCTAGGATGGCACAGTTCGTGGAGGCTAGGACGGCATAGTTCGTGGAGGCCATTACTAACGTAACTTGCAATCAGGAGGAACTAAGGCCTCTTGTGGAGAGACATCATATTGAGACTAAACGACCTGAGTTGATGTTCGAAGATGTTTCGGTGGGGCAACCTCGTCCCAATGTTTCTATGAATTTTGCTGGGCCAAATTTTAATGATCAACATGTTAATGGTTATCATGTTCGTAACCAGGGTCTGCATGGAAATTTTCCACCACCACCATACAATCATTGAGGACCGCATAGGATAGTCGGAACGTCTTCAGTGCTCTCCCAAGGATAGCACGATTTCCAAAAGGGTAAGACATTTGTTCATATTTTGGCATGTTTGTATCCTCTTCATCAGGTTTCGGTTGTTTCCTCAACAAGAGGTTGTCTAGAGTAGTTGGTGAAAGGCTTGTTCCCCTCTTCATCCCCAGCATGTCACAATTCCCTCAGCCAAGACAGTTCCCTTTGAGAATTGCTTGCAGCTTATCCCCAGTATGGTCGCCTATAGTTCATCCCCTGCAGGGTTGCTTGATCTGAGTTTAATAATTGGTATCCCCTCCATGTCTGAAGATTCCTCTTGAGTATTAAGAGATGCTGAGGAAGATGTTTTGTTACCTTCCCCCGGCGGAGCAATTTGTTTTTTTTCCCCTTAGCAGAGTTGGTCTCTCTAGCGGGTTGAAGGGAGTGTTTTGATTGATGAGCATCTGCTTGGCGGTTGTTCCCTACAGAGCTTCACATCATTCCTTGATAAGTTCCCCAGTAGAGTTTCTTCTATGACGGATCTTATTGGTACTCAGCCACCTGTTCCCGAGAACTGTTGGAAGATCCCTGGCAGTCGGAAACTGTGACTTTGCTTATCCCCAGCGGTGGTCTATGTCTCCTGGTATTTTATCATCCCCACCAGAACTGATTTCTCCTGTGGGCCTTGTCTTTCTTAAGATATCGCGCTGGATGTCCGTTCGTGGCTCTTGAGCCTGTTTGTGTTAGATATGTCTGTTTGTCAACATTATTCATATATAAACCACGCATATACATGCATAATCATAGCATTCAGATATTCATGTTGCATTCTTTGCCATATATCTTTTCTTATTATCTCCTGCTATTGGTGAAATGTTCTTCCCTAAGCAGATGTTTGTGTCTGATCTCTCCATATAGAGTCAGCCCCATAGGCAGAAAGTGTCTATCTTTCCTTCTTCCTTCCCCACTGAGTTATGTCCTCGTGGATGATTATTGTTTCAGTTTCCTCCCCAAGTTGTGTATCGGGACAGAATTACTCCCCTGAGTTATATCCTCATTGGGTTGAGTCTTGTTTGATTATGTCTTTCTAGTTTGTTCCTAGATTAACTCCTTTCTTGTTATCCCCTGTAGTTCCCTGTGGTTCAGTTGTTCAATTGCTCAGTAACCAGTAATTGTTCAGCCTTTTCCCCAACGAACTTCGTGGCCTTCTACCCAGTAACCGGTAATTGTAAGTCCTATTTCTGTGGTTTTCTACCCAGTAACCAGTAGATGTAATCCCCTCTTTGTTGGTTATCTTTACCCAGTACTCGGTATTGATATTCCTTCGTTTTTTGAGTATACCACCCATTAACCGGTGATATATCTCTTGGATAATTGCTTTTATCAAGCAATTCATCCTCGCCGAGTCATCTTTCATTTACCCTTGTTTGGTAACGATCGTTTCTCCTTCTGATTGGTCATCATTTTATACCCAGTAACCGGTATCCCGATGTCCTTTCTTTTCGGTTGACTTATCCTTTATTAACCCAATAACCGGATTTGGATAATCTTCCATGCGAGTATGTTATCTATGTTCTGACGGTAATAAATAATATATCTCATGCGCTCTTCAGTCGAAGTCTTTTACTTCCCTAGTTAAGTAAGATTCGTATTTCCTCGTGGAATCGAATATCCATCCTGTAAGTTGAGTTTGATTTTTCAGCCCTCCTTTCGGATGATGAGCGTCTTGGATTTGTTCTCAATTCACGTCTGGTAGGTCACCTATTATATGCCCAGTAACCGGCATCCCTAGTGTTCCTCCCTTCTGCTCCCTATTATGACTTTTGTCCCCTGTGGAGTCAGATTCTTCCTGAGTTGAGATGTGCCTTTTAGGTCCTCCTCATATGTTTCGGATGATTGATATCTCTCACCCTTATACCGGTCTTAGATATTCTTTCTCCTCGAGCATGTTGTTCTCTCACCCAGTAACCGGTGTTTTGATAACGTGTCTCTCTTTGAGTTTATTACCTAGTAACCGATAATATCTCGTTGTTTCTTCCTCAACTAAGTCCTTTGTGGACATCCCCGTATGAGTCCGGATTTTTATCCGAAGTATCCTTTGTGGATAGTTTTGCTGTATTGGCATATTCCCCAATACATGCATCTTTGCGTCAGCTCGAGTCTTTCCATCGATTTATTTTCGAGGAATCCCTTCGTGTCTCCCAGCAAGTTTTCTAGTCGTGACCTGCTCACGCATTTTTACCCTATCTCTCCCCTAGAGTCTCTGTCTCCCTAGTGAGTGTGTTACTCCTATGGATTTTCAGTTTCTCCTGATTTCTTTTTCTTCGTGGCAATTATTCACCATGAAGATTTTATTTTGCATGCATACATTTGCATCATGAGGTCTCTTAGGGACCAAAATTCGTCTCTTTGTTATTATTTAAGCCCATTCTACCTCGTCGAGACGAAGATTTTAACATTCATATCTCCGGTTAGAATGAACTTAAATAGGGGCATCTGTAACACCCTAATTTTGACCCTAAGATCCCTCATGGCATCATATCATTTCTCAATGCATTGCCTCAAGGATCATAGCATGTGTGGCTCCCTAACCCTAGGTGTGGGACTTGTGTGAGTGTTTTGAGACCACCAAGCATGTTTCTATTGTATATTATTGCTTTTCTTACTTGTTTAACCAACCAAAAGCACAAAAATATGTCACTAACTCTTTTGTTTTGAAGCTCAAGTGATCATGTGCTCCCTTGCTCCTAGGAGAATCCTAAGCTCAATGAAGTGGCTAGATGAAGATGAGAACAAGCATGTCAATGGTCCACAAAGTTCCTAATCATCATATATGTCTCCCAAGTGTCTCAAGTTGCCAATTTGATCAAGATAACCCAAAGGGCTTGAGGATTGTTTCCCAAGGAACCCCTAATTCAACTGTGCTTTGACTATGCCTTTCCCATGAAGCAACCTCAACCTATGATAAAATTGAATCAAGGGAAGTTCTTTCATTCATTATTTTATGCATATGTTATCCTATGTGAGGTTCCTCAATCATTCATTCATTTGACTAAACTTAAGATCACTGAGATACAACTTTTGATGTGTTTGTCAAATGAAGATGACCCCAAGAGAAAAATTGTTCTTAATAACCATATACACAACTTTCATGTTCATCAAAAATCTATTTGAAACTTGGAAGGTCATCATTCATTTCAAAACGTGTTAGGTCATTTTGATTGAAACCCTAATTTTTGGTCAACTTCCCAAGGACCTAACTTCCTCAATTTTTATGATTTCTAGGTGAGACCAAATTCATTGGAAAGCTTGATATGTCTAATTAAAATGTTATGTTGGACAAAATTTCATAATCCTAAACGAAACACATGTGATAATACAAAACATTATAGGTCACTTTGGACCTAAGTCATTGAATTTGAAAAATGCCCAACTTCAAGTGCCCATAACTTTCTCATGAAAATTACAAATGATGCAAAATTTAAGTCTAAATTGATCATATTGAAAAGATATACAACTTTTTTGTTGGAGGTTTTTCCACTTGAGGCTTGCATCATTGAAACAGAAAGGCTTGAAGATGCTTGTTTTTGGTAAAAAAATTCAAAGGGAACCTAGACATGTTTTGTACCCAAAACTTCACAGCCAGTTTTCATAAATTTCCAATTGCCAAATGAATTTTTAACCAACATGAATTTTGTTCCTCATTTCAAGGGATTTCCAACCATTACTCACATTAATTTTTTGGACTTTCCATGAGTGAGTTTCGAAGAGCTTTATGTTTATGTTCATTTTGGCATTTCACTTTGTAACTTGGTATGCAAGGTTGTGCAGCCCCTTGTGCACGTCCAATTCACTTCTACTTGATCTCAACATGGATTTTCATTCATTCTTGGGCCTCACATGCACCTGTACAGGCCCATGCAAGAGGAATTCAAGTTTCATGCACACGAGCCAAGCATTGCCTTGCATCACATTTCAGCTATAAATAGAAGCTCATTCTCATTCAAATGGTAACCACAAGGACATCTGAAGTGCTGCTGAATTGAAAATCAAACCCTCACTAAAGGAATTTTCAGTTTTCTATTTCATTTTCAAGCTTGAATTTCAACATCATTAGTTGATCTTCAACGCTCAATTCCTTAACCTTGCATCATCATCACACTTCCAGAGCAAAATTGGATCAAGAGCTTGGACAATTTGTGATGTTTGAAGTTCTATTTCAGAGGTATAACACCAAACTTTCTTGATCTAGATCTTGCTATATAATGTGAATCTCTTTGGTTTGTGCTATTTTCTGAAGTCCTCATGCATGAGGCAGGCCATTCATGGTCTTAATTGTGCAAATCGTGCCATTTCAGTTCATGTGCCATGATCTTCAAGCTCATGTTTCTCTCTAAATAGGAACTTTGAGGAGAATCCATGGTTACAGGGGTGATGTACATCAGCTCAACTTCATTTTGATACCTTCTTTTTTCATTTTTATTGAGGTTTGATTTCCTGCGCGTGGTGGCCGGATCTGGTTAGATCGCCGGAGAAGATGGTGGTTTCCACCATCATCCCCACGTGGAAGCCTTCAGGTCCATTGGATCATGATGAAATGTTATAATCTTGGCCTTTCATTGTATTGACCTATTTTAAATCAAAGTGTAATGCGTTTGACCAAGGTGTATCATGTGACCGCGCCTCTGAGCCCTAGGATCATTGCCACGTCAATTAATGAAATGATTATGTGGCTGCGCATTTTTGCTATTTTCTTATTTTCTTTTAATTCCATTTTAATTTCTTTTATTTCCAAAAATTCATAAATATTTTATTTGAAGTCACAAAAATATGAGACCAATGCCAAAAAAATTTTTTTAAAAACTAGTTTCATATTTTGATTTTTAATTACTTTTGTGACTTCATTTAATATTTTTTGTGAATTATTTGGTTTTTAATAGTTTTAATTCATTTTAAAATACTTTTTGATATTTGAAAAATCCAAAAATATTTTCCTAACACATATGCATCATGATAAATCAATGAAAAATAGTCTCATAAATTTCTTAATTGATTTGAGATTTATTTGAGATTTTAGTTCATATTGTGTTATTTTTTATTTTTTTTAATTTTTTTAAATAGTTTATGATTTCAAAAATTATTGAGAAAATTTGTCAAAGCTTGTTCGACCATGTTAGACCTATCAGAATTTAATTGGACTTGTTGAAGTTGATTTGAATTGAATTTGAGGTTTGACCATATTTTGTATATTTTATTTTGCATTTTATTTTAATTCAAAAAAATACCAAAAATATATGTTTGACTTGTTGACTTGTAACCTTCATTTCTCTTCTGTTTAGCATTGGTTAATGATGACTTGGTTCACATTTGATCAATTTTGTTTGATACTTGATTTATCTTTCAATCCATTTCATCTTCATCTCATTTTCTTTTTATTTTGGCCAATGAGTTAATGTCTTATGGTTGGTCTTGACATATGAGAGGTTTAACCTTCTTTGATTCAAATCAAACTTAACTTGATCTAAGATCAAGTGAGTTTCTTTGTGTCCAAGATAGGTTGCTTCTTGGTCAAGCAAAAAACCTAAAGTCCATACAAGGCCTTTCTCTTTTCTTTTGGCATGGCAAGTTTTAGGAGCTTGGCTTACTAGTCATAATATCTAACTTGTGTTTATTTGCCTATAGTTTTATTGATCGGCCTCAGATAGGTGTGACTACTATATTAGTCCATCTACGATTGCTTAACATAGCGCTAAATTGTCTTATGACAAACTAACATAACTCCACTAATTACTAACTTTTAATTTGAGCATTTAATTTCTTGCAATTTACTTTAATGCAATTTACTTTCTTGCTCATTTATTCATATTGCTTTTCATTTTGCTCACTTGAGCACGTATTTTATGTTTATGTCATTTTCCTTTTGCTCATTTGAGCTCATTATTGTATATAAATATATTGTTGTCTTGTGTTGGTTTTGCTTTTGTTTTGTGTGAACCCAATGCAAAAAGGAGAAAGGACTTAGAATTAGGATTTACATATGCTTAAAGGAGTTCAAGAGCAACTAGGCCTCATGCCTTTAGAATGCTAAACTTGTTGAAGAGCAACTAGGCCTCATGCCTTTAGAATGCTAAATTTCAAAGTTTACTTTAAAGGACTTCTCATCTAAAACTTATTCTTTGTCCATTCCTCTTATTGTGTTGTGAACTTTTTGATGTTTTCTCTTGTGTGATAGGGACTCCGAGGGTTTTATCATTTATCTCTTATCTTTGTATGCTTTAGGACTAGCCCTTCTCTTCTTCTCTCCACTCTAACCCAAAGCCAAAATCATTTTCAAAACTTTGACATTGTTTTCAAACTAGAAACCTGGGCCTTATGCCTTTGACTTTTCAAAATCTTTTCATTAATACTCATTGTAAATGAATCTTAATCCAACTTTGACTTCATTTTGTAAACACATCTAACTTGTAAATATAACTCATTTCAAGTTGTTTTGTGGTTCCAATAACCACCTTATTAAAACCTTTTCAAAAACATTAGTCATAGGTTTGAGTTATCATAGTGGTTGATGTAAATCTCACCTCATCCTTAGTGATTGGATTATAAGTCTTCCATGCTTATTATAGGGTTAACCCCTCACTAGTATGTTGAAGCCTTCCTCACATGGTGGATTGTTGGTTTAGGTTGAGTTTTCTCCCTTTGATAACAAAAGACCTTAAGGCTTTTGATCAAATCATTTCACCAATCTTTATGATTTTTACCCCGAACTACGAGGTTTTGATCCTCCTTTGTGATGGTACATAGGCAATGGGTTCATCCATTCAAACAACAAATTTGTAAATATAATCTATTCTCTTCTCATCCCTCTAATCTTTCGCACATATTTTCACAAATACCAACTTATAACACATGTTTGCAAAAAGAGGTTCCCTTTGAGTACTACGGATGTCTTGGGTGCGTAAAACCTTCCCATTTCATAACCAACCCCCTTACCCAGATCTCTGCATTTTTATTAGTTTTTTATTTGATAAAACTTCTTACTTGGCTTTTGTTCTCTTTTTAGCCTTTCCTTTGGACAAATAAAAGTGCGGTGGCGACTCGAATTGTATGCTTACTTTTGGTTTTGTCAATAAACCTAAAGATAACGAATACCCCGCTACAGGCGGTGCTTTGATTCTTACAACTATGGATGGTGAAGAGCTCATTCATCCTGTGAACGCCGATGAAGTCAAGAAATACTTCGCCTAAAAAAGAAAAGAACAACTCGCTAAGTTGAAAACCCGAAAGGGAAGCTTAGGAAAAAATGAGCGTCTCGGTGGATTGAAAACTTGAAAGGTAGATCCAGGCAAAAGTTAGAGACATAAAACAGAAGAAATTATCCCAATAAATTGAGTATCCCACCTTGGGGAAATTTATGCAAAAATTAGGGATTATGGCAAGTAACTGCACCCTGCTGATCTTCAGTCTTGAAGACATTCTTGAGCATGACCTTTGGTTCTGATTTATCATTCTCAACCAAAGCCAAGAGCATGGTGGATATTGAAGTCGATAGTAGTAATAACGATCATTGTATTCAATGTAGCCATTTTCCCTGTAAATTACCATTTTTCAACTTTTGTGAAGATCTATGAAGTCTTGTCATTTATAGACTACCATTCTATTAAATAAAGTTGAACTCGTATCCAATTGTTTCTACTTTTAAAGCAAAAACATTTTTTTAAAAATAATAAAAGCAGTTACTTTTTAAATCGATTTCATTTAAGGAATATCAACAGTAGTCTGAAAAACGGTAAGCCCTAAATGCAAAACATTGTTGGTTCTCCCCAAGCAGTTGGTGGGAGTTTTTTATCCTCTCAAGCAGCATTTCAGCATCACCGGCCGAGTTTTGTTGATTTCCCTAGCTGAGTTTGTGAATGCCTCCCTCGAGTTGTAGGCGCGTTGTCCCAACAGATTTTGGTTTCCTCTCAGCATATTTAATTCAGCGCTGAATCTAGAGCGGTTGTTTGGTCCTCTGCAAGGTTGTCTCCCATTTGATATGGTGTTGACCTAAAATTCCCCGCAGAGTTGACAATTCAGATTCCCAGCAGACCCGACATCTTTCCCCAGCCAAGGTTGAGCCTTTTAGATGGATAGTTTGCGTTCATCCTTTTCCTCTCTTTCTCCATTTGATTCCCTCCTGTTGAGATTGGCTGAGTGTTATATTGATGATTCAGATCAGTGACTTTTGTATCCTTTGTGATCGTTTTGTCAGCATAATCATATATATATATATATATATATATATATATATATATATATATATATATATATATATATATATATATATATATATATATATATATATATATATATATATATATATATATATATATATATATATATATATATATATATATATATATATATATATATATATATATATATATATATATATATATATATATATATATACGTTCATAGATTTCAGTATTTCATTATTATACTTTGTGATTCATTATTTCTCTGATCTTCTATTATGGTGGTATCCTTTCCCATGTAGATTTGGTGTGTCTGTCCTCTTTCAATTATAGAGTGTCAGCCCCTTAAGCAGAAAGAATTTAACCTTTCTCATTCCCCACTGAGTTATTTCCAAGTGAATGATCATTATTTCAGTTTCCTCCCCAGTCGGTTGTCTGGATGGAACCACTCCTCTTGAGCTATATCCTCATTGGGTTTAGTCTTTGATTGACTGTTTCTTTCTAGATCTTACCTAGTGTAGCGGTAAATTCATGATCATCAAGCTATGGATAAGCTAGAGATCAAATAACAAGAGTCGCCACCGCGCTTTTATTGTTTCCAAGGGAAAAGGGAAAAAGTACAAACAAAACCCAAAACTAAGAAGTTTTCAAATCAAAACTAATAAAATGTCAGGGATTACAGGTAAGGGGGTTGGTTACACAGAGGGAAGGTGTTAGCACCCAAAGGGTCTTAGGTACTCCTAGGGAGTCCTTTTTGTGTGCATATGTATTTGGTACAAAATGATGTTTACAAACAAATAGAACGGGGGGATGAGAAAAGAATTCATTAATTATATTTTTGTGTTTGACAAGCCTTTCGGACTTGTGCCTACGTACCAACATAAAAATGAGGGATCAAAACCTCGTAGTTCGTGATACAAATTTCAAAATGGATGCATTGCTTTTAACAAAATTAAGTTTGAAAGGCACAAAGGCCTAAAAATGGTTTAAATGAGTTAGTTCTTTTTGGCTTTTTGAAAGTTTAAGTCAAGTATAGTTAAGTTTATTTACAAGTTTGATTTAGGAAAATAATTTTGAAAATGCAATGGCATAAGGCCAACGTTTCTACCTTCTTGCAAAGTGGTCAAGGTTTAGAACAAAATAAGTTCAATCAAAGAAGATTTTGAAAAGGGAGAGAGAGATTTTGAAATTAAAGAAATGGGGAGGAGATGAAGAGACTAATCCTATGCACAAAATTAAAAGTTAAGAGTTGAAAACATCTGACCAAATGGGTAGCAATCCAATAGACAAGAATGTCAATAGAAACCCAGAATTCCCTTGGACTTTTAGAATCAAGCAACACACAAATGCACAATTATATTATCTTGAAGAGCAAAGGCATCAAATAAAGATAGGCACATCCAAGCTTTAGCCATTCCATGATCTTCTTCAAAATTAGCCCATGTAGCAGATGAGTTCCACAAGTCACGAGTTCAAAATAACAGCGTCACAATGATCATGTTGCAGATGAACTGATAGGGATCTTGAATGATGTATCAGATGAAGTTTAAAATTGCAAGCACTTGGTTTCTCAATAAGTTGGCATTGGCCAAGTCCTTTAGTATAGGAATGTTGCCTATGTTCTAAGTCCATTGTCCAAGATCAAGCCAACAGTCCACACAAAATTTTTTTAGGATTTTTATTGTTATTATGTACATTAATGGTCAAAGACCACACAAACAAGCAAAGTATACACAAACAAGATATATCACACAATATGGTCCAAATGGACAAAGGGAAAATTACATTAACATAAACAATTAGAATGATATGAACAATGGAAAATGAATAAAGGCTAGAATTAAATGATATTAAAGTAAATGACTTGAAGTTAGAAGTTATTTGTTAATGAATTAGAAGTTAGTATTGTTTTGCTTTTGCTTTTTTCATTTTAGACATTCTTTGGAGAACACTCAACCCACTTATCACAAGCATGGATCCTTGAGCCAAGACATCTTCCAAAGGAAGGAAAAAAGGCCAAGTTTCCATACAATACCATGAAAGAGGGGAGACTTACAATCTCACTAACTAGAATGCTATGCCTTTTGTGTCACAAATTTAGCGCTATATTAAGCAAGCGTAATTGGACTTATGTAGAAGTCACAACTATTTGAGGTCGGGCAATAGAATTTTGGTGTTAATGCATGTTTGAGACATAGTATAATGGACTATGCTCATGAAACATACCACACACAAAAAGAATATACAAAAGAGATGGCCTAATCTCATCCATACTCATGTTAATTTTTCAATCAACTAGCTTTAGGATTTTGAGATATCATATGCCAAATGAGATGAATGCATAAAGAAGGGAAATGAGATGAGGGAGGGGAATGGATCAAAACTCACATTAGTCAAAGGAGGACTTTTACCAAATTAATATCATCCATTCATTTTGGGAGATGGAATGTACATTCCATCAATCCCCTAAATCCAATGAAATTAACTTGACAAGGTCAAATCAACCTTGACCAAGACCCAACAATAAGAGTCAAACACAAACAAGTCATCGCAATTGGTCAACAAAATTATTTGGCATTTATTCAAATTAAAAATATTAAAATGAGGCATTTAAATTAAATATGGTTTGTTAAATTCCTAAAACCTCATCAAAACACCAAATAAATGGCCATGAGATTTATCATAGGTCAAACAAGGTCAAAGGACCTTGGAGAAAAAATTTCAGAATTTTTAAAGACTTAAAAGCATTTTTAAACAATTAAAAACAAATGCAAAATCAATTAAATCATGAAAAATATTAATAATGATCCAAAAAATAATTTTAATTCAGAATATGAAAGAGAAAATTATTTGAATTTTTTTGGATCAATATTAAAATTAATATGAATTAATGAAAATCAAAGGAATAAAAATTAAAATAAAAAAATCAAAAAAACGTGGATCACTTGATCTCCCTCATTAATTGAGGTGGCAGATCAAGTGGCCAGAAGCGCGCGTTCCATGGTGCACTGTAGTCAACGCGGCATAGGCTTGGTATTTAAAAGCAATGCACGAGTTTAAAACAATTTGAACCAGATCGATGGCCCTGAACACATCCAGCACATCGCCGACGTCTAAAGGTCAGTCATCTTCTCTGGTGACCCTAGCCTGACTAGTTCACTCATCACCATCAAGAAAATGAAAAATAAGGACATGATCTGAAAGAAAAAATGACATAGAGCACGAATCTGACCTCAATTTTAACTAACTCCACATATATAGAAAGATATGAGGAGTTGAATTTTGAGGTGTGTAAATTGAGTTGCTTCGATTTGACCTCTAAGCAACTCAATCTTCTTGCCTATATTGGTAGGACTTCAGACAACCAAAGATCCAAGAGAATTAAGTGGAATTGAGAGAGAATCAAAGAGATGAAATTTTCTGGAAAATACCTTCAATGCAGGTCTGGATTCACTTGTTCTTGCTTTGGCACATGCTTTATCTTGTTCAGGATGCTTGCAGAAGTAGATTAGAATGCACAAAAGGTCTTGGATCCCAGGAGTTTTGAATCTCAAAATAGTGAGAATTCAACTCAATTTCCAAAGGAAATTCTCAGGATTATCTCTCAAATAGAAGGGTTAAGTGTTTGGGATCAAAGTTGGCGTGAAGGGGTCCCTAATTCTGAGCATATGGAGCTCTATTTATATTTGGATCATGTGATATTTGCACCTTCCAAATGACTTTCCAAAATTGGCAATGAGTGATGCGTGTGTGCATGGGCGTGTACAAGGCCCATGAAATCATTCCTTTAGGTCCATAATTGAGTGTGAGCATGTCTGAAATCAACTTGGAATGCAAGGCAATTGTACACAGTTGTTTGAAGTTTGATCCTTGCCGATTGATGATGCAATGTTCATGCCATGTGCAGCCCTAGCAATTCTTGTCCAAAATGGATGAAATTGGACCTTTTGGAAAGGTTAGATCAATAGGAACAACTTTCATGTTCAACACTTTTTCAATTGGAGCTTGGGACATGAAGAATTTTGAAGTGGAAGTTTGGAAATTTCAATATGTTGAAACTTTTTCTAAGTGTCAAGCCATATATCTCAATATTCCACCTTGCTTAACTTTTTATGTGAGCTTCAAATGAGACAAGTGTCTTCATAAAAGTTGTAGCTTTTTCAAATACCTTCAAAATGGTCACCAATTTCATGTCATTTGGATTTGAAATGATAGACTTATGCATTTTTGAAGTTTGGAAAAATCACTTGGTCAATGGTATAGGTCATAAGTGACCTATAATGTAACCTTATATCACATGCTCATAAAATAGGATTTAGCTCTCACTCCAAACATTAAAGTTGAAGTAGACACCTTGAATTTGATTGTGAAACTTGTAAAACTTTCATCTCATGAAAATTGAGTAAGTTATGGCCTTGGGAAGTTGACTTTCAAATTAGGGTTTAGACAAAATGACCTATAATGTTTCAACATAGAAAATGATTTTCCAAGAACTAATAGCTCTAGGTCTCAACATTAAAGTTGTTTGGAATGTCATTTAGAGTAACTTTTCTCTTGGAATCATTTTAATATGGTGAAAATTGTAGGAGATAGGGTCTAGGGAGACCCAGTTTTGATCAGATGAATTCCTCTGGCCAACCACCATCAATCAACTTGCTAACCTTAAATTATTTGGACTTTCTTGGATCATGGTAGATCATATATGCATAGGATGATGAACTTTTAAGTGTCCCTTGAGAAATTTGATCAATTGGTAAGATAGCTTGTTGGAGAAGTTACTCAAGATACCTAGTCAAACTAGGGTTTCCAAGGAAAATCACCTTCAATCTCTTGAAGAATACTTGATCAATATAACATGTAGAGATCAATGGAACTCTAGGAATTATGCATAGGCAAGGCTACGACTTAAAACTACTGGGGGACTCGAGGAATTCCATACAAACATGGAAAAGACTCAGCCGGGTAAACAAAAACATCTGCAGGGGATACGAGTAAGTCAGGATAAAACTGAAGTACTTGAATCATGCAGAAAAAGCGATTTCACTAAGGAAATGCTCACTCAACTCAACAGGGGAAGCAATAAACTTCAATACAGGAGGAGCAGAAATCTATTATCTACTACCTGTTACTGGGTAAGGAGATAATAGAGATCTGATAGAGAGAACACCCATTATCGATTAGGATGAACATATCAAGGATGACTCGCTGGGAAAAGCCAGGAGGGAGTATTCATTACCGGTTACTGGGTAAGAATAGCCTTGCTGGGGAGAACTGTAGAAAATAGGATTTACAACTACCAATTACTAGGCAGAAGACCAAAGGTGAGAATATCCTTCATCGGTTAGGATGAACATATCAAGGATAAACTCGACAAGGAAGAAAATCCATCATCGGTTAGGATGAACATATCAAGGATAGACTTGCCTGGGAAGTGTCAAGCAGGATATCCGTCATCGATTAAGATGAACATATCAAGGATAAACCAACTGAACAAAAAGTAGGAATTACATCTATCGGATGCTGGATAAAAGACTAATCAAAGAGAAAATTTGTCACCAGTTCGGATGAACATATCAAGGATAGACTCTGAGAGGGGAGAAAATAGGAATTACATCTATCAGTTACTGGATAGAATACCAAGAGAGAGAACCCGTCACTGGTTAAAGTGAACATATCAAGGATTCACTTTGCGAGGGGATCAAAAGCAGGATTTACATCTACCGGTTACTGGGTAGAAGACCGCAAAGAGAAGGAAACATGTCATCAATTAGGATGAACATATCAAGGATTAACTCTCTGGGGAACAAAAATAGGGATTTCAACTACCTTTTTACTGGGTAGAATACCAAAGCTGAGAATATTCGTCATCGGTTAGGATGAACATATCAAGGATAAACTCGGGCAGAGGAGAGAAAGATATTTGTCACTGGTTAGGATGAACATATTAAGGATACACTTTCTGGGGAATAGATCCACTGGGGACTCTACTGAGGAGAAAAAACAGGGGTACTTTTGTTGGGTATTGGGAAAAATTAACAAACTAAGAAGAATATTACCAGTTACTAGGAAATAAACTCTCAGGAGACTCGCAACATCTATCTAGGTAAGAGCTAGACATAAACAGTCAATCAAGACTCAACCCAGTGAGGATATAACTCAAGGGGAGTGATTCCATCCAGATAAACAACTGGAAAGGAAACTAAAATAATAATCATCCACGAGGAAACAAACTCAGTGGGGAAGAGGAGAAAGGTTAACGTCTTTCTGCCTAAGGGGTTGACGCTCTACAATTGAGGGAGGACAGACACCGAAATTTGTATGGGGATAAAGTACCGCCATACAAAGAATGAGAATCTCAAATTGACAAATCAAACAAATATGCTGGTGCAAATATGCAATTATGAAATTATATGAAATTATATGAAATTATATGAATATATATATATATATATATATATATATATATATATATATATATATATATATATATATATATATATATATATATATATATATATATATATATATATATATATATATATATATATATATATATATATATATATATATATAATGATTATGCTAACAAAACGATCACAAAGGATACAAAGGTGTCGCAAAGAAATTGAATCATCGATACAATCCCGGGTCAATCCACAAAAAGAGGGAGACAACTGCTGGAGAACAGAGAAATCAACAACCCAAAGGCCCAAACCTAGCCGAGGAAGGAGATTTGCTGAGGAGAGGCAAAGTTATCGAGTTTGCAAGGAATTTTAGGTCAACACCATATCAAATGGGAGGCAACCATACAGAAGATAAACACAAAATAGCTACTCAAAGACCAGGAGGGAACTCTGACTGGGAGCGAGTCGGATGGCGACTAGTGGAGAAACTAATGCGATCTACTGGGGAAAGATCTTACTCTGCTGAAGATCAACCCTGTTGGGGAATACAAAAATACTGTCGGGAAATAACACACTGCAGGGCACTGAATCAACCAACTTAGCTGGGAAAAATAATTGGAACTCTGCTAGGGAACAAACACTCCGCAGGGGAACCGGATCAACACAAACAACTAGGGATACCCGAAGGGTTAACTGCTTGGGGAACCTCTGATGTTTAACACTTAAGGACTTGCTGCTCTTTTGAAGTGTTATTGATACTTCTTTTTTTAATTTGCTTTGAAAATTTCTTGCTTTTATATGTTTTTGAGAAAAAAATGATTTTGATTAAAATATTTAAATTTTCAACATGATCATAGTAAAATTTAAACTATTGGCTGAAGTAAATAAGAGTAGAAACAATTGGATAAAAGCTCAACTTTATTTAATGGGATAGTAGTCTGTAAATGACAAGACTCCATAGATTTTTTACAAAGTTGAAAATGGTAATTTACATGAAAAATGGTTACATTGAATACAAATGATCCTTAGTCCTTCTACCAACTCTTGATATCCACTGTGCTCTTGGCCGCTGTTGGGCTGATGAATCGACGTCAACCCTTGTGCTCAACAAAGTCTGAAAAATTGGACGATCAATAGATTGCAGTTACTTGCCATAATCCCTAATTTTTGCATAAGTTGCCCCGAGGTGGGGTACTCAACTTATCGGGAAATCTTTTCTGTTTTTTTATGTCTCTAACTTTTTCCTAGACTGCCCTTTCGGGTTTTCAATCCACCGAGACGCTCTTTTTTTCCTAAGTCGCCCTTTCGGGTTTTCAACTTAGTGAGTTGTTCTTTTCTTTTTTTTAGGCGATGTATTTCTTGATTGTATCTGCGTTCATGGGACGAGTGAACTCTTCACCATCCATAGTTGTCAGAATCAAAGCACCGCTTGAAAAGGCTCTCTTAACAACATATGGGCCTTCATAATTAGGAGTCCATTTTCCCCTAGAATCTGGTTTGAATGACAGAATCTTCTTGAGCACAAGGTCACCTTCTCTGAACACACGAGGTTTGACCTTCTTATCAAAAGCTTTCTTAATTCTCTGCTGATATAACTGACCATGACACATGGCAGTCAATCTCTTCTCTTCAATCAAATTCAATTGGTCAAGCCTGGTCTGACACCATTCAGCTTCAGTCAACTTGGCTTCCATGAGCACACACAATGAAGGAATCTCAACCTCTACGGGGAGCACTGCTTCCATACCATACACAAGTGAGAAAGGGGTTGCCCCTGTTGAAGTGCGGGCGGATGTACGATACCCATGCAAAGCAAATGGGAGCATCTCATGCCAATCCTTGTAAGTGACAACCATCTTCTGAATAATCTTCTTAATGTTCTTGTTCGCAGCTTCAACAACTCCATTCATCTTGGGTCTGTAGGGAGAAGAATTATGGCATGCAATCTTAAAATCTTTTCAAAGAGCCTCCACCATATTATTATTCAAGTTTGATCCATTATCAGTAATGATCTTACTTGGCACACCATAACGGCGTATAATCTGATTCTTGATAAACCTTACAACAACTTGCTTGGTTACATTTGCATACGATGCCGCTTCAACCCATTTTGTGAAGTAATCAATAGCCACTAGAATAAAATGATGTCCATTCAAAGCTTTGGGCTCAATCATCCCAATCTTATCAATTCCCTACATGGAGAAAGGCCATGGGGAAGAAATAACATTCAATAGTGTCGGAGGAACATGAATCTTATCAGCATAAATTTGACACTTGTGACATTTCTTCACAAATTTGCAACAGTTAGATTCCATTGTTAGCCAATAGTAACCTGCTCGCAACATCTTCTTCGTCATTGCATGTCCATTGAAATGAGCACCAAAGGAACCTTCATGCACTTCAGTCATCAACAAGTCTTCTTCGTGTCTATCCACGCATCTGAGCAGAACCATGTTAAAGTTTCTCTTGTACAGTATATTACCATTCAAGTGGAAATTACCAGTCAATCTTCTCAAAGTCTTCTTATCTTTCAAAGATGCCCCAGGTGGGTAAATCTGACTTTGGAGGAAACATTTGATGTCATAATACCACGGCTTCTCGTCTTTGATCTCTTCAATAGCAAACACATGAGCTGGCCTATCAAGACGTATTACATACAAATTGGGAACTTCATTCCAATACTTCACTACAATCATTGATGCCAGTGTTGCTAGAGCATCTGCCATCCGGTTCTCATCTCGAGTGATATGATGAAACTCAACCTTTGTAAAGAAAGTTGAAATCCTCCTCGTATAATCTTTATATGGTGTTAAACCGGGTTGATTTGTCTCCTATTCACCTTTTATTTGATTCACAACCAAAGCTGAATCTCCAAAGACATCCAAATACTTGATTCTGAGATTCATGGCCTCTTCAAGCCCCATAATGCAAGCTTCATATTCTGCCATGTGGTTTGTACACTTGAAAGTCAATCTAGCTGTAAATGGTAGATGCGTGCCTTGAGGAGTAATGATCACTGCCCAAATGCCATTTCCATACTGATTAACAACTCCATCAAATGCCTTGAGGAGTAAGGATCACTGCCCAAATGCCATTTGCACTGGTCCTTCTTTAAGCAATGGTTCATCACAATCTTTCATTTTCAAGTACAAAATCTCTTCATCAGGAAAGTCATACTGCACTGACTAGTAATCTTCAATAGGTTGGTGAGCCAAGTGGTCAGCCAAGATACTACCTTTGATCGCTTTCTGAGATCGATATTTGATATCATACTCTAATAACAACATCTGCCAACGGGCAATCCTCCCAGTTAAAGCAGGTTTCTCAAATATATATTTGATTGGATCCATTTTGGATATCAACCAAGTGGTATAATTCAACATATACTGACGCAGACGCTTAGCAGCCCAAGCCAATACGCAACAAGTTTTCTCAAGCATAGAATACCGAGTCTCACAGTCGGTGAACTTCTTACTGAGGTAGTAGATTGCAAATTCTTTCTTTCCAGTCTCATCTTGCTGACCAAGGACACAACCCATATTATCTTCGAGCATAGTCAAATACATGATCAACGGTCTTCCTTCAACAGGTGGAGACAAAATTGAAGGCTCAAGCAGATATTCTTTTATACTGTCAAAAGCTTTCTAGCAGTCTTCGGTCCAATCAGAAGACTGATCTTTCCGAAGAAGCTTGAATATAGGCACACATGTGGCAGTCATGTGGGAAATGAATATGGAAATATAATTCAAACAGCCGAGAAAACCTCTGACTTGCTTCTCTGTATTGGGCGCAGGCATCTCTTGTATTGCTTTGACCTTGGCAGGATCAACCTCAATACCCTTCTCGCTGACAATAAAGCGCAACAACTTACCAGAACGAACACCAAAAGTGCACTTATTGGGATTCAAGCGGAGTTTATATTTCCTCAAACGCTGGAATAGCTTCAACAAATGCTCAACATGTTCCTCTTCATCAATTGATTTAGCAATCATGTCATCGACATAAACTTCAATCTCTTTATGCATCATATCATGAAAAAGAGTAGTCATTGCTCTTTGGTAAGTTGCACCAGCATTCTTTAGACCGAAAGGCATCACTCTATAACAGAATGTTCCCCAAGGTATAATGAATTTGGTCTTATCCATATCTACGGGTGCCATCTTGATCTGATTATATCCGGAAAATCCATCCATAAACGAAAAGACTTTGAATTTAGCAGTATTGTCTACCAACATATCAATGTGTGGTAGAGGGAAATCATCTTTTGGACTGGATTTATTCAAATATCTATAATCAACACACATGCGGACTTTTCCATCTTTCTTCGGCACAGGCACAACATTGGCCATCCATTGCGGAGACTCAGTGGTCACAAGGAAACTGGAATTAATCTGCTTCTGCACTTCCTCTTTGATCTTCACAGCTATATCATGATGCGTTCTCCTCAACTTCTGCTTGACTGGCGAGAATTCTGGCTTCAATGGCAATCTATGCTCCACAATCTCATAATCTAAACCAGGCATGTCTTGATAGGACCAAGCAAACACATCTGAATACTCTCAAAGAAGATCAATCATCCCCTTCTTGACATTTGGACACAGTCGAGACCCAATCTTGACTTCCTTCACATCATCCTCGGAACCCAAGTTGACTAACTCGACCTGCTCTTCGAACAGTTGAATGGCTTTTCATCTTGCTCAAGAAGACTAGATAATTCATCACTCACTTCTATATCACTTTTCTCCTCGGCCTCAAACACAGGCAATTCAAATTTTGGAGAAGGAGAAGGATCATTGTATTCAATGGGGTTAGGAACCAACCTGCATAATGATTTGATATTTTGATTTTAGAGAAGTGAATTTGTGACCAAATATTATGCAGATGGACAATTATATTGTTTATTTATGTTTTTTGTGATTACCATTTTCAGAATAAAGCAAAAAGTAAAAACAAAACATCATAGATGTCGATGAATAGAATTAATTTTATTAATGATCAATTTGAAAATGCCCAAACAATGTTCACTTCTCCCTTAGGCATAGGAGAAGGATTTTAAAACATATAAAAGCAATTACTTAGATCGATGCAAAATAACAAGAATATCAACAGCAGTCCAATTGTTGCAAGCCTTTCCATGCGTCACAAAATTGGTGCAGTCTTCCTCTTCGTCATCCTCTAGCACAGCAGCTAAGTGTTGTTAATAGCCATGAATGAACCCTTCGCTATGGAAGCTAAGTTGCATATCTTCAATCCTTGCAGTTGATGAACCTTTCTGGAACCCCAAACCGGTTTTGCCTTTGTTGTCGGAGACCTCTACCATACGCCCCCACTGATCAACATTGCCTTTTTCCACAATCTTCTTAGCATCTTTCAATGAGGACATAGGTGCCCCAACTCTCTTTTCAGCAGCAATAGATAAGGCTTGGAACGGAGTTCCAACCTCATCCTCGGCTTCAACATAAGAGAAAGATGACAAATGGCTAACCAACAGCGTCTTCTCTCCAACAATAACCACAAGCTTCCCATTCTTCACAAATTTGAGCTTCTGATGCAAAGTTGAAGTAACAGCTCCTGCCTCATGGATCCATGGCCTCCCCAATAAGCAACTGTAGGCCGAGTAGATATTCATTACTTGAAAAGTAATCTAAAAATCACTCGGACCTATCTTAACTGGAAGGTCCACTTCACCAATAACTGTTTTGCGCGAACCATCAAAGGCCTTGACGATTACAGCACTATACCGCATGGGCGCTCCTTGATAATATAGCTTTGACAGAGTTGACTTCGGAAGTACATTTAGCGACGACCTGGTGTCAACAAGCACATTTGATAAAGCATCCTCTTTGCAATTCATGGAGATATGCAAAGCCAAGTTATGATTCCTTCCCTCCTCAGGGAGTTCTTCATCACAGAAGCTAATATAATTGCAAGGAGTGATGTTAGCCATGTTATGATTGAATTGGTCTACTGTAACATCATGTTCTACAAAAGCTTGTTCTAGAACTCTCTGCAGTGCTTCTCTGTGTGCTTCAGAATTCATGAGCAGAGACAACACTGAGATTTTTTAGGGGGTTTGGAGCAGCTGCTCCACCACATTGAACTCACTCCTTTTGATTAACCGAAGTACCTCATCATCATCGTTGGCCTTCGCATTGCTGGATTCACCAGACTTACCTTTTGAAACACCAACTGGATCTACAATAGGCACTTCTACCTTCTTACTCATAACTAATTCTTCCTTGTCCTTTGGGAGCACCGGCCCAAACACTCGACCATTACGGGTCACCTTGGTAACATCAGCAACGCTCACCACTGAACTAGTCGTAGGTAACGGGACCTCTTGACCACCTTCTATCATTGTAGCATTATACTGATACGGTACAGCCTTATCAGATGAACACGGGACTGGACCCGCTAACCGTATAACCAACGGTGATACTGATCTATTGCTGACACTATTATTGTTATTGTTGTCGTACTGAATTACCAACCTCTCTAGCTACTTGAAAATGGTCACTATGACATCGACATCGTCATCTACATGGCAGGATTGAACAATATGAATCATGCCTTCATCCATCAATCGCTAGATGTCCCTTTTCACAACTTCGCAACCCCTCGGGTTAACACTACAAGCAGTACAACCATCATGGTCATGCTCACAATCACTTACCAAATAAATATCCTTATGCATCTGCACCAAGGATCTTCGGGTAAAGCGCACATCAAAAACTTTAAACTCTCCAGGACAACCATCCACCCTATTCACAGAAGAGTTCCCATGGGCGGGCAACAGATTTGCTTTCACATTTGGCTCACGGTCCTCGAAGGACACCATTCCACTCTTCATCAACTTCTGAACCTCATACTTGAGCGGATAGCAATTCTCAATATCATGTATGGGTGCTCCTTGATGAAAAGCACAACGGAGCTCAGGTTTTTACCACCAAGGAAGTGGTTCTGGAATCGGCGGTGGGTTTCTTGGTTGAATCAGGTTCTTGAGAGCCACGGATGGATACAATTCTGTATAAGACATAGGAATCGGGTCGATATAGACCTTCTTCCTCTCAAAGTTTTGTTGATGATGATAATTGTTTTTGGTATTGTTGTTGTTGTAGGTGTTTGCTCGTTGTTGTGGTTGTTGTTGTTGATGTTGTGATTGTTGAACTAGTGTTGATTGTTGATTAGAAAATACCGGAATAACGGAAGATACTTGATGGTGTTGTTGACGGGATGTTGGATTCCTTCTGATCTGAGGCCTCCTATGCCTCCCACTATTTATTGCATTCGCTTCATTGTCCTTCTTCTTGCTAAAACTACTGCCATATCTCTTACTCGTTGATGCCTCATCTTTTGACAAACGTCCCTCTCGGACTCCTTCCTCAAGCCTCATCCCCATGTTTACCATTTCGGTAAAGTCACTGGGGGCACTAGCAATCATTCGTTCATAATAAAATGAACTCAGGGTCTTTAGAAAGATTTTTGTCATCTCTTTTTCCTCCGAAGGAAGAGTGATCTGGGAAGCCAATTCCCTCCATCTCTGCGCATACTCTTTAAAAGTCTCATTATCTTTCTGAGACATAGACCTCAGTTGGTCTCTATCAGGAGCCATGTCCATGTTGTACTTATACTGCTTAACAAAAGCCTCTCCCATGTCGTTGAAAGTTGGAATGCTAGCACTATCCAACCCCATATACCAACGGAGTGCAACACCGGTCAAACTGTCTTGGAAATAATGAATCAACAGTTGATTATTATCGGTTTGAGTAGACATCTTGCGAGCATACATCACTAGATAGCTGACGGACAAGTGTTCCCTTTATACTTTTCAAAGTCAAGAACTTTGAACTTCACCGGGATCTTGACGTTGGGTACTAAACATAACTCATCAACACTCTTTCCAAACAAATCCCTACCCCTCAATATCTTCATTTTCTTGCACAGCTCAAGAAACTGATCCTTCATTTCATCCATTTTCTCGTAGACATCCGGACCCTTAGACGACTCGGAGTGATGAATGGTGCCCTTTACACGAAGTAAGGTGTGCATAATGGGAGGTGGCACGGACATGACCGGGCTAGATGCCGGCATGGAAGAAAAGGTAGGGGAAAACCCTTCAGGCATAAAGTTGGACGACATTCCCCATGGGAATCCGGCAGGCATAGTGGGCGCAAAATGAGCGGTAGCAACAGGCATGGTAGAGGTAGCCACCTCTCAAATAACTGTCCTCGCGGGAGGAGTTGCAGGCATTAGAGAAGATTGACTCTGAGCAGGAAGAACTGACTCCATCAAGGCAGTCAGGCGGGCGATCTTGTCCTTCAGCTCTCTGTTCTCTTGCTCTAGATGCTCCATAATTCTGAGATGATTAGCGCGGGTGTTGTACCGATGAGTCAGCTTAGCTAAAGCACAAAAGAAACACCAATGAGACATCAAGCGAAAGAGAAACCTGCTTATGCAAATGATGCATGAAATGCAATGCTTGTTGATTTATTTTGGTTTTCAAGGAACTTACTATATCATTTGCAAACATATATATATATCAACAATTGCAATAATTTTTATATGACAAAAAAAAACTCTTTTCATTTATATAATTGGAAGAATTACACTGAGTACAATTTCAGAAACCAAATGAAAAATACAAAAGAAAAGGAGACTAGTCATCCTAAGGAAGCCTAACAACATCAGAAGATCTGGCTGAAGACGCGTACTTCCTTCGAATGCGACGAATCTCGGTCTCAAAAGAAGCCTTCGTCCGAGTCTTCTCGAGGACAAGCTAATCAACAATCTTCTTCCAAGCAACGGAAGACTGAGGCATGCTAGAAGATGAAACCTCTGGCTCTCTCTGTCTCTTCGTCACTCGGTCTTCAAGTAGCTCAATAAGTGCATCTTTGTCCTTAGACTCCAACTGCAACTCTTCATGCCTCTTGCTAAAGGCGCGGAAACGCTCTTCCCACATATCCTTCTCTTGCTTCATCTTGGAGAGCGCGTCTTCCAACTCCTCTACATCTTGGTTAGGGAGAGTTAATGGCCCAACCACAACCATAGACATAGGTCTTTCACAAGGATAAGGCATCTTTAGCTCCAAAGCTCTCTTCTTCACCCAAAGAGTGTAAGCTTCCAAAAATACACAATTGCGCAGACCAAACTCGGATCTTCCTTTCCTATGCATATTATACCAAGCATGCACAATCTTCTGCTTCAAATGTTAGGGATCTTTACCCTCTTGATAGAAAAGACCTTCTAACAGAGTGTTATTAGGTTTGTCTCTCAAGGGGAACCCAAGTTGACGACGAGCCAAAGCAGGGTTGTAGTTAATTCCTCCTTGTGTACCAATGAGAGGCACATTAGAGAATTCACCACAACTATAAATACTCTCCAAACTGCTCAAAGACGGATCATACCAAACTATATCATCATTAGTGAGAGACATAAGTCTCTGAGACCATCTTAGACATTGTTTGTTCTCCACAAAAGCAGGTGTTTGAGGCAAGTGCGGATTAAACCACTTGTACAGAAGAGGAATGCAACAGACAATAGTTCCACCACCATTAGAATTCCTTAGATGCAAAGAGAAATACATATCACCCAACAAAGTAGGCACAGGATTCGCAACCAAGAAAAGTCTAATGGTGTTAACATCAATAAAACCGTCAATGTTAGGGAACAAAGCTAATCCATAGATGAGCAACACAAAGATAGCTTCAAAAGCATCCACACTACCGGATTGAGCAAAGGCAGTAGCTTCCTTGGTGAGGAGCTTCAGCAATAAGATGGGATCTGGGAATTTATTCCAATCCACTAAAAGGTACCTTGCTAGAAACAGGTATCCCCAAAAGATGAGAATACTCCTCCAATGTAGGCACAAGCTAAAAATCTGGGAAAGTGAAGCAACGGTAGAGAGGATCATAGAACTGCACCAATACACTCAAGAGTCCTTCAACCACATCAGCAGACAAGATAAGCAATAGCTTCCCATGACGTTGTTTAAAGTCCAAGGGATCTAATACAAAAGATGTTAGCATCCTTAACTCTTTCAAATCTGGACATCTGAAACTGTACTTCTTAGTGTTCCTTCGTCCACAATCCATGGTCTGAAAATATTTGCAAATGACACCTTAGTTCCTTGAAAATTTTCATGTGATGAATGTTATGATGTGCATGAATGCATGAATGCAACAATCACAAATAAGGGATCACACACAAGGCAAACAAAGGTCAAGGGATGAATCAAGTCATTGTCAAGATCAATCATCCATTTTGGTGGATTATGGTTTACACCTTATCAACACCCAAATTCCATTGATATTGACAAGACTTGATTGGATCAACCAAGAATCAAGGGTTTGTTGTAAGTCACGAGCATGGAGTCTGGGTAAGAACCATCCCAAAGGAGTGAACTAAGGATAAAAACCTGTAGATCATGTTCTAAAAAGTTCCCAGAGTCTTAATTCCATCTATCGGATATTATAGGTTAAGATGACTGACTCATCGACCCATAATATTCTCAAGAGAAACTCGTCTGAGTGTAGTATCGTGTAACAACTGTTATCAAGTCTACACTTGAACAGTTTCCGCACTACGTCCTAAATAGGCCAAGAGGGGGTAAATCTTCTATGGTCCTCAGCTTCTCGAACCCAAATTAGAGATAGTAATGCCTAACCATAAATACTTGTGTGACATTTCCAAATCCAAAAGAGTCTCCACTGAGCAGATGGATCTCAAGCCAACTTGTTAAGGACTACTCCACACAAGTCGAACATGACTATACCATCCTCCTATCTTAATTGCACTCAAGTTCAGGTTAGAACTTATCTCACCACTCAGAGATCACCAAGCACAACAATCAGATTATATCACACATACATATATACAAACATCACATATATACAAATATATACACACAAAAAGCAGGCTAAACCCACTGGAGACTAGTCCCCAGCAGAGTCGCCACTTAATTTCTGTAGCGGTAAATTCATGATCATCAAGCTATGGATAAGCTAGAGATCAAATAACAAGAGTCGCCACCGCGCTTTTATTGTTTCCAAGGGAAAAGGGAAAAAGTACGAACAAAACCCAAAAGTGAGAAGTTTTCAAATCAAAACTAATAAAATGTCATAGAGTACAGGTAAGGGGGTTGGTTACACAGAGGGAAGGTGTTAGCACCCAAAGTGTCCTAGTGTAAGACCCCAATTTTGGGCCCTAAGATCCCTCATGGCCCATATCATTCATATCATAACCTCAAGGATCATTGCATGCCTTTGTCCCCTCCTGGTGGGTTGGTTTGCCTTGTAGGTTTGTTTCTTGATCACCAAGCATACTCTGCATTTGTATATCTTTGCTTTCATATGTTTATCATTCAAAAAGTACAAAAATATTGTCAGTCTAATCTTTTTGCTTGCAGTTGAAGCAATCATCAGCAATTAGGTCAAAGTCAGTCATTGATTAGTCAAAGCAATGGATGATGGCCATTCTTGTGGAATTTGGGCATCATGATCAATAATCAAAGGTTCATATATCTTGAGACATCATTTGAAGACAAGTTCTCAAGGAATTAGGGTTTTGAAATCATCAGAAGAAGTTCAATCATTCAAAACCCTAGAAAAGTCAACAGAAAGTCAAACTTGGTCAACAGTTGATTTAATCAGAGATTTGATGGATAGAATTGATCTGAAGGAGTTCATTCATGCTTGTATAAGCCTCATCTATCATGTTCAGCCTCATCATGGAAGAAAATCAAGCCAATCAGAAATTTTTCCAGAAATAGAAAGTGGACCTGTAATTTCAACTGCCAAAAATGGAAACTTCTTGATCTTAAACTTACATCATGATACAAGCTTCAAATGATTTTTTGCCCAACATGAAAGTTGAAGATCTTGTCTTCCCATTTTCAAAAAGTCCAAGAACATCAAAATCCCATGTGTGGTTGTCAAGATATGATCAAATCATTTTCATCAATTTTTGAACTTCAACAAGCCATATCTCTCAAACCATAAGGCCAAATTTGGTGGGGTTTTTTCCTACAAACCACATTTTTCATCCTCTTTCCAAAAATATAAATTTCATGACCTAAAACCTCACCCTTCAAAATGGCATTTTTGGACCTTTTTCATTTAAATTCAAAGTTTGACCAAACTTTGACTTTTTGAGTTTTTGACTTTTTATTGATTTGGTCAATTGGGAAATGTTCCATATCACATTTGTGACTTGTTCCAATTCCAAAACCATGTCCATACCATCATTCCATCATCATTTTGAATCAAAATGCAAATTTGGCATTTGTTGCAAAAAAGGAAGTACACAAACAAAACACATACAGCATTTTCTGTACAACCAAAAACAGCAAAACATGGTCTGCTAGCAGCCTGATTGCAGGCCCATTCACAGCAAAAAAAACACACCCCATTTCCACTTATATACAAACTTGGCAAAATGCATTTTGGATTCATTGAAGCAAAGCCAGTACAGCTTTTCACATGTACAACCAAAGCAGCATTTTACATAAGTCTGTACAGCCTGTCCAAGCCCATAATCGAGCAGCTCATACACCTCCTCATTCACTTGTTCCACAATTAGCAAAATGTGCATTTGGTTGTTTTAACATAAGTAGGATTAAGCATCTCTTAAACCAACTCTAAACAGCCACATATAAGGGCATTTTCCTGACATTTCAACCCTAGTTTTCAGAGCCTACACACAGAAATTCCTGACTTCATTCCTTCTTGCATTTTGACATTTTCGAGATTCCTGCACAAACCACCAAAAAAAATCCTGAACAACCTTCATTGTTCCATGACCTAGACAGTATTGGGAAGCTCATTCAAGCGTTACTCATCACCATCACAGCCATCTTCTCACTCTGTTTTCCTCATGTACATGAAATGGCAACTTGAGATTTGAAGGGTTCCAAGTATTCTCGAGCTAGAAAAGCATCATTATCCAGCACTACAAAGCTCAAGGACCATCTGTTTCAACACAATACCATCAATACCTCACTGTATCTTGAGTTGCTTCAAAACTAAGTAAGTTTTCGAACCCCTTCTTTTGCCATGCCATGATGTACTTCTGAAAGATCTTTTTGAGCTGTTTCTAATGAACTAAAGCATGCTTGATTTGGTTGTGTTTTGGCCAAGAAATCTGAAAAATAAGTTTGGTGCTCATATGATGTTTTGCTCGATTCCTGGTACACAACATGTTTGGTTGAAAATTGATGTTGGTTTCTCATTCACCTTGCCATGCTGAGCATCTTTATGTGTGTGTTTTTAATTTCTGGAAATATCATTGAAAATTCAAATTATTGATGATGAATGTGTATGCTGTTCATGCTTGAACCTAGAACTCTGCCTATGAAATCCCCCATGATTGTGCTTATGCTGTTGTTGAATGATGTTAGTTGCTGTTAGTTGTAGCATAAGCATTGAGGCTGGTTAGTTTTATTTTGTTCATGGTTGATTATTTGCTGCTGTTGTTGCCTTGTTCGAATTTCAATTGATATTGAGCTTGGGAATGATGCTTGAATGCTGTGCTGATTGTGTGTCTTGGTCTTGTTGTGTATAACATGTTTGCATTGAAGAGCATTATTATTGCCATGTTGTTTTCTTGGTGCTGTTTATGGGTTTGTCGAGTTAATGATGAGCTTGAATGCTGTTGCCATGTGAAATCCCAATGCTGCTGTAGTTGAAACCTTGGTCCTTTCCATAAATCATGACTTTATGTATGCACTAGTTTGGCTGATGTTATTGTTGGTGATTATGTGATTGATTTCATGGCTATGCTATTACATTGTGTTTGGTCTGCTATTGAATTTGACATACCACTGCTATGCATTGCCCTGCTGTTGTTTGTTCGCTTGTTGGTTGGAACTTCAATTGAGGATGATTTTGATAAACACATTATGCTGTTTTGAACCTTATAAACACTGCCTAAAATCCATTTGATTGTTGTATGCTGTCAACCTGCTTACTGCATAAACCTCACCCATACCATGCTGTTGTTTATTTGGTTGGTTGATAAATGATGATGAATGTGTGCTTGGTGATGAACCATGTTGCTGTTGCTGCTATACCATGCTGCTGTTTCGAAACTTGCCATGACTTCAATGTTGGTTACATGAACCCTGCTTGCTAAATCCATGATGATGTATGTTTGTGCTAAGTCATTTTGATGTTGAAGAACATGTACTGCTATGCTGAGTTTCAATTGGTTATGAATTGATTTCCATGTCCTATTGCTATGATGATGAAACCATTGCCTTGATGTCTTGAACTTACCCTGTCCAGGATTTCCATGATTTATGTTTGTTTGGTTGATTGGTTAATGTTTGCTTGATGTTCATATGCCTTGCCATTGAGTGATTTTGCTCAAAACCTGTTTGATGCTAATAATGAACATGAAGATGAAATTGATGCTGCTACAACCAAACCATGCCCATAACTTCTCCTGCTTGTGTTTGCCTTGTTGTTCATGTCATAATTAACCTTGCTACCACCTTAATGCTGCATGAACATTGGCTGTTGTTTGTTTGTTGGATAACATGATAATGATGAATGCTGTTATGCTATGCTACATTGCTGTTGTTTTGTTTGGTTCGATGATGATCATGACTATTGCTGTTTGCTTGATGCTGTTATGATAATTACATGACAATGTTGAACATATACTGCTGTTTGCAACCTGCCTTGCCCAGAAATTTGCATGAGTTTGTGCTTCACTTGTTTGTGCTTTGAGGTTGCATGATGTTAGTTGTTGACATGCTGTTATGAGTGTTATTCGAAATTTGTTTGATGATTGATGAACTTGCATGAGGTTGACATGAATGCCCTGCTGTTTGCTATTTTTGAACTGCCCAGAAATCCTTTGAATTGTGCTTGCCATGTTTATTTGTTGACAATGGTTGGTGCTGTTTGGAAAACAATTGCTGTTTGCTTGCCTTGGCCATACTGCTTAAACCCTAGGGCTTTTCCAAAACAGAATTTGAACTCCATTGGCCAAGTTCACTGTTCCATTGGCAACAGCCAATAGGAACATTTCCCGTGTCCTGCTTATGCTGTGCGTTTTGGTTAAGTGAGTTGAATATTACAATTGCCATTTTGTTGACCTTGTTTGACCATGCTCTTGTTCATACTTGTTCCAATTATTCACTCAACTTAAACAATTCATTTCTCATTCAATTTTCACTCAAAAATTATGAAATTTTTTGCATGATGATCACAAAGATGTCTACTAGTTTATGGTGAATTTTAATTAATTTTCCATTGGCTGGTTTTTAATTGATAATTATTTTCTTGACATGTACGCCAAGATGATACATTGTGCCATTTCAATTGTGAAATTCTCATGTTGCATCCAATGAACTTGAAATTTTTTGTGGTGAAACTAGACACATTGACCTTCATTTCCATATAAAGTTTGTGCATTTATCATTTGTGGATTGAGACTTATGATTTTCTGAAGTTATGTGTTACATTTGGTGCTATGCCATGATCATGTATTTTTTCCAATTTTTGTTCACATGCTTCCTCTTATCCAAATCACTCCAAATTTTGCATGAATGATCCCTTGTATGTCTAGTTCATGTATGAATTTTCTTGGAATTAATCTTGCTGTTTTCCATTTAATTGAGAATTTTCTTCCATATGTGGTCATTTGTTGATTTTTTGTGCTATGCCTTGCCAAATCCTTTATGAAATTCTCAAATCTTATCACATGACCATGAAATTTCATATGTGATAACTAGACATCTCAAGCTTTGCATTGGTGTTAATCTCATTCATTTCTCTTCTGTTTTCAAATTGATATGATTTTTTGAAGTTGACCCATGCTTGTTGACTTTCACCATGCTTACTTGAATTTGGTTTGACTTCATGATTTTAATTGACTGCCTTCCTCTCATCCAAATGCCTTGAAATTTTACATGCTTGCTATGTTAGATGTTAGGATTGAGTGTGATTTATTTCATAATTTTTGGGTTTGTTTGAGTTGACTTTTGGATGAAGTCTTTGCTGTTGACTTTTGTATGCTTTTCTTGCCATGCTTTGCATCCTTTTGCTTATGAAATGACCTTGATGCATGATATAAGTTTGAATCCAATTGTGTTTGATTCCTACATGATTGAGTTTGACTTTGATTGAATATTGCTTGCTGCCTTGACCTTTTTCTTTCATCTTTGACCCTAGGCTAGTCCTAGTGGTCTTGTAAGCTTACAATTGAGCTGTTTGTTTCAGGTTGAGCACCAATGCCCCAAAGACCTTTCAATTTTGATTGAGTTGGTTTGTTTATCATGTGCTAACATTTGTTTTGTAGGTGACTCATATGCTTGAGTCTTTGTGCCTTGCACAATTGGTCCCACTGTGTGACTATTGGTTCATTTCCTTTTGATTTTGACTGTTGACTTGTTTACTAATAAGTTTGACTTTTGCAGGTACTTTAGTTGCCTAAGTTCTTTGAACTTGCTTGCTTGCTTTGCTTTATAGCATTTGCTTTGAGGTATAATTACTTCTTCTTCATGTAGTCTGGAGACCCGGTCTGTTATTTGACCGGGCAAACTGTCTGAAGTCCTCCTTAAGAGGCAATGCCTGTGTTTGTTTAAATTTTGTACTAAGCAGGAAAAGTCCTTCAAGTAAGGCAATTGGTGGAAGGTAGGGATAAGTAATCTATCCCCCACTATTCAGTGTGTCCTCTCTTTGCTCCCATTACATGGTTGAAGCAATGAGATAAATACCCAAGATCTAATCGAGTCAATAATGTGGAGAGAGTTCCTACTTTCTGAACTCCCACACTTTCTTTGATGCTCTCTCTGATATGAGATTGAAGCAATGAGGCACACCCCTCATCTCCTTTTCATCTGCTTCACCTGAGCCCCTCAATGGCCAGGTTAAGAGCAACCTTCACCTATTACAGTGGACTTTTAAAGTCAAACCCTCTTGTGTGAGCCCCCATTGTTTGGCTATAGAGTGTGCTGTTTGCTATTCATTGATTGATTGATTGCTTCATATGCACTTGTTTGCTTATATGCTATGCATTTATCATCATCATCAATTGCCATTAATGCATGATCATCTCATTTATCCTTGTGATGCTATCATTGTTGTTTGCCCATTGAGGACAATTGTAAGTCCATTGCTTTGGCATTTGCTCCTGTGATATGGAAGGATAGAGTGTAAGACCTCATTGGTCACTCATATCTTCTGTTATCTGTTTGTATGTGAGGATACAGTTGTAAGTCCCTGTAAGTTGGCATCTGTATCCTGTGATCATAATTTGATCTGTTTGGTTTTGCATGTGAGGTTGCAGTTATAAGTCCCTGTAAGTTGGCATCTGCTTTCCTGTGATCATAGTTTGTTTTATCTGCTTGTATGAGAGGTTGCAACTATAAGTCCCTGTAAGTTGGCATTTGCATTCCTGTGATCATATTGTTGCTTTTGTTCTTGTATGTGAGGATCCATTGTAAGTCCCTGTGATGTGGCATTGGATTTCCTGTGAGCATACTGTGGAGTTAACCTAAGTCCAGATAGATTGGCAGTTAACTTCCATATTTCATCTTTGTTTTTCTTTTGAGGAGATCGGTGTAAGTCCATTGAGTGGCATCTGATATCCTGTTCTGTTTTAGGAGACTGGTGTAAATCCATCTATTGGTATCCGGTATCCGCTTTCATTTCTTTGCCTGTGGAGATTAGTGCAAGTCCATTGAGTGGCATCTGATATCCCATTCTGTTTTAGGAGATTGGTATAAGACCATTGATTGGCATCCGATATCCGCTTTTGCTTGCTTTGTTTGTTTGTTATTATTAATTGCTATTCCAAAGGACACACTTGAATCATCTGCTATATGATTTCAAGAAGTGAACCTTCTAAGGAGTTTTACTATCCATCCTTCATCCATTCATCATTCATTATGTCCTAGACTTTTCACACTTTATCTTTCAAACTTGACATAAGTGTTGTGCAAACATCTTCATGTTTTCTAACTAAAAACCTGGACTCAAGTCCTTGACCTTTTTTCCAAAATCCATTTCATAATACTTATTTGAATTGATCTTAATCATACTTTGACCTCATTTTCATAATCATAATCAGTAATTCCACTCATTCACTTGTTTTGGCTTTGTCCATTAATCTTTTCATACATGAGCTATAGGTTTGATTTATCTTAGTGGTTGATGTTAATCTCACCTTCTGTCTTTAGTGATTGAATTGTAAGTCTTCCTCGCCTATTATAGGGTTAACCCCTCCCTGGCCAGTTGAAGCTGTTCTCACATGGTGGACGTTGTTGTTTATATAAGGTTGAGTTTTCTCCCGTGGATAACGTAAAACCTGGGGTTTGTGTTTAAAATTAAACCTAACCCACTTTTGGAAATCTTTTAGCCGAACTACGGCGTTCTGATCCTTACCTTTGATGGAAGGTACGTAGGCAACGGGTTCATCCGTTCGAACCCAATAACCCAATAATAATAAAAATTGTATATTCTTTTCTTATCATCCCAATCATGTTTGCACAATACTTATGTCATAACAAATAACAATTTATACAACAAGTGTGAAAAGGGCTCCCTAGGAGTACCTAGGACGTAGTGGGTGCCTAACACCTTCCCATTGCGTAATTTACCCCTTACCCAGACTCTCTGATCTTTTTATTAGTTTTCTACGTGTAAAACTTCTTAGGCTTTTGTTCGCTTTTTAGCCAATCCTTTGGATAAATAAAAGTGCGGTGGCGACTCGAAAATTTCAACGTATCTCTTAGCTTATGATTTAATCGATAGATCATATAGCGACGAATACACCGCTACAGAAAAGTGGCGACTCTGCTGGGGATAGATCTCACCATCATCCCTGGTGGTATTGCCTACTTTTCACCCTTGTTGTGATATATGTTATTATTCTTTATCTGACATATTTTTGTACAATTTGGGATGAATGTATTGATTGTAATGTGTGAATTGCTTGATATACATTGCTGTTTGCTTTGGTGATCTGTGAGATGAGTTCTGTACCCGAACTCGAGTGCTCTCTAGGATAGGAGAATGGCATAGTCTTGTCGATTGGTGTGGAGTATTCCTTAGCCAGTTGACTTGCGAGTCCATTCACTTGGTGGAGGTCATGTTGAACTAATAATGTCACACAAGTTATTTGTGGTTAGGCATTATTCTTTCAATCATGTTCCGCAGAAGCCAAGGACCTTAGTTTACCAAACCCATCTTGGCCTATTTTTAGGACCGTAGTGCGGAGGTCGTTCAGATGTCAGTTCTGATACGATTGTCACGCGATACTACACTCATAAGAGTTTCTCTTGAGAATATTCTTGGAATACGAGTATTCGTTCCTCCGATAATATTCGAAAGATGGAACGATGATTATGGGAACCTCTGATAGAACATGTCTGGCAGGTTTAAACCCTAGTACACTCCCTTTGGGTGGTTCTTAACCGAGACTCCATGCTCGTGACTCTCAACAAACCCGTGATTCGTGGTTGAGTCGTTCAAGCATTGTTAATATCAATGGATCCCGGATCAGGTGTAAAACCTAAAATCCATCAAAGCGGCTGGTTGATATTAGGAATGTCTGAACCGGTTCATGTACCGTTAATATCAATGGAACTTGGGTGTCGATAAGGTGAAAACCTAAATCCACCAAAATGGATGATTGATATTAGGGATACATAGAGCTTTCCCACGACCTTTGTTTGGTGTGCTTTGCTTGATCCTTGAGTGTGTTTGTTGCATTCATGCATTCACGCATTCATCCGCATTCATGTCATCAAAAAGAGAAAATTTTCAAGGAACTTAAAGGGTTATTTGCAAAATTTTCAGACATGGAAAGACCGAAAAGGCATACAAAGAAGTACAGCTTTAAGCAGCCTGATGTAAAAGAGTTAAGGAATCTGACATCATATGTATTAGATCCCTTGGGTTTCAAAGCTCGCTATGGGAAGCTTCTGCCGTTGCTGACTACTCAAGTGGATGAGGGATTGATGAGCACTCTTGCTCAGTTCTATGATCCGCTCTATCATTGCTTCTTATTTCCGGACTTCCGGTTGCTGCCGACTTTGGAAGAATACTCTCACCTTATTGGGATTCCTATTCTGGATCAAGTGCCGTTCAGTGGCTTAGAGAGTATTCTATCTGCTCGAGAGATTTCCAGCTTGTTGCACATAGATGAAGATCTGATTAGAGCTAATCTGACTACCAAAGGCGGAATTCAGGGTTTTCCTTCCGAGTTCCTCATTGCCCAAGCTACCTTTTATGGGAAGGCCATGAGTGAGGATGCCTTTGAGGCTCTGTTCGTTTTGCTTATCTATGGATTGGTGCTGTTTCCCAACTTCGACAAGTTCGTCGACATGAATGCTATTAGGATCTTTTCAGTCCTTAATCCGGTTCTGACCTTGTTGGGTGATGCGTATGTCTCCTTGCATCTGAGGAATATGAAGAATGGAGGAGTCATTGTCTGCTGTTTACCCCTGCTGTACAAGTGGTTTATTTCGCACTTGCCGCAGACAGTTGCTTTCAAGGAGAACAAGGGATGTCTACGGTGGTCTCAGAGACTCATGTCTCTCACCAATGATGATATCACCTGGTATGATCGCGTGTATGATACCGTCCAGATCATTAATTCTTGTGGTGAATTCCCTAATGTGCCTCTTCTTGGTACATGTGGTGGGATTACCTACAACCCTACGCTTGCACGTCGTCAGCTTGGGTTCCCCCTAAAGGATAAACCCCATAACATTCTGTTAGAAGGTGTGTTCTTTCAGGAGGGTAAAGATCCCCAAGGCCTGAAAGCCAGATTTGTCCGCGCTTGGCGCAATATTCGCATAAAGAGTAGGAATGAATTGGGTCCAAAGAACTGCATTGCTTTGGAGCCATACACCTCTTGGGTCAGACAGAGGGCTGCTACCTACTTGATGCCATATGATCATCCAAGACCTACACTGTTGGATGTGGCTGGGCCTTCAACCCTCCCTACCCAACGTGTAGAGGAGTTGAGAGAAGAAGACCTTTCGCGTGCCTGGATCCGCGAGAGAGAGGAATTGCTGCAGCAGCTCAAGGAGAAAGATGATATGATTGAATTTCTCGAGCACCGGGTGATCGATGATCCGAACGACACTTGGACTTCTCTGCTTCCTCAGTCATCCAAATTTTGGAAAAGGAAGTATGATCAACTTGCAAAGGAGAAGGCTGATATGGAGGCTGCCTATGAGAGAGAGATCAAGAAGTTGTACACTTCTCGTCTTCCAGCATCCCGAGCTAATAGGGATCCATAGGATGTTATTTACCTTTTCTCTTTGTAATATTTAAAAGAATGCTGTACTTCTTTGTCTTAACATTTTGAATGAAATATTTTCCATGAACAATCAAATTGTTTAAATATTCAAAATATTGCAAACAAAACCCTGAGGGTTCCTTGAAAATAAAGCATTTGCACAAAGCATTTCATGCATCATTCCTGCATAAACAGGTACCCATCTTTTCTGGTCTTCCGGTTCTAACCCTCTGCTCTTCATTTATTTTGAAGACAAGCTGACTCACCGGTATTATACAAGGGTCAACTCTGCAAGGATTATGGAGCAATTGGAACAAGAGAACCAGAGTTTGAGGGATGAAGTCGCCAGACTTGGCGCTCTGATGGAGCAACTCCTTGCTGCCCAGAATCAGCCTGCTCCTCAGCCAGCAACTCCCGTTCAGCGGACGGTTATATCAGAGATAGCTACTTCGTCGGTGCCTGTCAGTGCCCATCAGCCAAATGCCATGCCTCCCGGTTTTCCTTGGGGGATGCCTCCCGGCTTCATGCCTGATCTGCCAGCTCCTACATTTGTTCAAATGCCGGCATCTAGCCCGGTCCCTATTCCTGTTCCTCCTGTCGTGCATACCATGCCGAGGGTAGACGACACCATTTATCACTCTGAGGCATCTGAGGGCTCAGATGTACACGAGAAAATGGATGCAATGAACGATCAGTTCCTTGAGCTGAGAAAGGAATTGAGAACTCTTAGAGGCAAAGATCTCTTCGGCAAGTCAGCAGCCGAACTTTGTCTAGTTCCCGGTGTGAAAATACCAGTTAAATTCAAGGTCCCAGACTTTGAGAAGTATAAAGGGAACACTTGTCCTTTGGCACATCTGGTCATGTATGCCAGAAAGATGTCCACGCAAACAGACAACGATCAACTCTTGATCCACTACTTCCAAGACAGTTTGTCTGGTGCTGCTCTCCGTTGGTACATGAGCCTGGACAGCGTCAACATCCGGTCTTTCAACGATCTTGGCGAAGCTTTCGTCAAGCAATATAAATACAATGTTGATATGGCGCCTGACAGAGATCAACTCAGGTCTATGTCACAAAAGGACAAAGAGACGTTCAAGGAGTACGCCCAGAGATGGCGTGAGCTGGCAGCTCAAATCACTCCACCATTAGAAGAGAAAGAAATGACCAAGATCTTTCTGAAGACTCTTGGGTCATTTTATTATGAGAGAATGGTGGCCAGCGCTCCCTCTGATTTCACCGAGATGGTGAACATGTGGATGCGTCTTGAAGAAGGTGTCCGTGAAGGACGGTTGTCAAAAGATGATGGTTCTTCCTCTAAACGGTATGGAGCGTTTAAGAGGAAAGAAGGAGAAGCTCATGCTGTGCAGTCTCAGCCCAAACATCGAAGACCCTCTGTTCAGAGGAAGCCTGCACATCGTGCCGGACATCAGCATCAGGTGGCTAGTGTGGCGCCTGTATTCAAGGATAATGCTCAACAGTATCAGCATCAGCAGCAATATCCACAACCGCAATATCAACAGCAACAACAACGTCCACAGCAACAGGCTTACCAGCCTCGTGGAAGTACAACCAATCAGGCTAATGTGAACTATGATAGGAAGAAGGTCAGCTTCGACCCTATTCCGATGACATATGCAGAGCTTTATCCCTCCTTGTTGGAGAGGAAATTGGTTTCTCCCAGGGATCCTCCTGCTATTCCTGCCAATCCGCAATGGTGGTACAAACCAGACCAGCATTGTGTCTATCATTCCGGTGCTCCGGGCCACAATGTAGAGAACTGTTTCCCGCTGAAGAATAAGGTTCAAGACCTCATGAGGAGCGGAATTCTGAGTTTTGAAGACTCCAATCCGAATGTCACCCGGAACCCATTGCCTTCGCATGGGAAGTCTGTCAATATGATCCAGGAAGACCTTGGGAAGTACAAGGTGAAATATGTCAGTCATATCCGGCAGTCATTGGTTGGATTACATAAGATGCTGTGTCAGCACAGTTATTTGGAGCATAACCATGACCAGTGCCGCGTCTGCTCGGTCAATCGTTTGGGTTGTGATCAGGTCCGCCGTGAACTTCAGAAGTTGTTAGATGAAGGTACCATTGAGATTCTCCAGAATCGCAATGTTGATGTTGTTGAGCCCGAAGTGAGCGTCATCTCCCCGGTGTTCAAGCTTCCAGAGCCCGTTGTTATTCGCTACAATAGCAACAAGCCCAAGGCTTCACCTTCTCTGATTATCAAGCCAGCCGGCCCTGTGCCGTATTCATCTGACAAAGCCGTACCTTTCCGGTACAATCCTGTTGCTGTCCAGGATGGGGTTGAAGTACCTCTGCCGTCTACTTCCGTAACCACTATCGCTGATGTTAGTGGATTGACCCGCAGTGGTCGTGTCTTTTCTGCGCCTGCTAAGGCTGTTGCTTCTGAATCTGTTGAGCATCCTGTAGGGAATGCTGTGAATGTTCAGAATCCGGCACTTGATGATGCCAAACCCTCCTCGTCTGTACAAAAGACTCCTGTTTCTTCAGATGGCCCGAGTGGCATTGTTGATGAAGAATCTGATGAGATGCTGAGGCTCATCAGAAAGAGTGAGTACAATATTGTAGACCAGCTTCTACACACGCCTTCCAAGATTTCCATTCTTTCTCTATTGCTGAATTCAGAACCCCATAGGGAGTCTCTGCAGAAAATCTTGGACCTGGCATACGTTGATCACGATGTCACCCTGGAACAATTTGATAGCATTGTTGCAAACATTACCGCTTGCAACACTTTGAGCTTTTGTGACGCTGATCTCCCTGAGGAGGGAAGAGACCACAACATGGCTTTACATATATCTATGAATTGCAAATCTGATGCAATGTCCAATGTGCTGGTGGACACTGGATCGTCCCTTAATGTATTGCCAAAATCCACACTCTCTCGTCTGTCATATCAAGGTCCTCCTATGAGGCAGAGTGGGGTTGTTGTTAAAGCTTTTGATGGGTCGCGTAAGACCGTGATTGGGGAAGTTGACCTCCCAATCAAGATTGGACCAAGTGATTTCCAGATCACTTTTCAAGTAATGGATATTCACCCATCATACAGCTGTCTCTTGGGCAGACCATGGATTCACGAGGCTGGCGCCGTGACATCCACCCTACACCAAAAGCTGAAGTTTGTGAAAAACAAGAAATTGGTTGTAGTAGGGGGAGAAAAGGCTCTCCTGGTCAGTAACTTGTCTTCTTTCTCGTACATTGATGCAGAGGATGAAGTTGGAACTCAGTTTCAAGCTTTATCTATTGATAAACCAATCGAGAAGAAGTCTCCTTCATTCACTTCCTACCGTGATGCAAAGCTGGCCATTGAATGTGGTGCAGTCGCTGGATTAGGGAAAGTGCTTGAACTTGAAGATAACCGATCCCGGGCTGGCATTGGCTATGGTTCTGGGGCATGCAATGAGCAAGGTCTGTTCACCAGTGGAGGATTCATCCATGCTGATCAACCTGCAGAAGAGGAAGCTGCTGCTATCATTGAAGAAGAAGATGCAGAAGATTTGAACAATTTTGTTATTCCTGGTGGTGTCTGCCACAATTGGGTCGCTGTGGATGTTCCTACAGTTATCCATAGATCAGAGTAATTGTTCATTTTGTTTAAAACCCTTCTCCCATGCCAAAAGGAGAAGTGATGACATTGTTGGCAAAGCATATATACAATGATGTTTTCATTCAATTTTTTGCATTGTCAAACATTTGTTTTTCCTTTGTTTTCACTTTTTGCTTTTCTTTATGAAATCAGTGATCACAAAAAACCATAAAAACAAAAATAAAAGCTGTAAAAGCAACATTCTTTCATCTGCATAATGATTTGCTTGTTTAAATGCTGAATTTTTCTTAACCAAAATCATTATGCAGGTTGATCCTAAAACCCATTGAACATAATGATCCAACGCCATCTCCCAATTTTGAATTCCCTGTATTTGAGGCAGAAGAAGATGACGTTGAAGAGATTCCTGATGAGATCACCCGTCTCCTTGAGCACGAAGAGAAGATCATTCAGCCGCATCTCGAAGACTTGGAAACAGTCAACTTGGGATCTGAAGATTGTGAGCGCCTGGTGAAGATTGGGGCACTTCTTGAAGGGTCTGTTAAAGAAGATTTGATCAGCTTGCTACGAGAATATTCAGATATCTTTGCTTGGTCCTATGAAGACATGCCGGGTTTAGATACAGATATTGTGCAACATTTCCTGCCTTTGAAGCCTGAGTGCGTGCCTGTGAAGCAGAAGCTCAGAAGAACTCATCCAGATATGGCAGTGAAGATCAAAGAGGAAGTTCAGAAGCAAATTGATGCGGGGTTTCTGGTGACTTCGACATATCCTCATGGGTGGCCAATATTGTGCCTGTTCCTAAGAAGGACGGAAAAGTCCGTATGTGCGTTGACTACAGAGATTTGAATAAAGCTAGCCCAAAAGATGATTTTCCTCTACCACACATTGACATGTTGGTAGACAATACAGCTAAATTCAAAGTCTTTTCCTTTATGGACGGATTTTCCGGATATAATCAAATCAAGATGGCACCAGAGGATATGGAGAAGACAACATTCATCACACCTTGGGGAACATTCTGTTATCGAGTGATGCCCTTCGGTTTGAAGAACGCCGGAGCCACGTATCAACGAGCTATGACTACCTTGTTTCATGATATGATGCACAAGGAGATAGAAGTCTATGTTGATGATATGATTGCTAAGTCCCGAACGGAAGTTGAGCATATTGAGCATTTGTTGAAGCTTTTTCAGCGTTTGAGGAAGTTCCAGCTTCGTCTGAATCCGAACAAATGTACTTTTGGAGTCCGTTCCGGAAAGTTGTTGGGTTTTGTGGTAAGTGAAAGAGGTATTGAGGTTGATCCTGCAAAGGTCAAAGCAATACAAGAGATGCCCGCACCCAAAACTGAGAAGCAAGTCCGAGGTTTTCTTGGCCGCTTGAACTACATTTCCAGATTTATATCCCACATGACTGCCACATGTGCGCCGATATTCAAGCTCCTCCGGAAAGATCAGTCTCATGATTGGACCGAGGATTGCCAGAAAGCTTTCGACAGTATCAAAGATTATCTGTCTGAACCTCCGATTTTGTCTCCGCCCGTGGAAGGAAGACCTCTGATTATGTACTTAACAGTTCTTGAAGACTCGATGGGTTGTGTACTCGGTCAACAAGATGAATCAGGGAAGAAGGAGTTTGCTATCTACTACCTCAGTAAGAAGTTTACTGATTGTGAGTCTCGGTACTCTATGCTTGAGAAGACGTGCTGTGCTTTAGCTTGGGCAGCTAAGCGTTTGCGCCAGTACATGATAAATCATACAACTTGGTTGATATCCAGAATGGATCCAATTAAGTATATCTTCGAGAAGCCTGCTTTAACTGGGAGGATTGCCCGTTGGCAGATGCTGTTGTCTGAGTATGATATTGAGTATCGAGCTCAGAAAGCTATCAAAGGTAGTATCTTGGCTGACCATCTAGCGCACCAGCCAATTGAAGATCATCAGTCTGTTCAGTATGACTTCCCTGACGAGGAAATTCTGTATTTGAAGATGAAAGATTGCGATGAGCCTACACTTGATGAAGGTCCAGAACCTGGTTCCAGATGGACGATGGTGTTTGATGGCGCTGTTAATCAATATGGAAATGGAATTGGGGCAGTAATTGTTAATCCCCAGGGATCGCACATTCCATTTACAGCAAGGCTAACCTTCAGATGCACGAATAATATGGCGGAGTATGAAGCCTGTATTATGGGACTTGAAGAATGCATTGATTTGAGAATCAAATATCTTGATGTCTGTGGTGATTCAGCTTTGGTTGTCAATCAGATCAAAGGTGAATGGGAGACGAATCAGCCAGGTCTCATCCCATACAGAGATTATGCAAGGAGAATTTCAACTTTCTTCACAGTAGTTGAATTTTATCATATTCCTCGAGAGGATAATCGGATGGCAGATGCCCTTGCTACACTTGCTTCTATGATAGTTGTCAGATGGTGGAATGATGTTCCCAATATTACTGTGATGCGCTTGGACAGACCCGCTCACATATTTGCAATTGAAGAAGTGAAAGATGACAAGCCTTGGTATTTTGATATCAAGAATTTCCTCCAGAACCAGGTCTACCCGCCTGGGGCATCAAACAAAGATAGGAAAACTTTGAGAAGGTTGTCAGGCAGTTTCTACCTCAGTGGTGAAGTGCTGTACAAGAGAAATTTTGATATGGTTTTGCTCAGATGCGTGGATAGACACGAAGCAAACCTATTGATGACTGAGGTCCATGAGGGTTCATTTGGTACTCATTCCAATGGACATGCCATGGCTAAGAAGATGTTGAGAGCAGGCTACTATTGGCTGACAATGGAGTCTGACTGTTGCAAGTATGTGAAGAAATGTCACAAGTGTCAAATTTATGCGGATAAGATTCATATTCCTCCGACACTCCTGAATGTGATTTCATCACCATGGCCTTTCTCTATGTGGGGAATCGACATGATCGGTATGATTGAGCCGAAAGCGTCCAACGGACATCGGTTTATTCTCGTAGCAATTGATTACTTCACCAAATGGGTTGAAGCCGCGTCATACGCGAATGTAACCAGGCAGGTGGTTGTGAAGTTTATCAAGAACCAGTTGATTTGCCGTTATGGTGTGCCAGAGAGGATCATTACTGATAATGGATCCAATCTGAATAACAAGATGATGGATGAGTTGTGCGCTGAATTCAAGATTGCACACCATAATTCCTCTCCTTACAGACCTAAGATGAATGGGGCTGTTGAAGCTGCTAACAAGAATATCAAGAGAATTATCCAGAGGATGACTGTCACCTACAAAGATTGGCATGAGATGCTGCCATTTGCTTTGCATGGGTATCGTACGTCTGTACGTACTTCAACAGGGGCAACCCCTTTCTCTCTTGTTTATGGCATGGAAGCCGTTCTCCCAGTAGAGGTGGAGATCCCATCAATGCGAGTCTTGATGGAAGCCAAGTTGACTGATGCTGAATGGGTTCAGAGTCGTTATGACCAGTTGAATTTGATTGAAGAGAAGCGTTTAACTGCCATGTGCCACGGTCAGTTGTATCAACAGAGAATGAAGAAAGCATTCGACAAGAAGGTCAAGCCTCGCGTGTTCCGAGAAGGTGACCTTGTGCTCAAGAAAGTTTTGTCTTTCGCGCCCGATTCCAGGGGCAAGTGGACTCCAAACTACGAGGGTCCATATGTTGTTAAGAGAGCCTTTTCAGGCGGTGCTTTGATGCTTACAACAATGGATGGGGAGGATTTCACTCGTCCTGTGAATTCAGATGCAATTAAGAGATACTTTGCCTAAAAGAAAAAAGTATATGCAAATGAAAAAAAAGAATGAAAAAACAGAATAGCTCGCTAAGTTGAAAACCCGAAAGGGCGGCTTAGGCAAAAATGAGCGTCTCGGTGGAGAACCCGCCAGGGTAATCCAGGCAAAAATTAGAGACTTGAAAAAAAAAGGAAATATTTGCATCCCGCTAGATTGAGTACCTCACCCTGGGGCAATCTAGGCAAAAGTTAGGGATATGGCAAGTAACTGCATCCTGACAAGACTTTCTGGTTCATCAATCGTCATTTCGTCAGAAGATTCTCGATTCTTCGTCAACCGAAGCTTCGGATACCTCGAGATTCAAATTGGTAGAGAAAGGATCATTATGTTCAATGTAGCCCTCTTCCAATATATATCACTGATTTCAAATTTGTACAGATCTATGGAGTCTTGCCATTTGCAGGCTACCATTCTATCAAATCAATTTGAGCTTTTTATCCAATTATTTGCATTCTTATTTGTTTCAAATCAACAAATGTTTTGCATGTTTTAAATTGATAAAATGTCATTGTTTTAAACAAATCAAATTTTTCAAAATTTTTGTTTTAAACAAAGTGAACATTCACAAGATTGAAAGGATACTTAAGAATATCTCAGTGCTCTCCCGAGGGTGGCATGATTTCCAACAGGTAAGACATTGGTTCATATTCCTGGTTTGGTTGTATTTTCTTTCTTCAGACCTTTGTTGGGGTTGTTCCTCAAACAAAGTCGTTGTTGGGGCTGTTCCCCAGTACAGTCGCAAGTGTTTTGTTGTTGAAGACTTTGCTTTCTCCAGCAGCAGTTCCCCCAGCATGGGTGTTTTCTTGTTGAAGTTTCGGCGGTTGATGGTTTGTCACCTTGGTGCCCCGTCACTTTCTCCAGTGGGTCGTATCCCCAGACTTTATTTGTCTCCTCAGCACAGTCATGAGTATAACTGATTGATTGATACTCCCCTCGGAGTCGCGAGTAGAGCTGTTATTGATATCCCCACCAGGGTTGCAAGTGGAGTTGTTACCGCTTTTCCCCATGCAGTGTGCCAGCAGGATTTGTCTGTTTCCTCAGCACGTTTGTTTTCTTTTGAAGATTCGGTAAGTCAGTGGTTTGATACCCGGTACTTTACCTTTTCCCCGGCGAAGTCGTCTGCGGCATTATTGCTGTCTCTCCATCAGAGTTTCTCTCTCCAGCAGAGCAGGATTTATTTTCCTACTCGTTGTTTGATTTGGGTTGACACCCCGGTATATTGCAACCATCTTTTCCTCAGCTTAGTCTGCAGAGTGTTTGTTGTGGCAGCTTTGCCTGTTGAATACTCTTTCAATCCCCAGTATGGTTGGATGATGGCGCTTGCTTCCAGTGAACGGATTAATTTCCTGACTGTTTGTGATCCCCAGTAGAGTGGCTCATATTGCAGAATCTACTTGTTGTGATCAGTTTGCTGTGTATATCCTCCCCAAGTGGAGGGGTTCGTCGCAGAATATATTTGTTTGATCTGTCCTCCCTCAGTGGTTTGTTCCCAAGAGAGTAGCCGACAGTTTTCCCCAATAGAGTTGCTTACGCAGTAAGATTCTATTTGGATGATATCATTCTCCCTCAGTGGGTTGTTCCCCGATGGAGTTGTGTGGAGTTGCTTCTACAGCAGTTGATGCTTATGCATTTGTTGTTTCTCAGTTGACACTGGGATCCCCTGCAGATACTTTGGGATTTCTCTTGTTCCCCTACAGATTTGTCTTGGTGGCTGTTTTGCCCGTTGTGACTTTCTGTACCCTGATTGGGTTGTGTCCTGATATCTCCAACTCGCTGCTTCTTCAGCAGTACTTGCAGATCTTTGCCTTACCGCTTATAGATCTCCGCAGATTGGCTCTCCAGCTGGTTTTTCCCCTGGAAGTATAATACCGGACGTTTGTTCCTGAACCTGTTTGTGTTGGAATTGTCTGTTTTGTCAGCATTCATCAAACATAAATCACGCATATTCATGCATATTCATAAAACATTCAGATATTCATGTTGCATTTCTTGCCATATATCTTTTGTTTATTGTGTCTCCTGCTATGGTGATATAGATCTCGTTACAGATCTCCCCAAGCAGATGTCGGGTGTTTAAAATCTCTCCATATAGAGTCAACCCCATAAGCAGAAAATGATGTCTTTCCTTCTGCAGTTCCCCACCGAGATATATCCTCGTGGATGACGGTTTCTTCCGTTTCCTCCCAACACATATATTGGGATGGATTTTCCTATTTGAGTTATATTCCTCATTAGGACGTGTCTTTATTCAGTCTGTCTTTTCGGATCATTCCCGAATCGGCTCTTTGTCAGATATCTTGTGCTTCCCAGTGGGCTGTTCCCCAGTGGAATGTTTTTAGGGCCTCTGCCTACAAACCAGCAGTTGTAAGTCCTACTTTTCCTGGCCTTTCTTGACAGAATTTGTGGTTATACACCTTTTATTCTCCAGCCGGAGTTTTGGTTTTCTACCCGTATACTCGGTAGTTGTAAATCCTATTTTCCTGCTCTTCAGCAGTTTGTGGTTTGTTATAAACCCTGTTTTGGTTTCCCGTGCGGATTTGTGATTTGTTCTATCCCCACGCGGAGTTGTTGGTCTTCTATCCCGTATTCGGTAGATGTAAACCCTAAATTTTGTGGTTATCTTCATTCAATACTTGATGATGATTTTCCTTTGCTTGTATAAGTTGCTCAGATCAGCACTTATATCCTCAGCAGGTTTTTTGTGGATAATTGCCGTATGCTAGCAATTTTATCCCCAGTGGGTCTTTTCACCGTATGCTGGTGATTTGTTCCCCGGATCATTGTTTGTTTATCAATGTATCCCCAGCTAGTCTTCTGTCGATAATTGCCGGATGCTTGCAATTTATCCTCAGCAGTTCGCCTTTCATTTACCCTTTTGTTGGTAATGTCTGTTGCTCCTTTTGATTGGCTATCATTATATACCTGATTTGGTATCCCGATGCCTTTCTGTTCGGTTGATTTATCCTTTGTTAACCCAGTAACCGGTTCAGGATAATCTTCCATGCGAATATATTATTCACGGTCTGCCGGTAATGAATAATATGTCTCATCTGAGTATTCTATCCACGTTCTGACGGTAATGGATATTATATCTCGTTCGCTCTTGAGTCAATCTTTTGATTGTCTTCCCCTCAGAGTAAGATTCGTATTCCTTGTGGAATTGAATGTCCATCCTAAACAAGTTTGCTTTTCTAGCTCTCTTCAGGATGATGAGTGTTTTGGAAGTGAAATCCAATTCACGCTTTGGTCGGTCACCTATTATATACCCAGTAACCGGTATCCTTGGTGTTCCCTCCTTTCTGCTCCCTATTATGACCTCGGTCCCCCTGTGGAGTCAGATTTTCCTGTTTTGTTACCCGTATGCCCGGTAACATCTCATTTCTTTGTTACTTTCCCTCAGTGGAGTTTTCTTTTGCTTCTCCTCAGGAGTCAGCTTGTGTTTCTCCAATGGATTTATTTTCCTTTGGAATTATTCTTTTCCCCAGTGTGAGTCCTTCACTCCCCAGTGAGTTCTCCAGTCTGTTTTTCTGTTTTCCTTAATCAGAGTCGTGTTTTGATCACGTTATGTCAGTTTTGTTTTTCCCCAGTTTGGAGTCGTGTCTTGTCCACACATTTCTTTTTCTTTTATTATCCCCATAGAGTCTTGTCAGAGTCTCAGTTCCTGGTGAGTGTACTACTCCGATGGATCGTTTTTTTCTTCTGTGTGAATCATATTCCCCACAGAGTTTGTGTCTTTTGCATACATACATCTGCATCATGAGGTCTCTTAGGGACCAAAATTTGTCTCATTACTGTTATTTAAGCCCATTCTACCGCGTCGAGTTGAAGATTTCTAAACTTCACTTCTCCGGCTAGAATGACCTTAAATAGGGGCATCTGTAAGACCCCAATTTTGGGCCCTAAGATCCCTCATGGCCCATATCATTCATATCATAACCTCAAGGATCATTGCATGCCTTTGTCCCCTCCTGGTGGGTTGGTTTGCCTTGTAGGTTTGTTTCTTGATCACCAAGCATACTCTGCATTTGTATATCTTTGCTTTCATATGTTTATCATTCAAAAAGTACAAAAATATTGTCAGTCTAATCTTTTTGCTTGCAGTTGAAGCAATCATCAGCAATTAGGTCAAAGTCAGTCATTGATTAGTCAAAGCAATGGATGATGGCCATTCTTGTGGAATTTGGGCATCATGATCAATAATCAAAGGTTCATATATCTTGAGACATCATTTGAAGACAAGTTCTCAAGGAATTAGGGTTTTGAAATCATCAGAAGAAGTTCAATCATTCAAAACCCTAGAAAAGTCAACAGAAAGTCAAACTTGGTCAACAGTTGATTTAATCAGAGATTTGATGGATAGAATTGATCTGAAGGAGTTCATTCATGCTTGTATAAGCCTCATCTATCATGTTCAGCCTCATCATGGAAGAAAATCAAGCCAATCAGAAATTTTTCCAGAAATAGAAAGTGGACCTGTAATTTCAACTGCCAAAAATGGAAACTTCTTGATCTTAAACTTACATCATGATACAAGCTTCAAATGATTTTTTGCCCAACATGAAAGTTGAAGATCTTGTCTTCCCATTTTCAAAAAGTCCAAGAACATCAAAATCCCATGTGTGGTTGTCAAGATATGATCAAATCATTTTCATCAATTTTTGAACTTCAACAAGCCATATCTCTCAAACCATAAGGCCAAATTTGGTGGGGTTTTTTCCTACAAACCACATTTTTCATCCTCTTTCCAAAAATATAAATTTCATGACCTAAAACCTCACCATTCAAAATGGCATTTTTGGACCTTTTTCATTTAAATTCAAAGTTTGACCAAACTTTGACTTTTTGAGTTTTTGACTTTTTATTGATTTGGTCAATTGGGAAATGTTCCATATCACATTTGTGACTTGTTCCAATTCCAAAACCATGTCCATACCATCATTCCATCATCATTTTGAATCAAAATGCAAATTTGGCATTTGTTGCAAAAAAGGAAGTACACAAACAAAACACATACAGCATTTTCTGTACAACCAAAAACAGCAAAACATGGTCTGCTAGCAGCCTGATTGCAGGCCCATTCACAGCAAAAAAACACACCCCATTTCCACTTATATACAAACTTGGCAAAATGCATTTTGGATTCATTGAAGCAAAGCCAGTACAGCTTTTCACATGTACAACCAAAGCAGCATTTTACATAAGTCTGTACAGCCTGTCCAAGCCCATAATCGAGCAGCTCATACACCTCCTCATTCACTTGTTCCACAATTAGCAAAATGTGCATTTGGTTGTTTTAACATAAGTAGGATTAAGCATCTCTTAAACCAACTCTAAACAGCCACATATAAGGGCATTTTCCTGACATTTCAACCCTAGTTTTCAGAGCCTACACACAGAAATTCCTGACTTCATTCCTTCTTGCATTTTGACATTTTCGAGATTCCTGCACAAACCACCAAAAAAAATCCTGAACAACCTTCATTGTTCCATGACCTAGACAGTATTGGGAAGCTCATTCAAGCGTTACTCATCACCATCACAGCCATCTTCTCACTCTGTTTTCCTCATGTACATGAAATGGCAACTTGAGATTTGAAGGGTTCCAAGTATTCTCGAGCTAGAAAAGCATCATTATCCAGCACTACAAAGCTCAAGGACCATCTGTTTCAACACAATACCATCAATACCTCACTGTATCTTGAGTTGCTTCAAAACTAAGTAAGTTTTCGAACCCCTTCTTTTGCCATGCCATGATGTACTTCTGAAAGATCTTTTTGAGCTGTTTCTAATGAACTAAAGCATGCTTGATTTGGTTGTGTTTTGGCCAAGAAATCTGAAAAATAAGTTTGGTGCTCATATGATGTTTTGCTCGATTCCTGGTACACAACATGTTTGGTTGAAAATTGATGTTGGTTTCTCATTCACCTTGCCATGCTGAGCATCTTTATGTGTGTGTTTTTAATTTCTGGAAATATCATTGAAAATTCAAATTATTGATGATGAATGTGTATGCTGTTCATGCTTGAACCTAGAACTCTGCCTATGAAATCCCCCATGATTGTGCTTATGCTGTTGTTGAATGATGTTAGTTGCTGTTAGTTGTAGCATAAGCATTGAGGCTGGTTAGTTTTATTTTGTTCATGGTTGATTATTTGCTGCTGTTGTTGCCTTGTTCGAATTTCAATTGATATTGAGCTTGGGAATGATGCTTGAATGCTGTGCTGATTGTGTGTCTTGGTCTTGTTGTGTATAACATGTTTGCATTGAAGAGCATTATTATTGCCATGTTGTTTTCTTGGTGCTGTTTATGGGTTTGTCGAGTTAATGATGAGCTTGAATGCTGTTGCCATGTGAAATCCCAATGCTGCTGTAGTTGAAACCTTGGTCCTTTCCATAAATCATGACTTTATGTATGCACTAGTTTGGCTGATGTTATTGTTGGTGATTATGTGATTGATTTCATGGCTATGCTATTACATTGTGTTTGGTCTGCTATTGAATTTGACATACCACTGCTATGCATTGCCCTGCTGTTGTTTGTTCGCTTGTTGGTTGGAACTTCAATTGAGGATGATTTTGATAAACACATTATGCTGTTTTGAACCTTATAAACACTGCCTAAAATCCATTTGATTGCTGTATGCTGTCAACCTGCTTACTGCATAAACCTCACCCATACCATGCTGTTGTTTATTTGGTTGGTTGATAAATGATGATGAATGTGTGATTGGTGATGAACCATGTTGCTGTTGCTGCTATACCATGCTGCTGTTTCGAAACTTGCCATGACTTCAATGTTGGTTACATGAACCCTGCTTGCTAAATCCATGATGATGTATGTTTGTGCTAAGTCATTTTGATGTTGAAGAACATGTACTGCTATGCTGAGTTTCAATTGGTTATGAATTGATTTCCATGTCCTATTGCTATGATGATGAAACCATTGCCTTGATGTCTTGAACTTACCCTGTCCAGGATTTCCATGATTTATGTTTGTTTGGTTGATTGGTTAATGTTTGCTTGATGTTCATATGCCTTGCCATTGAGTGATTTTGCTCAAAACCTGTTTGATGCTAATAATGAACATGAAGATGAAATTGATGCTGCTACAACCAAACCATGCCCATAACTTCTCCTGCTTGTGTTTGCCTTGTTGTTCATGTCATAATTAACCTTGCTACCACCTTAATGCTGCATGAACATTGGCTGTTGTTTGTTTGTTGGATAACATGATAATGATGAATGCTGTTATGCTATGCTACATTGCTGTTGTTTTGTTTGGTTCGATGATGATCATGACTATTGCTGTTTGCTTGATGCTGTTATGATAATTACATGACAATGTTGAACATATACTGCTGTTTGCAACCTGCCTTGCCCAGAAATTTGCATGAGTTTGTGCTTCACTTGTTTGTGCTTTGAGGTTGCATGATGTTAGTTGTTGACATGCTGTTATGAGTGTTATTCGAAATTTGTTTGATGATTGATGAACTTGCATGAGGTTGACATGAATGCCCTGCTGTTTGCTATTTTTGAACTGCCCAGAAATCCTTTGAATTGTGCTTGCCATGTTTATTTGTTGACAATGGTTGGTGCTGTTTGGAAAACAATTGCTGTTTGCTTGCCTTGGCCATACTGCTTAAACCCTAGGGCTTTTCCAAAACAGAATTTGAACTCCATTGGCCAAGTTCACTGTTCCATTGGCAACAGCCAATAGGAACATTTCCCGTGTCCTGCTTATGCTGTGCGTTTTGGTTAAGTGAGTTGAATATTACAATTGCCATTTTGTTGACCTTGTTTGACCATGCTCTTGTTCATACTTGTTCCAATTATTCACTCAACTTAAACAATTCATTTCTCATTCAATTTTCACTCAAAAATTATGAAATTTTTTGCATGATGATCACAAAGATGTCTACTAGTTTATGGTGAATTTTAATTAATTTTCCATTGGCTGGTTTTTAATTGATAATTATTTTCTTGACATGTACGCCAAGATGATACATTGTGCCATTTCAATTGTGAAATTCTCATGTTGCATCCAATGAACTTGAAATTTTTTGTGGTGAAACTAGACACATTGACCTTCATTTCCATATAAAGTTTGTGCATTTATCATTTGTGGATTGAGACTTATGATTTTCTGAAGTTATGTGTTACATTTGGTGCTATGCCATGATCATGTATTTTTTCCAATTTTTGTTCACATGCTTCCTCTTATCCAAATCACTCCAAATTTTGCATGAATGATCCCTTGTATGTCTAGTTCATGTATGAATTTTCTTGGAATTAATCTTGCTGTTTTCCATTTAATTGAGAATTTTCTTCCATATGTGGTCATTTGTTGATTTTTTGTGCTATGCCTTGCCAAATCCTTTATGAAATTCTCAAATCTTATCACATGACCATGAAATTTCATATGTGATAACTAGACATCTCAAGATTTGCATTGGTGTTAATCTCATTCATTTCTCTTCTGTTTTCAAATTGATATGATTTTTTGAAGTTGACCCATGCTTGTTGACTTTCACCATGCTTACTTGAATTTGGTTTGACTTCATGATTTTAATTGACTGCCTTCCTCTCATCCAAATGCCTTGAAATTTTACATGCTTGCTATGTTAGATGTTAGGATTGAGTGTGATTTATTTCATAATTTTTGGGTTTGTTTGAGTTGACTTTTGGATGAAGTCTTTGCTGTTGACTTTTGTATGCTTTTCTTGCCATGCTTTGCATCCTTTTGCTTATGAAATGACCTTGACGCATGATATAAGTTTGAATCCAATTGTGTTTGATTCCTACATGATTGAGTTTGACTTTGATTGAATATTGCTTGCTGCCTTGACCTTTTTCTTTCATCTTTGACCCTAGGCTAGTCCTAGTGGTCTTGTAAGCTTACAATTGAGCTGTTTGTTTCAGGTTGAGCACCAATGCCCCAAAGACCTTTCAATTTTGATTGAGTTGGTTTGTTTATCATGTGCTAACATTTGTTTTGTAGGTGACTCATATGCTTGAGTCTTTGTGCCTTGCACAATTGGTCCCACTGTGTGACTATTGGTTCATTTCCTTTTGATTTTGACTGTTGACTTGTTTACTAATAAGTTTGACTTTTGCAGGTACTTTAGTTGCCTAAGTTCTTTGAACTTGCTTGCTTGCTTTGCTTTATAGCATTTGCTTTGAGGTATAATTACTTCTTCTTCATGTAGTCTGGAGACCCGGTCTGTTATTTGACCGGGCAAACTGTCTGAAGTCCTCCTTAAGAGGCAATGCCTGTGTTTGTTTAAATTTTGTACTAAGCAGGAAAAGTCCTTCAAGTAAGGCAATTGGTGGAAGGTAGGGATAAGTAATCTATCCCCCACTATTCAGTGTGTCCTCTCTTTGCTCCCATTACATGGTTGAAGCAATGAGATAAATACCCAAGATCTAATCGAGTCAATAATGTGGAGAGAGTTCCTACTTTCTGAACTCCCACACTTTCTTTGATGCTCTCTCTGATATGAGATTGAAGCAATGAGGCACACCCCTCATCTCCTTTTCATCTGCTTCACCTGAGCCCCTCAATGGCCAGGTTAAGAGCAACCTTCACCTATTACAGTGGACTTTTAAAGTCAAACCCTCTTGTGTGAGCCCCCATTGTTTGGCTATAGAGTGTGCTGTTTGCTATTCATTGATTGATTGATTGCTTCATATGCACTTGTTTGCTTATATGCTATGCATTTATCATCATCATCAATTGCCATTAATGCATGATCATCTCATTTATCCTTGTGATGCTATCATTGTTGTTTGCCCATTGAGGACAATTGTAAGTCCATTGCTTTGGCATTTGCTCCTGTGATATGGAAGGATAGAGTGTAAGACCTCATTGGTCACTCATATCTTCTGTTATCTGTTTGTATGTGAGGATACAGTTGTAAGTCCCTGTAAGTTGGCATCTGTATCCTGTGATCATAATTTGATCTGTTTGGTTTTGCATGTGAGGTTGCAGTTATAAGTCCCTGTAAGTTGGCATCTGCTTTCCTGTGATCATAGTTTGTTTTATCTGCTTGTATGAGAGGTTGCAACTATAAGTCCCTGTAAGTTGGCATTTGCATTCCTGTGATCATATTGTTGCTTTTGTTCTTGTATGTGAGGATCCATTGTAAGTCCCTGTGATGTGGCATTGGATTTCCTGTGAGCATACTGTGGAGTTAACCTAAGTCCAGATAGATTGGCAGTTAACTTCCATATTTCATCTTTGTTTTTCTTTTGAGGAGATCGGTGTAAGTCCATTGAGTGGCATCTGATATCCTGTTCTGTTTTAGGAGACTGGTGTAAATCCATCTATTGGTATCCGGTATCCGCTTTCATTTCTTTGCCTGTGGAGATTAGTGCAAGTCCATTGAGTGGCATCTGATATCCCATTCTGTTTTTAGGAGATTGGTATAAGACCATTGATTGGCATCCGATATCCGCTTTTGCTTGCTTTGTTTGTTTGTTATTATTAATTGCTATTCCAAAGGACACACTTGAATCATCTGCTATATGATTTCAAGAAGTGAACCTTCTAAGGAGTTTTACTATCCATCCTTCATCCATTCATCATTCATTATGTCCTAGACTTTTCACACTTTATCTTTCAAACTTGACATAAGTGTTGTGCAAACATCTTCATGTTTTCTAACTTAAAAACCTGGACTCAAGTCCTTGACCTTTTTTCCAAAATCCATTTCATAATACTTATTTGAATTGATCTTAATCATACTTTGACCTCATTTTCATAATCATAATCAGTAATTCCACTCATTCACTTGTTTTGGCTTTGTCCATTAATCTTTTCATACATGAGCTATAGGTTTGATTTATCTTAGTGGTTGATGTTAATCTCACCTTCTGTCTTTAGTGATTGAATTGTAAGTCTTCCTCGCCTATTATAGGGTTAACCCCTCCCTGGCCAGTTGAAGCTGTTCTCACATGGTGGACGTTGTTGTTTATATAAGGTTGAGTTTTCTCCCGTGGATAACGTAAAACCTGGGGTTTGTGTTTAAAATTAAACCTAACCCACTTTTGGAAATCTTTTAGCCGAACTACGGCGTTCTGATCCTTACCTTTGATGGAAGGTACGTAGGCAACGGGTTCATCCGTTCGAACCCAATAACCCAATAATAATAAAAATTGTATATTCTTTTCTTATCATCCCAATCATGTTTGCACAATACTTATGTCATAACAAATAACAATTTATACAACAAGTGTGAAAAGGGCTCCCTAGGAGTACCTAGGACGTAGTGGGTGCCTAACACCTTCCCATTGCGTAATTTACCCCTTACCCAGACTCTCTGATCTTTTTATTAGTTTTCTACGTGTAAAACTTCTTAGGCTTTTGTTCGCTTTTTAGCCAATCCTTTGGATAAATAAAAGTGCGGTGGCGACTCGAAAATTTCAACGTATCTCTTAGCTTATGATTTAATCGATAGATCATATAGCGACGAATACACCGCTACACCTAGGTACTCCTAGGGAGCCCTTTTTGTGTGCATATGTATTTGATATAAAATGATGTTTACAAACAAATAGAATGGGGGGATGAGAAAAGCATTCATTAATTATATTTTTGTGTTTGACAAGCCTTTCGGTCTTGTGCCTACGTAACAACATAAAAATGAGGGATCAAAACCTCGTAGTTCGTGATACAAATTTCAAAATTGATGCATTGCTTTTAACAAAATTATGTTTGAAAGGCACAAAGGCCTAAAAATGGTTTGAATGAGTTAGTTCTTTTTGGCTTTTTGAAAGTTTAAGTCAAGTATAGTTAAGTTTATTTACAAGTTTGATTTAGGAAAATAAGTTTGAAAATGCAATGGCATAAGGCCAAAGTTTCTACCTTTTTGCAAAGTGGTCAAGGTTTAGAACAAAATAAGTTCAATCAAAGAAGATTTTGAAAAGGGAGGGAGAGATTTTTAAATTAAAGAAATGGGGAGAAGATGAAGAGACTAATCCTATGCACAAAACTAAAAGTTAAGAGTTGAAAAGATCTAACCAAATGGGTAGCAATCCAATAGACAAGATTGTCAATAGAAACCCAAAATTCCCTTGGACTTTAGAATCAAGAAACACACAAATGCACAATTATATTATCTTGAAGAGCAAAGGCATCAAATAAAGATAGCCACATCCAAGCTTTAGCCATTCCATGGTCCTCTTCAAAATTAGCCCATGTAGCAGATGAATTCCATAAGTCACAGGTTCAAAATAATAGCTTCACAATGATCATGTTGCAGATGAACTGAGTGGGATCTTGAATGATGTATTAGATGAAGTTTCAAATTGCAAGCACTTGGTTTCTTAATAAGTTGGCATTGGCCAATTCCTTTAGTATAGGAATGTTGCCTAAGTTCTAAGTCCATTTGTCCAAGATCAAGCCAACAGTCCATACAAATTTTTTTTAGGATTTTTGTTGTTATTATTTACATTAATGGTCAAAGACCACACAAACAAGCAAAGTATACACAAACAAGATATATCACACAATATGGTCCAAATGGACAAAGGGAAAACTGCATTAACATAAACAATTAGAATGATATTAACAATGGCAAATGAATAAAGGCTAGAATTAAATAACATTAAAGTAAATGGCTTGAAGTTAGAAGTTAGTTGTTAATGAGTTAGAAGTTATTATTGTTTTGCTTTTGCTTTTTTCATTTTTAGACTTTCTTTGGAGAACACTCAACCCACTTATCACAAGCATGGATCCTTAAGCCAAGACATCTTCCAAAGGAAGGAAAAATGGCCAAGTTTCCATACAATACCATGAAAGAGGGGAGACTTACAATCTCACTAACTAGAATGTTATGCCTTTTGTGTCACAAATTTAGCGCTATGTTAAGCAATCGTAATTGGACTTATGTAGAAGTCACCACTATTTGAGGTCGGGCAATAGAATTTTGGTGTTAATGCATGTTAGAGACATAGTATAATGGACTATGCTCATGAAACATACCACACACAAAAAGAATATGCAAAAGAGATGGCCTAATCTCATCCATACTCATGTTAATTTTTTAATTAACTTGCTTTAGGACTTTGAGATATCATAGGCCAAATGAGATGAATGCATAAAGAAGGGGAATGAGATGAAGAAGGAGGGGAATGGATCAAAACTCACATTGGTCAAAGGAGGAATTTTACCAAATTAATATCATCCATTCATTTTGGGAGATGGAATGTACATTCCATCAATCCCCTAAATACAATGATATTAACTTGACAAAGTCAAATCAACCTTGACCAAGGCCCAATAATAAGAGTCAAACACAAACAAGTCATCACAATTGGTCAATAAAATTATTTGACATTTATTCAAATTAAAAATACTAAAATAAGGCATTTAAATTAAATATGGTTTGTCAAATTCCTAAAACCTCATCAAAAACCAAATAAATGGCCATGAGATTTATCATAGGTCAAACAAGGGCAAAGGACCTTGGTGAAAAAAATTCAGAATTTTTAAAGATTTAAAAGTATTTTTAAACAATTAAAAACAAATGAAAAATCAATTAAATCGTGAAAAATTTTAATAATGATCCAAAAATTAATTTTAACTCAGAATATGAAAGAGGAAATTATTTGAAATTTTTTGGTGAAACTCTCATATTTTTTGGATCAATATTAAAATTAATATGAATTAATGAAAATCAAACGAATAAAAATTAAAATCAAAAAATCAAAAAAACGTGGACCACTTGATCTCCCTCATTAATTGAGGTGGCAGATCAAGTGGCCAGAAGCGCGCGTTCCATGGTGCACTGTAGTCAACGCGGCATAGGCTTGGTATATAAAAGCAACGCACAAGATTTAAACAATTTGAACCAGATCAATGGCTCTGAACACATCCAGCACATCGCCGGCATCCAAAGGCCGGTCATCTTCTCCGATGACCCTGGTCGGACTGATTAACTCATCACCATCAAGAAAATGAAAAAGAAGGAAATGGTCGGAAAGAAAAAATGGCGTAGAGCACGAATCTGGCCTCAATTTTAACTAACTCCACATATATAAAAAGATATGAGGAGTTGAATTTTGAGGTGTGTCAACTGAATTGCTTCGATTTGACCTCTAAGCAACTCAATCTTCTTTCCTACATTGGTAGGACTTCAGACAACCAAAGATCCAAGATAATTGAGTGGAATTGAGAGAGAATCGAAGAGATGAAATTTTCTGGAAAATACTTTCAATGAAGGTCTGGATTCACTTGTTCTTGCTTTGGCTCATGCTTGATTTTGTTCAGGATGCTTGCAGAAGTAGATTAGAATGCACAAAAGGTCTTGGATCCCTGGAGTTTTGAATCTCAAAACAGTGAGAAATCAACTCAATTTCCAAAGGAAATTCTCAGGATTATCCTCTCAAATGGAAGGGTTAGGTGTTTGGGATCAAAGTTGGCGTGAAGGGGTCCCCAATTCTGAGCATATGGAGCTCTATTTATAGCCGGATCATGTGATATTTGCACCTTCCAAATGACTTTCCAAAATTGGCAATGAGTGATGCATGTGTGTATGGGCGTGTACAGGCCCATGAAATCATTCCTTTAGGTCCATAATTGAGTGTGAGCATGTCTGAAATCAACTTGGAATGCAAGGCAGTTGTACACAACTGTTTGAAGTTTGATCCTTGTCGATTGATGATGCAATGATCATGCCATGCGCAACCCTAACAATTCTTGTCCAAAATGGATGAAATTAGACCTTTTGGAAAGGTTAGATCAAGAGGAACAACTTTCATGTTTAAAACATTTTCATTTGGAGCTTGGAACATGAAGAATTTTAAAGTGGAAGTTTGGAAATTTCAACATGTTGTAAATTTTTCTAAGTGCCAAGCCATATATCTCAATATTCCACCTTGCTTAACTTTTTATGTGAGCTTCAAATGAGACAAGTGTCTTCATCAAAGTTGTATCTCTTTCAAATACCTTCTAAATGGTCACAAATTTCATGTCATTTGGATTTGAAATGATAGAGTTATGCATTTTTGAAGTTTGGAAAAATCACTTGGTCAATGGTATAGGTCAAAAGTGACCTATAATGTAACCTCATATCACATGCTCATAAAATTTGAATTAGCTCTCACTCTAAACCTCAAAGTTTAATTAGACACCTTGAATTTGATTGTGCAACTTGTAAATCTTTAATATCATAAAAATTGAGCAAGTTATGGCCTTGGGGAGTTGACTTTCAAATTAGGGTTTAGACAAAATGACCTATAATGTTTCAACATAGAAAATGATTTTCCAAGAAACACTAGCTCTAGGTCTCAACATGAAATTTGTTTGGAATGTCATTTAGAGTAACTTTTCTCTTGGAATCATTTTCATATGGTGAAAATTATAGGAGATAGGGTCTAGGGACACCCAGTTTTGATCAAATGAATTCATCTGGCCAACCACCATCAACCAACTTGATAACCTTCAATTCTTTGGACTTTCTTGGCTCATGGTAGATCATATATGCATAATATGATGAATTTTGAAGTGTCCCTTGAGAAATTTGATCAATTGGTAAGATAGCTTGTTGGAGAAGTTACTCAAGATACCCAGTCAAACTAGGGTTTCCAAGGCAAATCACCCTCGAACTCTTGAAGAATACATGATCAATATAACATGTAGAGATCAATGGAACTCATATATGATGCTCATAACCGTTCTTGGATCAATTCATGGTTGTGCTCTTTGTCATGAGCGTCTCAAACCCTAGATATGAACTTGATAGACCAATGGAGATCATGCCCTACCTACTAAAGATTTAGGCAAATGCAAAGACATATTTTTGGTATTTTGGTTAGTAAATGATGATATAAAAGTATGATACAATCACATAGTGCTTGGTGATCTCTCCCAAAACAAACCCAATGAAGGAGGGGTAAGGAGGATGCCAAGGTATGATCCCTATGCTAATGCTTATGATGAAATTACATGAGGGATCTTAGGGTCAAAATTGGGGTCTTACACCTAGATAGATGATTTTGGTCCCTTGAGAGTCTATTACCCAGTAACTGGTAATATTCTTCTCAATTTGCAAGTATTTCACTTTTTCCCCAATACCCAGCAACAGTAACCTATTTTCCCCAACGGATTCGTTTTCACATTTCCCCAGGAAGTCTATCATTGATATGTTCATCCTAACCGATGACAGATATTTTCTTCCCCTGATTTGTGTTTATCCTTGATATGTTCATCTTAACCGGTGACAGATATTCTCTCCTTGGTATTCTATCCAGTAAAAAGGTAGTTGTAATCCCTATTTCTTTCCCTAGAGGGTTAATCCTTGATATGTTCATCCTAACTGATGACGGGTTTCCTTCTCTTTGCGGTCTTCTACCCAGTAACCTGCAGTTGTAAATCATGATTTCCCCTGCCGAGTCTGATGGATATAACTCATATTTCTCCCCTTTGAGTTTATCCTTGATATGTTCATCTAAACCGATGACGGGTATTCTCTTTATGGTATTCTATCTAGTAACTGATAGATGTAATCCCCACTTTTTCCGGCAATCTATCCTTGATATGTTCATCTTAACCGATAACGGATATTCTTCCCTTTGAGTCTATCCTTGATATGTTCACTTTAATCAGTGACGAATATTCTCTCTCTTTGGTCTTATGCCCAGTAACCGGTAGTTGTAAATCCCATTTTGGCATTTTTCCCAGCAGTTTATTCTTACCCAGTAACTGGTAATGAATACACCTCCTGTTTGCCCTCCGCGAGCCATCCTTGATATGTTTACCCTAACCGGTAACGGATGTTCTCTCTGACATATTTTGTTATCTCCTTACCAAGTAACCGGTAGTGGATAATACATTTATGTTACTCCTGTGTAGAAGATTATCTCTTCCCCAGTTGAGTTTGAGTGTGTATCTCCTCAGTAAGATTGTTGTTTCCTGCTTGGGTCAAGTATTTCAGCTTTGTTCTGATCTACCCGTTTTCTCTGTAGATGTTCTTTTTATTCCCCAATTGTGTCTTTTCATTGATTTATTTTCATGGAATCCCTCGTGTCCCCCAGCAGTTTTAAGTCGTAGTCGGGCCTACGCATAGCTTTTTTTCCCAAAGTCTTTGCCTCTCTAGTGAGTATTCCTTATGGAATGCATCATGCTCCTGTGGACTTTTAGTCTCTCCGGATTCTTTTCCTTTGTGGCAACATTTTCCCCACATAGATTATTTTTAGAATTCATATCATATGCATCATGAGGTCTCTTAGGGACCAAAATTTGTTTATATTTTGTTATTTAAGCCCATTCTACTGAGTGGATACGACGATTTTAACTTTCATCTCCTCAGCTAGAACGTCCTTAAATAGGAGCAGCTGTAAGACCCCAATTTTGACCCTAAGATCCCTCATGTTATCTCATCATATGCATTAGCATTGGGATCACACCTTGGCACTATCCCTACCCCCTCATTCATTGGGTTTGCATTGGGAGAGATCACCAAGCACATTTGATTGTATCATACTTCATTTTTTATTTACTAACCAAAATACCAAAAATATGTCATTGTATAGTTTAACTCTTTTGTAGGTAGTGTGTATGCTCACCTATGATCTATCAAACTCATATCTAGGGTTTAAGACCCTCATTGCAAAGAGCTCAATCAATAATTGGTCTACATTGGCTCTAAGTTTCAGATATGAATCCCCATGATCTTCACATGTTATTTTGATCAAGAAATCATCAAGCGTTTGGAGTTGGTTAGCCTTGGAAACCCTAATTCATCTGAGTATCTCATATGACTTCTTCAACAAGTTTCTTTAAACAATTGATCAAATATTTCAAGGGATATTTCAAATCTCATCATATTATACATATATGATCCTCCATGAGTCCCAAAATTCAAGAGAATGCCAAGCTAGCAAGATGGTTCATGGTGGTTGATCAGAGGAAATCAACTGGTCAAAACTGGGGTTCACTAGACTCTATCTCCTATCATTTTTATCATATGAAAATGATTCCAAGATCAAATTTACTTTAAATGACAGTATAAACAACTTTCATGTTGAATTCAAGATCTAGTTTTGCTTGGAAAGTCATTTTTTAGGGTTAAAGATTATAGGTCATTTTGTCTAAACCCTAATTTGGAGGTCAACTTCCCAAGACAATAACTTGCTCATTTTTTATGATATGAAATCCATTAAAATTCCATGATTAATTTCAAGATGTCTACTTCAACTTTGATGTTTGTAGGAAGTGCAAATTCAACTTGAAAATGCATGTGCCAAGAGGAAACATTATAGGTCATTTTGGACCAATACCATTGAACAAGTGATTTTCCTCAACTTCTAAAATGCATAACTCCTTCATGTCCAATCCAAATCAAATTGGTTACAAAATTAAATATACTTGAAAGATCTACAACTTTGATGAAGAAACATTTCTCATTTGAAGTCCATAGAAAAACTTATTCAAGGTGGAAGAAGTGAACATTTAACTTAGGACTTAGAAAATTTTCAAATATGTTTGATTTCCCAAACTTCCACCTCAAAATTCATCATGCTCCAAGCTTAAAATGATAAAGTGTTAAACATGAAAGTCGTTCCCCTTGGTATTACCTTTCCAAAACACCAAGATCATCTCATTTGGGTAACAATTGAAGGACTTGTGCATGGATTCATTATGGGAAGTATTTTGGGAGGTTGGAACTTCAAATGATCATTTGCTTTTGCATGCTTGCACATTATGAGTTCAGTAGACTTTGTGCATGATTTGGAGTTGGATTACATCATTCCCAAGGCCCAAATGATTGGACATGCACCCATGCAAGTGAATTGCTATTTTTGTCAAGTTTCCAAGTGGTGTAAATATCAAACACAATGCCTATTTAAACAAGCTTAAGGCTTCAGATTCATCATCAACACCTTGCCCAAGCTTTGCTAGACCTCTGCAAACCCTCACTGCCATAGAATTTTCTGAGATTTCTTTGAAATCGAGCTTGAACTTCACCATCTATTTGGAAGTTCAAACTCCAGAAATTCACTTCCATTTTCAATTCATTTGGTTCCGGAAAGCAAGAGAAGGAGGAAGCAATCAAATCCAGATCAAGATCAAGTCAATTTGGATCAACTCGAAGGTGAATTTTCAGAAACTTCCACTCTTCGATTCTCTCTTATTTCTCCACTTTCTTGTCGATTTTTAATTGTATGAAGTCCTACCAATGTAGGCAACAAGATTGAGTTGCTTTGAGGTCAAATCGAAGCAAATCAGATCATGATCCTCAAAATTCAACTCCCTGTATCTTCCTATATACTTGGAGTTAGACAAAATTGAGGTCATATTCAAACTCTTGAGCATTTTTTCTTTAAATCCATGTCTTGATTTTTCATTTTGCTGATGGTTGAAGGTAGACCAGTCCGGTGAGGTCCACCAGAGAAGGAGACCGGAGCTTTGGCTCCGGCGATGTGTTGGCAAGCTCCTGAACCACATGATCCATTTAAAATATTTTAATCTTGAGCGTTGGTTATGACTACCATGTGTGCTGCGCAATTGACTGATGACCACATGGAACGCGCACTTTGGACCATTTGATCTGCCACCTCAATTAATGAGGGAGATCAGATGGTCCACGTATTTTGTAATTTCTGAATTTTCATTTTAATTGCTTTATTTTCATTAATTCATATTAATTTCAATATTGATCCAAAAAATATGGTACTTTCACCAAAAAAAATCAAATATTTTTCTCTTTCATTTTTCGAATTAGAATTATTTTTTGGATCAATATTAATATTTTTCATGATTTAATTGTTTTTGTACATATTTTTAATTGTTTAAAAATACTTCTGACTTTTCAAAAATAGTGAAACAAATTCTCCAAGGTCCTTTGACTTTGTTTGACCTATGATAAATCTCTTGACCATTTATTTGGTGTTTTGAAGAGGTTTTAGGTTTTGAGCTATTTTTATTGACTTGTGGAGTTTGACTATTGTGTTTGGGCCTTGGTCAAGGTTGATTTAACTTTTGTTGGATTAAAATCATTGGATTTAGGGGATTGGTGAAATGTACATTTCATCTCCCAAAATGAATGAATGATTTTAATTTGATAAAATTCCTCCCATGACCAATTTATGTTTGTCTCATTTCCCCTCCCTCTTCATCTTTAATCCCTTTCTATCTCACTCCTCTCATTGGCCAATGACATCTCAATATCCTAAGGCTAATTGATTCATAAACCAATACAAGTAAGCTTGAGATTAGGTCTACCCTTTTGATCATTTTCTTTTTGTGTGTGGTATATTTTAGGAGTATGGTTCATTATACCATATCTCTAACATGCATTAACACCAAAAACTTTATTGCCCGGCCACAGATAGTTGTGACTTCTACATAAGTCCAATTACGATTGTTTAACATCGCGCTAAATTTTGACACAAAGGCATAGCATTCTAGTAAGTGAGATTGTAAGTCTCCCCCTCTTTCATGGTATTGTATGGAAACTTGTCCTCTTTTCCTTCCTTTGGAAGATGTCTTGGTTCAAGGATCCATGCTTGTGAATAGAGGGTTGAGTGTTATCCAAAGAATGACTTAAATAATAAAAAAAGCAAAACTCCACTAATTTCTAATCAACTAACATTTGAATAACTTTTAATTTCAAGTCATTTACTTTATGCAATTTAAGTTCAAGTCATTTATCATTTGACTTGTTTATGTTTATGTCATTTTCACTTTGCTCACTTGAGCCATATATTGTGTTTGTATATACTTGTTGGTGTATCTTATTTGTGATTGTGGTCTTATGATCTTAAAGTACATAATAAACAACAAAAAGTCTTAAAAACTATTTGTGTGGACTGTTGGATTTGATCTGAGTCTTGGACTTAGAATTAGGCAACACTCCCTATGCAAAAGGACTTGGCCAATGCCAACTTTTCTAAAACCAAGTCATTGTGAATTGAACTTTCATCTAATGCAAGTATTGAGATCCCTTTGAGTTCATCTGCTACATGGTCTTGATGCAATGGTTACTTTGAACTTGTGTCTAATGCCTTATTCTGAGCCATTCAAGGAGTATGTCATCTGATACATGGGAGCTTAAGAAGAAGACTATGAAGTTGCTAGCTTGGATGTGGCTATCTTTATTTGATGCCTTGCTCTTCATCTTACTTGCTTATTGATATTGCTTGATTTTAAAGTCCAAAGGAAAAAGTGGGTTTCTATATGACATTCTTGTCTATTGGGTTGCATCCCATTGGTCAGATCTTTTCAACTCTTAACTTTTAAATTTTTTCTTAGGATTAGTCTCTTCATATCCTCCCATTTCTTAAATTTAAAAATCTCTTCCTCTTTTCAAAAACCTTCTTTGCTTGTGATTCCTAAACTTAGACTTTATTTCAAACTAGAAACTTTGGCCTTATGCCATTGCATTTTTAAACTCTTTTCTTAAACCAAACTTGTAAATGAACTTAACCATACTTGACTTAAAATTTCAAAAAAAGATAAAAAGAACTAACACTCATTCAAACTCTTTTAGGCCCTTTGTGCCTCTTTTAAGTTTAAATTTTTGCTAAAAGCAACCCACTCACTTTGAAATTGATACCACGAAATACGAGGTTTTGATCCCTCATTTTTATGTTGGTACGTAGGCATAAGTTTGAAGGTCTTATCAAACACAAAAATATAATTAATGAATTCTTTTCTCATCCCCACGTTTTATTTATTTCAAACATCTTTTATACCAAAAGACATACACACATAAAAAAGGGCTTCATAGGAGTACATAGGATACTTTGGGTGTTAACACCTTCCCTCTGTGTAACCAACCCCCTTACCTGTGATCTCTGACATTTTATTAGTTTTGATTTGAAAACTTCTTATCTTTGGGTTTTGTTCGTACTTTTCCCTTTTCCTTTGGAAACAATAAAAATGTGGTGACGACTCTGGTTTTATTGGCGTTAAGTTTATCCATAGCTTAATGGTCATGAATTTACTGCTACAGTCACTGCCTTAAAACTATCAAAAGATCTGAACAACATAAGCCTGGAAGAACTCGTCAGCTCCCTCAGGAGTCATGAGATAGGACTAGAGGAAGACGAGCCCCAAAAGAAAAGAAAATTTGTGGCTCTGAAGTCTAGATCTGAGTGACGCAAGCCATAAAGGAATAAAGCTCTCCAAGCTGAAGAAGAAGACAATGATGACTCTGAAAAGGATGATTATGATGATGATGAAGAGTTATCCCTCCTAACCAGAAGAGTCAAAAAACTTTGGAGAAAAAGAAATAATAACTTCAGAAGACCAAGACATAAGAGAGATCACTCAAAATCAACTTCCAGAAGCAAATCAACCAAAGAGGTAACATGCTATGAATGTAAAGAACCAGGACACTATAGAAACGAATGCCCAAAGTTCAAGAAAGACATTTCTAGAAAAGAAGGATTCAAGAAAATTTCCTTTAAAACTAAGAAGGGACTCATGGCCATCTGGGATGACTCTGAATCTGATGCCTCAGAATCAGACTCTGAAGAGGAACAGGCAAATGTGGCATTCATGGATACCACATTTGGAAGCTCATCAGAAAGAGAATCTGATCCTGAAGAGGTATTTTTTATCTTTATCGCTCTGACCTTGAATCTTGCTTATTTGAATCTCTAAGCTCATATCAGAAGCTTCGACAAAAATTCAAGGCTTTAAAGAAAGTCCTTGAAGAAACTGTTGAAGAATGTGATAAGCTTGAGATGGAAGTTTCTGAATTAAAAGGCAACATTTTTATTTTGGAAAGAGAAAATGAATTTTCAACTAAAAAATGTTTAAAACTTGAAGAAGCTTTATCTCAAGCCCCACAAACTTCTAACACAATCATATACAAATATGAAAAAGCATTTCAAAAAATTCTGAAAAATGAGCAAGAAAGAAGCAGAATGGCTTCTATGATTTATGGAGTGAGTCAGAATAAGAAAAGAGGAATAGGATATGACTCTGATGAAAACGAGTAAATACCTTTTGCAAATGATAAACCTAAATCTCCTTTTTCTTATCACTACACACATGCACAAACACAAAATTTTACTAATGCTAGAAAATCCAAAGTTTCCAGAAACTCTGGGAGAACTAATCACAAAGGACCCAAAAGATTTTGGGTACCAAAGGATAAAATAGTCTATGTTGCAGATATCTTATGCAACAAAGTTAAGACACTAATCATGGTACCTGGACTTTGGATGCTCATGACACATGACAGGAAGAAAGCATATGTTCCAAAGCCTGGAACTTAAAGATGTTGGCTTCGTAGGTTTCAGAGGAAATCAGAAAGGAAGAATCAAAGGCTCCAGAACAATTGGTAATGGATTTTTTTCCCTCTATCTCTGATGCTCTTTACGTAGAAGGGTTAATGCATAACTTGTTATCCATAAGTCAATTAAGTGATAACGGTTTTGATATAATCTTCAATCAAAAAACATGCAAAGCAATTAATTAGAATAATGGAACAGTTATTTTCACTAGCAAGAGGAAAAAAGACATTTAGAAAATTAAGCTGTCAGATCTAAAAGATCAAGATGTAAAATGCTTAATGTCTGTAAATGAAGAGCAATGGGTATGACATAGACGCTTGGGTCACATTAACATGAGGAGGATTTCTCAGCTAAATAAACTTGAGTTAGTTAGAGGTCTGCCTAAACTGAAGTTTTCTTCAGATGCTCTTTGAGAGGCATGCTAGAAAGGAAAAATTTCTAAAACTTCTTTCAAAAAGAAAAATGTTATTTCTACCTCTAAGCCTCTGGAACTTCTTCATATTGACTTGTTTGGACCTGTTAAAACAGCTTCAGACAATGGTAAGAAGTATGGACTAGTAACTATTGATGATTATAGTCAATGGATATCGATAAAATTTCTAAGACACAAGAATGAGTCACACTCTATATTCACTGGTTTCTGTTCAAAAGTGCAAAATGAATTTGACTCTAAGATCATCAGAGTCAGAAGTGATCATGGTGGTGAATTTGAAAATAATTTTTTTGAAGAACTCTTTGATTCAAATGGAATATCCCATGATTTCTCCTATCCTAGAACTCCACAGAAAAATGGGGTTGTAGAGAGGAAGAATATGACTCTCCAAGAAATGGCCAGAACCATGATCAATGAAACAAATATGACTAAGCACTTTTGGGCTGAAGCAGTAAATACAGCGTGTTATATTCATAATAAAATCTCTATAAGATATATTCTGGAGAAGACTCCTTATGAACTGTGTAAGGGAAGAAAACCCAACATTTCTTATTTTCACCCTTTTGGATGCTTCTGTTTTATCCTAAACACTAAAGAAAATCTGAACAAGTTTGATTCAAAAGCATAAAAAGGTATTATGTTGGGATACTTAGAGCGCTCTAAGGGCTACAGAGTATACAATACATAAACTAAAATTATGGAAGAATCAATACATGTCAGATTTGATGATACGATTGACTCTGAAAAGTAAAAGCTAGTTGAGAAACGTGCAGATCTGGAGATAACACATGCAGGTTTCGACGAAAAGACTAAAGTATCTGAGGAAGATGAAAGGGAAACTCCAAAAGCAACCGAAATTTCAACCACATAGAAAAGATCAAGAAATAGACTAACTGTCTCTGAAGAATGGATTCTGGAAAACAAGGATAAACCTGTCAGAACAAGTTCTACATTCAAGGTGTCCAAGGAAACCCCTCTGGGATTAGTGTCTCTAATAGAGCCAACATCCTATGATGAGGCACTTCAAGATAAAGAATGGATTCTGGAAATGGAAGAAGAACTTGATCAATTTGCAAAGAACGATGTCTGGGATCTTGTACCAAAGCCAAAAGGTACCCACGTTATTGGAACAAAGTGGGTATACAGAAACAGACTAAATGAAAAAAGAGAAATGGTCAGAAACAAAGCACAACTGGTAGCACAAGGTTATAGTCAACAAGAAGGCATTGACTACAACGAAACCTTTGCTCCAGTCGCCAGGTTAGAATCTATTCTTTTACTTGTATCATTCGATGTAAATCATTCCATCGAATTATATCAGACGAATGTCAAGAGTGCATTTCTGAATGGATATATTTCTAACGAAGTGCATGTTCACCAACCTTCGGGTTTTGAAAACTCAAAATGTCCAGAACACGTTCTTAAACTGAAAAAAATCTTTGTATGGTCTAAAACAAGCTCCTAGAGCTTGGAATGAAAGACTAAGAACCTTCCTTCTGGAACATGATTTTATTAGAGGCAAAGTTGACTCTACACTCTTTTGTAAAAACATCAAAAATGATCTCATGATTTGTCACATATATGTTGATGATATAATTTTTGGTTCAGCTAACCCTTCTGTTTGTTAAGAATTCTCTGAGTTAATGCATGCAGAATTTGAAATAAGTTTGAACCAAGAATTAAAATTCTTTCTGGGAATTCAAATCAACCAATATTTAGACGCTACATATGTATATCAAAGAAAATACATAAAAGATATTCTGAAGAAATTTGAAATGTCAGAAAGCAAACCAGTAAAGACTCTCATGCATCCTACCTGCATTCTGGAAAAAGAAGAAGTAAGTCAAAAGTTCTTCAAGTGTTCTTCAAGCGTTCTTCATCTTCTACATGGATTCTTAACAACATCAAGTATACAACTTTTCTCAACATATGGAATCAACGGAACAACATTCAACTTCTTCCCAGCAAACTACCATTGTAACTGCTGCCATATCTACTCCTACCTACAAGGAACCTCACATTTTGGATCGTCCACCTCACATTCATATTGCAACTCCTTTCGACAAACTGGAAGTTCTCTATGAATCCTAGGTAGACTTCGAAAATATGAAGAGAAACGGTATTGACCTCACGGAGGAATTGAGAAAGCAAGGCTGGGAAAACTACTTTCAGCGTCTCTATAGCCCCATCTACACCTTTCTGGTCAAGGAGTTCTGGAGATATGCAGATTCAGATGACCGCTGCATCGTCCCACATGTTCTGGGGGTGAAGATGGTTATCACTAAGAAGTCCATAGCCAAAATTCTGAATATGGAGAAGACAGGGGGAAGAAGAATTTACAACATCAACCCTAGGGAAAAATATATGTCCCAGGAGATTATCCCAACAATCTTCGAGCAGAGCGCAGAAGGAAATTCCTCCATGAACAAAGAACTTCACCAAAATCTGAGGGTCTGGCTGAAGATTATTTTGGGGACTATTCATCATCGCCCATCATCCAAATCGTCAAATTACATCAACTAGCCAGAAATGCATCCTCTACTGCCTCCACAAAGGACTCAAGCTGAATCTACCAGCTCTCTTATTCAAATATCTAAGGGACTCCGTTAGGGAGACTAGAAACAACATGAAGCCCAGAACATGCATTCCTATGGCAAGGGTGATCTCCGATGTTCTGATAGAAAGCGAGTTGGTGGATCATCTAATTTCCCACAATCTAATGAAGGATATGACGGTAGACACCGGTAGGCCTCTGAACTCAAGGAATCTGAAGAGCATGGGCATCATCGAGAGAGTTATGGTCAAGCCATCTCTGGATACCTCTTGGGAAGCTCTAAAGGATCAGAGGAAGATACCCAACGGTCTCTATCTATTCTCTAAGATAGATCCCCCATAGGTTATCGCCCATTATCTGCAGGACCTGGCTAATCAAGGGGTAGACATCTCAAAATTTTCGGTGGATTGGCTACCTGAACAGCCACCCAACTTCATGAAGAGGCAAAGAGAGCCCTCTGAGAAGACGAAGAAATCTAAGAGATCAAAGATGGGAGAACCTTCTGTGTCCAGACCACATGTGCCTCTAGTCTCCTCTCCAAGTAAGTCTCCACCCTTTGTATCTCCCTCTCTACATTTAAGGCAATTGCCTTATTCCTTACCTCAACCTTCCCCTATATACACACACTCTGAACCCACAACCTCCACCATAAATCCTTCTGAAACTCCCACCTCTAACCCACCATCACCCCCCTTCAAAAATTCAATCTCACTACTACAACTCTACCAATATCTGAAGCCCAACTATTCAATGAACCCATATCACTACCCTCATCCACTCCCTCATCTCCACCCTATTACAATATCTTTTCTAACTCAGACCAATCTGACCCTCAATCCCCTACTCTTGCTCAACTCCAGGCCCGCGCCCTCTCCACTCAAAACCCATCTGAGCCAGAAACCAACATTCCTTCCCCATTTGAACACCCAACAACACCACCATTTGAACCTCACACAGAACCTCCCTATGAAAACCCTATTACCCAACCATCTGACCCTCCCACTGAAACCATCCCCACAGAACCTATACCTCCCACCTTTGAACCTGAACCCATCTTTCCCATGCTGGAAGAGGCAATAACCTTATTTGTTTATTCTTTAGTGGAGAAGATCAGTTCGTTATCTGAAAACTCTAGAATCAGTGATGATCCCTCTATAATAAGGATTAACTGGAATAGAGTAATCATATGGATGACTTATGAGGCTTTCAAGCTGAAAGGTCTCTTTGAACAAGTCCAAAATGACTTCATTTGAGAAGCTGGAGAGAGGTTAAAGGACCGTCTGGCCAGAGAGGCAGAGGAAAAAGCTCGAAGAGAAATTAGGGAAAATGCTCGCTTGGAAGAAGAAGAGAGAGCAAGAGAAGCTGGAGAAAAGGCCGCCGCTAAGGCTGCTGCTGCTGCTGAAGCTAAAGCTAAAGCCAAGGCTGACGCTGAAGAAGCGGCACGCATTGCTGCGGAAGAAGCTGCCAAGGCTAGGGATAATGCTTTGACTCAGGGGGAGTCATCTCACTCTAATTTCTATCCCCTCATGTTGAAGACTCTGGAAGAGCTACAGAAAGAGCAACAGATTGTGAGACCAAGACTAGATCAACAGGACACCGTCAACTCCAACATTCAAAACTTGCTGACTCAGCTGCTTCAAAGGATGTCGCCCCCTCCGAACCCTTAGACACAACCTAGTATTTTGTTGTTATTTTCTCTAAGTGCTTATCTTCTATGTTTTTCTTCTAAGTGTTTTTCCCTATGTTCTTTTTTGTATTGTTTTCTTATCTGTACTTCTCTCTCATCAATGAAATATGCTTTGCCTCGTTTACTTTGCTAAGTCTTTTTGAGTATGACAAAAAGGGGGAGAATAAATTTAATAACCTCTGACGAAATATTATCTAAGCCTCATATTTCACTGCGCACAATTAAAACTATTATTATGAAGTCTTAAGCTCTGCAGGAAGTATCTGAGTTAAACATCTGAAAAACAAGTTATACAACGTAAGAAGATCTGGTAAGAACATCTAAAACTTCTTAAGCATCTAAGTTAAGGGGAGATTTCTTATCTTAGGAGGAGTCATCATACATCTAACTCTGAGATAACTCCTTCAATTTGTTATGAAGTATCATTATTTCATCATATGTCTGAAGTTTTTTTTGTCATCATCAAAAAGGGGGAGATTGTTAGAATAAGACTCTAAGTCTACAATTCATCTCTAAGTTTTTATGACAACAAAGGATGAAACAAATCGGTACCCTAATGAATTTATCTAAGTATGCAGGACTCTAACAGAAAATGGATCTGATAGACAATATCAGACATCACATAAAGTCTAAGAAGAGATAATGTAAAATCAAATGAAGTAGTCGCTCTGACTCTAAAGAAAAGGAAGCTCACAGAGTCTGACGATTGAAGACTCAGATACTCTGAATCTGAAGAAGTCTACACAACTACTCTGATGATTTGTACTCTAAAGAAGGCTCTACAGAAAACACATCAAGAACTTCTGAAGAAAATCTATTCTAAGCAACTATCTGAAGAATACATGTTGAACAAGAAGATCTGGATTATGTGCACTCTGACTCAATATCAACCACAAGACTTAGCTACGAAGTATTCCATTTTTGGTATGAATATTTATTTGGAAAATAATAAAAACTCTCCAAACTTTCTACGGAAAGGACAACGAACTTAATGTCAATTAAGTTCCATCATTGCCAAGATATTACATTAATGCCTCAGCTAACGGTCTCATGTTCAAAACACTATATAAAGGCAAGATCATCATCATACCAAGCACGACGCATTCACACAAGAATACTGCAAACTCAATTCTATATTCTCATTCATTCTTGTTCAAATTTGTTCACACGAGTTGTTGCTCTAAGTGTGAAGTCTTACAGTTTGTATTGTCTTAATACTGCTTACCTAGAAGCACTAAACACTTCATTGTAATTCTAAAATGGTTGTTGGATATTTCCTCAAGTGACTTGTGAAGTCTGTAAACTTGAGAGGGCTAAGAGATCTTTACTCTCTTAGACGCTTTTGCTGTAATCTTTCTAGATTATTGGATTAAGTCCTTGTTGAAGGTGAAATCACCTTGGTCGGGTGGACTGGAGTAGCTTTGAATTTCAAGCGAACCAGGATAAACTTTTGTGTTGATTGCTTTATCTTTCGTGTGTGTTTTATTTGCAAAAGTTTTTATTACCTGTAAAAATAATTCAAACCCCCCTTTCTTGTTTTTCTCTACCTTCACAATCGTGTTTTGAACTTTACAAAAATATATATATTCTTCCTCGAATTGTGAATATAAGAGAGGAATTTTAACATCAATCTCAAGGATGGTAAGATCTTGAAGAGCGGAGCTCAGTGGTCCTCCCAGATAGGATTTCCCATTTTGTTTCATGTATACAAGAATATCAGTTTCCTCAGCATGAGATTGCGGGAATGACAGAATCCATATTAAGGTCGCTAGTATATCTTCGGGTCGAAGTTTGTTTGAATGTTTTTTATCCCCAACAAATCCCCCTCAGAACAGAGTTCATGATTCTAAAAGATTAAGCTTTGGTTTTCGAGTAGTTTCTCTTTGGTAGAATCTCTAGTAAGATCCCCAGTAGCATCTCCATCTTGTTGAGATTAGTCAAGTATTTGGCTGTACTATGTTGTCAGTCTAACCCTTTATGCCCATTTTGTCAGCATAGTCATAATGCATAGGCATAACATCATGATGATTATTCGTGCATCTTGCATTTCTTGATTATTTCCCCACTCTCTGGTGACTTTTTTCTCCCTGCAGAATGTGTGTGTCATCTCTTCAATAGAGTGTCAACCTTAAGCAGAAAGAGTTTATCCTTTCTAATTCTCCATTGAGCTTGATCCTCGTGGAAGGTTTTGTTTCAGTTTCTCTTTCTAGTTCATTATTTGGATGGAGTTAATCCTCAATTGAATTTATTTCCTCATTGGGTTGAGTCCTCTTTGACCGTTTCTCTCTAGTTCGTTCCTGGGTTGAACTTTGATCATTTTGGGTTGATTACCTTTGTTAAGATATCACTTGGCCGGTGGTTGGTAGTCTTTCCTTTTACCTTTGGTTGATTACCTTTGTTAAGCTAACAGTTGTCTGGTGGTTTGTAATCTTTCCTTTTACCTTTGGTTGATCACCTTTGTTAAGCTATCACTTAGCTGATAGTTGGTAATATTTACTTTTGTGCTTATTACCTTTGTTAAGCTATCACTTGGTTGATGGTTGGTAATCTTTCTTGTTATCTTTGGTTGGTTACCTTTGTTAAGCTATCACTTGGATGATAATTAGTAATCTTTCCCTTTGTTTATTACCTTTGTTAAGCTATCACTTGGTTGATAGTTGGTAATATCTCTTTTACTTTTGCTTACTACCTTTGTTAAGTTATCACTTGGCTGATAGTTAGGTAATTTCTCCCCCTATTAAAGATTGGCATCCCCTACGATTGATCCTTTCCACCGGCGAAGTCTTACTTTGACAAGTCTTTCCCCGTAAATCCATTTGGATCGTTTGTTTTCTAACTGTGCATTGGGTTCTTTCCAAAATAATGGTTCTTTTCGAGTCTTTTCTTTTCCCATGTGGAACTTTGTTTGTCCCCAACCGGGTCCCCCTTTGGAAATTGGTATTCCCCTGCAGAGTTTCAATCTCCTTTCCAGCATTTCTTTGTCTCTCTTGGCGCTGTATTCCCCACAGGGATCCTTGTTTGCATTCATATCATATCATAATCATTTTGCGGTATCTTAGGGCCAAAATTTGGGTCTTTGGTATTTAAGTTTATTCAATCTTTTTGAGACAAAGATTTCAATTTTCATATCTCCAAGTTGAAGAAACTTAAATAGGGGCATCTGTCATACCCCAATTTTTAACCCTAAGATCCCACATATCATTGGCATCCTTACATACAAACAAGGTCACCTCTTGGTCCCTCTACCTCTCATATTTGGGTTTTGCCTTTTCCAGGGATCATCAAGAACCTCTTTATTGGTGTTTTACCTTTGTGTTTATATGTTCATTGCTTATCTAACCACTAATAAAAATAGCAAAAATATTTTTTGTTTTCTTAATTTTATTGTGCAAGGTAGGGTTTGTCATCAAGAGTATCAAGCATGGCTCCTCAGTTAGGGTTTGTGTTGATTACTCAAGTCAAAGTGTGGTCAACCATTGATTCTCAAGGGGCTATATTCCAATGCATGATATTTAAGGTTCTAAATCACCTTTCAATCTCATTTTGATCAAGAGTACATCAAAGTTTTGTTGCTTACTTCTCAATGTAAGTTGTAAATGCGCCTAAGGGGGGGGGGGGGGTGTGAATTAGGTGGTAAAAAATTTCTTCGATCTTGTTTCCGGTTCTTGGTTATTTTTCGTTTAAGTGCTGAAAAATAAATTGCGGAAAGTAAAAGGACACCGGAAACTTATAGTGGTTCCCTTCACACTCCGAAGGTACTCCACTCCCCTTTCGACTCGAAAGAGATTTCACTATAGTTAGAATTATTGTACAGCCTACTCACATCAATGGTGATGCTTACTATCTAACCTATAGGTAATCAAGTGTATGAAGAACAATCCTCTTCAACACTTCACTTGTTTCCAACAATCCTGGACAACAAGGTATGATACAAATATCTGAACTTAATTAAAAAGTTGATGATGAATCTTGAATATATTAATCACTTGAATTAATCTTCCCCTTTGGATATCAATCACTCAATATAGTATACAAGTGTTCAAACTGAATGATATGTATTCTTTTCAAGGTATATGAAGGTTTAATGCAAAGAATACTTTTTAAGAAAGTTTTTGGACACTTGATAAAAATCTGAGTTTTTATAAGAATGATTAATTGAAAGTGTTTGCAAGAAAGGAGGTGGTCATAAAAAAATGAGTAATGATGTTTATATATTGCTACAAACACCTTTTTGAAAGAGTATGATGAATGAAAGGATGCCATGATTCAAAGGAATGTAAAGAAAACATTTGAATGAAGAAATGCACCAATTTGCCAAAATTCGTCTACAGTAACCAGCTACTGCTCGGTGGGTAACCAGTTACTTGCTTCCAACGTCAAAAAAACATTTGAAAAACAACAGTGGTAACCGGTTACTGCTCGGCGGGTAACCGGTTACTGAACCCCAGTTTTGAAAAATAGAATTTGGCAGAATGTGAAAAATGAAATGCAATACATCCTAATTTTCTATATGAACCAAGATATCATGGAATAAATATTTGAACACTTGTATATCATATTAGTGAAAGTCTTAGATACACCAATGATGATACTTGATCCTTTGAAATGATATACTTCACTTGAATCTTTACTCCACTTCAAATCACTTCAAGTCTTTGACAGCTTTTTGATCTTTTCACATGAGAATTGTTGAGAGATGTTGTAATCATCAAAATCATTAAGGAGCCATGACTTCACACTCAAGAAAAGTCAAAGGTTCATGTGTTTATTTTCATGCCTTCTTCAACATGTTACCTTAAGCTTTGAGAATTTTAATCAAGATAAATCCAAGGACACCTTATTTTGAGTTCGTATGACCATACATGTGCTTTTAAGTGCAAGGAAAGTCCAAGTGCATAAGTTTGTTCTAAGTGGTTTAACCAAAAAGGTCAACATTTGAAGTCAAATTTTCAAGGATCACAACTCCTTCAATTCTCAACATTTTTGAATGCTTCCTTTTGTATTTGACTCTTCTCATTATCCTCGATAACTTCTCTTTATATGACAAGAGCCAATTATGCTTGGAGGATCATCAAAATTTTGGAGACACTATAGATCATTTGTGGACTTAGTGAAATTTGACCTATTTTCAAGTGACCTTTTCTCAACTTTAAAGGATTACAATTTCTTCAATTTTCTACATTTGAGGATGATTATTTTTGTACAATATCATTTGTGATGCCCTCTAGATGTTTTCTTCAAGGGTCAAAGGAAAATTATGCTTAGAAGGCCATGGAATTCATTGGAACATTACAGGTCATTTTCAGGCATTTGGGACTTAGATTTTTTCTAAGTTACATGACCAGTTTCTCGTGTCAACTTCAACATACCACAACTTTAAGCTCAAGCATCCATATGCAGCCTTTCTTGACACATTGTAATCTTTATTATAATGTCAATACATTGCAAAAAGAATGGGACCAAAAATCCTCCTGAGCAAGATGCCCCATTGAGTTGAACAAGGTGATTTAGAACAGAAGAAATCACCATTGCCCAAAATTTGAACTTCACTAATCGCAAAATTTGAACTTCACTAATCCCAAAATTTTGAAAATTAAGAACTTCTAATTAATTAAAAAGTCGTTTTGGATGAAAACCAAATTTAAAGGCGATACTAGTTGTCGCTCGCATAGCACCCGAGTTTAAACTTACAAACGCCTGTTGTCACAACATATTTATTCTTCTAAACTCTATTTTTGAAAATCATTATTTTTGCAATTTAAAATAAATCTTGTTGTCGCACTTGATTTAATTTAAAATCTGATTTTTTATTTTCTAGCTTAGATACGAATTCCTTTCCTTCGAAACGGAACCAATATCTCTAAATTTAGCGCTTTTGCGGTAATTAATTTCAACTTAAAATATTATAAAAAATCAGTCCCAAAAATGAATCTCAATTTAATCGATAATTTCTAACTTAGATGCGGGTACCGTTGAAACGACGGTTCTCACCTTTCGGATCCTAAGCGGTTTAGCGGGACATACTTGACATAATATTCATACTATATTTAATATGCATGCAAAATAAAAACTCAAACATAATAATAATGATAACAAGTATCAACAACAACTAGCATGCAAATATATATATATATATATATATATATATATATATATATATATATATATATATATATATATAATTTTCAGCACAATGCGTGTAGGATTTGGTTTCAATTATATGTAAAAGTGGTACTAGTAGGCAATGATAGTGTATAAAATTTTGTAATCAAAACTATGGAAATTGAAACTATAGAACAATAAAAAATGACAATTATAATATTAAAACTTAAAACAGTAAAATGCAGAAAAATAAATTAGAAAAAGTACGTACTGAAAGTAACACAGTGTGGGAATTGGATACCGGAAAACTTGTAATTAAAACCCTGGAATTAATATGGCGACAAGCTTAAGCGATGAACGATCCAAGTACAAACATGAAACTTGAAGAATCTTATAACTATGGTGTGCTTATTACTCGATGTGAGCAATTAAGCACTTTTACAATAAGTGATTTTTCTGCCTATTTGATTCTAGAAAACTCGCCCCCTAAAAACCTAGAAATTAAGACTATATATAGTGTTCCAACTACTGAAACGTAATTCAAATTCGTGTAGGTGTAGTTGAGAGAATAATTCTGAAGTGGGAGAAGACTGAGCAATTTAGTGGCTATTTTTATGGTCACGAAGTTCATGGCGGACGCCATGCCCCTGTGGAGAACGCCACGAGCTTCAGACTTCAATCTTCTTTCTTTTTCATCAAGGTGGGTGGCGCTCCATGGGTGTCACGTCATGGCACACGCCATGGAGGCAGGCACCAGTGCATTTTCTACACTTCTTCTCTGTTTTTGGCCATTTTTCCTCTATTTTCTCTTGTATCGACTTATACCTGTAAGGTACCCAAAATCTACACAAACTACCAGCATAACACTAAAAAAGGTGACAAGTTAACATCAAATGTTAAGTGAATTGAGTCGGAAAACGCGGTATATTATGTGGTTATCACAAGATTGCATCACATCACTTCAATAATGATGTTGATTTTAAAACTTGTATAAGCATTGCATTAAAATTACCATTTTCGAATAAACAATTGTATTTGTAATTCAGTGCTTAGCATCAAAGAAGTTTCAACAATGAATAGCCAGCGAGGAATTCAATCATTCGTAGAGGACCCAACCTAGGGAAAATCCTCTAAGGACCCTACCAAGCAGGGGCAAGCAAACAAAAGTCACTATGGTCAGGAGAAAATCCCTCAAAAGATCAGTTAGCCAGAAGCAAATCACTTCAAGATTCATACACTAGGGAAAGCCATCTCAAGGTCGGGTTATGGCAAGTTGCTTCCAGACGTCCATTCGAGGCGAATTTCTTCAGAGACCCAACAAACTAGGGCAAGGTGGGCTATAGACAGACAAGCCATCTTCATACCTTCATGTTGCTCAAGTGAAATAATACCGTACATCAACAACTATCGAGTTTAAAACGAGTGCCAGGGAGTTATGACAGCACAACATCTTCTTGACAAGAAACTTGTTGCAAGAACCCTTCTTGGTCTTAACCATTCAAACAGACAGATCATCCTCATGCATTTGTGTCAATCATGTCTACATGCACTAGTATTTCTCTTGCATCAGATCATGCATTTTATCTTATGCCTTATAGCGTTACCCATATATCAAAAGAATCCAAACTTGTTTGGTACTTCAAAGTCCAGTTCTCGTCTGTCAGTCACTTTTCAAATCCAGTTCTCGTTTGGTAGTTAAATTTTTGAATCCAATTCCCGTCTGGTATCTAGTTCTCGTCTGGTAGTTATGTTTTCAAAATCAAATCTCGTCTGGTAGTCATCCCAGACCCGTCTGGTAGCTAAATTCTCAAGTCAGTCCTCGTTTGACGGTTAAATCAAATCCAATTCTCGTCTGGTAGTTAAATTTTCAAAAACATTTCACGTCTGGTAGTAAGTTCTCGTTTGACAGTTAAATCAAATATAGTTCCCGTCTGGTAGTCAGTTCTCGTCGGACGGTTAAATCAAATCCAATTTTCGTTTGTAAGTTAATTCTCCAAATCCAGTTCACGTCTAGAAGCGTATCTTTTTAACCAGTTCCTGTTTGGTAGTCCTTTTTCAAAGTCAGTTCTCGTCTGGAAGTTCAACTTCAAAGTCCAAATTTAATTTAGCAAACATATCCATTAACCCATTGTAAGTATTGTTCATGCATATCATCGCATAAATCATTGTCATGCATTAATCATGTCGTTTCATTCAAGCATATCATGCAATGCATCAACACATGGCATATCATGCACAAAGCATATCATGCATCGCCTAAGCCATGATGCAACAACCACTCAAGGAGGTTCAATGTAATCTTCAACAAAACCAAGATTCAAGAGTTGCTCTCGAGAGTAGAACAATTCTTTTATTCAGTGCAAGTGGCTTTTAGAAGTCAATCAATAATGATGTTATTCTCAAGAAGATTTTTCTTCCCCGTCAAGGTGATTATATTCCCCAACAGGACTCTAGTCTCAACGGAATTTCTGCTCGGTTTCCCTAGTAAATATCTCCCCACGTAGTTTCCTTTGGAATTTTCTCCAGCAAAACTTCATGAAGTCACCAGACGAGTTTCATTTCAGATGGAATCATAAAAAGGTATCCTCAACAGCCAAATCCTTAGCGAGTCTCTTCGAAGTATTTGTCTAAAATTAACATCTCTTCACAGGGATAGCTCAAGCCATCAATCTCCCTAGTGAGTCTAAAGGGCAAGAGTTCCCCAACAGACAAGCTTTACTGAATGATTCTCAATATACCTCTAACCAGTCTCTTGTGTGTTTATTCCCCAGAAAGTCTTTTATATTCCCCAACAGATTTGCTTCCAGCCAAGAATATCCATATGCAATAGCTTCAACCAAGAGCAGTTGAATGTGATATTCTCAGCCAAAAGTAGTTGAAAGCGATCATCTCAACTAAGAGTTGTTGAATATGATCTTTTTTTTTTCGATGAGTCCACTATCTTCCAATAGCATATAAATATGATCATTTCTTCCCCATGAGATTCTACCTTCAAGTGAAGAACGTTTGAAGAATAGTCGAACATGATACCTTGTAACAAATTCATCCCTAGAGAAGTCTGTTGCCAGTCAAGAGCAGTTGTACATGATTCTCTAATACCTAGAAAATTTGCATAGCATCTAATGATTAAGAAATCAAGAGTGTTTCTTATTTCATTCATATCATTGTTATTCATTTTTAAGAAATCAATAGTATTTCTTAATTCATTTGCATTCATTATTAAGGAGTCAAGAGAACTTTTTAACCTACATAGTATTTAGAAATCAAGAGTATTTCTTGATTCATTTGCTTTCTTTTTTAAGAAAAAAAGAGTATTTCTTAATCCATTTGCATTCATTTTTAGAAGTCAAGAGTATGTCTTAACCTCGTTTCACTTCATTCACATTCACCCAATGATTAAGAAGTCAAGAGTATTTTTTCATCTCTCTGTGTTTATTCATGACCTTAAACATATCATTCTATTGCATAGAAGGGAAATATTTGGGTATGTTCGATATTTAAACTATCTCTTACCATGATGATTTAGAGACAAGAGTTCTTCATATCCACTAGCTAAAGATGTTTAAATAAGGGCAGTAGTCATACCCTAAATTTTACCCTGAATTTTCACCTGCATCAGTATCACAATATCATTTTTATTTTATCATGCATTCTTTCAATCAAAAGAATTCATCAGGGTTTAGATGAAAAGTCAGGAGTTCTTGCATTTTATCTGGTCTTGATGACATTCATTCATTCATTTGTTGATTAAGAAGTCAAAATACTCAATTTCTCAATCTCAGTGCATCATCAATTCCATTGCATCATGTTTCAAATATTCAGAAGGTGACAATCAAGAGTATTGTCGTCATCTAAATCTTCGAAGGGTTTTGATTGTGACTGATAATTAGAAACAAAGAGTCCAAGAGTTGATAACATTGCATCTAATTATCTATTCACAATTTTCAGTCCATAAATCACCGCATTCACCAGACATATGCATTATCTACACATCATAACATGCACTTTGTTATGCATAACGCTTAAAATGTCAACCATAATAAATTTTCGGATCTACTCACGTACCGGTTAAATTAACTTTCAAATGTACGCAGAATTAGCGGGCAAAAAAATTCAAAATCGAGCTTGCAGACGTCAGCATTCTTAATCTACGGTTCGCATAGTTTAACTTGGTCCGTATGGTTTATTTTTCCGACCACTTTTTCGATCGCATTTTGACCAATCTGGATCTTTTTAACCTATCATTATTTATTTCAAAATTTGATCGAAACTTGTATATATCTGAGAAGTTTATTTCACGCTGATCATTTTAGTGCGTTCAGTTTAATTTTTCTACCATTTTTACGTCCGATTTTTATTATTTTTATCTCTTTTACTTTGGTTTTTTTATCATAGTATTAAAAAAATATTAAAATTTAATAGATTGTAGTTTATTTTTAGTTTTATTTTAATAAGATTATTTAAATTTAGTTTCATGTTTTTTTTTTCAAATTTAATTTAATCACTTAAGACTATTATTAGATTTAATTAAGATGCGGAACCCTAAGTACCTACTCTAAGATAACTTGCATTGCAAAAGAAATATCATATCCAAAAAACGTGTCGCAGCACACCACGTGGACCCACCAGTCCTCTCCCTCTCTCAGCTTTTAAAATAGAATCAAAAATAGGAAACAGCCAAAAAAATAAAAAGGGTGTCTTCATCAAGAAACTGTTTTTTCTTCTTTTGGTGACCAATCAATAATCTCTTTTCTCATAAAAACTACACATAACACAAACTTCAAAGACTACCCATAACACATTCTTTTCATCTTTCATTTTTCTCTAACAGTAAGCTTAAACCACCCAATCTCTCTTCCATAGCCAAACCACAACAACCGAACCAGCTTCATCATTCACCCTCCCATTATCATTTCTTATCCATAACATAAACATCATCATCTTTAACAACATAATAACTTCACTCTTCAAACATATTCATCTCCTCCTTAACCTCAAGAACAACCTTGTTTTTTCTACTGAAAAGCCAACTATTCATTGAAAATCTCACAAACAAAAACACAAAGAAGACAGAAAGAGGAAGCGGGGTTTTACAGTCCGACCGCTGCACCTCCTGCTTTTTACCGACGCCGTCGCCACCATTTCAAACGCAACACGATAAAACGGCGGTCAACCGAACAAGCCACCAACGAAACCACCTTCGACCGCCCTACAACGTCAACCACATAAACCAAACTCACACACACAACCTTCCGTCGTCGCCTTTTTACTCTACCATACACCATGTTCGCCGCCGTCTCCCCCGCGCGCAGCACTGTTTGAGAAAGAGAAGTGGAGACTCTGTTTCTCTGAAAAGGAAAGAGGGAGATCGATGAGAGAAGGGTACTCTTTGTTCCCTTTACTTTGTTGTTTTTCTTTGTTTATTTTGTTTTAAATAAATATTTGCCACGTGTCTGAAAATGATTAGTAGATTTTGAAATTTTGAGTTTTTTTCCTCCCAGAATTCGTTCTGCATCCTAATTTAGTTACTAGGGTCTTTTTTTTTTCTTCCTATTTTATGTTGTTTTAATTATTATTATTTTAAAATATTGTTTTTAAGATTAAGATTTCTATTCATGTATTTTGGGTTTGTTTGTCCATTAATTCATACATCCTATTTGCCTTTTGCACCTCTTTTTTTTTGTTGCTCATGTAAAAAATTAGTCGTTGTTTGCTTCCTTTTTTTTTATTTTGATTAGTCGGGTTTTGATTTGTAATATAATATTATCAAGTCTTTGATTTTCATATAAAAATTTTAAATATATAGAGTTTACTGATCGATTATAGATAGAGGGATTCCTACATAAATCCTTTTATAATCGTTTAACATAGTGTTAAATTCAGTAGTTTAATTGTCGTTTATTTTTATCTTTAAAAATGTTATTTAAATTATCATGTTGTTGGATTTTTTAAATTATCATGTTGTTGGATTTTCATATGCGTTGCAATTTCAGAGATAAAAATTCAATTTAATTTCAGAAACAGTTTAAACTCATAGAGTTTATTGACCAGTCACAGATAAAGTGATTCATGTATGAATTACTTTACGATTGTTTAACATAGTGTTAATTTAAATAGTTTTAAACTCCGATTTATTTTTGATCCCTTAGTTTTCTCTTTGGTCTTCTTACGGTGAGATTGTTGTCTATTTACCGTTGTTTATTGAGCTTGTTTTGTTGTTGTATAGTATTTCCATTCATGTAATGTGTAATACAATAAATTATTTGAATTAAGTCATTTTTCTTATCCGGATGTTCACCATCCTTTTCTGCTTATAATTAAGGTGTCGTCATCTTATTGAAGATGTGAAAAACACTCCATCCCATCAAACCTAAATCCTGAAAAATCCATTGAATACATTGCTTTCTTCGTCAATAAATTAAATCATTCTGCTGCTAAGAAGAGGAACCGAGATATCTCAAATTCTTTTGTGGAACTCTCATTCATTAGAACTGCTATTAATTTTGTTTTTAAGCATTCTGTGATCCAACACTCATTCATTAGAACTAGTATTAATTTTGTTTTTAAGCCTTCTATAATCCAACTCCTCCATTTCTCATGAAACCCATTCAAAATCTACCTTAGACATCAACACTTCATTCTTATTTATTCCGTAAAGAATTTGTCTACCTTGCCCCAACAAAAAAAAGAAGGGTAAAATGGGCCATAGAGTGTAATAGTGAGTAAGGTAGACCCAACATTCTTCAGTAGACATAAATGGAATGTTTGAATGTTTTAAGTACAAGAACCTTACAAAAAATAATACGAAGCTTTTAGGATTAGGCCAGATGCAGGTTTTAATTTAAGTTGTATGGTTCATCAAAAAAAAAAACTTTAAAGTTGTATGATGATACTACACGTGTATATTAAATTAAAATATTAATCGTACCTAAAACCTGGCCTTGATAGTGACTCACTGAGCCGTTCTACACGGACACGTCTTATAAATATTTATCATTTATCTCACACCCGCCAGTCCTCTTTTAAATTAGATGTCTTTTTAGGATACAAGATTTATTTTTACAAAGAATCTTCATGCACAATTATATAGATTAATTCTTTCAAATTAAAATATTCATTAACTTCTCTTTTAAATGCATGTTGACATTCATAACAAAATACTAGTTATGCTACTCCATCTCTCCATGTATACGTAGCCTATTCATTATCTCTTATTATAGTATAATTACTTAAAGTGATGATGTTATAATCTTGTACGACAAATCATGCGCTGGGTTAAACTTTTTTTTTTGAAGAAAACTGAATTAAAATTTGTTCTAACTTCTAATAGTAGTAGTACTTCATAAGAACAAAGCATTTAATAGATTCCATTATAAACAAAAGAAAGGTGTGTCAACCGGCTCGATTTGAGTCCTTTGTTGACACACATTTTCTCTACACTAAAATTGTTCATTTTCCAACAAGTACTTAAACATACCTAAATTACCATTGCATTACATTACACGAAAGAAACCGTTGATTAATTAAAAGACACATACCCCTACCTTCCATTTTCTCCGCATCCTCGAGTCCTTAAAAACATTTTTGTTTCATTATCTTGCTTCTCACCGCCCATAGATTTAATTAATTAATTAATTAATTAATTAAATTATAGTTGGAGTTTGATGTTGGTCGTTGATCTTTCCTCAAATCAATCACCACCACACTCACATTATCCGAACTGTGCCTTGCCAAAGCCAACTTAGTCAACAGAATGGACGCATCAGAACATGCTTGATCAGAACCATCAGTAGTCACCTCGTTGTTAGCCGGAGACTCAGCCGGTGAAGTCATCATATGCGCCTTCAAACACATCCTCACAACTCCACATGCGGTTTCGTTTGAAACAACATCCCATAGTCCATCACTAGCCAGTATCAAACACTCGTCTTCAACTCTTCTCTCCGTAACAGTTACTTCAGGTTCAGATATCACATACGGCTTCAAATAATTGTCGCCTGAAATGGAATAAAGTTAAAAACAAAGTTTAAAAAAAAAATATTAAATTAAAACCATCTATGCTAAAATGCACTTAATTTAATTTTAAGTTGTTATCATGTGCACTGATGACTCACCTATTGCTCTAGACATGGCAAGTACACCAAGCACTCTTGGTCCATCCCAGTAGATCACCCGCCCTCCTGCAGCTTCGACTCTGATCAACTCGTCTGGTCGATCCGGCTGTAAAAACCGATCCAAAAGCAGTTAGAAACTTGTTAATTTCTCGAGAAATGAGATAAAAATTTCAAAAAATAAATAAATTTGAAAATGACCTTGTGATCGAAGGAGAGTGGGATGGCGACGCCGTTACGGCAGAGAACAGCGCGAGAATCGCCGCAGTTAGAGACAATGATTTTGTCAGGAGTGACAACAGCAACCACGGCAGTAGATCCAACTGCGTCGCAGTGAGGAGTTTGAAGCTCGCACCTACAAGTAACAGTTTGGCTGCTGCTATTCCATCTCTGCACTTCGTCATCCATGCGAGCAAAGCCTTGTTGCATAGTGCTGTTCCACTCGAAATTCTCTTGCGATTCATTGATCTGTTCCTTCAGAATCTCATGGAGTCTCTCCTTACACATAGTCGCAACCTGAAGTAACAACAACAAAACAAATTAACACCGCAAAAGATTGACAGATCCACCACAAGTGATTAACTACAAAAGTACTCATATTTACGCACATGAGAGCAGCCGTGACCGTCGAAAACACCGAAAAAGTGAAACAGTTCTTCGTAGAAAGAAGTTTGAACGGAAACAGAATCTTCCATGTCTCTTCTTCTACCACAAACCGAAGTAACTCCAAACTTCGGGAACTCTCCATCTTCCAAATTACCTTCTGTTGAAGGTTTATTTTCAGAAACCTTGGAGGATTCGTTCTTGTTCTTCTTACTCTTCTCGTTTCCACGGTCACCGTTTGAGCCCTCACAGCTTTCAAAATCTTTCTTACCGCTGAGATCCGCTTGACGGCGTTTCCGTGAAGTTCCGGATGGTGCAACAGTCATGTCAGCGATGTATTTGAAAGGTAGCATGTCCAAATTCCGGCGTCTAGAAGGACGTGAATTCGCCGAAGAGTCACCTTCTCCAACAAAGCCACAGCACATTCCAGCCATTTCTCGTTTTAAGAGAGCTTGAAAACTTGAACTAAAACAGAAACTTGATTGTAGTAATGAAATTATAAAAAGAAAAGTTAAATATAATAATTACTTAGTATATGAATATGAATGGTGGAAGCAAAGAGAAGAGAGAAGCAGAGAGGAGAGGAAGCATAGGACCCATTAGAATGGGTTTAGGAGAGACGCTTTTGTAGGGTATGAGGAATTCACCTGGGGCCACATTACAATCACGGGCAGTCTGCCCGTCACCGTTAGGGCAAACTGCATGTTGCCGTGATGCCATCTGGATCGTTGATTAAATCTCGGTCCGGTTTGGGTAAGGAACACGTGGTGTTGGCTTTATAAAAAAGAGTACGTGGCACCAATCACATGGAACCACGCAAGGACCAAACCTTCTTTCTTTATTTACACGCATTTGCTTGCCTGCTCCTCTCTCACCTTCCGTTTCTGTTTAAATTTCAAACTATATTCTTTGATTAATTAATAAAATAAAATTTTAATTGATATCCAAGAAGACACAGATATGGTAAGATATTTTACAATATAAGTGAATTATAATCAACTTAATCATAATTGATCAATTTTATGACATATAAATAGTTGTGAAATTATAAAATCATTAACCATTGACTTGTTATAGATTTACAATAATTATAGGAAAGACCTAATTGTATATTTGCCATTTATTGTTTTATAAAATTGAAAACATCGTTACTTTATTTTTAAATAAGAAAGAAATTTATTTTTAAATTTATTAAATTAATGTATTATTCTATATCTAGTTCATATACATTACAGTATTTTTTTTATAAATCAAAATATATATTTCTATAGAAAAAGTAATTTTTTTAAATACATTATTTTCAAAACAACAAAATTAATAATCAATTTGAAATTTAATTATTTGAATAATAATCGTAATATACTTTTTCAATCTATATTTTAAAAAATAATAATAATTTTAATAAATTTGTTATAATAAAAATAAATAATAAAATTATTAAAAATAAAAATAAAAAAATAAATCTAAATAAATATAGAGTGAATGTGGGACAGATATGGTCCGCCCCTAATTAAAAACTGAGTTATTATTTGCTTTTAGTTAAATCAATTTTTTTTTGTTAAAGATAGGTGGCTCTAATTAGTTTCAGTCGGATTCAACTTTTTGGATCATAACAGAAACTTAAAAAATATTTTTTAAAACATTATTAATTTTTCTGTGTTAAATTGTTAAAAATATACCGTCCAAACTAATTAAAAACTGAGTATATATTTTGCAACAATAAAGTATTTTAAGAAGACATTAAATTTTATATAGTTTTTTAAAATTTGGATGAAGATTGTTCCATTTGAATTCAACGTTTTAATTAATCAATACGAGATTTCTGTTTGATTCTAGTCTTCACTTCCGGCACCCAGCATGTGTGCCACACGCTTCCCCCTGGTTTGCTTTTGCCTTTTTGGGTTGTCATGTTGTTTTGCTGCACTTATTTGGTATATATATATATATATATATATATATATATATATATATATATATATATATATATATATATATATATATATATATATATATATATATATAATATATATATATATATATATATATATATATATATATATATATATATATATATATATATATATATATATATATATATATATATATATATATATATATATATATATATATATATATATATATATATATATATATATATATATATATATATATATATATATATATATATATATATCAAATAATTATATTTGATGTCACATAATTTATTTTTATTTTTTAAAAAAAATATTAAAAATTTAAACCAATTTATCAATGAATAATTCATTGTTTCACTTCGTGGTATATATTTTCTTTGTCCTCTTTAAAAGACTCATCCCATATTTTAAATGTATTTGATTGTGTAGTTGTATATATTTTCTCAATATTCAATACTCACGGTCATAGTTAATTTTCAGATTTTTGTTTAAATAATCATTTTTTTTAAAAATAATACGAACAATTTTAAAATACTTATTAATATAATCATTTTAAAAAAATCAAGATATCATTTATTATAGCATATGTATTGATTAAGTTGTACTCGGACGCCATTGAATGTGGGTATGCATGTTAATTCGCCAATGCAATAGCACATGTATGTGGTTTTTTTTTTTTTTTATGTGTGTGTCAATTGCAGTAACGCATTCTCATACATTTTACATGCATACGTCAATTATAGTGGTTCATGTTCCTACATTTTACATGTATGTGTCAATTGAAATGACGCATGCTCCCATATTTTATATGCATGTGTCGATTTAAGGGGCGCATACTCCCACATTTTATATAAAACATGATTAATTTGATATATAAATTGAAAACATCGTTATTTTAATATATAATTTAAAAAAATTAATTATTTAAAAAAATATATGTTTTTCAATTACTCTTTGTATATTGTTGTATTCATATTCCAAATCAAATTAGTAATATTAATTAGATTAATACTTGAAAAATAAATACCTTTAAAAATTTTAAAGAAGAGAAAATAATGAGAAAAAATGATTATACCGTTCATTTAATAGATGTGTATATGATCCTATTATATTAATAATTTAAAATAATTTGAATAATTTGACAAAATAATGATTTTTTATTGAACAATTGTATAATTTTTTTTATATTAACGGTGTATTTTTATTAAATTCTTTAAAAAATATTAATATTTATCAATACATTTATTAAATTATATTTATAATTATAAACGAAGATATTAATTCAGCAATGACAGTTTACGGTTGTAATTTCAAGATTCAAAGTTGAAAATTTCTTACATAGCATGTAAAATAAAAATGAAAAGTTTCAGCATCCTTATTTGTTTTAAATAAAAAATGGATGTAAAGAGTATATATTTTCATACCCATATCTTATGAGTTTATTTTTTTTTTATAATTTTTAAGGGTTGTAAATTGTCAACATGGAATGTAATAGATTATAATAAGGTAAAAATTAGTTCGGCAGTTCAAAAATAGAAGAAGTTTCGTGAGCGTGATCGGTTACGTTAATCGGTTACTACTGAATGAAATTAATTTTGTAGCAATTGTAATCCATTATAGATTTAGTGTAACCGATTACAAGTTCGTAAAATCTATTTTTTTTCAGTTATGTAATTGTGTGATTTATGTCCCAATCATTTTGTAATACTTATATAAATATTTTGGAGACATCTTCATCAATTATCAATATTTTTTCACCCTCAACTATCTCTCTCTCTCAATTCCTCTCCACACTCTAATTTTTTTTCATTATTCACCAATCTTATGGTTCAAATTCTAACATTTGACATCAAGAGTTTGGTTAAGATCCATAAACACCTAATGTGCAACATGAATTTTGTCTCCAACGAAGAATCCATGTAAACCTACCTATCATTTATGCGAAGAATTATGATAAACTGTGCAAACAAATGAAAGTGTTGGTGACAACTTTGAATAAACCTCCAGTTGGTGCAACTGAAAGAATCCGAGCAACACATAAGAAAGATAAAAAGAAAGATTTTAAGACACTAATGTGTGGATGGTGACAACTTTGAAAAAGTTGGTGACTGTGAATCGTCAAAGCAAGTGCGATAAATTTTAGGTAAGACATACACAGGGGCTGACAAGGCAAAGGTCGTGAGGTTACAAGCTCACAAGCCTCAACTTGAATTGATTCAAATGGAGGAAAAGGAGACAATCAACGATTTCAAAACGCGAATCACTCGATTAGTGAATCAAGTGAAGGCATGTGGAGAAACAGTCACTGAGCAATATGTTACCGCGAAAATGTTCCGTTTAACGCCTAGGTTTGACACGTGGTTGTAATGATTCAGGAATCGAAAGCTCTTGCAACGATGAGCAAAGAGGAGTTGCAAAGCTCTCTTGAGGCTCGTGAGAAAATGATGGAGAAGAGAAATAAGGATAAGGAAAAGGCAGAGATCGCTTTACAAGCTCGTTTCGATGAAAAGGACAAGAGATCGAAAGAAAAATGGCTCATGAATAATAAAGGGGATTTTCAGAATTTTGGTGGAATAGTGTCTCAAAGTTCCAAGAATTTGATTTGTCAATGGGATGAGAGCAACTGCAACAAAATTGATGGTCAAGGCAACTTTAGAGGTGAAAAGAAGATGTTTAACAAAAGCAAGGAGTAGTGCTTTAAGTGTCAAAGGTCTTGTCATTTTGCAAGAGGGTGCAATGCGAACAATAAGGAAGCTCGAGGATATGAAGACAATGTTGCAAGACAAGAGTTTGATGAGGAGAATACACTATTGGTCATGATCACAAAAGGCAAATGCAAAAACAGGTTGTAACCGGTTACGTGAAAGATGTAACCGGTTATATCTAGAAGAAAATGTTATGGTGAATGTGAGAGAATGAGTCAAAGTTCAAAAAGCTGATGAAGAAGGAATTTAAAATGTCTGATCTAGGAAAGTTGTCGTACTTCCTAGGCATGTAATTTCAAATGTCGAAGCAAGGTATGGTGTTACATCAAAGAAAGTATGTCAAACAGATACTCAAGAGATTCCAGATGGATGGTTCGACTCCTGCATCTTCATATGTCGAACCAAACTTGAAGTTGGAGAAGCATAGAGAGGAAGACAAAGTTGATGCAACTATGTTCAAACAATTTGTCAGATCTCTGAGATATGCGTGCAACAGTCGATCATATATAGGTTTCTCATTCGGATTAGTGAGTAGATACATGAGTGAACCAAAGCTGGCACACATGAAGGCTACGAGAAGAATCTTAATATACTTAAAAGGATCGATAAACTATGAAATTCTATTTCGAAGAGACTCTGAAAGCAAATAGGTTATGGTTACTTGTTACTCATATGCTTATTGGTGTGGAGATAAGGAAGATTGAAGAAGCACAATTGATTATTTCTTTCAAGTATTTGGTGTCTCAATCTCACAGTGCTCGAGAAATCAACTTGTGGTGGCATTGTCTTCGTGTGAGGCTGAATATATAACAAGATTCTATGTTGCGTGTCAAACAATTTGGATTAGATCCGTGCTTGAAGAAATGAAGGTCAAAGTGAAGAAACCTCTGGTGTTGCAGATCGACAACAAGTCAACCATAAATCTTGCGAATAATCCAGTTTTGCATGGAAGGAGAGTAAGCACGTCAAAGCTAAAATTCACTTCTTAAGGAAGAAGGTAAATTAAGGCGAACTTGAAGCAAAATATTGCTCAAGTGAAGCACAATTTACCGATATTTTCACCAAAGAATTAAAAATCGACATATTCCTATATTTGAGAAAAAAATTAAGAATATTTCATATCGACTATAATTAATGTTTGTTGAACAACTTAGATTATAGAAGAATATGTTAAGATATAATATAATTTAAGTTTTGTGAGCAAACCCAAAAAATAATTAGAATTTGAAGTTGATGTATTTATTCCTTATTAGTCCATTCATTTAGACGTATATAAATAGATATTTTATAATTCAATTTTGTATCATAATCATTCTTTAATAATAATAATAATAATTTTTTTTTCTTTTTTTTCATTAAAAATGTTTCACAAACTAACAATAATAAAAATAAAAAATAAATAAAAAATTAAAGAAAAATAAAATAAAATGTAGAGTCAGAGTCTATATATAAATTTGATATATCGGTCATGATCCTAAAAACGGAATGAATCCTCCCGGAGCCTATGGTACTTGTCAAACCCTGAAAAGCAGTGCACGTGACGTGACCCGGGGCTCGCCACGTGACTAGCAAACGCCATATTAGCTTCAGCTACCGCCTGCATCTGTTACTCACTATCTGATTTTTTTCACTGTTTTCGCCAAATTACATTCTTCGGAACTTACGCTAATTTACTCCTATAATAAATGAATAATTTTGGATCATCAAATCCTATATCAAATGCTACAAGTCATTTTAATATTTTCTATATTTAGTTTATTTCTCGTATCTAACTCCTCTTTTGTTTATCAAAATGCTACATGCTCGTAATTCTGATACATGTTAATCCATTATAACACTAAGTCATGTGTTTCATTAAAGATATTTATGTATACACTCCTATATAGTTTAGGCTTAGTTATCTTATTTTATTCAAATTTAAATAATTTTGATCTTTTATTTTAGTTTTTGTATTGAAAATTAAAGAGATGTGAATTTTAATAATGGGTAATTTATATATACTTTTTTATTTTTAAAGTTTTACAAAAGATATTTTATTTTACTTTTTATTGAAAATTAATGACATGTCAATTTATAATAAAATCAATATATATTCTTTATCTTTAAAATTCTAGAAATAATTTTGTACGATGATTTTTTATTTATTTTATAAATAATATATCATTTAAATTTGATATTATTAATTTTAAGTGTAAAAATTTAAAGGAAAAAAAAAGACAAATAAATAATGTAGAGATTAATGTTGTAAATAAGATAAAATAAAAAATTAAAATTTTATTTAAATTCTATTTTATAATATTAATATAATACTTATTATTTTTGTATAATATATTTTTATTTATTAATTTTTTACTTTATTCAATTACTCTATTAATTATAATTGATAAAAAATTATAATAAATAATGTTAATTATATAATTAAAATAACATATTTAAACATTTTTCATAAATCATGCTGTTAAAATAAAACACTTATTAAGAGATAAAACACTCTTAATTACATGCAAGTTGAAGTACACACCACTTGAATGTTGAAAGCAAGTAGCAAGATAGTGATAAATAAACAGCATTGAAAAATAGCAGAAATAAAAACGTGTCATAGTTTTTAAGCTAACAATTTGATTCACATGACACGCGCAAGACATGCCATAGATAGATTTTGTGCTGTTTTCGGCAAGCTCTTAGATTCATAGCACCGCTTTATGAATCAACTCATTCTTCAGCATATGGCTTTGCCACTACTCTGCACCAATTCATTTACGTCCAACTCAGTCTTACACGTCACAGACGCGTGCTTGCTACATGAATAAAGTAAGCATATATGTACATGCAAAACCAAAAACCATTTTACTGTATAAACTACAACAAAAACAAGGTTTCTCTATACCTTGTGCATTTTGTCAACATTTAATGTTGCAGACAAACATATTTTATTGTTTCTTAGAATTCACAATGTCGTCTTACTATTACAATTTACATGCATACCTTCACTGATAATGCTAGTTTCCAAATCCACCCATTGGTTTGTTAATTAAAAATATATTCAATATGAGACATGGTAGTGCCATCTTTTATTAAGTTGAGATTGAGACTATACAATATTATAAGGTTTAATATTTTTTTTATGCTAATTTTAAAATTTATTTTGTTTCTTAATTTGAAAAATCATTTTATCAATTTTTTAAAATTTCAAAATGTATCATATTATTTTTTTATTTTTTAGAAATTAATTTTTTATTATTTAGCCAAAAGTGACTAACATAATTTATTATAGAGTTAAAGAATTAAAGAATTGATATTAAATTTTGTAATTTAAGAAAGTAAAATAAACCTCGAGTTTAACGTAAAACAAAAAAATATTATATTAAACCATATTACTCCATGCATCTCATAAAAATATATTATTTGAAAAATATGTGATTCTTAAAAAATAATTGAATATATTAATTTTAATAATAAAATTAATATTATTTATTAAAAAACATTATTAATTACAATTAATAAATAATTAAATAAAATAAAAAAATAATATTAAAAAATAATGTAATAAATAATTATTTTGGAACAGAGAAAGAGATATTTTTATAAGACAATGAACTATTAATAATTCAAACATAGGTGAAGTAATAATTCAAACATAAAATATTGAAGTATTAATATATACTTTAATATAAAATCAATTTGTCTAGTACTAGCTGACTCTAGCTGAACTATAAACATACCTTAAATATTGAAAGTCAGATGGTTTGAAGCATGTGATTTCAAACATATACACATCAAACCATACTGTCCTTAGCTAGATTTTTAAAGAGATAATGCTAACTTGCGCTTGTACTACAAGTTACTCCACTATATGCCGGGCTATATGCATGATAAAACATGAGTCAAATGCCTCTTTAAGATTTACATTTGTAACAAATTCATTATTTATGTTATTTTAATATTAAATTAAGTATATCTCAAAACGAAACTAATTATAACATATCACATATTTAAAGGACATACAACCGTTTTTTACAATTGTACTTCATTAAAAAACTAGCGTTGTACAAAATTAAAAATAAGTTCAATATTTAAAGTTATAAAAAAAACTAATATGTTAAGTCGGATCTAATTTAACTAATGATTTTGTCAATAATTTAGTGAAAAGATTATGTGAAACTTGTTAGGTAACTATCAACCTATCAAAAATCAATCATATAAACTTTTTAAATTACTTTTTTATCAAAAGTTATTTACACTAAAAAAATGACATTTAAGTAATCAAGAAATATTTATAATTTCCATTTTCATTTTACTATAATACTTTTGTTGATTTATTGCACTTAAATTGAAACGGTTACATAAAAACTGTTCTTATTTATCATTTGCGATAGGTGCCACGACAGTTATGTGCAACCACCTCAACTAATTTCTACAAAAATAGAGAATTTTATTTAAAAAGGAAACTACTATGCTTCCGTAACCATCCTCACATCCATTCTTTCAAGCGTTTTTTCATAAATATTTCATTTCCCTTAATTCTTGACATTCCTTCATTTTCTCCAAAATATGAATTGTATTCCATTTCCTCTAAAATTAAAAAAAATGTCATGTGTAAGAATTCTCGCAAGAGGAGATTGACTCCCGACTTTGGAGGAAACTCTCTCATCCATAGAACCAAACGATACTTTGAATTTACTGAATTAATTCAGGTGTCGAAGGATTTCCTTCCCTACAATTGAAAAATCCTTGACTAGATAGTTCTTGTTATCACAAATCTCAGAATTGTAAAACCTACATCTTCTATCACTTCTCACCGTTGTTTTGATTTTTATTTCAATTTTTCGCTCATTACATTTTCAAATTCAATTTCGATTTATTTTTCATTATATTTCCAGGTTTCATTTTCGATTTTGATTTTGATTTCGTGCACATTACATTTCCAAGTTTCTCTTTCGATTTCAATATCAGTTTCGATTTTGATTTACAACTCACTACATTTTCAGATTTCAAATTCAATTTGAAGGTATTTCAATTTCCAGGGTTTAATTTCAATTTGAAGGTATTTCAATTTCTAGATTTTGATATCAATTTGAAGGTATTATAATTTCTAAGTTTCAATTTCAATTTGAGTTACATTTATATCCCTAATGGAATCTTTTTTATTTTGATTGGTTATCTAGTCAACTTTCTGTAAGACCCCAATTTTGACCCTAAGATCCCTCATGCTATCTCATCATATGCATTAGCATTGGGATCACATCTTGGCATACTCATAACCCCTCATTCATTGGGTTTGCATTGGGAGAGATCACCAAACACCATTTGATTGTATCATACTTTGTATTTTAGCATCTTTACTAACCAAAATACTAAAAATATGTCTTTGTATTGTCTAACTCTTTTGTAGGTAGGGCATGTGCTCACCTTTTATCTATCAAGCTCACATCTAGGATTTAAGACCCTCATTGCAAGGAGCTCAATCAAGAAATGATTTACAATGGCTCTAAGCATCATATATGAATCTCCATGATCTTCACATGTTATTTTGATCAAGAAATCATCAAGAGTTTCGAATTGGTTTGCCTTGGAAACCCTAATTCATCTGCGTATCTTATGTAACTTCTTCAACAAGCTTCTTCACCCAATTGATCAAATATTTCAAGGGATACTTCAAATTTCATCATATTATGCATATATGATCTCCCATGAGTCCCAAAAGTCAAGAGAATTGCAAACTAGCAAGTTGGTTCATGGTGGTTGACCAGAGGAATTCATCTAATCAAAACTGGGGTTTCCTATACCCTATCTCCTACACTTTTTGTCATATGAAAATAATTCCAAAACAAACGTTACTCTAAATAACATTCCAAAAACCTTTCATGTTGAGGTCTAGATCTATTTTTTCTTAGAAAGTCATTTTTTATGGTGAAAGATTATAGGTCATTTTGTCGAAACCCTAATTTGGAGGTCAACTTCCCAAGGACATAACTTGCTCAATTTTTATGAGATGAAAGATTTCCAAGTTGAAAAATAAAATTCAAGATGTCTAATTCAACTTTGATGTTTGGAGGAAGAGAAAATTCAACTTTTATGTGCATGTGATATGAGGATACATTATAGGTCATTTTGGACCAATGCCATTGAACAAGTGATTTTCCTCAACTTCAAAAATGCATAACTCCTTCATATCTAATCCAAATAAGGTCAAATTTGTGACCATGTTGAAGGACTTTGAGAGATATACAACTTTGATGAAGGAACGTTTCTCATTTGAAGCTCACATAAAAAGCTAGCCAAGGTGGAATAAGTGAACATATGACTTGACACTTAGAAATATTTTTGACATGTTTGATTTTTCCAACTTCCACCTTAAAATTCATCATGATCCAAGCTTCAAATGAAAAAATGTTCAATATGAAAGTTGTTCCTCTTGATCTAACCTTTCCAAAAAGTCCAATTTCATCCATATTGGACAAGGTTTTAGTGAGTTGCGCATGGCTTGAACATGGACGACCATTTGGCACAATTGAACTTAAAACTTTCATACACCAATGCATAGCTTTCCAACATGATCCCAGGAATGCTTGTACTCAATTATGGATCATAAGAAGTGATTACACGGGCCTGGTACACGCCCATGCACCCATGCAATGTACAATGCTATTTTTGGATCTTCACTTCAAGTGTGCAAATATCAATCCATTTACCTATAAATAGAGCCCCTTGCCATCAGAATTAAGGACCCTGTGCGCCAGCTTTGATTCCAAACCTTCAAACCCTCTCATTTCAAAGGATAACCTTGATAATTTCCCTTGGAAATTGAGTTTGAATATTACTGTTTTGAGATTCAAATCTCCAAGAGTCCTGAGCCTTTTGATCATTCAATTCCACTCCATCAAGTGTCCTGAGCAAGATCAAGAGCAAGCAAGAGCAAGATCGATTGAATAGAGACTTGCATTGAATGTATTTTCCATAAATTTCATCTCTTTGATTCTCACTCAATTCTCCATAATTATCCTTGATCTTTGGTTGTCTGAAGTCCTACCAATGTAGGCAACAAGATTGAGTTGCTTAGAGGTTAAATCAAAGCAACGCAGATCGTGCACCTCAAAATTCAACTCCCTGTATCTTTCAATATACTTGGAGTTAGGAGAAATTAAGGCCAAATTCGAGCTCCTGAGCATTTTTACTTTAAACTCATGTTCTTGTTTTTAATTTTGGTGATGGTTGTGAGTGAACCAGTCCGATGAAGCTCATCGGAGAAGGAGACCGGAGCTTTGGCTCCGGTGATGCGTTGACGCTCATTTGAACCACATGATCTATTTGAAATGTTATAATCTCGTGCGTTGGTTTTGCATACCATCCCTACAACGCTTTGACTTGTGTCCACCATGGAACACGCGCTAGCAGCCACTTGATCTGCCACCTCAATTAATAAGGGAGATCAAGTGGTCCACATTTTTTCCTTTTTTAATATTTTTCTTTTATTTGGTTTATTTTCATTAATTCATATTAATTTTAATATTGATCCAAAAAACATGAGAGTTTCACCAAAAAAAATTAAATAAATTCATCTTTTATTTTCTGAATTAAAATTATTTTTTGGATCATTATTAATATTTTTCATGATTTAATTGTTTTTGTGAATATTTTTAATTGCTTAAAAATAGTTTTAAGTTTCCAAAAATTATGAATTTTTTTCTCCAAGGTCCTTTGACCTTGTTTGACCTATGATAAATCTCATGGCCATTTCTTTGGTGTTTTGATGAGGTTTTAGGAATTTGACCAACCATACTTTAATTTAATGTGTATTTTAATTGTTTTTAATTGTTTAAGTGCAACATAAATTATGTTGAGCATTTGATATGGACTTGTGAGTTTGACTTATGTTGTTGGGTCTTGGTCAAGGTTGATTTGACTTTGTTGAGTTAAAATCATTGGATTTAGGGGATTGATGAAATGACATTTCGTCTCCCAAAATGAATGAATGATATTAATTTGGTAAAAGTCCTCCTTTGACCAATTTGTGTTGATTCTATTTCCCCTCCCTCTTCATCTTGATCCCACTCTCTTTTCATCCATGTCATTGGACCTATGATATCTCCATATCCTAAGGCTAGTTGATTGTAAAATCAACATAAGTATGGATGAGATTAGATCCACTCTTTTGCATATTCTTTTTGTGTGTGGTATGTTTTAGGAGTATAGTTTATTGTACTATGTCTCTAACATGCATTAACACCAAAATTTCTATTGCCTGACCTCAAATAGTTGTGACTTCTACATAAGTCCAATTACGATTGTTTAACATATCGCTAAATTTATGACACAAAAAGGCATAACATTCTAGTAAGTGAGATTGTAAGTCTCCCCTCTTTCATGGTATTGTGTGGAAACTTGGTATTTTTTCCTTCATTTGGAAGATGTCTTGGTTCAAGGATCCATCCTTGTGAATAGTGGGTTGAGTGTTCTGCAAAGAATGACTTAAACAAAACAAAAGCAAAAGCAATACTAACTCCTAACCAACTAACAACTAAAATTTAATTTCAAGCCATTTACTTTTATACACTTTAAATTCAAGTCTTATTTCATTTGCCATTATTCATACCATTTAACTTGTCTACTTTAATGCCATTTTCACTTTGCTCACTTGAGCCATACTTTGTGATTATATTGTGTTTGTATATACTTGTTTGTGTTTGTGGTCTTTGACCTTAATGTACATAATAACAACAAAAACCATAAAAGACATCTTGTGTGAACTGTTGGTTGATCTGAGACATTGGACTTAGAATTAGGCAATATTCCCTATGTAAAGGACTTGGACAATGCCAACTTTCATGAAACCAAGTGCTTGTGAAGTGAACTTTCATCTGATACAAATATTGAAGCTCCATTTGAGTTCATCTGTAACATGATCCTATTGAAGTTGTTATTTTGAACTTGTGTCTAATGCTTACATTTGAAGTCATCTGATACATGGAAGAGTATGAAAAAGATCATGGAGTTGCTAAGCTTGGATGTGGCTATCTTTATTTGATGCCTTGCTCTTCATCTTGCTATGCGTGTATTGATATTGTTTGATTTTAAACTCCAAGGGAAATTTGGGTTTCTATATGACATACTTGTCTATTGGATTGCAGCCCATTGGTCAGATCTTTTCAACTCTTAACTTTTAAATTTTTGCTTAGGATTAGTCTCTTCATCTCTTCCCCACTTCTTTAATTTCAAATATCTCCCTCCTTTTAAAATCTTCTTTGCTTCTATTTTCTAAACTTAGACTTTATTGCAAATTAGAAACTTTGGCCTTATGCCATTGCATTTTCAAACTTATTTTCTTAATCAAACTTGTAACTAATCATATTGACTTAAAATTTTCAAGAGACAAAAAGAAATAACACTCATTCAAACCTTTTTTAGGCCTTTTGTGCCTTTGTTAAACTTAAACTTTTGTTAAAAGAAATGTATCCACTTTGAAATTGATACCACGAACTATGAGGTTTTGATCCCTCATTTTATGTTGGTACGTAGGCACAAGTCCGAAGGTCTTGTCAAACACAAAAATATAATCAATGAATTCTTTTCTCATCCCCACACTCTATTTATTGCAAACATCATTTTATACAAAAATACATATGCACACAAGAAAGGGCTCCCTAGGAGTACCTAGGACACTTTGGGTGCTAACACCTTCCCTATGTGTAACCAACCCCCTTACCTGTAATCTATGACATTTTATTAGTTTTGATTTGAAAACTTCTTATCTTTGGGTTTTGTTCGTACTTTTCCCTTTTCCCTTGGAAACAATAAAAGTGCGGTGACGACTCTGGTTTATTGACGTCTAGCTTATCCATAGCTTGATGGTCATGAATTTACCGCTACACTTTCCAGGTAAAGTTGTTTAATAAAGCTACACAACTGAAGTCAACCTTGTCTATAGTGACAATATTTTATGATTACTTAAGTGTGTCCTCATGTTGAGGCATGATAATATTATAACTACATGAAAGATTTATTAAGCAAGTTTTCTTCTTCTATTTTATTTTATTTTCTTAAATATTTTTGTGTTGTTGTTTGATGGTGTAGGATCCACAAGGTTATTCTTCACTCTAAAGCCTCCCACCATGATTTCTTCTCTTAGAAGCATGTTAGCTTGTTTTAACATGCTAATGGCACTTATTGTGAAGGGTCATAAATCTTACTTATGATATTATTTTGGTTTTATTATGTATTATGTTTCAATCTCAATAAGTCTTAGATAAGAGGGTGTGAAATATTCTATACTATATTTTGGCTTCTATGCATGTCTTTGGAAACTAGTATCACTTCAAAATGTCTTTGAAATCTTCTACAAAATTCGCATACCGCGTATTTGGCAATCTAGGTTAGAAGAAAAACTTTTTATGTTTTTGCATCACTCACTGAAATGTTGAAAAAAATTGTTTGATTTACAAGGTACACCATTTTCCAAGGCTTATTAGTACGTTTAAAGCAGTTGGAATGATGATGGAACAAGCACACACTTTTCATGCGATAGTTAAATTCAAACATTCCTCATTGATGTGGTATTATGGTCTATGACGATTCTGATTGGTGCTTGAGTCTTGTTTACTGTGTCAGTTTTTTTTAGAACTTACTACAAAGTACAAAAATCATTTCATCACATGTAATAGAGTTACAACAAAGTTGTTGTGGCCTCATCAATTCCTATCGCTATTCTTGGACAATAGTTATTTATCATAAAATCAAAGTCATTACAAGGTAAAATTTTTAGAATTATATCATAAATTCAAATCAGGGACACCCCTTAGCATTAGGGATTAAGCTACTCATAAAAATAAAGAAAAATATGACAGAAAGTGTAGACATTACAAATTAATGGAAAAAAAGAGGTATTCAATCACAAAATTTCATGAAAATCTTGATCCACCAAGAATTCTTCAGTATTCTAGCCTTCAAAACGCATTTTCTCTACTAAAAAATCGTCCCACCCTTGTAAATTCACGTGTTTTTTTGGCTAAATAGGAAACTTTTGTGCTTTTTCAGATATGGGATGTGCCATACACGTATAGCCTCCATCCAAACGCGTATGGATTTTTTTTTTTGAACTAACTCATACGTGTATGGCCCAGGGTAGGGCGTATGGCTCAGTTGGAGCCATACGCGTAAGGCTTCTGCTACAAAGGTGGGGGTTGGCTGGCCTCATACGCGTATGGGCCTTACCATGCGCGTATGAGCTAAGACTGTTTTTTCACCCCCTCCCGCTGTTACACGTATGTTGGGGGTGATGATGAGTGAACATACGCGTATGAGAGGCCTTATACGCGTATGGGCAGGAAGCTTGATTTTTCTTCTTTTTTTCCTCCTGCTCATGCGTTATCGTCTAATTTCTTCTATGATCCGGCTCCTCATTATTTTTCAGCCTTGTAAACATATGAAACACTACCTCAAGTGTGTAAAATAGATAATAATTATTAAAACATTAGCAGATCAAGTTGTTGTAAAAATCTACCCAAAATAAACCTAAACTACTGCTCAAACTCATATCAATTCACCTGCTTTTGGCATTCAAATGACATCAAGACTAACATAAATGGTGACTAATCACAACCTCGAACTTAGCTTATTTTTTTCCCTCAAGCAACTTTTAGCACAACATCATCATGTCCCCAATCATCAAACCAACATAACAGTAAACACATACCTCTGAGATCTTCCATAGTTCTCTTTCATTCCTACCTTTAGTTCTACCGAATCATAAAGATCGAATGGTCTGCCACACCATACTTAATAACATTGCTTCTCCTGTTAGCCTTATTCACACTCTCACCATTTCTTTTGGGTGTCAATGCATACTCTCAAAATTCACGGTACGCGTTACCATACCATATGCTTGCATAAGCTCTCTTTCAATTACCAGATACACACTACACACACTTTTTGAGGTCTTTCAAGGTTGTAATGGGGCTAAGGCTATAGTGAGATAATATATGGATAAGTAGGCTAGTGGTTCAGAGTATTGCAATCATTCTTTTCACTATGATCATTCTAAAGTATCATTGCTGGAATCTTTTTAAACATTGTTGTTCTTTGGTAAGCTGGGTTGGACTTCTCAATTTTTCAACTGAGTTCTCCTTTTGGTGAGTGCTTCTGTCTATTTTTTTTTTCTTTAAGATATTTTTCATCTTTTTTTGTGTGACTCACCTTTCATACTACTGCACAGCTACCCCAAACTTAAAGATTGTTATTCAAACAACAACCCCAAACTTATAATGAAACACATATTCAAAAACAAAAGACAACACTCTGAACAAGGTAGGGAAGTGTTTAGGCATGGGCTCACAATGTGGTGAAATAATACCAAATAATGGGAATATAGGCTCAAAATGGGTTAATGAAGGATAGATTAATATAAGGGATGACTAGAAAGCTTCAAGGCTTTAAATAAACAATGTGCCTCGTGTGTGTAACATGCACAGGATATCAGAAAAGAGCAAACAAAAGTTCTAGATGATAACAACATACATGAATGCTCTTTCATATGATGAAAATTGTTTTTGGCTTTTTTTGTTCTCACCATGTAGGACACTGCTAACAATGTCTACAATGTTTCTCGTGTGATGCAACTTTACACGCTTTCAACATGATCCTGCACCCCTTCTAGTAAAACCTCCAGAAAACCACATCAAATCGGTTCAGAGATATTATGATTGATTGGTATTGTCATGAGTATGGCATACAAATCTCTGTATGGGTGCTCATAGTCAGCCACTCATGCTAATCATCATCACTTAAATAACATAAACATAAAAATGAATTAACTAAAAATAACAGTAATATTATAAAACTCGGAGTTTTGGGCAGAACATAAAAATAACCAAAAATGAAAGTACATCAAATCAACAAAACAAAAATAAAACTAATCCTCCTTAGTGCCCCATCTTTGTCCATCATCTGAGTGTTATAGTTGATCATGGCATTCAGGTCGCCATGATGCAAAAAGGCTAAAGAATTGGACATCTGTTCTGGATGGCCTCTCTGCTCTAGACATCTAAAGGGACTCTAGTGCCACTGAGGGGTGGGCTGAGAGAAAGGAGACTGGTGATGGGGGTGGTGTTGGACTGGTCCTTCAAGCTGGATCAGAGTATCCATCCCAGGATACTAGTAACATCCGTAGAAAGGTGTTGGAGGGTCTCCTAAAAACCGGTCTCTAAAGCGCTGAGTCACTCCCCACGTTTCCACCTGATGGGTAAGGTGACTCATAAACCCTAGTGTAGCGGTGCACTCATGACCATCAAGCTGTGGATAAACTTGACGTCAATTGAAAAATCAGAGTCGCCACCGCGCCTTATTTGTTTCCAAAGGAAAAAGGAAAAGTACGAACAAAACCCAAATATAAGAAGTTTTCAAATCAAAACTAATAAAATGTCAGATATTACAGGTAAGGGGGGTGGTTACATAGAGGGAAGGTGTTAACACCCAAAGTGTCCTAGGTACTCATAGGGAGCCCTTTTTTTGTGTGCAAGTGTTTTGGTTGAAAAGGTGTTTGAGAAAAAAAATAGAATAGGAAGATGAGATAAAAATTCATTAATTATATTTTTGTGTTTGACAAGACCTTCGGTCTTATGCCTGCGTACCAACATAAAAATGAGGGATCAAAACTCCGTAGTTCATGGTAAAAATTTCAAAGAGGTTTGTGAATTGATTTTAACAAATGCTTAGCAGAGAAATGCACAAAGATGGCCAAAGATTTGAATGGGTTTTTTTAATTATTTTTGTATTTTGAAATTAAAGTCAGTATAATTAAGTTCATTTACAAGTTTGGTTTAAGAAAATGTTTGAAAATTCAATGGCATAAGGACAAAGTTTCTAATCATTAAAACATGTCTAAGTTGAAAACATAAATAAAGAAGGTTTTGAAAAGAGGGAGAGATTTTGAAATTAAATAAGTGGGAGGAGATGAAGAGGCTACCCTAGACAAAAATTAAAAGTTAAGAGTTGAAAAGATCTGACCAATAGGATGCAATCCACAAGACAAGAATGTTAGATAGAAAACCATTTTCCTTTGGACTTTTGAGCAAGCAACAAACATAAGTAATATCCAAGTAAACCATATAAAGACCAAGGCATCAAATAAAGATATCCATAATATTTAAGCAAGCATTCCAATAGAAAGCATTCTTCATTGTTTTCAAATGTATCAGATGAAATATTTCCTTGGCAAACTCACAGAAACAGTCATTAAACCTCAACAACACTAACATTATAACAATCAAGCACATAGACAAAGTGACAGATGAACCAAGAGAACTCAGGGTTTGCATCAGATGAAAGGCTCAGTCAAGAATAACTCAGTCTCAGTATGTTGGCATTGGCTAAGTCCTTAAAGCATAGGGAATGTTGCCTACTTTTAGAGTTTTTTTTGTTGTTATTAAGTATTTTAAGGTCTTAAGACCGTAAACAAAATCAAAAGCACACAATATATACAATCGCAAGATATGGCTCAAGTGAGCAAAGTGAAAATGACTGAAACATAAACAAGTTGCATGAAATGTAAATGACAATGAATGGTAAAGGTACTGGAATTTAATTTGCATTAAGTAAATGACTTGAAAATACAACAATGTTAATAAGAGGTTAGTTAAATATTAGTGAAGAGTTTAATTGTTTAAATCATTCTTTAGAGAACACTCAACCATCCATTCACAAGTATGAAGACTAGAACCAAGACATCATCCATGAGAAGGGCTCCAACTTGGATAAATCAACAAGTATGCCACTAGCTCTCATGAATGGAAAAATGTCAAGTATTCACACAATACCATGAAGAATGGGAGACTTACAATCTCACCTACTAGAGTGTTATGCCTTGCGGGACAAATTTAGCTCTATGTTAAGCAACCGTAATTGAACTTATGTAGAAGTCACAACTATCTGAGGTCGGGAAATAAAAATGTTGGTGTTAATTCATGTTAGAGACTTGGTACAAAGAATCAATCTCCTAAAATATACCACACACAAAAATAAAGATGGGATGAACCTATCTTAATCCAACTCATGTTGATTCATCTAACATAAGGTCCTTGATGAATTAACTAGCATTTGGACATTAGAGAAATCATTGGTTAATGATGGATTAGGAAAGAATATGGATGAAGATGAAGAGGGGAGGGGAAATAGAAACCTAAATTGATCACAGGAGGAAATTCATATGATAAATACTATCCATTCATCTTGAGGGATGAAATGTATATTTCATCAACCCCCTAAATCCATTAGTATTGGTCAAATAAAAGTAAAATTAACCATGACCAAGGCCAAACAGAAAGTCAAACATCACAAGGTCAATTAAATGGCTCAATAATATTTTTAAACAATTAAACAATTAAAAATCAATTTTAAAATGAATTTAAATGCATTTTTAAATGGACAAAATCTCAAATCCCTTCAAATCACCAAATAAATGGAAAAGGGATTTATCCTAGGTCAAACAAGGTCAAAGGACCTTAGACAAAAAATTCCATATTTTTTGGAAAGTCAGAAGTATTTTAAAATGTTAAAAAAATCCAAAAATCATTTAATTTCCAAAAAATATCAAGATTAATCCAAAAAATGATTTTAATTCAAAATATGGAAGGGGAAAATATTTAAATATTTTTGGTGAAAGACCCATATTTTTTGGATTAAAAATGAAATTCATATGAATAAAATAAAATAAGGGGATTAAAAGAAAAATCAGAAATTAAAATAAAAATACAAAAAAACAAGGACCATCAGATCTCCCTCATTAATTGAGGTGGCAGATCTAATGACCACACGCATAGGGAACATGGTGGAACCAAGTCAATGCGCCACACACATGGTAATTAGAACCAAGGGCCATGGTTAAAATATTTCAACATGATCAGATAGCTGGAAGGGTGCCAACACACCACCGGAGCCCTAACTCCAGTCTTTTTCTCCGGTGGACCTCACCGGACTGGTCCACCACCAACCTCCATGAAAATGAAAATTGAGTACACTAAATTAAAGAGAAAATCACCAGGAACCGAATCTGACCCCAATTTCTTCCAATTCCAAGTATATTGAAAGATGCATGGATTTTAAATTTGAGGAGTATGATTTGAGTTGCTTCAATTTGACCTGAAAGGAACTCAATCTTGTTGCCTACATTGGTAGGTCTTCAGTCAACGAAAAATCAATCAAAATGGTGGAGAAATGAGGGAGAATCGAAGAGGAGAAAAATCTGAAAAATTACCTTCGGTTTGCTTCAATCGAGCTCGATCTAGCTTTTAAATTTTCTTGGCTTGCTTCTATCCACTTGTGAGAGATGATTTGGAAGCAAAAATGGCTTGAACCCTTGGAGTTTCAACCCCAAAACAGAAGGGGAATTCAAACTCAGTTTCAAGAGAAATCCTCAAGGTGTTCTATCAATGGAGGGTGTGGGTGTTTGCAGGTCGAAGCTTGGGCCAAAGGTCCTTCATTCTGAGCAGCATGGCATGTATTTATAGGCTTGTAAGTTGCTTTCCACACACTTTCCAATTTTGTCCAAAACTAGCAACTCTTGGTTGCATGCTTGCATGGGCGTGCGATAGGCCCATGAAATGATTGGGAATATGAGGTGTAAACCAACCTGGAACAATGGAATGAAGTCATGCATTAGGGAAATGGAAAATTATCATGGAACTTACTAAATGATGCCATGCATTACACCCATGTGCAAGTCCTTCAAAAATGCTCTAAATGCCATGATCTTAGACTTTTTGGAAAGTTAACATGAAAGGGGACAACTTTGTTGTTGAATAATTTTCCATTTGGATCTTGTATCATGATTAATTTTGAGGTGGAAGTTGGATAAATCAAACATAATTGAAAATTTTCTAAGTTAAAAGTCAAATGACCATTTTTTCCACCTTGAATAACTTTTGCTATGAGCTTCAAATGGAAATGATTCCTTCCTAAAAGTTGTATCTATTTCATTCCTATTTAATTTGGTCACAAATTTGATACGAATTGAATCATACATGAGGGAGTTATGGATTTTAGAAGTTGAGGAAAAATGCTTGTTCAATGATGATGGCCCAAAATGACCTATAATGTTTCCTCTTGGAACATGCCCTTGCAAGTTGAATTTGACATTTATCAAAGAATAAAAGTTGGATAAGACATCTTGAATTTGATCATGAAACTTGGATGGTCTTTATATCATGAAAATTGAGCAGATTATGGTCTTTGGAAGTTGACCTCCTAACTAGGGCACACACAAAATGACTTATAATCTTTCACCATAAAAATCGACTTTCCAAGAAAAATTAGCTCTTTATGTCAACATGAATGTTGTTTGGAATGTAATAAGGAGTTAAGTTTCTCTTAGAATCATTTTCATATGACAAAAATTGTGGGAGATAGGGTATATGGAACCCTAGTTTTGACTAGTTGACTTTCTCTGGTCAACCTCCTTGAACCAACTTGGAAATTTGAAGTTCTTTTGCTCTTTGAGGCTCATGGAGAATCATATATGCATAAGATGATGTATCATGAAGTATACTTTGAAATATTTTACCAAATGTTGAAGAAACTTGCTGAGTAAGTCACGCAAGATATCTAGATGAATTAGGGCTTCCAAGGTAAATAAGCTTCAAACTCTTGATGAATTCTTGATGAAATTGATAAATAAAGTACATGAGGATCCATATATAATGCTTAGAACCAGTGTGATACTTTTCTTGATTGATCCCTTTGCATTGAGGGTCTCAAACCCTATATGTGAGCTTGATGAGGCACAGGTGGACACATACACTACCTACAAAAGAAATGAAACTACACTAGACATATTTTTGGTATTTTGGTTAGTAAACAAAACAAAAAAAGTATGATACAATCAAATGTGCTTGGTGATATCTCCTAATGAAAACCCAATGAATGAGGGGTGAGGAGGATACCAAGGTGTGATCCCAAAGCCAATGTAAAATGATGAGATGGCATGAGGGATATTAGGGTAAAAATTAGGGTCTTACAACTGCCTCTATTTATGAACATTCTTGCTAAGGATGTGAAGGTTAAAATCTTCGTATCAACTCAATAGAATGAACTTAAATAAAAACATCAAGAAACAAATTTTGGTCCCTAAGAGACCTTATTATGCATATGAATGATTGTTAAAATAATATTCGTGGAGAATATATTGCCACAAAGGAAAAGAATCCGGAGAGACTAGAAGTCCACAGGAGTACAACTTATTCCATAAGAGAAACTCACTGAGGAGACAGAGACTCTAGGGATAAAAACCTATGCGTAGGCCACGCTACGACTAAAAAACCTACTGAAGACACAAGGGGATTTCTATGAAAATAAATTAATGGAAAGACTCGGACTGGGAATAAAGCTACCTGTAGTGGACGAGAATGGATCAAAACGAAGCTGAAATGCTCACACCAAAGGAAATTCGGTTTCACAAAGAAATATGAACCCAAACTCAACTAGGGAAGAAAAACTTCAGCATATGAGTAAAAGAGACACATTATCTACCACCGGTTACTAGGTAGGAAGATAATACACTCAGACAGAGGGACATCCTTACCGGTCAGGGTAAACATATCAAGGATGGCTGGCTGAGAAAAATGAGGAATATTCATTACCGGTTACTGGGTAAGAATAACCTACTAGGGAAGAGGGAATCAAAAATAGGAATTATAACTACCGTTTTACTGGGCAGAAGACCAAAGAGAGAGTATCTGTAACTGGTTAGAGTAAACATATCAAGGATAAAAAAATGGAAGAATACCCGCCATCAGCTAGGATGAACATATCAAGGATAGACCATCCGGGGAAAGAGTAAAAATATTCATCACCGATAAAGATGAACATATCAAGGATATACCACCAACAGAAATAGGATTCACAACTATCAGTTACTAGGTAGAAGCCTGAAAAGAGAGTATCCATCATTGGTTGAGATGAACATATCAATGATAAACTCAGAGAAAGAATATCCGTCATCGGTTAGGATGAACATATCAAGGATAAACTTTGCTGGGAAATAAGGGATTACAACTACCGGTTACTGGGTAGAAGACCAAAGAGAGAGCATCCCTCACCAGTTTAGCTGAACATATCAAGGATAGACTCAAAGGGGAGAATAAGATTTATATTTGTCATTACTGGACATAATGCTGCAAATAGGAATTACAACTACCTTTTTACTGGGTAGAATACCAAAGAGAAAAGAAAATACATCACCGGTTAAAGTGAACATATCAAGGATAGACTCTCTAGGGAAATAATAGGAATTACAACTACCTTTTTACTGGGTAGTATAGCGGTAAATTCATGACCATTAATCTATGGGTAAACTTAACGTCAATAAAACCAGAGTCGTCACCGCACTTTTATTGTTTCCAAAGGAAAAGGGGAAAGTACGAACAAAACCTAAAGATAAGAAGTTTTCAAATCAAAAATAATAAAATGTCAGAGATTACAGGTAAGGGGGTTGGTGTAAGACCCTAATTTTGACCCTAAGATCCCTCATGTCATCATATCATTGCTCATTGCATTTTGCCTCAAGGATCATAGCATCTTGGCTTCTTAACCCTTGGGTTGGGACTTGTGTGAGTTAGTTTGAGACCACCAAGCATGCTTGAATTGTATATTATTGATTTTATTATTTTTTTCACTAACCAAAAGCACAAAAATATGTCACTAACTTGTTTTGTTTTGAAGCTTAAGCAATCATGTGATCCAAGGCTCCTAGGAGGCCCTTATGCCCATTGAAGTGGCTGGTTGAAGATGAAAGCAAACATGAAAATGGTTCCCAAAGCTCTAAATCATCATATATGTCTCCCAAGTATCTCAATTTTCCAATTTGATCCATATAAACCAAAGGGCTTGAGGATTGTTTCCCAAGGAAACCCTAATTCATCTGTGCATTGATTGTGCCTTGCTCATGAAGCAACCTTAACCTATGATCAAATTCAATCAAGGGAAGTTCTTTAATTTATTATTTTATGCATATATGAGCCTATGTGAGTGTCCTCAATCATTCATTCATCAAGATTTGAAGTTTGGACTTGAGAAGTTGACCAGTCAAGTCATCTGACTAAATTGAAATCCACTGAGACCTAACTTTTTATGTGTTTGTCAAATGAAGATGACCCCAAGAGACAATGTTCTTAATAACCATATTAACAACTTTAATTTTCATCTAAATTTCATTTGAAACTTTGAAGGTCATCATTCATTTCAAAACATTATAGGTCATTTTGACCGAAACCCTAATTTTAGGTCAACTTCCCAAGGACCTAACTCACTCATTTTTTATGATTTTGAGGTGAGACCAATTGCATTGGAAATATTAAGATGTCTAATTCAAATGTTATGTTGGACAAAATTTCATAATCCTAAAATAAACACATGTGATAATACAGAACATTATAGGTCACTTTGGACCAAAGCCATTGAATCTTGAAAAAGTCCAACTTCAAGTGCCCATAACTTTCTCATCAAAAATCAAAATGATTAAAAATTTAAGTCAAAATTGATCATCTTGAAAATATCTACAACTTTGTTGTTGGAGGTTTTTCCATTTGAAGCTTTCATCATTGAAACAGAAGGGCTTGAAGTTGGTCACTTTTGGCAAATTTTTCAAAGACATGTTTTGTACATCAAACTTCATGGCCAGTTTTCTCAATTTTCCAAACTCCAATTGGATTTTTGTCCAACATAGATTTTGTTCCTCATGTCAAGACCTTTCCAACCATTACCCACATGCCTATGTTTGGATTTTCCATATGGGACTTTCGAAGAGGGGAATATTTGTGACTATTTATGCATTTCACATGAAATCTTCTTACACAAGCAAATGCCATTCAATTCACACGTCCATTTTCATTTGGTATGTGTAAGACCCCAATTTTGGCCCTAAGATCCCTCATGGCCCATATCATATCATATCATGGCCTCAAGGATCATTGCATACCCTAGCTGCCCTCCTAATGGGTGGGTTACCTTGTGAGTGTGATTCTTGATCACCAAGCATGTATTGCACTTGTATATCATTGCTTTTCATATGTTTACTAACCAAAAAGTACAAAAATATTGTCATTTAACCTTGTTGCTTGCAGATGAAGTTAACTAGGCCAAAACAGTCAAATCAGGCCTTGAGCAATAGATGGTGGCCATTCTTGAAGAATTTGGACACCATGATCATTCATCAAGAGTTCATATAACTTGTGATGCCATTTGGAATCAAGATCTCAATTGAAAGAGGCTTGGAATTCATCAGAACTTGGCCCAGTCCACAAAAGTCAACTGTGGTCAACTGTGCGTTTAATCAGGGATTGGAGGGTGTGAGATGGTTGGAAAGGTCTCATTCATGTCCATATAAGCTTCATTTGGCATTTCAAAGATCAAGGTTGAAGGAATTGAAGTCAGACAAAAAGTTCCCCAAAATGGAAATGACCTGTAATTCTCACCTGCCAAAAATGGAAAGTTTTGCTCCTCAAATTTACTTCATGATACAAGCTTCAAATCAAAATTTGTCCAACATGAAAGTTGAAGATCTTGTCCTCACCTTTCCAAAAAGTCCAAGAACTTGAAAATCCCATGGATGGTTGACAAGTTGTGGTCCAGTGAATTTCAAAAATGACCCATAATCAGGAGGGCATAACTTCCATATGGAGTGTCCAAATTGGATGTTCTTTATATGCACAAACTCCATTTGACATGTACTTTCATGGTGCATAATTGGATTTCTTCAAAAATGGTCAATGCAAAAAGTCAAATTTCAACTGGACAGTTAAATGAACCAGGGGCAAAATTGTCCAACTTGTGAAATAATTGGAATTTTTGAGTGGGGATTTTTGCAACACTTCATAAATGGCATTTGAAACTTGTTGGAATATTCATAACATGCTAAGGCTTCATGGTTTGGAAATTAGTTTTTGAAATGGACTTGAAAACGAGCACATAAGCCATCACATAGTGAAATTGAGAAATATACATTCAATGGACATGGGATCAATTCCAATGACTTCCAAATGATATTTATGGTTTGCTTGAGGTGATAAATCACTGTTCCATTGATCAAAACCATCCAAGGGCAAAAAGGCCAAACTATACACATAAGCTCATTTTGCTAATCACCTTTTTTTTGCTAATCTTGATTATGAGTTGGATTAAGAGCATCATATATAAGCCTAATTGTAACAGAAACTGAGAACACTAATCACAATTCACAGATCCAAAAGCAAAAACTCTCAAATTCTCTCATTTTCTCTCATTTTGCTCCAATTTCCATAACAAACTTTTTGCATCAATTCATCAATTCTCGCTAATCTTTGTGCTGGTTCTTGGTGAATTCATCATTTGTAGGTGTTTTTGAAGCTCTGTTTTCAGGTATTGGATCAAGAAGCGCTCACGATTCCAACTGTCCAAGCTTGCTCCATTAATGGCGAATCGCGATTTGGTGCGGTAGAAGCAACCTCCATCGAACCTGAGCATCGTATCCAATTTCTTGCAGCTTCTAGTCCATCTGTTTTTGGTCGAGAGGCGCAAAGAGCACGCGAATTATCACTGCCATAACAAGGTTAAAAAGCTAATGCCTTAAGGAGGTTGATTCATAATTGAGTTGTTTACTTTGATCATTGTATACTAATTTGTTTGTGTTGTAGGGTGCTTGGTTCACATGGACTTGGTGCTATGCACATCATTGTTTGATTGTTGATTGATTCTTATTGTTGTTGCTTTGTTTATGTTGGGATGCTGATTATATTTGACTGATTTCAGGTACCCTTAGTCGCTCAGTTCTCTTAAGAACTTGCATTGCTTTGCTTAAATAGCAATTTGCATTGAGGTAGACTCCCTATTCTTCATGTAGTCTGGAGACCCGGCCTGTTATTTGGCCGGGCAAACTGTCTGAAGTCCTCCTTAAGAGGCAATGTTTGTGATTGTTTATGTTTGTCCCAAGCAGGAAAAGTCCTCATTTGAGGCAATTGGTGGATATAAGAGATATGTAACCTATCTCCCACTATTCTGTGAGTCTTCTCCTTGCTCCCATTACATGGTTGTAGCATTGAGATCCAAACCCAAGATCTATAGAGTCTTCAATTGGGGAAAGAGTTCCATTTTTCTGAACTCCCCCACATTCTTATATTTACATGCTCTCTCGGACCTGAGATAGAAGCAATGAGGCACACCCCTCATATCCTTTCATCTGCTTCACCTTAGCCCCTCAATGGCAAGGTTAAGAGCAACTTTAACCCTATTCCAGTTGGCTTTAATGCCTCACCCTTTTGCTTGAGCCTCATTGAATGGTTATAGTGTGTGCTACTTGAATTTATGTGATTGATTACTTGGTTCATTTATACATGATTACTTGAGTTTGCCATTGTGCATTTATTATCTTTGTTTGCCATTAGTGCATGATCATTTCAATTGTCCTTGTGACATTGATGCTTTCCCATTGAGGACAATTATAAGTCCATACTGATTGGCTTTTGTTCCTATGACATGGAAGAGATAGAGTGTAAGACCTCATTGGTCACTCATATCTTCTTTGCTCTTTATTTGAGCATTGTTGTTGTATGTGAGGATTCATTGTAAGTCCCTGTGATGTGGCATTTGTAGTCCTAGGATCATACTGTGGAAGTTGACATAAGTCCAGATAGATTGGCAGTTGATTTCCCTGTTTTGTTTTTTTTGTTTTATTCTGATGGAGATTAGTGTAAGTCCATAGAGTGGCTTCTGATATCCTTACTTGTTTTAGGAGACAGGTATAAGACCATTGAGTGGCATCCAGTATCCGCTTTTATTTACTTTCATCTGTTACCATGTTCAGATTATTGCTCATTTGTAGCCTATTCCTAAGGACCCACTTGAATCATCTTATATATGATTTCAAGAGGTGGACCCTTCTAAGAAGTTTTACATTCCACCATTATCCATTCATCCCATTGTGTCCTACCTTTTCACACATACTTTTAAAAACTTGAAATAAGTGTTGTGCAAACATTCTCACCTCTTTCCAAATTAGAAACTTGGACCTTAAGTCCATGATTTTCCAAACTTCATTTTTGTAAATACTTCATTTTGAATTGACTTTAATCATACTTTGACCCTTTGTAGATAATCCAAATCAATTAACTTCACCTATTCAAATGATTTTGTGGCTTTGTCCATGTTTGTTAAGTTTTCATACATTAGCTATAGGTTTGATTTACCCTAGTTGGTTGATATTAATCTCACCTATTTGTCCTTAGTTGATTGAATTGTAAGTCTTCCTTGCTTATTATAGGGTTAACCCCTCTCTAGCAAGTTGAAGCTTTTCTCACATGGTGGACTTGTTGTTTCTTAAGGTTGAGTTTTCTCCCGTGGGTAACGTAAGACCTTTAAGCTTGTGTTTTAAAATTGAATCCACTAACTTTTGGAAGTTTTTAGCCGAACTACGAGGTTTTGATCCTGTAAAGGTACGTAGGCAATGGTTATCCATCCAAACACAAAAATAATTAACTTGTACATCCTTTTCTCATCATCCCAATCATGTTTGCACATTACTTATGTCATAACAAATAATAATTTCAAACAACAAGTGTGAAAAGGGCTCCCTAGGAGTACCTAGGACGCATTGGGTGCCTAACACCTTCCCTTTGCGTAATTTACCCCTTACCCCGATCTCTGATCTTTTAATTAGTTTTCTACGAGCAAAACTTCTTAGGCTTTTGTTCGCTTTTTAGCCAGTCCTTAGGATAAATAAAAGTGCGGTGGCGACTCTATGTTTATTGTATACTTTGCTTATGATTTAACCAATAGATCATATAGCGACGAATACACCGCTACAGAAAAATGGCGACTCTGCTGGGGAGGATATCCTTGGTGGTATTGCCTACTTTTCACCATTGTTGTGTGATATTATTATTTGTTATTTGACATATTTTTGTACAATTTGGGATAACTGTATTGATTGTAATGTTTGAATTGCTTGATATACAAATGATGTTTGCTTTGGTGATCTCTGTGAGATGAGTTCTATACCCGAACTCGAGTGCACTCTAGGATAGGAGAATGGCGTAGTCTTGTTGATTGGTGTGGAGTATTCCTTAGCCAGTTGACTTGCGAGTCCATTCACTTGGTGGAGGTCATGTTGGATTGATAATGTCACACAAGTTATTTGTGGTTAGGCATTATTCTTTCAATCATGTGCCTTAGAAGCCAAGGACCTTAGTTTACCAAACCCATCTTGGCCTATTTTTAGGACGTAGTGCGGAGGTCGTTCAGATGTAAGGTCTGATGCGATTGTTACGCGATACTACACTCATAAGAGTCTCTCTTGAGAATATTTTTGGAATACGAGTATTCGTTCCTCCGATAATATCCGAGAGATGGGACGATGATTATGGGAACCTCTGGTAGAACATGTCTGGCAGGTTTAAACCCTAGTACACTCCCTTTGGGTGGTTCTTAACCAAGACTCCATGCTCGTGACTCTCAGCAAACCCGTGATTCGTGGTTGAGTCGTTCAAACATCGTTAATATCAATGGAACTTGGGTATCGATAAGGTGAAAAACCTAAATCTACCAAAATGGATGATTGATATTAAGGATGTTAGAGCCGGTTCATGTACCGTTAATATCAATGGAACTTGGGTGCTGATAAGGTGAAAAACCTAAATCCATCAAAATGGATGATTGATATTAGGGGTACAATGAGCTTTCCCACGACCTTTGTTTGGTGTGCTTTGCTTGATCCTTGAGTGTGATTGTTGCATTCATACATTCATGCATTCATCTATATCCATATCATCAGGTAAAAAGAATATTTTCAAGGAACTCAAAGGAGTTTATTTGCAAAAAATTTCAAACATGAAAAAACCGGGAAAATTTTTTCACCTGATATATCTGATGAGATATTCTCATATACGATCAAAATGCTTAAGATTTCAAAGTTTGCAAATAAAACCCTTGAGTTTCTTTGAAATAAAAAACAAGCATATGCATAAACACTTCATGCATCATTTGCATAAGCGGGTGTTTTGTTCCGGTCTCCCGTCCTGTGGTCTGACCCTGCGATCTTCATTTATTTTGAAGACGCACTTCGCCGGTACTATACCAGAACCAACTCTGCCAGATTGATGGATCATCCTGAGCAAGAGAATTGTGAACTCAGAGAGGTATTTGCCAGACTAAGTGCTGTTGATGGATTTATTCCTGGTTAACAAATCCCGGGCTGGCATTGGCTTTTGTTCTGGGGCATATAATGAGCATGGTCTGTTCACAAGTGGAGGATTCATCCATGATGATCAGTCTGTTGAAGAGGAAGCTGCTGCTATCATTGAAGAAGATGCAGAAGATATGAGCAATTTTGTTATTCCTGGTGGTATCTGCCACAAATGGGGTCGCTGTGGATGTTCCGACAGTTATCCATAGATCAGAGTAATAATGCTCACTTTGTTTAAAACCCTTCTCCCATGCCAAAAGGAGAAGTGATGACATTGTTGGCGAAGCATATACAATGATGTTTTCATTCAATTAATGCATCGTTAAACATTTGTTTTTCCATTTGTTTTCACTTTTTGCTTTTTGCATGAAATCAGTGATCACAAAAAAACCTGAAAAACAAGAAAACAGCTTTTTCATCTGCATAAATGATTTGCTCGTTTGATTTCAAAAGCTTTTCATTATCCAGAATCGTTATGCAGGGATTTCTAAACCCATTGAACATAATGATCCAACGCCATCTCCCAATCTTGAATTCCTTGTATTCGAAGCAGAGGAAGATGATGTTGAAGGGGATTCCTGATGAGATTACCCGAGCACTTGAGCAATGAAAAGCAGATCATTCAGCTGCGTCTCAAGAACCCAGCAACAGTCAAACTGGGGCATTACAAATGTAATGTAAAAAAAAAGAAAAAAAAGAGAAGAGGGTGAAAAAATCAAAATAAAAGCAAAAATCAGGAAAATTTTTTCAAATAGAAAAAAGAATAAAAGAAGCCTGATACCCTCAAAGTCCCTAGTTGACTGATGCTGAATGGATTCAGAGTCGTTATGACCAGTTGAATCTAATTGAAGAGAAGCGATTAACTGCTATGTGTCATGGTCAGTTATATCAGCAGAGAATGAAGAAAGCATTCGATAAGAAGGTCAAGCCTCGTGTGTTCCGAGAAGGTGACCTTGTGCTCAAGAAAGTCTTGTCTTTCGTGCCCGATTCCAGGGGCAAGTGGACTCCAAACTACGAGGGTCCATATGTTGTTAAGAGAGCCTTTTCAGGCGGAGCTTTGATGCTTACAACAATGGATGGGGAGGATTTCACTCGTCCTGTGAATTCAGATGCAGTTAAGAGATACTTTGCCTAGAAAAAAAAGTATATGCAAATGAAAAACAGAATAACTCGCTAAGTTGAAAACCCGAAAGGGCGGCTTAGGCAAAAATGAGCGTCTCGGTGGAAAACCCGCAAGGGTAATTCAAGCAAAAATTAGAGACTTGATAAAAAAGCATATTTGCATCCCGCTAGATTGAGTACCTCACCCTGGGGCAATCTAGGCAAAAATTAGGGATCAGGCAAGTAACTGCATCCTGACAAGACTTTCTGTTTCACCAGCTGTCTTTTCGTCAGAGGATTCTCGATTCGTCGTCAACTGAAGCTTCACATACATCGAGATTCAAATTGGTAGAGAAAGGATCATTATGTTCAATGTAGCCCTCTTCCAATATATATCACTGATTTCAAATTTGTACAGATCTATGGAGTCTTGCCATTTGCAGACTACCATTCCATCAAATAAATTTGAGCTTTTATCCAATTATTTGCACTCTTATTTGTTTCAATTCAACAAATGTTTTGCATGTTTTAATTGATAAAAATATCATTGTTTTAAAAACAAAATTTTTCAAAGATTATTGTTTTAAACAAAGTGAACATTCACAATGATAAAAGGATACTCGAAGAATTTCTCAGTGCTCTCCCGAGGGTGGCATGGTTTCCAACAGGTAAGACATTTGTTCATACTCCTGGGTTGGTTTGTATCCTTCTTCTCCAGATTTGGTTGTTGGGGTTGTTCCCCAAGCAGAGATTTGGTTGTTGGGGTTGTTCCCTAAGCAGAGCTTCTGTGGATTTTGACTCCCCGAAGCAGAATTGTGGATTGAAGGCTCAGTCTGTTCTCCAGCAGTAGTCTCTCCCCGGCTTGATTGCTCAGTTGTTCAGAAAATTTGTGGTTAGTGGGTTGGTATCCCCGTATCCCGTATTTCTCCCCAAGCGAGTTGCCAGCATAATCGCAAGTCGAGTTGTTGGTGGGGTTGTTCCCCAAGCAGAGTGTTGTTGAAGACTCAGTTTTCTCCAACAGCAGTTTTCCCCAGCATGGATGCTTTCCTTGTGGAAGATTCGGCGGTTGATGGTTTGTCACCTTGGTGCCCTGTCACTTTCTCCAGTGGATCGCTATCCCCAGACTTTATTTGTTTCCTTGGCACAGTAGAGCTGTTATTGACATCCCCATCGAAGTCGCGAGCAGAGTTGTTGTCACTCCTTCCCAGCGCAGTCGCGAGCGGAGTTGTTTACTTTCTCTCTATCAGAATGGTTGATCTCCTCAGCAGAGCAGGATTTATTTTCCTACTCAGTGGTTGATTGGGTTGATACCCCCGTATTTTCATCCAACTTTCTCCAGCATTTGTCTGCAGAGCGGTTGTTGTGGCAGTATTGCCTGTTGAACCTCTTTCAATCCCCGGTATGGTCGGTTGATAGCTCCGTCATCCAGAGATTGTATTGATTTCCTGATTACTCTTCGATCCTCAGTAGAGCGGATTTTGTTGCAGAATCTGCCGATGTGGTCCATCAGATGTGTGTTCGCCCCAAGTAGAGTGGTTTGTTGCAGAATCTACTTGTTTGGTGTTTTTCTTCCTCAGTGGGTTGTTCCCCAAGAGAGTAGCTGACGATATCCCCAGTAGAGTTGCTTGTGCAACCAAACTCTATCCGGGTGACCTTTGCTCCCTCAGTGGGTTGTTCCCCGATGGAGTTATGATGGATCCGTTCCCATAGCAGTGTTTGCTAGGATCCCCTGCAGGACTTTGAGATTTTCTCTTGTTCCCCAACAGATTTGTCTTTGTGGCTCTTTGCCCGTTGCGACTTTCTGTGCCCTATTTGGGGTGATCGCTGATCCATTGCAGAGATTTGGTATTCTCCAGATATCTCTGATTCTTTTGCTTCTACTTCCCAGCGGTACCCGCAGATCTTTGCTTTATAGCATATAGATCTCCAGCAGAATTGGCTTTCCAGTTGGTTTTCCCCTGGAAGTATAATACCGGACGTTTGATTCCTGGACCTGTTGTGTTAGAAATGTCTGTTTTGTCAGCATTCATCAAACATAAACCACGCATATTCATGCATATTCATAAAACATTCAGATATTCATATTGCATTTTTTGCCATATATCCTTTGTTTGTTGTTCCCTGCTATGGTGATATAGATCTTTATAGATCTTCCTAAGCAGATGTCGGGTGTTAAATCTCTCCATATAGAGTCAGCCCCATAAGCAGAAAATGTCTGTCTGTCCTTCTGCAGTTCCCCACTGAGATACACCCTCGTGGATGACGGTTTCTTCCGTTTCCTCCCAACACATATATTGGGATGGATGTTCCTATTTGAGTTATATCCTCATTAGGACGTGTCTTGATTCAGTCTGTCTTTTCGGATCTTTCCTGAATTGACATTTGTCGTTTGTTCCTTGTGCTTCCCTGTGGTGATTTTTATCCCCAGCGGAGTTTCGGGCCTCTACCCTTATGCCGGTAGTTGTAAGTCCTATTGTTCCTTTTCCTCTTGGCGGGATTTGTGGTTATATACCTTTTATTCCTTAGCAAGAGTCGATTGGCCTCTACCCTGATACCGGTAGTTGTAAGTCCTAGATTTTCCTTGCCTTTTGATGAATTGGTGGTTATATACCTTTTATTCCTCGCCAAGAGTTGCTGGTTTTCTGCCTAGTTGTGGGTAGTCGTAAATCCTAGTTCCCTGCTCTCCAACAGAGTGTGTGGTCTGTCATAAACCTCATTTTTGGTTTCTCGTGCGGATTCGTGATTTATTCTATCCCCACGCAGAGTTTTTGGTTTTCTACCCCGTATTCGGTAGATGTAAACCCTAATTTGTGGTTATTCCCACCAGAGTATGGCTTCTACCCCTTATACCGGTAGTTGTAAGTCCTATCTCTTTTCCCCTAGCAGTGGTAACCTTTGTGGTTCGATCTGGTTGTTGGTGGATTTCCTGTTGTTGTGGTGTTATCCCAAACAGAGTTTTGTTCCCTGTGGTGATTTATATCCCCAGTGGAGTTTGTGGTCTTCTACCCCGTATTCGGTAGTTGTAAATCCTATGTTGCTGTGATTTTTCTCTCCAGCGGAGTTGTATCTTATGATACATGTGGATAATTGCCGGTTGCTAGCGATTTTATCCTTAGCTGAGTCTTTGGTTTCTTACCCAGTAGTCGGTATTGTTAAACCCCTTGTTTCCTCAGCTAGAGTTTGTGGTCTTCCGCCCCGTATTCGGTAGATGTAAACCCTAATCTCTTTGTGGTTATCTTCATTCAATATTCGATGTTGATATTCCTTCCTGCTTTTGGGTAGTTGCTCTTGAGTAAGCACTTGTATTCCCAGCAGTCTTCTGGATCATTGCCGGATGCTTGCAATGTTATCCTTTTGAAGTCGCCAGTGGGTCTTTTCACCGTTTGCTAGTGATTCGTTCCCCGGATCATTGATTGTTTATCAATGTATTCCTTGCCTTTGCGGATAATTGTCGGATGCTTGCAATTAATCCCCAGTGAGTCTTTCATTTACCCTTGGTTGGTAATGTTGTTACTCCCTTTGATTGGTCATCATTATATGCCTGTTTGGTATCCCGATGCCTCTCTTTTCGAACGATTTATCCTTCATTAACCCTTATACCGGTTGTGGATAATCTTCCATGCGAGTGTATTATTCACGTTCTGACGGTAATGAATAATATATCTCATGCACTCTTCAGTTGAAGCCTTTTGTGTTTCCCTGGTCGAGTAAGATTCGTTATCTCCCTTTGTGGAATCGAATATTTCTTTGTTGTCGGATGATTGCCGGATGCTTGCAATTTATCTCTTTGAGTTGTCTCTCGTTTACCCGGATGCTTGGTATCGATTGTCTCTCTTTTTGGTTAGTCACCTATTATATACTTCGGTATCTCTGGTGTCTTTTCCTTTCGAGTATATTATTCACGGTCTGCCGGTAATGAATAATATGTCTCATGCGCTCTTTAGTTGGAATCCTTTGTTGATTTTCCCCAACTGAGCAAGGTTCGTATTCTTTGTAGGATCGAATATCCATCCTTTAACCAGTTTGTGTTTTGGATGATGTGTGTGTGTGTTGGCATATATACCAATTCACGTTTTCGGTAGATCACCTATTATATACTTCGGTATCTCTGGTGTTTCTTACCATGCGAGTTTATTATCTACGTTCTGACGGTAATAGATAATATGTCTCATGCGAGTATCTTATCCACGGTCTGCCGGTAATGGATATTATATCTCATGTACTCTTTGGGTTTGTGTCCCCAGTTGAGTAAGGTTCGTTTTCCCGTTGTGGATTCGAGTGTCCATCCTCTAAGTTGATTTGCTTTTTCAAGCCCTCCTTTCGGATGATGAGTGTCTTGGCATATATACCAATTCACGTTCTGTCGGTCACCTATTATATACCTCGGTATCCCTGGTGTTCCTTTCTGTCTACTCCCTATTATGACCTTGGTCCCCTGTGGAGTCGGATTTTCCTGAGTATTATACCCTTTGTAGGTCTTTCTCAGATGTTGGTTGATTGATATCTCTCACCCTTATACCGGTCTTAGATATTCATTCTTCCTGAGTTTGTTACCCTTATACCGGTAACACCTCATTCCTGTTGCTTTTCCCAGGAGAGTCTCTTTGTTAGACATTCCCCTGTGGAGTTTCCTTTGGTGATTTTTACCCCTTTGCTATATGGGTGTTTATTCCCCAATATATGCATTTCCGGCAGGGAAGTTCTATGTGAATCTTTTCCAAGTCCGAGTCCGGATTTTTATCCGAAGTATCCTTTATAGATAGCTTGAGTCAGCTTATGTCATTCCAATGGATTTACTCTCCTCTGGAATTCTTTATTCCCCGGTGTGAGTTCTTTGCTTCCCCAGCAAGTTCTCCAGTCCGATATCTGTTATCCCCACTCGGAGTCGTGCCTTGGTCACGCTGTGTCAGTTTTGTTTTCACTAATCCAAGTCGTGTCCTGCTCACGCATTCTTTTTCTTACTATCCCCTAAAAAAAGAGTCCCAATAAGAGTCTTGTTAGAGTCTCTGTTCCTGGTGAGTGTATTACTCCGATGGATCGTCTTTTCTTCTGTGTGAACCATATATTCCCCACAGAATTTGCTTTTGCATGCATACATCTGCATCATGAGGTCTCTTAGGGACCAAAATTTGTCTCATTACTATTATTTAAGCCCATTCTACCGCGTCGAGATGAAGATTTCTAAACTTCACTTCTCCGGCTAGAATGACCTTAAATAGGGGCATCTGTAAGACCCTAATTTTGGCCCTAAGATCCCTCATGGCCCATATCATATCATATCATGGCCTCAAGGATCATTGCATACCCTAGCTGCCCTCCTAATGGGTGGGTTACCTTGTGAGTGTGATTCTTGATCACCAAGCATGTATTGCACTTGTATATCATTGCTTTTCATATGTTTACTAACCAAAAAGTACAAAAATATTGTCATTTAACCTTGTTGCTTGCAGATGAAGTTAACTAGGCCAAAACAGTCAAATCAGGCCTTGAGCAATAGATGGTGGCCATTCTTGAAGAATTTGGACACCATGATCATTCATCAAGAGTTCATATAACTTGTGATGCCATTTGGAATCAAGATCTCAATTGAAAGAGGCTTGGAATTCATCAGAACTTGGCCCAATCCACAAAAGTCAACTATGGTCAACTGTGCGTTTAATCAGGGATTGGAGGGTGTGAGATGGTTGGAAAGGTCTCATTCATATCCATATAAGCTTAATTTGGCATTTCAAAGATCAAGGTTGAAGGAATTGAAGTCAGACAAAAAGTTTCCCAAAATGGAAATGACCTGTAATTCTCACCTGCCAAAAATGGAAAGTTTTGCTCCTCAAATTTACTTCATGATACAAGCTTCAAATCAAAATTTGTCCAACATGAAAGTTGAAGATCTTGTCCTCACCTTTCCAAAAAGTCCAAGAACTTGAAAATCCCATGGATGGTTGACAAGTTGTGGTCCAGTGAATTTCAAAAATGACCCATAATCAGGAGGGCATAACTTCCATATGGAGTGTCCAAATTGGATGTTCTTTATATGCACAAACTCCATTTGACATGTAATTTCATGGTGCATAATTGGATTTCTTCAAAAATGGTCAATGCAAAAAGTCAAATTTCAACTGGACAGTTAAATGAACCAGGGGCAAAATTGTCCAACTTGTGAAATAATTGGAATTTTTGAGTGGGGATTTTTGCAACACTTCATAAATGGCATTTGAAACTTGTTGGAATATTCATAACATGCTAAGGCTTCATGGTTTGGAAATTAGTTTTTGAAATGGACTTGAAAATGAGCACATAAGCCATCACATAGTGAAATTGAGAAATATACATTCAATGGACATGGGATCAATTCCAATGACTTCCAAATGATATTTATGGTTTGCTTGAGGTGATAAATCACTGTTCCATTGATCAAAACCATCCAAGGGCAAAAAGGCCAAACTATACACATAAGCTCATTTTGCTAATCACCTTTTTTTTGCTAATCTTGATTATGAGTTGGATTAAGAGCATCATATATAAGCCTAATTGTAACAGAAACTGAGAACACTAATCACAATTCACAGATCCAAAAGCAAAAACTCTCAAATTCTCTCATTTTCTCTCATTTTGCTCCAATTTCCATAACAAACTTTTTGCATCAATTCATCAATTCTCGCTAATCTTTGTGCTGGTTCTTGGTGAATTCATCATTTGTAGGTGTTTTTGAAGCTCTGTTTTCAGGTATTGGATCAAGAAGCGCTCACGATTCCAACTGTCCAAGCTTGCTCCATTAATGGCGAATCGCGATTTGGTGCGGTAGAAGCAACCTCCATCGAACCTGAGCATCGTATCCAATTTCTTGCAGCTTCTAGTCCATCTGTTTTTGGTCGAGAGGCGCAAAGAGCACGCGAATTATCACTGCCATAGCAAGGTTAAAAAGCTAATGCCTTAAGGAGGTTGATTCATAATTGAGTTGTTTACTTTGATCATTGTATACTAATTTGTTTGTGTTGTAGGGTGCTTGGTTCACATGGACTTGGTGCTATGCACATCATTGTTTGATTGTTGATTGATTCTTATTGTTGTTGCTTTGTTTATGTTGGGATGCTGATTATATTTGACTGATTTCAGGTACCCTTAGTCGCTCAGTTCTCTTAAGAACTTGCATTACTTTGCTTAAATAGCAATTTGCATTGAGGTAGACTCCCTATTCTTCATGTAGTCTGGAGACCCGGCCTGTTATTTGGCCGGGCAAACTGTCTGAAGTCCTCCTTAAGAGGCAATGTTTGTGATTGTTTATGTTTGTCCCAAGCAGGAAAAGTCCTCATTTGAGGCAATTGGTGGATATAAGAGATATGTAACCTATCTCCCACTATTCTGTGAGTCTTCTCCTTGCTCCCATTACATGGTTGTAGCATTGAGATCCAAACCCAAGATCTATAGAGTCTTCAATTGGGGAAAGAGTTCCATCTTTCTGAACTCCCCCACATTCTTATATTTACATGCTCTCTCGGACCTGAGATAGAAGCAATGAGGCACACCCCTCATATCCTTTCATCTGCTTCACCTTAGCCCCTCAATGGCAAGGTTAAGAGCAACTTTAACCCTATTCCAGTTGGCTTTAATGCCTCACCCTTTTGCTTGAGCCTCATTGAATGGTTATAGTGTGTGCTACTTGAATTTATGTGATTGATTACTTGGTTCATTTATACATGATTACTTGAGTTTGCCATTGTGCATTTATTATCTTTGTTTGCCATTAGTGCATGATCATTTCAATTGTCCTTGTGACATTGATGCTTTCCCATTGAGGACAATTGTAAGTCCATACTGATTGGCTTTTGTTCCTATGACATGGAAGAGATAGAGTGTAAGACCTCATTGGTCACTCATATCTTCTTTGCTCTTTATTTGAGCATTGTTGTTGTATGTGAGGATTCATTGTAAGTCCCTGTGATGTGGCATTTGTAGTCCTAGGATCATACTGTGGAAGTTGACATAAGTCCAGATAGATTGGCAGTTGATTTCCCTGTTTTGTTTTTTTTGTTTTATTCTGATGGAGATTAGTGTAAGTCCATAGAGTGGCTTCTGATATCCTTACTTGTTTTAGGAGACAGGTATAAGACCATTGAGTGGCATCCAGTATCCGCTTTTATTTACTTTCATCTGTTACCATGTTCAGATTATTGCTCATTTGTAGCCTATTCCTAAGGACCCACTTGAATCATCTTATATATGATTTCAAGAGGTGGACCCTTCTAAGAAGTTTTACATTCCACCATTATCCATTCATCCCATTGTGTCCTACCTTTTCACACATACTTTTAAAAACTTGAAATAAGTGTTGTGCAAACATTCTCACCTCTTTCCAAATTAGAAACTTGGACCTTAAGTCCATGATTTTCCAAACTTCATTTTTGTAAATACTTCATTTTGAATTGACTTTAATCATACTTTGACCCTTTGTAGATAATCCAAATCAATTAACTTCACCTATTCAAATGATTTTGTGGCTTTGTCCATGTTTGTTAAGTTTTCATACATTAGCTATAGGTTTGATTTACCCTAGTTGGTTCATATTAATCTCACCTATTTGTCCTTAGTTGATTGAATTGTAAGTCTTCCTTGCTTATTATAGGGTTAACCCCTCTCTAGCAAGTTGAAGCTTTTCTCACATGGTGGACTTGTTGTTTCTTAAGGTTGAGTTTTCTCCCGTGGGTAACGTAAGACCTTTAAGCTTGTGTTTTAAAATTGAATCCACTAACTTTTGGAAGTTTTTAGCCGAACTACGAGGTTTTGATCCTGTAAAGGTACGTAGGCAATGGTTATCCATCCAAAAACAAAAATAATTAACTTGTACATCCTTTTCTCATCATCCCAATCATGTTTGCACATTACTTATGTCATAACAAATAATAATTTCAAACAACAAGTGTGAAAAGGGCTCCCTAGGAGTACCTAGGACGCATTGGGTGCCTAACACCTTCCCTTTGCGTAATTTACCCCTTACCCCGATCTCTGATCTTTTAATTAGTTTTCTACGAGCAAAACTTCTTAGGCTTTTGTTCGCTTTTTAGCCAGTCCTTAGGATAAATAAAAGTGCGGTGGCGACTCTATGTTTATTGTATACTTTGCTTATGATTTAACCAATAGATCATATAGCGACGAATACACCGCTACAGTATGTGTTCGACATTCATTTCCATCAGCTTTTGGGCCTCACATGCGCCTGTACAGGCCCATGCATGGAGGATCCAAAGCTTCATGCACACGGATTCCATTCACCTTGCCTTGCATTTCAGATATAAATAACATGCTTCATTCAATAATCAACCTGAAGGCGCCTAAAGCTCTGCAGAAATTGAATCCTAACCTCACACCAAAGGAATTTTGAATTTTCATTTCTCTTTTCAAGTTTGAATTTCAACAAAATCAGTTGATCTTCAATACTAATTCCTAAGCCATGCACTCATACCATACCTCAAGATCAAGCTGCAAGCAAGAGTTTGGTTGGATCGTGCTCATCAAAGCTGCACCTCAAAGGTTTACATCTCAATTATTTTGATCTGAATCTCCTTATATGATGTGATTTGCTTGTGTTTGTTTGGTTCTCTGAAGTCCTCGTGTGAGAGGCAAGCCAATGATAACTTTAATTTCATGAATTGATGCACTGCAGATTGAACACCTAGATTTTCCATCTCAGATTTCTCCTTCTATAGGGATCTTGAGGATAATCCAAGGTTACAGGGGTGATGTACATCACCCCAACTTTAATTTGGTATAAGGCACATGTGGTTTGGTTGAGGTTGCAAAACCTGCAACTAGTGGCCGGTTTTTATTTGTTCGCCGGAGAAAACGGTGGTTTCCACCACCGTCTCCACGTGGATGAGTTCTGGCCTTTGGATCTCACTTCTCCGTTCTAATCATGGCCATGCATTGTTTTTACTTTTTTAAATCCATCATGGTTCGCGCTTGACTCAAGTACTTGGTGCGCACGCGCTTCTGATCCATTGATCATGTTCACGTCATTTAATGAAATGGATCAGACGCTTCTGGATTTTTCTCTTTTTCTAATTTCTGTTTTATTTTTCTTTTATTCCATTTATTTTCAAAAATTCATAACTCTTTTATTTGGAATCACAAAAATATGGGACCAATTGCAAAAAATTTCTTTTAAAATCTAGTTTCATAATCTGATTTTTAATTATTTTTGTGATTCCATTTAATATTTTTGTGAATTATTTTGTTTTTAGTAGTTTTTAATTCATTTTAAATACTTTTTGATATCCAAAAATTCCAAAAATATTTTCTTAACACACTTGGATCATGATAAGTCTATGAAAATATTCTCATCAATTTCTTAATTGATTTGAGATTTTAATTCATTTGTGTTATATTTTAATGCTTTTAATTGATTTTAAAATAGTTTTATGTTTTCAAAAATGTTGAGAAAATTTGTCAAACCTAGTTTGACCATGTTAGACTTATGATGATTCAATTGGACTTATCCAAGTTGATTTGAGTTGAATTTGAAGTTTGACCATGATTTGTTCATTTTATTTTATGTATTATTTTAATTCTAAAAAATACCAAAAACATGTTTGACCTTTCTTGACTTCTAATCTTCATTTCACTTCTGTTTACCATTGATTGATGTTGATTCCATTCACATTTGAATATTGTGTTTTGATTATGTCATTTGAATTTTCATTTTGTAAATTCCATCTTCATCTCTTTTCTTCTTATTTTACTTTTGACCAATGAGTTAATGATTTGTGGTTAGCCTTGACATATGAGAGGCTTAACCTTCTTTGATCCAAATCAAATTCAACTTGATCAGAGATTAAGTGAATTTCTTTGTGTCCAAGATAGGTTGCTTCTTGGTTAAGCAAAAAACCTAAAATTCATACAAGATCATTCTTCTTTTTCTTTTGGCATGGCAAGTTGTAGGAGCTTGGCTTACTAGTCATGATCTCTAACTTGTGTTTATTTGCCTATAGTTTTATTGATCGGCCTCAGATAGGTGTGACTACTACATTAACCCACTTACGATTGCTTAACATAGCGCTAAATTGCCTTATGGCACACTAACACTAACTACTAATTACTAACTTTTAATTCAAGCATTTAATTCTTGCAATTTACTTTAATGCAATTTAATTTCTTGCTCATTTATTCATATTGTCTTTTCCCTTTGCTCATTTGAGCTCATGTTTATGTTTATGCCATTTTCCTTTTGCTCATTTGAGCTTACTATTGTATATAAATATATTGTGGCTTTGTGTTTGTTTTTATGATTGTTTGTGTGAACTCAATGCAAAAAGGAGAAAGGACTTAGAATTAGGACCTCACCTATGCTTAATGGAGTTCAAGAGCAACTAGGCCTCATGCCTTTAGAATGCTAAAATTGATTGAAGAGCAACTAGGCCTCATGCCTTTAGAATGCTTAAATCTTGAAGTTGACTTGAAAAGACCCCTAATCTAAACTCTCTCTTTGTTCATTCCTCTTATTGCATTGTGAACTTTTTGATTGTTTGTTCTTATATGATAGGGATTCCAAACTTGAGATAGTTAGAAGGACCATTGTCATAATCATCCAAGTTAAGAGAAACAAGCCAAATGGAGATCCTAGGAGCTTGATTGAATATTTGTTTGATTGCTTGAGTTAATTGCTAAGTCCAAAGGAAAGGAGCATCTTGAATCATCTTTATGATCTCAAGAAAGGAACTCCAAGGGTTTTATTCTCTTCTCTCATATTTGCATGTTTAGGACTAGCCCTTATCTTCTTCTCTCCACTCTAACCCAAGCCAAACTCATTTTGTGCAAACATTGACATTGTTTTCAAAACTAGAAACCTAGGCCTTATGCCTTTGATTTTTCAAACTCTTTTCATTAATACTTATTTTGAATTGAATCTTAAGTCTACTTTGACTTCATTTTGTGAATACTTCTAATTTGTAAATACAACTCACTCAAGCTTGTCTTTATGGTTCCAATGGCCACCTTTGCTAAAACCTTTTTCATAAACAATAGCCATAGGTTTGAGTTATCATAGTGGTTGATGTAAACCTCACCTTATCCTTAGTGATTGGACCATAAGTCTTCCATACTTATTATAGGGTGGATCCCTCACTAGTATGTTGAAGCTCTCCTCACATGGTGGATTGTTGGTTTAGGTTGAGTTTTCTCCCTTTGATAACAAAAGACCTTAAGGTTTTTGATCAAATCAATTCACCCATATTTTGAGATTTTTACCCCGAACTACGAGGTTTTGATCCTACCTTTGTGATGGTACGTAGGCAATGGGTTTATCCATTCAAACAACAAAATTGTAAATAATTTGTATATTCTTTTCTCATCCCTCCAATCATGTTTGCACAAATATTTTCACAAATACAAACCTACCATACAACTTTTCAAAAAGGGCTCCCTTAGAGTACTAAGGATATTTTGGGTGCTTAAAACCTTCCCATTGCATAACCAACCCCTTACCCAGATCTCTGACATTTTTATTAGTTTTTGATTTGATAAAACTTCTTGGTTTTTGTTTGCTCTCTAACCTTTCCTTTGGATAAATAAAAGTGTGGTGGCGACTCGAATTGTATGATTTACTTTTGATTTAGTCAATCAATCTAAAGGTAACGAATACCCCGATACAGAAAAGTGACGACTCTGCTGGGGAATTCCTTCCTAGTGGGTTTAGCCTACTTTTTGCCTTTGTTGTATTGTATGTTTATATTGTTTGTGACATATTTTTGTGCAAATTTGGGATGACTGTATTGTTTGTAATGTATGAATTACTTGATATATTCAATTGCTTGTGTACTTGGGGGTCTCTTGTGAGATGAGTTCTATACCCGAACTCGAGTGCACTTATGATAGGAGAGTGGCATAGTCTTATTGACTTGTGTGGAGTTATTCCTTAGCAAGTTGACTTGCAAGCCCATTCACTTGGTGGAGGTTATGTTGGGATCAATAATGTCACATGAGTAGTCGTGGTTAGGCATTACTCTTTCCAATATAAACCTTAGAAGCCAAGGACCTTAGATTACCTAGACCATCTTGGCCTATTTTAGGACGTAGTGCAAAGGTCGTTCAAGTGTAAGATTTGATACGATTGTTACACGATACTACACTCATAAGAGTTTCTCTTGAGAATATTTTTGGAATACGAGTAGTCGTTTATCCGATAATATCCGAAAGATGAGATGATGACTATGGGAACCTCTTTTAGAACATGATTGTCAGGTTTAACCATAGTACACTCCCCTTGGGTGGTTCTTAACCGAGACTCCATGCTCGTGACTTGCAACAAACCCTTGATTCGCGGTTGATCCGTTCTCGTATATCCTCAATATCAATGGAACTTGGGTGTTGATAAGGTGTAAACCATAATCCACCAAAATAGATGATTGATATTGAGGATGACTTGATCCATCCCGTGACCTTTGTGTGGTGTGACTTGCTTGATCCTTGAGTGTGATTGTTGCATCCATGCATTCATGCATTCATTTTCATCCATATCATCAACAAGAAATTTTTCAAGGAACTTAAGAGGTATGTTTGCAAATTTTCAGACATGGATAAGCAAAGAAGGAATACGAAGAAGTATAGTTTCAGACAACCCGACTTGAAAGAGTTAAGGAGTTCGACATCCTATGTATTAGATCCCTTGGAGTTCAAAGCTCGCCATGGGAAGCTTTTGTCTATTCTTGCTACTCAGGTGGATGAAGGTCTGATGAGTGTGTTGGTGCAGTTCTATGATCCCTTGTACCGTTGCTTCACTTTTCCGGATTTCCAGCTTTTTCCTACGCTTGAGGAGTATGCCTATCTTGTGGGTATACCTATCTTAGATCAGTTGTCGTTCAGTGGCTTGGAGAGAGTTCCTTCTTCCCAAGAGATTGCTGATCTGTTGCACATAGATGTATCTGACATTGGTGCTCATATGACTACCAAAGGTGGAATTCAAGGTCTCCCATCTGATTTTCTCATCGCCCAAGTTACTCTGTTTGGGAAGGTCATGAGTGAGGACGCCTTTGAAGCCATATTTGTACTTCTCATCTATGGGCTAGCGTTATTCCCCAACATCGACAATTTTGTGGATGTGAACGCTATTAGGATTTTCTCTACTCTTAATCCCGTTCCGACTCTGTTGGGTGACACTTATTTCTCTTTGCATATGAGGAATGCAAAGGGTGGTGGTACCATTGTGTGCTATTTTCCTCTGTTGTACAAGTGGTTTATTTCGCACTTGCCTCAGACGCTCGCCTTCAAGGAGAACAAAGGATGTCTACAGTGGTCCACGAGACTTATGTCTCTCACTAATGATGATATCTTTTGGTATAACCGTGTGTATGATGGTGTCCAGATCATTGACTCTTATGGTGAATTCTCCAATGTGCCTCTTCTTGGTACATGTGGTGGGATTAACTACAACCTTATTTTGGCTCGCCGTCAGCTTGGGTTCCCCTTAAAGGATAAACCTAATAACATTTTGTTAAAAGGTGTGTTCTTTCAAGAGGGTAAAGATCCCCAAAACTTGAAGGGCAGGATGGTTCGCGCTTGGCGCAAGATTCATAGGAAGGGAAGGAAAGAGCTTGGTCCGAAGAATTGTATTGCTTTGGAACCCTATACCTCGTGGGTAAGGACGAGAGCTTCTGAGTACCGCATGCCTTATGATTATCCAAGACCTACCCCTATGGTTATGGTTGGGCCTTCAACCCTCCCTAACCAAGGAGTAGAGGAGTTGAGAGACGAAGACCGTTCGCGTGCTTGGGTTCGTGAGCGAGAGGAGCTACTTCAGCAACTCAGAGATAAAGATGCTGTGATAGAATTTTTGGAGCATCAAATTATTGATGAGCCAGATGATGTGGTTACTTCTCTTCTTCCTCAATTATCCAAGTTTTGGAAGAGGAAATATGATCGACTTGCCAAGGAGAAGGCAGATATGGAGGCAACCTATGAGAGAGAGGTGAAGAGGCTTCGTGCAGCTTATCTTCCGGTCTCGAGAGCTTTGGACGATTGTTTCTAGGGTTCCATAGGATGTTATTTTCCTTCTCTCTTGTATTGTATTTGGTTACCAAGACTGTACTTCTTTAGTGTAAATTTTTTTTCAAATATTATGAATATTCCATTATATGTCTAAAATGATTAATATTTCCAAATATTTGCAAGTAGATCTCTATAAAGTTCCTCTGATAAAAAATAAAATCATATGCACAAGCATTGCATGCATCATATGCATAAGCAAGTTTTGTTCAGGGTTTCTTGATCAGCGGTCTAACTCTGTGCTCTTCATTTATTTCAAAGACAAGCTGATGCACCGATATAACACCAGGGCAAATCTACCAAAGCTGATGGATCATCTTGAACAAGAGAACCGTGAGTTGAATGAAGAAGTAGCTAGGCTGATGCCATGATGGGGTCAGTGCTGGCTGCTCAGAGCCAGTCTTTTCCAACACCTGCAACTCCTTCCTAGAGGACGGTCATCTCAGAGGTAGCTTTCTCTACTGTGCCTTCCGCCACTACTCACTTCGCGCTGTCTATGCCAGCCGGGTTTCCCTGGGGGATGCCCGCAAACTTTGTACCTGAGGGTCTCGCTCCGACCTTTGCTTCTCTGCCGGCATCTAACCCGGTCCTTGCAGTGCCACCTCCCGTTGTGCACACGTTACCGAGAGTCGGCGACACCATTTATCACTCTGAGCCGTCTCAGGGCCCAGATGTTTATGAGAAAATGGACGCTATGAATGACCAATTCCTTGAGCTGCGCAAGGAACTGAAGACTCTAAGAGGGAAGGACCTCTTTGGTAAATCTGCTGCTGAGTTGTGCCTTGTGCCCAATGTTAAAATCCCTATCAAGTTCAAAGTGCCTAACTTTGAAAAATACAAGGGAAACACTTGCCCTCTCAGACATCTTGTGATGTACGCACGCAAGATGTCAACTTAAACAGAGAATGATCAACTCCTCATCCACTATTTCCAGGACAGCCTATCCGGCGCCGCACTCAGATGGTATATGGGTCTGGATAGTGCGAACATCCGCTCCTTCAACGACCTTGGCGAAGCTTTCGTCAAGCAGTACAAGTATAATGTTGATATGGCTCCCGATAAGGACCAGCTGAGGGCTATGTCCCAGAAGGAGAAGGAAACATTCAAGGAGTACGCTCAGAGGTGACGTGAATTGGCCGCACAGATTGTGCCCCCACTCGAAGAGAAAGAAATGACGAAGATCTTTTTAAAGACTTTAAGCTCTTTCTACTACGAGCAGATGATTGCTAGTGCTCCCTCGGACTTCACCGAAATGGTGAACATGAGGATGAGGCTAGAGGAAGGAGTCCGGGAAGGATGTCTGACCCGGGATGAAGGCTCTTCTGCAAAGCGTTATTGGGGCTTTGCAAAGAAGAAGGAGGGAGAGGCACATGCTGTGTCTTCCCATATTAAAAGAAGACCCTCTGTGAAGAGGAAGACTGTTCGCCCTGCCAGTAACTAGCATCAGGTGGCTCATATAGCACCTGCCTTCAGGGAAGCTCAACTTTATCAACCACAACAACATCAACAATATCAACAACAACAACATCAAGAATATCAACAACAACATCATCCACAACAGCAGGCCTACCAGCCTCGAAACAACAACAATACCAACACCATCTACGATAGGAAAAGGGTCACTTTCGATCCAATTCCAATGACCTATGCTGAGCTATATCCTTCATTGATAGACAGAAAGCTGATCACTCCACTTGACCCACCCGCTGTACCGACCAACCCTCAGTGGTGGTACAAGCCTGAGCTTCATTATGTATATCATTCCGGTGCTCCCGGACATGATGTGGAGAACTGATATCCCCTGAAGACCAAGGTGCAAGACCTTGTTAGAAGTGAGATTTTGTTTTTCGAGGATGTAGGTCCGAACGTAAAGAAAAACCCATTGCCCGAGCATGGGAAATCTGATGTGAACATGGTCCAGGGTTGCCATGGCAAATATAAAGTCCTGTATGTCAGTCATATCAGGAAATCTTTGGTCGAGATGCACAGACTATTATGTGGATACAATCATTATGAGAATGAGCATGACAGATGCCGAGTGTGCACTGTCAATGAGAGAGGATGTCGCCAAGTCAGGAAGGACATCCAAGAGATGCTGGATCAGGGTGTGATCGAGATACTTCAGAATCGTGATGAGGATGAAGTGAATGTTATTTCGCCTGTATTCAGAATACCAGAACCTATTATTGTCAGATATGATGGCAGCAAGAAGAAGGTTTCTCCATCTCTTATTATCAAGCCAGCGGGCCCTGTCCCATACTCTTCGGACAAAGCAGTGCCATACAGATATAACGCAGTTGCATTAGAAGATGGGAAGGAGGTGCCGTTGCCCACCGCTTCTGTCGTGAGTATATCTGATGTTAGTGGTGTGACCCGCAGTGGTCGTGTTTTCTCGGCGCCTCCGAAACCCCAAGATGACATGAGAAGAGCTACTGCTGATGATTCTGCCGGTCCTGTGGGGACTTCTTCTTCTCCGAATCCGGCGCTTGTTGCGAAGGGTGTTGACCCTGCTGTTGTTGTTAAAACTCCTGTCCCTGTTGGCCAGCATGGCATTCTGAAAGAGGATTGTGATGAGATGCTGAGGCTCATCAAGAGGAGCGAGTACAACGTTGTTAATCAGCTGCTTCAAACTCCATCAAAGATATCTGTCCTATCTTTGCTGATGAACTTTGAGCCACACCGTGAAGTGTTGCAGAGGGTGTTGGACGTGGCATACAAGGATCACGATGTCACCATTGAACAGTTTGATAGCATTGTTGCAAACATTACTGCTTGTAACAATTTGAGCTTTTGCGATGCTGATCTTCCCGAGGAGGGAAAAGACCACAATTTGGCTCTACACATTTCCATGAACTGCAAGGATGATGCCCTGTCTAATGTGTTGGTAGACACAGGATCGTCGCTAAATGTGTTGCCAAAATCCACTATGGCTAAACTTTCTTATCAGGGGCCTCCCATAAGGCAGAGTGGAGTGGTTGTTAAAGCTTTTGATGGATCGAGAAAAACTGTGATTGGCGAAGTTGAACTCCGAATCAAGATTGGACCTAGTGATTTCCAGATCACTTTCCAGGTCATGGATATTTACCCATCATATAGCTGCTTGCTTGGTAGACCATGGATTCACGAGGCAGGCGCCGTGACATCCACCCTACACCAAAAGTTAAAATTCGTCAAGAATAAGAAGTTGGTGGTGATAGGGGGAGAGAAGGATCTCTTGGTAATCCATTTGTCTTCCTTTTCCTATATAGATGCTGAGGATGAGGTTGAGACTCCGTTCCAAGCCTTATCTATTGCTAAGCCTTCAAGGAAAGGACCTTCTTCATATGCTTCCTACAATGATGCGAAGTTGCCCATTGAGCATGGTGCAACTACTGGTTTAGGACAAATGATTAAGCTAGAAGACAATAAATCCCGGGCTGGGATAAGGTATTCTTCAGGCATTTTTAATGAGCGTGGGCTGTTCCAGAGTGGTGGTTTCATCCACACTGTTGAAGACCAAGAGGGTGCTGTCATAATGGAAGATGATGCAGAGGAAGATTCTGGCAACTTTGTCATCCTTGGAGGAATCTGCAATAATTGGGTCGTTGTTGATGTTCCAACAGTTGTCCATAAGTCCACGTAATGTGTTCACTTTTGTTTAAAAAACCCTTCTCCCATGCCAAAAGGAGGAGTGATGACATTGTTGGCACATTAACACAATGATATTCATTCAATAATTACATGTTAAATGTTTGTTTTTCCAAATTATTTTTCCTTTTTGCTTTTGGCATGAAATTGGTGATCACCATAAAACCCTAAAAATAGAATAAAATCAATCTTTTCATCTGCATAATGATTTGCCTTGTTTGAAATCTGAAATCTCTTTTATATCTTAAAATCATTATGCAGGTTGATCAAACCCATTGAACATAATGATCCAACACCATCTCCCAACTTTGAGTTCCCTGTATTTGAGGCCGAAGAAGATGATGTTGAAGAGATTCCTAATGAGATTACCCGTATACTTGAGCACGAAGAGAAGATCATTCAGCCACATCTTGAGAATCTGGAAACAATCAACTTGGGGTCTGAAGATTGTGTTCGCGAAGTGAAGATTGGGAAACTCCTGGAAGAGCCTGTGAAGAAGGGGTTGATTGAGTTGCTACGAGAATATGTCGACGTCTTTGCCTGGTCATATGAAGACATGCTTGGTCTGGATACTGATATCGTGCAACATTTCCTGCCTTTGAAGCCTGAGTGTGTGCCTGTGAAGCAGAAGCTCAGAAGAACTCATCCTGATATGGAAGTGAAGATTAAAGAAGAAGTTCAGAAGCAAATTGACGCGGGGTTTCTGGTGACTTCTACATATCCTCAATGGGTGGCCAATATTGTGCCCGTGCCTAAAAAAGATGGAAAAGTCCGAATGTGTGTGGACTATCGAGACTTGAATAAAGCTAGTCCAAAAGATGATTTTCCTCTGCCACATATTGATATGTTGGTAGATAATACAACTAAATTCAATGTCTTCTCATTTATGGACGATTTTTTTGGTTATAACCAGATTAAAATGGCACCCGAGGATATGGAGAAGACAACATTCATCACACCTTGGGGAACATTCTGTTATCGAGTGATGCCCTTCGGTTTGAAGAACGTTGGAGCCACATATTAACGAGCTATGACTACCTTTTTTTTATGATATGATGCACAAGGAGATCGAGGTGTATGTTGACGATATGATTGCAAAGTCGAGAACGGAAGTTGAACATGTAAAGCACTTATTAAAGCTTTTTCAGCATTTGAGGAAGTACAAACTCCGCCTAAATCCGAACAAGTGTACATTTGGAGTCCGTTCCGGCAAGTTATTAGGCTTTATTGTCAGTGAAAGAGGTATTGAAATTGACCCTGCCAAGGTCAAAGCAATACAAGAGATACCTGCACCCAAATCTGAGAAGCAAGTCCGAGGTTTTCTTGGTCGCTTGAATTATATTTCCAGATTTATATCCCACATGACTGCCACATGTGCGCCTATATTCAAGCTCCTCCGGAAAGATCAGCGTCATGATTGGACCGAGGATTTCCAGAAGGCCTTTAATAATATCAAAGAGTATTTGTCTGAGCCTCTGATTCTGTCTCCGCCTGCTAAAGGGAGACCATTGATTATGTACTTAACAGTGCTTGAGGACTCCATGGGTTGTGTATTGGGTCAACAAGATGAAGCAGGGAAGAAAGAGTATGCTATATACTACTTGAGTAAGAAGTTCACTGATTGTGAGTCTCGATACTTAATGCTTGAGAAGATATGTTGTGCTTTGGCTTGGGCTGCTAAGCGTTTACGCCAGTATATGTTGAATCATACGACTTGGTTGATATCCAAAATGGATCCAATCAAGTATATCTTTGAGAAGCCTGCTTTAACTAGGAGGATTTCCCGTTGGCAGATGTTGTTGTCTGAGTATGATATTGAGTATCGAGCTCAGAAAGCTATTAAAGGTAGTATCTTGGCTGACCACTTGGCACATCAACCAATTGAGGATTAGCAGTCTGTTCAGTACGACTTCCCAGATGAGGAGATTCTGTATTTGAAGATGAAAGATTGCGATGAGCCTACGTTCGATGAAGGGCCAGAGCCTGGTTCCCGATGGGGTATGGTATTCGATGGTGCTGTTAATCAGTATGGAAATGGTATTGGGGTAGTGATTATTACTCCTCAGGGCACACATTTTCCTTTTACAGCAAGGCTAACTTTCAAATGCACGATTAATATGGCGGAATATGAGGCCTGTATTATGGGTTTGGAAGAGTGTATTGATCTTAGGATCAAACATCTCGATATTTATGGTGATTCGGCCCTTGTTGTTAATCAAATTAAGAGTGAATGGGAGACGAATTATCCTGGCCTCATCCCATACAGAGATTATGCGAGGAGGATTTCAACTTTCGTTACTGAGGTTGATTTCCATCATATTCCTCGAGATGAGAATCGGATGGCAGATGCTCTTGCTACGTTTGCTTCGATGATTGTGGTAAGATATTGGAATGAAGTCCCCAATATCACAGTGATGCGCTTGGATAGACCAGCTCATGTATTTGCAGTCGAGGAAGTGAAAGATGATAAGCCATGGTATTATGATATCAAGTGTTTTCTTCAGAATCAGATTTACCCGCCCTGGGCATCTGTTAAAAATAAGAAGACTTTGAGGAGATTATCTGGCAGTTTCTACCTCAATGGTGATGTGCTTTATAAGAGGAATTTTGACATGGTCCTGCTCAGATGCGTGGATAGGCACGAAGCAGACCTGTTAATGACTGAAGTCCATGACGATTCATTTGGTACTCATTCCAATGGTCATGCCATGGCGAAGAAGATGTTAAGAGCAGACTACTATTGGTTGACAATGCAGTCTGACTGCTGCAAATATGTGAAGAAATGCCACAAGTGTCAGATTTATGCGGATAAGATCCATATTCCCCCGACACTTCTGAATGTTATTTCATCACCATGGTCTTTCTCCATGTGGGGAATTGACATGATTGGCATGATAAAGCCAAAGGCGTCAAATGGTCACCGTTTTATTCTCGTAGCAATTGATTACTTCACCAAGTGGGTTGAAGCGACATCATATGCAAACGTGACCAGGCAGGTAGTTGTGAAGTTTATCAAGAATCAACTCATATGCAGATATGGTGTGCCAGACAAGATCATTACTGATAATGGATCTAACTTGAACAATAAGATGATGAAAGAGCTGTGTAGCGAGTTCAAGATTGCACATCACAATTCTTCTCCTTATAGACTCAAGATGAATGGGGCTGTTGAAGCTGCTAACAAGAACATCAAGAAGATTATCCAGAAGATGGTTGTTATGTACAAGGATTGGCATGAGATGCTGCCATTTGCTTTGCATGGCTATCGTACATTTGTCCGCACTTCAACAAGGGTAACCCCTTTCTCTCTTGTATATGGCATGGAGGTTATGCTCCCTGTGGAGGTTGAGATCCCATCAATGAGAGTCTTGATGGAAGCCAAGTTAACTGAGGCTGAATGGGTTCAGAGTCGTTATGACCAACTGAACTTGATTGAAGAGAAGAGATTGACTGCCATGTGCCATGGTCAATTATATCAGCAAAGGATGAAGAAAGCCTTTGATAAGAAGGTCAAGCCTCGTGTGTTTCGAGAAGGTGACCTCGTGCTCAAGAAAGTTTTGTCTTTCGCGCCCGATTCCAGGGGCAAGTGGACTCCAAACTATGAAGTTCCATATGTTGTTAAGAAAGCCTTTTCAGGCGGTGCTTTGATACTTACAACTATGGATGGGGAGGATTTCACTCGTCCTGTGAATTCAGATGCAGTGAAGAAATACTTCGCCTAAAATAAAAATAGAATAGCTCGCTAAGTTGAAAACCCGAAAGGGCGACTTAGGCAAAAATGAGCGTCTCGGTGGATTGAAAACCCGAAAGGGCAGTCCAGGCAAAAGTTAGAGACATAAAAAATGAATATATATATATATATATATATATATATATATATATATATATATATATATATATATATATATATATATATATATATATATATATATATATATATATATATATATATATATATATATATATATATATATATATATATATATATCCCGCTATATTGAGTACCTCACCCTGGGGCAATCTAGGCAAAAATTAGGGATTTGGCAAGTAACTACATCCTGACAAGACTTTGTTCTACAAGCTGTCATCTGTCAAAGATTCTCGCTCAGTCATCGTCAACTGAAGCTTCAAATACATTGGATTCAAAGTTGGTGGAGAAATGGTCATTATGTTCAATGTAGCCTTTTTCCAATATATATCACCAATTTCAAATTTGTAAAGATCCATGGAGTCTCGCCATTTGCGGACTACCATTCTATCAAATAAATTTGAGCCTTTCTCCAATTCTTTGCACTCTTATTTGTTCCTGTTTAACAAATGTTTTCATGTTTTAATTGATAAATATCATTGTTTTAAATAAACAAAGTTTTATAAACTGTTTTTAAACAAAGTGAACATTCACAATGACTGAAAGGGTAAATGGAATATCCTCAGTGCTCTCCCAAGGATAGTACGATCTCCAAAAGGGTAAGACATTTGTTCATATTTCTGGCATGTTTGTATCCTCTTCATCATCTTTTAGGTTGTCTCCTCAGTGAGCACAGAGAAGGGTGATACATCATCAAGTCCCCAAAGAGTCTGGAGTTTGGCCTTGATCTTTTGGGATATGTGTATACCTCCATCCTCAACTCCCTAGTGAGTCTGAGTCTAGCATTTGTGTTTTAGCAATTATAGGGTTGTCATCCCTTGCATGGACTGACCTAAAATCCCTTATAGATTGATAAAAATTGATATGCTATCTTTTTCGAGGAAGTTGGCTTTTCCCTCAGCATAAATGGAAATCTCCCGCAGAGTGATCAGGAATTCCCAGCATGATTGGAAATCCTCAGCAGGTTGGCTTGTAGCTTCTCCCCAGTAGGGTTCCTTACAGTAGACTTTCCCCAGTTGGATCGCCTTCAGTCTTCCCTGATGGAGTTACCTGATCAGAGCTTGATATTTGTTACCCATCTGTATTGGAAAGCTTCCGAGCAGAGCTGGTGTTGAAGATGTTTATTTCCTTCCCTAGTGGAGCGGTGTTTCTATTTCCTCCAAGCAGAGATATCTCTCCAGCAGATAAGAGGAAGTATGTTGATTATTGGAACTTCTGTTTCGTGGTTGTTCCCTACAGAGTTTCATATCTGTCCTTGATAAGTTCCCTAGTAGAGTTTCTTCTACGATGGAATCTTATCCGTGTTGAGCTCCCCAATAGAGTTTCCTCTACGATGGATCTTTTGTCTGTTCAGCAGTAAATCCCTGGCGGTAACTCTGTAGCTTCCTCAATGGAGCATTTTGATCCTTCTCCCAGTGGCAGAGATGTTCCTCCAGCGGTTAGAAGAGGATGCTTGATTGATGTGTTTCTGTTTGGTGGTTGTCCCCCACAGAATTTCATATTATTATTGGAAGATCCCCGACAGTTGGCAGTTGTGACCTTTTGGTTGATCCCCAACAGCAGTCTCTGATCCCCCAGCGATGGTCTTTTTCCCCGTCAACGACTCTGTTTGGTCCCCAGCTGCAGTCTACGCCTCCTGGAATTTGATGCTCCCTACTGTAAGACCCTAATTTTGACCCTAAGATCCCTCATGGCATCGTATCATTGCTCATTGCATTTTGCCTCAAGGATCATAGCATCTTGGCTCCTTAACCCTAGGGTTGGGACTTGTGTGAGTGATTTGAGACCACCAAGCATGCTTGAATTGTATATTATTGCTTTTCCTATTTTGTTTACTAACCAAAAGCACAAAAATATGTCACAAACTTGTTTTGTTTTGAAGCTCAAGTAGTCATGTGATCCAAGGCTCATAGGAGGCCCCTATACTCAAAGAAATGGCCAGATGAAGATGAGAACAAGCATGAAAATGGTTCCTAAATCTCTCAATTATCACATATGCCTCCCAAGTATCTCAATTTGTCAATTTGATCAAGATAAACCAAAGGGCTTGAGGATTGTTTCCCAAGGAAACCCTAATTCAACTGTGCATTGACTGTGCCTTGTTCATGAAGCAACCTCAACCTATGATCAAATTCAATAAAGGGAAGTTCTTTCATTCATTATTTTATGCATATATTAGCCTATGTGAGTTTCCTCAATCATTCATTCATCAAGATTTGAAGTTTGGACTTGAGAAGTTGACCAGTCAAGTCATCTGACTATTTTGAAATCCACTGAGACCTAACTTTTGATGTGTTTGTCAAATGAAGATGACCCCAAGATAAATAATGTTCTTAAGAACCATATGAACAACTTTCATGTTCATCAAAAGTCCATTTGAAACTTGGAAGATCATCATTCATTTCGAAACATTATAGATCATTTTGACTGAAACCCTAATTTTAGGTCAACTTCCCAAGGACTTAACTCCTAGATTTTTTATGATTTTGAGGTGAGACCAAGTGAATTGGAAATTTTAAGATGTCTGATTCAAATGTTATGTTGTACAAATTTTCATAATCCTAAAATAAACACATGTGATAATACAAAACATTATAGGTCACTTTGGACTAAAGCCATTGAATCTTGAAAAAGTCCAACTTCAAGTGCCCATAACTTTCTCATAAAAAATCCAAATGATGAAAAATTTAAGTCCACATTGATTTTATTGAAAATATCTACAACTTTTATGTTGAAGGTTTTTCCATTTGAGGCTTTCATCATTGAAACAGAAGGGCTTGAAGTTGGTCCTTTTTGGCAAATTTTCCAAATGCATGTTTTGTACCTTGAACTTCATGGCTAGTTTACAATATTTTCCAAACTCCAAATGGATTTTTGTTCAATATAGATTTTGTTCCTTATGTCAAGAACTTTCTAACCATTACTCACATGCCTATGTTTGAATTTTCCAAATGGGAATTTTGAAGAGATAAATATTTGTGATCATTTATGGAAACCAAGTGAAATCTTCATGCACAATCCATTGCCTTGCAAACTGCACGTCCATTTCAACTTGGTTGATGTTCAACATTCATTTGCAATTGATTTTGGGCCTCACATGCGCCTGTACAGGCCCATGCATGGAGGACCCAATTTCATGCACACGGTTTTCATCACACTCTCCTTGCAGCTCCATCTATAAATAGAAGCATCATTTCATTCAATTGGTAACCTGAAGGCGCCTGAATCCCTGCTGAATTCATTTCCCAACCTCTCACCAAAGGAATCTTGAGTTTTCATTTCATTTTTCAAGTTTGATTTTCAACAACATCAGTTGAATTTCAATACTGATTCCTAAGCCTAGCTCTCATACCTGCACTACAAAGGTTTATACCTCAACTGTTTTGCTTCGAATCTCCCTGAATATTGTGCATTGCTTGTGTTGGTTTGCATTTCTGAAGTCCTCATTTGAGAGGCAAGCCAATGGTGGCTTTAATTTTGTGAATTGTTGAATTTCAGATTGAACACCTAGTTTTTCAACCTCAGATTTCTTCTTCCATAAGAATCTTGAGCAAAAACTAAGGTTACAGGGGTGATGTACATCACCCCAGTTTTAATTTGGTGTATGGATCGCGTGTTTTAGTTGAGGTTTCAAAACCTGCAACTGGTGGTCGGATTCTGGTTTCTCACCGGAGAAGACGGTGGTTTCCACCACCGTCCACACGTGGCTGATCTCATAGCCCTTGGATCCATTGGTCATGATCTAATCCTGACCCTTGTTATGTTTGACTTCATTTAATTCATGGTACCACACGTTTGACTAATGTGCATGGTGAGCACGCGCTTCCTGGCCTTTTGATGGTCCACGTCAATTAATGAGGTTGGATTAGACGCCTGTGGATTTTTCGAATTTCTTAATTTCTGTTTTATTTTCTTTTATTCCATTTATTTTCAAAAATTCATAACTTCTTTATTTGTAATCACACAAATATGGGACCAATTGCAAAAATTTTCTCTTAAATTCTAGTTTCATAAAATGATTTTTAATGATTTTTGTGATTCCATTTAATATTTTTTGTGAATTATTTCATTTCTGACTATTTTTTAATTCATTTAAAATATCATTTGATACTCAAAAATGCCAAAAGTATTTTCTTAACATCTTTGGATGATGATAAGTCTATGAAAAATATTCTCATCAATTTTTTAATTGATTTGAGATTTATTTGAGATTTTAGTCCAATTATGTTATTTTTCTTCATTTTTAATTGTTTAAAAATAGTTTTTGTTTTTAAAAAATGCTGAGAAAATTTGTCAAACCTTGTTTGACCATGTTAGACTTATGATGATCCAATTGGACTTATCCAAGTTGATTTGAATTGGATTTGAAGTTTGACCTTTATTTTTTCATTTTATTTTATGTATTATTTTAATTCCAAAAAATACCAAAAATATGTTTGACCTTTCTTGACTTCTAAGCTTCATTTCACTTCTGTTTACCATTGATTGATGTTGATTTCATTCATGTTTGATCAATGTGTGTTGGTTAGGTCTTTTAAATTTTCATTTTTGTACATTCCATTTCCATCTTCATCTTCTTCTTTTTCTTTTGACCAATGAGTTAATGATTTGTGGTTAGCCTTTACATATGAGAGGCTTAACCTTCTTTGATCCAAATCAAATTCAACTTGATCAAAGATCAAGTGAGTTGCTTTGTGTCCAAGATAGGTTGCTTCTTGGTCAAGCAAAGAACCTGAAATCCATTCAAGGTCATTCTTCTTTTCTTTTGGCATGGCAAGTTGTAGGAGCTTGGCTTACTAGTCATGATCTCTAACTTGTGTTTATTTGCCTATAGTTTTATTGACCGGCCTCAGATAGGTGTGACTACTACATTAGTCCACTTACAATTGCTTAACATAGTGCTAAATTGCCTTATGGCACACTAACTACTAATTACTAACTTTTAATTCAAGCATTTAATTCTTGCAATTTACTTTAATGCAATTTAATTTCTTGATCATTTATTCATATTGTCTTTTCCCTTTGCTCATTTGAGCTCATGTTTATGTTTATGCCATTTGCCTTTTGCTCACTTGAGAACATTATTGTGTAAATATACTATTGCCTTGTGTTTGTTTTGTTTTGTTTGTGTGAACCAATGCAAAAGGAGAAAGGACTTAGAATTAGGACCTTACCTATGCTTAATGGAGTTTCAAGAACAACTATGCCTCATGCCTTTAGAATGCTAAAACCGTTGAAGAGAAACTAGGCCTCATGCCTTTAGAATGCTTAATCTTGAAGTTGAATTGAAAGGACCCCTATTCTAAACTCACTCTTGTCCATTCTTTTTATTGCATTGTGGAACTTTTTGATTGTTTGTTCTTGTGATAGGGATTCCAAACTTGAGCTAGTTAGAAGGACCATTGTCATGAACATCCAAGTTAAGAGAGACAAGCCAAATTGGAAGATCCTAGGAGCTTGATTGAATATTTGCTTGATTGCTTGAGTTAATTGCTTATTGCTTGCTAAGTCCAAAGGAAAGGAGCAACTTAGATCATCTTTATGATCTCAAGAAATTAACTCCAAGGGTTTTATTCTCTTCTCTCATCTTTGCATGTTTAGGACCTAGCCCTTCTCTTCTTCTCTCCACTCTAACCCAATCCAAACTTATTTTGTGCAAACATTGACATTGTTTTCAAAATTAGAAACCTAGGCACCATGGCTTTGATTTTTCAAACTCTTTTCATAATACTTATTTTGAATTGAACCTTAAGTCAACTTTGACTTCATTTTGTGAATACTTCTAATTGGTAAACCCAACTCACTTCAAATTCCTTTTGTGGTTCCAATGGCCACCTTTGCCAAAGCTTTTCATAAACATTAGCTATTAGGTTTGAGTTATCATAGTGGTTGATGTAAACCTCACCTTATCCTTAGTGATTGGACTATAAGTCTTCCATACTTATTATAGGGTGGATCCCTCACTAGTATGTTGAAGCTCTCCTCACATGGTGGATTGTGGTTTAGGTTGAGTTTTCTCCCTTTGATAACAAAAGACCTTAAGGCTTTTGACAATAAATTCACCAACTTATTTTGAGATTTTTACCCCGAACAACGAGGTTTTGATCCCACCTTTGTGATGGTGCGTAGGCAATGGGTTTATCCATTCAAACAACAAAATTGTAAATAAATTGTACATTCTTTTCTCATCTCCCCAATCATGTTTGCAAAAATATTTTCACAAATACCAACTTACCATATAACTTTGCAAAAAGGGCTCCCTTAGAGTACTAAGGATGTTTTGGGTGCTTAAAACCTTCCCGTTGCATAACCAACCCCCTTACCCAGATCTCTGGCATTTTTATTAGTTTTTGATTTGATAAAACTTCTCGGTTTTTGTTCGCTTTCTAACCTTTCCTTTGGATAAATAGAAGTGCGGTGGCGACTCAAATTGTATGCTTACTTTTGATTTAGTCATTAAATCTAAAGGTAACGAATACCCCTTCCTTCTTTCTAGAGAAAATATCACCATATTTCTTACTCTCCGGTGCTTCATCTTTGGATAATCGTCCCTCTCGGACGCCTTCTTCCAATCTCATCCCCATGTTCACCATCTTAGTGAAATCATTAGGGGAACTTGCAATTACGCGTATATAGTAAAATGAACTCAGCGTCTTTAAAAAGATCCTGGTCATATATTTCTCCTCCAGAAGTGGACTAATCTGAGCAGCCAACTCCCTCCATCTTTGGGTGTACTCCTTGAATGTCTCCTTGTCCTTCTGAGACTTTGATCTCAACTGATCCTAATCTGGAGCCATATCAACATTGTACTTGTATTGCTTGACAAAAGCCTTGCCCAAATCATTAAAAGTACAGAAATTAGCACTGTCCAAGCCCATGTACCATCTGAGTGTAGAACCAGTAAGACTATCTTGAAAGTAATGGATGAGTTGCTGATCATTGTTGGTTTGAGTAGACATCTTTTGAGAATACATGACAAGATGACTCAGAGGACAGGTATTCCCTTTATACTTTTCAAAGTCTGGGACCTTGAACTTCACTAGAATCTTGACATTGGGCATTAAACATAACTCAACAACACTCTTACCGAAAAAATCCTTCCCTCTTAGGGTCTTCAATTCCTTGCGCAACTCAAGAAATTAATCCTTCATCTCGTCCATCTTCTCATAAACATCAGGACCTTTAGAAGGCTCAGAATGGTAGATGGTTTCCTTGACATGAGGTAGAGTATGCACAATAGGAGGAGGCACAGACAGGACCAGGCTAGATACCGACATAGAAGCAAAGGTTGGAGCATACCCTTAAGGCACAAAGTTGGGTGGCATTCCCCAAGGGAACCCAGCAGGCATTGCATGTGTAAATTGGCTGGAAGCAACAGCAGGCACAAACGTTGAAACAATATCTGAAATAACAGTCCTCTGAGGAGGAGCAGTTGCAGGAGGCATATATGGTTGATTTTGAGCAGCAATAACAAACTCCATCGGAGCAATAAGTCTTGCAATCTCATCCTTGAGTTCTCTGTTCTCTTGTTCAAGATACTCCATTCTCTTCAGGCGATTAGCACGAGTGTTGTAGTGATGAGTCAGCTTGACTGATACGCAGAGGAATAATTGATAAGACATCTGGCTGAAGAAAAGCTTGCTTATGCAAATGATGCATGCAATGCAATGTTTTTATTTTAATTTTCAAGGAACATATGAAGTCTCATTTGTAAATATTTTTAATTAACAACAATAATCAATAATAACAACAATTCAATTGACCATAAAATCTCTTTTTATTCATAAAATTTGGAAGGATTACACTGAGTATAATTTCAGAAATCAAAATTTAAATACAAGAGAAAAGGAAACTATCATCCTAAGGATCCCTAGCAACCGAGTCATCCTAACTGGTCAAGAGAGTGTACTTCCTTCGGATGCGTCTGATCTCTGACTCAAAGGTTGTCTGCATCTGAGCTTTCTCAAGGACGAGTCGATCAACAATCTTCTTCCAAGCACCGGAAGACTGAGGCATACTGGAGAAAAATAAATCCTCGGGTTGTCTCTAACTTTTCATTGCATGCTCTTCAAGAACCTCAATAAGTGCATCTTTGTCTCTCGACTCAATCTGTAACTCCACATGCTTGCGGTTCAAGGCATGGAACCACTCTTCCCACAAGTCTCTCTCTTGCTTCAACTTGGAGAGTGCGTCTTCCAATTCCTCTACATCTTAGTTAGGGAGAGTTGATGGCTTAGCCATAATCATATACATAAGTCTTTCACAAGTGTACAACATCTTAAGCTCCAAAGATCTCTTCTTCACCTAAATAGTGTAAGCTTCAAAGGACACACAGTTGCATGGACCAAGCTCGAATCTTCCTTTCCTATCCATATTGTGCCAAGCATGCACCATTCTGTTCTTCAAATGTTCGGGATCTTTACCCACCTGATAGAATAGACCCTCTTACTGACGTTATTAGGTTTATCTCTCAAGGGGAACCCAAGATGATGACGAGTCAATGTTGGGTTGTAGTTGACTTCTCCTTGTGTACCAATGAGTGACACGTTAGAGTACTCACCACAACTATAAATAATATCCACATCATCAAAAGCAAAATCATACCAAACAATATCATCATTAGTGAGATACATAAGTCTCTGAGACCACCATAGGCATTGTCGGTTCTCCAAGAAAGCTGGTGTCTGAGGCAAGTGCGAAATAAACCACTTGTACAAAAGAGGAACACAACACACAATGGTTCTTCCACCTTTAGATTTACTTAAATGCAAAGAGAAGTATATGTAACCTAACAAAGTAGGTAGATGATTCCCAATCAATAAAATTCTAATAGTGTTAACATCAACAAAACCGTCAATGTTAGGGAACAAAGTTAAATCGTAGATGAGCAAGACAAAGATGGCTTCAAAAGACTCCATGCTACCAGATTAAGAAAAAGAAGTATCTCTACCAACGAGAAACTCATAAGTCAACCCTTGAATCCTTCCTTTTGTAAGACCCTAATTTTGACCCTAAGATCCCTCATGCCATCTCATCATATGCATTAGCATTGGGATCACACCTTGGCATCCTCCTTACCATTCATTCATTGGGTTTGCATTGGGAGAGATCACCAAGCACATTTTTGATTGTATCATACTTTTTTTTCATTATTTACTCACCAAAATACCAAAAATATGTCAATGTATAATTTGTTACTTTTGTAGGTACTGTGTGAGTGCTCACATATGCTCTATCAAGCTCATATATAGGGTTTGAGACCCTCAATGCAAGGAGATAAATAAAAAAATGGTTCACATTGGTTATAGGCATCATAAATGGATCCCCATGGTCTTCACCTAACATTTTGATCAAGAACTCATCAAGAGTTTGGATATTGTTTGCTTTGGAAACCCTAATTCATCTGGGTATCTTATGTGACTTCTTCAATAATTTTCCTCACCATTTAATAAAATATATCAAGGGGTAATTCATATTACATCATCCTACACATATATGATCCTCCATGAGTCCCAAAAGTCAAGAGAGTATCTAGCTAACAAGTTGGTTCATGGTGGTTGACTAGAGAAAGTCAACTAGTCAAAACTGGGGTTCCCTAGACCCTATCTCCTACAATGCTTGTCATATGAAAATTATTCCAAAATAAAATTTACTCAAAATGACATTCCAAACAACTTTTATGTTGAAGTAAAGAGCTAGTTTTTCATGGAAAGTCATTTTGTATGGTGAAATATTATAGATCATTTTGTCTGAACCCTAGTTTGGAAGTCAACTTTCCAAGACCATAACTTGCTCAAATATTATGAGATAAAAGTCGTTCAAATTCCATGATCAAATTCAAGATGACTACTTAAACTCTTATGTTTGGAGGAAGTTAAAATTCAACTTTAAAATGCATGTTCGAAGAGGAAACATTATAGGTCATTTTGGGCCATTACCATTAAACAAGTGATTTTCCTCAACTTATAAAATGCATACCCCCTTCACGCCAAATCTAAATGACGTCAAATTTATGATGAAATTGAATAGGTTTGAAAGAGCTACAACTTTTATGAAGGAATATTTCTCATTTGAAGTCCATAGAAAAAGTTATTCAAGGTGGAAGAAGTGAACATTTGACTTGGGACTTAGACAAATTTCAAATATGTTTGATATCCCAAACTTCCACCTCAAAATTCATAATAATCCAAGATTTAAATGAAAAAATGTTCAACATGAAAGTTGTTCTCCTTGATCTCGCCTTTCCAAAAAGTCAAAAGTCATCTCATTTGGCCAAATAATGAAGGACTTGCGCATGGGTGCAAAGTGAGATACCATTTGGATGATTTTCACTTCCACATTTCATACACAAATGCATGGTCACACAACATGGTTTAAGCATGATTCTCACTCATTTTTGGACTTGAATACATCACTTGATGGGCCTATCACACGCCCATGCAATCATGCTCAGAATTTTGCCATTTTTGGAAGTGTGTGGAAATGAATCTCTTTGGCTATAAATACAATCCTCATTGCTCAGAATTGAGGACCTCATGCCCAAGATTTGAACATGCAATCCAAAACCTATCCATTAAAGGATAATATTGAAGGTTTTCTTTGGAAAATCGAGTTTCAAATCTCCATCTATTTTGAGATTGAAACTCCAAGAGTCCAGACCATTTTTTGATCCTAATCACTTCAAACAAGCTTCTGAATCAAGGCCAAACACAATTTGAATCATGATCGAGCAAGTTTGAAGCTCCATTAAAGGTGAATTTTTAGAAACTTCATCTCTTCAATTGTCCCTCAATTCTTCACCATTCTTTGTGATTTTTTGAATTTATTTTTATTTTTTGATTTTTCATTTAATCCTTTTATTTTGATTAATTCAAATCTATTTCATTTTTAATACAAAAAATATGGGACTTTAACCAAAAATCTTTAAATATTTTCCTATTTCATTTTCTGAATTAAAATTATTTTTTGGATTAATTTTGATATTTTTCATGAATTAATTGTTTTTATGCATATTTTTAATTGTTTAAAAATACTTTTGACTTTTCAAAAATTATGAATTTTTTTGTCTAAGGTCCTTTGACCTTGTTTGACCTAGGATAAATATCTTGGCCATTTATTTGGTGTTTTGAAGAGGTTTTAGGTTTTGAACAAACTAATTTTAATTTAAATGCATTTTTAATTTAATTTTTAATTGATTAATTGTGTAGAAATTGTGTTGAGCCATTTTTATTGATTTGTGATGTTTGACTATGTGTTTGGGCCTTCGTCAATGTTGATTTGACTTTTGTTAAGTTAAAATCATTGGATTTAGGGGATTGATGAAATATACATTTCATCTCCCAAAATGAATGAATGATTTTAATTTGATAAAATTCCTCCCATGACCAATTTGTGTTTCTCTTATCTCCCCTCCCTCTTCATCTTCAATCCCATTATCTCCCTTCCTTTTCATTGACCAATGAAATCTCAAGATCCAAAGGCTAATGGGTTCATCAATAACTTTGTGTTAGATGAACCAATACAAGTATGGATGACATAGGTCCATCCTTTCATCTTGTTCACTTTTTGTGTGTTGTATGTTTTGGGAGATTGGTTCATTATACCATATCTCTAACGTGCATTAACACCAAAATTTCTATTGCCTTGCCTCAGATAGTTGGCCTATTTAGGACATATTGCAGAGACTGTTTAGGTGTAGACTTGATAATAGTTGTTACGTGATACTACACTCAGACGAGTTTCTCTTGAGAATATTATGGGTTGATGAGTCAGTCATCCTAACCTATAATATCCGATAGATGGAATTAAGACTCTGGGAACTTTTTAGAACATGATCTACATGTTTTTATTCTTAGTACACTCCTTTGGGATGACTCTTAACCTGACTCCATTCTCGTGACTCACAACAAACCCTTTGATTCTTTGTTGATCCAACCAAGTCTTGCCAATATCAATGTAATTTGGGTGTTGATAAGGTGAAAACCATAATCCGCCAAAATGGAGGATTGATCTTGACAATGACTTGATTCATCCTTCTACCTTTGTTTGTTTGCCTTGTGTGTGATCCCTTATTTGTGATTGTTGCATTCATGCATTCATGTGCATCATAACATTCATCACACGAAAAGTAACTTCAAGGAACTAAGGTCTTATTTGCAAATATTTTCAGACCATGGATTGTGGACGAAGGAACACTAAGAAGTACAGTTTCAGATGTCCTGATTTGAAAGAGCTAAGGAAATTGTCATCCTTTGTACTAGATCCCTTGGATTTCAAGCAACGTCATGGGAAGCTTCTATCGGTGTTATTTACTGATGTGGTTGAAGGACTCTTGAGTGTGTTGATTCAGTTTTATGACCCTCTCTACCGTTGATTCACTTTTCCCGATTATCAGCTTATGCCTTTGTTAGAGGAGTATGCCCATCTCTTGGGAATACCTGTATCTAACAAGATGCCTTTTAGTGTATTGAAGGAGATTCCCATATCTCATCTTATAGCTAAAGCTCTTCATCTGAAGAAGTCTGAGATTGAGGCTCATTGGGTGAAGAAAGGAGGAATTTTTGGGTTGACTTCTGAGTTTCTCATCGGGAAAGCTACTGTCTTTTCTCAAGCCGGTAGTGTGGATGCTTTTGAAGCTATCTTTGTATTACTCATCTATGGTTTAGCTTTGTTCCCTAACATTGATGGTTTTGTTGATGTTAATGCCATTAGAATCTTCTTGATTAGGAATCCTGAGCCTACTCCGTTGGGTGATATATATTTCTGTTTGCATTTGAGAAATTCTAAAGGTGGTGGGACTATTGTGTGATGTGTTCCTCTTCTGTACAAAGGGTTTATTTCGCACTTGCCTCAGACCCCTGCTTTCATAGAGAACAAACAATGTCTACAGCGGTCTCAGAGACTTATGTCTCTCACTAATGATGATATTGTTTGGTATGAGTCTAAGTTGAGTAGCTTGGATATTATAGATAGTTGTGGTGAATTTTCTAATGTGCCTCTCATTGGTACACAAAGAGGAAACAACTACAACCTTGCTTTGACTCGTCATCAACTTGGGTTCCCCTTGAGAGACAAGCCTAATAACATTAAGTTAGAAGGCCTTCTCTATCAAGAGGGTAAATATCCCCAATATTTGAAGCAGAAGATGATATATGCTTGGCATAATGTGCATAGGAAAGGAAGATCCAAGCTTGGTCTGCGCAACTGTGTAGATTTGGAAGCTTACACTACTTGGGTGAATAAGAGATCTTTGGAGTTGAAGATGCCATATGCTTGTGAAATACCTATGTCTTTGGTTGTGGATGAGCCATCAAATCTCCCTAACCAAGATGTAGAGGATTTGGAAGATGCACTCGCCAAGATGAAGCAGGAGAGAGAGATATGGGAAGAGTGGTTCTATGCTTTGAGCCGAAAGCATGAGGAGTTATAGCTTGAGTCAAAGGACAAAGATGCACTTATTGAACTTCTTGACGACCGAGCAGTGAAGAGACAAAGAGATCTAGACGGTGCATCTTCCTCTAGTATGCCTCAACCTTTTGGTGCTTGGAATAAGATTGTTGATCAGGTTGTCCTTGAGAAGGCTCGGATGAAGACATCCTTTGAGTCCGAGATTCGACGCATCCGAAGGAAGTACGCACCAGCGGCCAGATCATCTAACACCGTTGTTAGGGGATCCTTAGGATGATTAGTTTCCTTTTCTCTTGTATTTCTACTTTGGTTTTTGAAATAGTACTTAGTGTAATCCTTTCGAATTTTATGAATAAAAGAGATTTTTATGGTCAATCAAATTGTTATTATTATTATATTTGCAAATAAAGCAATATGTTCCTTGAAATTAAAAATAAACAAAAAAATTGCATTTCATGCATCATTTGCATAACATGTTTTCTTCCGCCAGATGTCTTATCGGTTATTCTTCTATGCTTCAGCCAAGTTGACTCACCGATACAACATTCATGCTAATCAACCCAGAACTATGGAGCATTTGGAGCAAGAGAATAGAGAACTGAAGGATGAGATTGCTCAGCTGACTACCATGATGGAGTTTGTTCTTGCTGCATAGAATCAGTCTTCACCAACTCCTGCAACTCCTCCTCCCCAGAGGACTATCATCTCCGAGGTTTCTACCTCAACCATGCTTGTTGCTTCTACTCAATCCGGTCCAACTATGCCTGCTGGATTCCTGTAGGGGATGCCACCAAATTTCAAGCCTGAACGGTTTGCACACACATTTGCTTCTATGCTGGCATCTAGCCCGGTCATGTCTGTGCCACCTCCCGTTGTTCATACCTTGCCTCATGTTGAGGATACCATCTACCATTCTGAGTCGTCTGAGGGCCCAGATGTTTATGAGAAAATGGACGAGATGAAGGATCAATTCCTTGAGCCGCGCAACGTGTTGAAAATAATTAGAGGAAATGACCTGTTTGGTAAGAGTGCCGCTGAACTCTGCTTGACACCAAATGTGAAGATCCTAATGAAGTTCAAAGTCCCTGACTTTGAAAAGTATAAGGGAAATACTTGTCCCCTTAGCCACCCTGTTATGTACGCCAGAAAAATGTCGACTCAAACTGATAATGGTCAGTTATTGACTCATTACTTTCGAGACAACTTGACTGGTGCTGCTCTGAGATGGTATATGGGGCTAGACAGTGCAAGTGTTCACACGTTCAATGATTCTGGAGAAGGTTTTGCGAAACAGTAAAAGTATAATATGGACATGGCGCCTGATAGAGACCAACTGAGGTCTATGTCTCAGAAGGATAAGGAGACATTTAAAGAGTATGCCCAAAGGTGGAGGGAACTTGCTGCTCAGATTAATCCTCCACTGGAAGATAAGGAGATGACAAAGATTTTCCTAAAGACCCTGAGTTCTTTTTATTACGAACAAATGATTGCCAGTGCCCCTAGTGACTTTACCGAGATGGTAAACATGGGGGTGAGGTTAGATGAAGGAGTCTGTGAGGGAAGTCTGTCTGAGGAAGAGGTTTCGTCCAGTAAGAAGTATGAGAGTGGTTTTTCCAGAAAGAAGGAAGGGGAAACCAATGCAGTGTCTGTAGGGAGGCAGATGAGGCCTCATATCAGAAGAAATCCTCAACCGCGTCAGCATCAACATCAAGTTTCATCAGTATTCCCAATATTTTCAAATAATTCCAACAATCAATCATTTCCAATTCAACAATAATGTCAACAACAACTGCAACAAAGAACTAACTGCAACGACAACAAAAATCAACAACAGAACTTCTAGAGGAAGAAGGTCTCTTTTGACCCTATTCCTATTTCATACGCCGAAATCTACCCATCTTTGGTTCTTAAGAACCTACTTCAACCAAGAAATCCACCTTAAATTCCCGAGCCACTTCCATGGTGGTATAAGCCTGAACTCTATTGTGCCTTTCATCAAGAAGCTCCCGGCCACGATATTGAGAACTGCTACCTGTTAAAGTACAAGGTACAGATGTGTTTGTTTGGTCCTATCAAGACATGCCTGTTTGGATTTTGAGATTGTGGAGCATAGATTGTCGTTGAAGCCAGAATGCCCGCCAGTCAAGCAGAAGTTGAGGAGAACTCATTCTGATATGGCAGTAAAGATCAAAGAAGAAGTGCAGAAGCAGATTGATGTCGGTTTCCTTGTGACTGCTGAGTATCCATAGTGGGTGGCCAATATTGTGCCTGTTTGGAAAAAAGATGGAAAAGTCTGTATGTGCGTTGATTATAGAGATTTGAATAAAGCCAATCCGAAAGATGATTTTCCTCTGCCACACATTGATATGTTGGTAAACAATACATCTAAATTCAAAGTCTTTTCATTTATGGATGGATTTTCTGGATATAATCAGATCAAGATGGCACCCGAAGATATGGAGAAGACCACATTCATTACACCTTGGGGAACATTTTGTTATAGGGTGATGATTTTCGGTTTAAAGAATGTTGGTGCAACATACCAAAGAGCGATGACTACTCTTTTTTATGATATGATGCATAAAGAGATCGAAGTCTACACTGATGATATGATTGCTAAATCAATTAATAAAGAGGAATATGTTAAGCATTTGTTGAAGTTATTCCAGCGTTTGAGGAAGTATAAACTCCGCTTGAATACCAATAAGTGTACTTTTGGCATTCGTTCTGGTAAGTTGTTGGGCTTTATTGTTATTGAGAGGGGTATTGAAGTTGATCCTGCCAAGGTCAAAGCAATACAAGAGATGCCTGCGCCCAAAATTGAGAAGCAAGTCAGAGGTTTTCTCGGCCGCTTGAATTATATCTCAAGATTCATTTTGCACATGACTACCACATGTGCACCTATATTCAAGATTCTTCGGAAAGATCAGTCTTGTGATTGGACCGAAGACTGCCATAAAGCTTTTGACAGTATCAAGGAATATTTGCTTGAGCCTCTGATCCTGTCTCCGCCTGTTGAAGGAAGACCGTTGATCATTGATCCGCTGTCGCACGCGGATCAAAACGAGTAGTTTTTCAAAAATGTAGTTTAACGACAAATTGACTCAAATATCATTCTCAAGAATTCTTGTTTAATTAATCTATCGATAGAACAAAAAGGGGGGGGGGTTGGTTGATTTAGATTCGAAAAAGTGATTATTAAAAGTGATTATAAAATAAGTTGACATGAACCAACCTACTGCATCATCTTCCGACTTATCATTGATTCTTATAAAATTCCAAATCCCTAACGGTCTGCTCCTATTCGATTACAATTACCATTAACAAGCGTAAAGGAAATTATGCGAGTAATATTCCCAAATTCCGAATTAAGCAAATGGATTGAAAACTATTGCGAATTAAGCAGACGGAACTTGATCGTTCGTGATAAAATAAAAGCTATGTTAACACGAAATTGATTCGGGATCATCATTCATCAATCGAATTTAAGGATTCTATCCTATAGCAACAATTAGATTAAGCAAATAATTGGAATTATAAGAAGAATTCAAAGGAAACAAATTGGAATTAATAAAAACCTCAAAGCGGATTCTGAATTACAGCAGGTTGATTCAAAAGGGATTAGTTCTCCATAGTCATCTTGCTAGCTCTCAAAAAATCGTACATGAACAGAAAAATGTAACCCTGTTTTTGGCTGCCTAACCTAGATAAAAACACCCAAACCCGTTTCACAACTCAACCGGGTCAAATGTATGATTCGGGCCCAATACAACTAACCCAAACAAAATATAAAAATAATGCAGCAGCTTCAACGAAATTTCTGGCCCTGCTACAGTCTGATTCAGCTCTCGACTTCTGAGCAAAAGTTGTAGATCTTTTTCTTAGCTTTCCATCGACTGGTAGCACGTCTCAATCCGATACTCCTAGCTCAAGATATGATTTTTCTCACGAAAGCTGCTAATGCTGAAAAGTAAATACGAAAATTAAATAAGTGCAAAAATAACATAAATTATGAAAACACATTAAAACATAAAAGTAATCAAAGCAAACCGAAGAAATGCTTAAGTACAAACATGGAAGAACGTGCATCCAAAATGCACTGATCAAATTCCCCCACACTTGAACTTTTGCACTCCGAGCAAAATGAAAAACAAAACAAAACACAGACACATCAACGGTTACTCATTCTAGGCTACAAGTCATCTTCGGTTAAGTTTGCTTTGATAGGTACTAATCTTGCAAACTAAGGATATTGTAAGAACACTAATCCACAGTTATGCAAACATAAACCTCCTGATTACACAAATAAACTCGAATCATGTTATTATATTAAAGCCTAACTTACTCATCCTTCTTTGGCTCTTTTTCATTCAGGCGCAATCACATTGAGCCCGTTATCTCCACACACTCATAGCAAGGCGACCGGTTAGTGACTCTGATCCTTTTTTGCACGGGGTTCTGGTACTTAAGTGGCATAACCCTTTGCATACTCAATTGTAGTTGCGGGGAATCGGACCGTAATCCGCCCTACCAAGTTCAGCACAAAAAACCGCTGAACCAACTACAAAAGAGTCTTATTTCCAACTTTTTTTTGAAGGTTCCACAACCGTTGGGTTAAGTGACCGGGTGAGGGTCACCAAACTTAGAAGGTGAATTCCTTTATTTATTTTTCTCTTTTTTTTCCCGGAACACTCACTTATATTCATCGGCTTCCCTGCGTAGAGTGTGTGTGAGATGGTGCTGACTGCTGAAATAAACTACTCAAGAGCTGTCAGAGGATGAGAATGTAAGGTTAAAACATAATAAAAATTCAACTCAATTTCCATATGCAGGAGACTTACGGTGTTAAAACAATATCGATCTTGTGAATTTTTCCCAAGTCTCCACAAACTCGACTCAAAGTAACCTATAGCCTAAAACTTTCAAGAAGATGCATTTTTTTATTTTTTTGTTAATGACTAAAAACAAACAAAACACTAACAAAAACAAAGAAAACACACGATTCCCTCCCCCATACTTAAACTAAGCATTGCCCTCAATGAAAGGACTTTACTAATAAAGTAGAGAGAAGGAAAGAAAGACTCACTGATCAAGTTGCAGTGTAGTCAGGCGCTTCCAAAGAAAGCTCCTCTATGCTTTCATCTTCAAGCACCGAACTTGCATGGAATAACTTCAGACGCTGCCCGTTAACCTTGAAGACTTTGTCAGTACCTGCACTTTTTATTTCTACTGCACCATGAGGGAAAACATTAGTAACAAGAAAGGGGCCAATCCATTTGGATCGAAGTTTCCCAGCCATAAGCTTAAGGCGGGAGTTAAACAATAAAACTTGTTGGCCCACAGAAAATTCCTTCCTAGAAATCATATTATCATGGAAGTGCTTAGTTTTATCTTTATAAATCCTAGAGCTTTCATAAGCCTCTAATCTAAGCTCTTCCAACTGTTGTAATTGGAGTTTTCTTTCAATACCTGCTTGTTGCATCTCCAAATTACAACTTTTCATCGCCCAATAAGCACGGTGTTCTATCTCAACAGGAAGATGACATGCCTTACCAAAAACAAGGCGATAAGGAGACATCCCAATGGGTGTCTTGAAAGCGGTTCTTTGAGCCCAAAGTGCGTCTTCTAGACGACGACTCCAGTCCTTCCTGTTTGGCTGCACCATTTTCTCTAAAACCTGTTTGATCTCCCTGTTTGAGATCTCAGCTTGCCCATTAGTTTGTGGGTGATAAGCAGTAGAGACTCTGTGCACAACTCCATACTTCCGGAGTAAAGCTTCCATGGTGCGGTTACAGAAATGAGTGCCTTGGTCACTGATGATAGCTCGCGGTATTCCAAACCTGCAAAAAATATTAGACCTGACAAAATCTGCAACAACTCTATAATCATTATTCCTAGTGGGGATAGCTTCCACCCACTTTGAAACATAATCAACAGCAAGCAAAATGTAAAGAAAACCAAATGATACAGGAAAGGGACCCATGAAGTCGATTCCCCATACATCAAATACCTCACAGAAAAGCATAGGTTGCTGAGGCATTTTACTCTTGCGAGTGATGTTTGTACCTGCTATCTGGCACTCTTTACAAGTGCGGTAAGTCTCATAAGCATCCTTAAAAACAGTTGGCCAATAGAAACCTGAATCAAGGACCTTTCTAGCCGTCCTTTGAGGACCAAAGTGTCCGCCGACTTGAGATGCATGAGAAAAATTCAAAATAGATTCAATCTCATTGTCGGAGACACATCTCCTGATTACCTGATCACTACCAAACTTCCATAGATATGGATCATCCCAAACATAATATTTGGCATCACTCTTGAGTTTATGAACCTGTGATCTCGATGCACCCGTAGGAAAAAAACCAGCAACAAGAAAATTAACAATGTCAGCAAACCAAGGTGTAATCCCATGCAAAAGAAACAACTGCTCATCAGGAAAGTCATCCTAAATAGGAAAAGGATCTTCATTTCTCTCTATCCTGCTCAAGTGATCAACCACTAAGTTCTCAGCTCCACTTTTGTCTTTAATCTCAACATTAAACTCTTGGAGCAACAACATCCACCGAATCAATCTCGATTTTGCATCCGGCTTCTTCAGCAAGTACTTTAAAGCTGCATGGTCAGTAAAAACAACAACCTTGGAACCTAGCAAATAAGATCTGAATTTATCAAGAGCAAAAACAATAGCTAGCAGTTCTTTTTCAAAGGTAGTGTAATTTGACTGTGCAGAATCTGAAGTCCTAGAAGCATAGTAAATAACATGGGCAGCCTTGTCAACTCTTTGTGCAAGGACAGCCCCAACAACATAATTAGAAGCATCACACATAAGCTCAAACGGGAGGCTCCAGTCAGGGGGCTGGATTATGGGAGCGGAAGTCAATGCTTTCTTCAAGAAGTCAAACACTTGTTTGCACTTATCATCGAAGCTGAAAGTGACGTCATTCTTCAACAAGTTTGACAGCGGAAGAGCTATCTTACGAAATCCTTGATGAAACGCCTGTAAAAACCTGCATGACCAAGAAAAGAACAAATCTCGCGAACGCAAGAAGGGTAAGGCAGTGTAGAAATTACATCAATCTTAGCAGGGTCAACAGAAATTCCTTTTTCAGAAATAATGTGACCAAGAACAATTCCCTGCTCAACCATAAAATGACATTTTTCATAATTCAAAACAAGGTTAGTCTCGATGCATCTTTCTAAAATCAAGGTTAAACTGTTCAAGCATGCATCAAAAGAGGAACCATAGACAGTGAAATCATCCATAAAAACCTCCATGCAATTTTTGATAAAATTAGAAAAAATGCTAATCATGCATCGCTGGAAAGTGCCAGGAGCATTGCAAAGACCAAAAGGCATCCTCCTGTAAGCAAAAGTACCGAAAGGACAAGTAAAAGTCGTCTTCTCTTGATCCTCCGGTGCAATATGAATCTGAAAATAACCTGAAAAACCATCAAGAAAACAATAGTGTGATTTACCAGCTAACCGTTCAAGCATTTGGTCAATGAACGGTAAAGGAAAATGATCCTTTCTCGTAGCCTGGTTTAATCTCCTGTAATCAATACAAACTCTCCAGCTGTTCTGAACTCTAGTGGGAACAAGTTCATTCTTTTCATTTTTCACCACTGTAAGTCCAGATTTCTTAGGTACAACCTCCACTGGGCTTACCCACTTACTGTCAGAGATAGGATAAATTATACCTGATTGCAAGAGTTTGGTTACCTCTTTCTTCACAACATCAACAATCAAAGGATTAAGCCTCCTTTGGGGTTGCCTTACTGTTTTGGATCCATCCTCAAGTAGAATTCTGTGCATGCACATCGATGGACTAATACTTGGAAGGTCGGCTAATGTCCACCCGATTTCCTTCTTATGCTTCTTCAAAACCTGCAAAAGTTTGTGTTCTTGATCGAAATCAAGGTTAGAAGAGATAATAACAGGGAGTTTCTCATTACTCTCCAAGTAAGCATATTTCAGGTTCTCAGGGAGCTCTTTTAGCTCTAAGAACGGGGGCTGCTCGGTGGATGGAATGCTTGGGGCAGCTGGGATGTTAAGAGCATCAACTGCAAAAACAGGTTTATTGGTAACAACTTCACCTGTAGGAAATGTATCAGCCTGCAAGGCAGCATCAATCTCAGCACAGACAACACAAACGTTAGTGTCAGTACAATCAGAACATGAATAAATATCATTAAAACCAGAGAGAGATGGAAAATCAAGCGCAAATAGTTCAGAACTAGCGTCATCAACTAATTCAGAAGTCAGCTCAATATGAAAAACGGAATGCTCCTCCACAGGGTGTTTCATGGCATCAAAAATGTTAAATTTTGCGACAATGTCACCAAATTCCATGGACATGGTTCCATCGTCAACATCAATTTTTGTCTTCACCGTTTTCATGAACGGTCTGCCTAAAATGATGGGAGCTCTGCTTGTCTTGGTTTCTCCTTCCATGTCTAGAATATAGAAATCTACAGGAAAAATCAAATCGTTAACTTGAACAAGAACATCTTCGACTACCCCGGCGGGTCGAGCGTTGCTCCTGTTTGCCAATTGAATGATTAAACCTGTATGCTGCAAAGGACCAAGACAAAGGTTATTATAAACAGAAGTAGGCATAACATTAATGCCCGCTCCCAAATCAAGCATGCAATTCTCAAATTTACTATCCCCGATGGTACAAGGAATAAAAAATGTTCCTGGATCCTTTTGCTTTTGTGGCAGAACCTGAGTAGTGAGGGCTGAAACATTTTGCTCGCCTACAATCTGCTTGGATGATTGTTTAGGCTGAATAAAGGCAGAAATATTTCATCATAAGTTTACTCTTTCACTTCCCTTAATCCTCCTCTTGTTGGTACCCAAATCTTTCAGAAACTTTGCATACTTAGGAACCTACTTAATAATATCAAGTAGCGGAATGTTTACCGCAACCTTTCGGAAAACATCCAGTATCTCTCTTTCTTTGTCTCCCTCCTCAATTATTTTATTTTTCAGAACTCTATGTGGGAAGGGGACTGGTGGCCCATACCCCTTTTCTTTAATTTTTTCAGTTTCGACCACAACAGAAGAAGGAGAAGAAAGTTCAGCTGGGTGAGGCTCAGAAGGAGAAAGTTCAGAAGTTACCTCAATGGTTTTTTTATTTTTTTCAGGGGCTGGTTCTGTAACTTTTCTGGATCTCAAAGATATTGCGCTCACATTAGCATTAGGACCATTCGGATTGACAACTGTCTGGGCTGGAAGTTGGTTCAAACCTTCAGCGTGCATGTTATTTATTTGAGTAGCAAGCTGTCCCATCTGTGTGTTTAAGGTCTGAATGCTAGCATCGGTCCTTTGTTGGAACTGGAGGTTGTTCACGACCATTTGCTTAACAAGATCCTCCAAGGATGGTACGGAAGTGTAAAGACAAAGAGTCAGACAACATACGATCGCAAGTTTCGATGATGACAAAAGACCATCATGCACGTCTACAAACAAATGAAACACATTACCCACCATATCCTTTTCTACGTTTGTCTAAACCTATTATAATGATCAAAAACATATGTGGACAAAGTGTAATCATGACGAAATGCATGAAAATCACAAAACACAGTTTTATGCAGATTTGAAGGCCTTGAGTCGTCCATAAGGGTCAGCTCAAAGCTCACTGGTCAGCGTAAAGCTCAGCAGACCTGAGATTGGTCAGCGCATGTTCTTTTGCGTCGACCATAAGGGTCGGCGCATAACTCACGGGTTAGCGTAAAAACTCCTTGAGTCGACCAGAAGTCAGCGCATGGCTTAATGAAGTAATCCTGGGTCAGCGCATGGAACCATGGGTCGACCATAGGGGTCGGCGCATCACTCACGGCTCAGCGCACGCCGACCTATGGTCGACCGCTCGTGCGTAAACTCAGTTTTCTGAGTTATTTCCACTGTTTGAAATTCTGTTATTTTTAATTGGTTTTGTCTGTTACTATATATAGAAGTTAAAACACCTTTATTAACTAACATTTGCTAATTGAGTTCAAGTGTTCAAGGAAACAAGAAAGAGTGAAAAAGGTGTCCAAGACTCATCATCTTCATCTTCAACATTTCACAACTCATCATCTACAAACAATTACTTTTGATGGGGTTCGTGATCGAGCAAAGGTGATAAGGTTCGAAGCTGTGATCGAAGAATCCAGTTCGAGTTGAAGCTTGTGGAAGGTTCTTTCTTGAATAAAACCGTTAGGGTTTTGTCCTCCAATACGGGTTTGTGTTTGGGGGTTTTTGCACGAATCGCTTCATCAATATTCAGCCGAGCGAAGGTGATTGAGAAGAGGAAGTCTTCATCAGTCTAGTAGCGGATTCGGTGGCATTGAATTGAAGGATTCGGGTTCGACTCGTTGTGTTTGAGATCAGCCGGGTCGAGGGTTTGAAGAACGGAAGATTCTTCAACAAAGGGGCTGGAATCGGAGGTCTAGCATCAACGATCGAAGGTCTTGATTCATCTTGAATCAAGGAACAAGGATAGGAAGCATCATTCAACACATTGGAAGTTCTGTTGTTTACATGCTTTGCAATCCTTGTATAAACGATTAAATTTCACAGGTGATATCTAATTAATCATCTCAATTCTATTTTTAGAATTGAGGGCAGACGTACCCCGAAGCGAGGACGGCGGGGGAACTGCCTCATCAAATCTCTGTCTTCTTTAATTTTCTGCATAAGTGCTTTTCTGCTTAAAAATTAAGTGATTTTAGTTTAAGCAATTTTCCCAAACTTTGATATAAGTTGAGTAAGAAACTAAAACTGCTGTTTGAATACAAAGTACAATAGTTTATTGTACTAGATAAAATTGAACTACTTACTCAACTCAAATATCTCTTGGAGTGAATGCACACCAAGTGTTTGTGAATTTGCATAAGCCAAAGTTGTCTTAGATTTACATCCAGTTTAATTTGGTATTTTGGATCATTGGAACTAGGCTTGCTAGTTAGTGAAATATATCAATTGAGTGTGCAAATTGTGTAGTGATTAGTATTTCATTTTATCTCAAATCCATTAGCTTAACGCATATCCGGTTTTCCAATAACGGTTCGTTTTAGACTAAATTTTCCTCGGCTGCTTCCGCACTTAAAAACAATTTTTAAAAACCAATTTTCTTTTAAATTGGTAGCGCCGACTTAAGATTTTAATTGGGATCTATTCAACCCCCCCTTCTAGATCCGTGCTATAGTCTAACAAGTGGTATCAGGAGCTCCGGTTCACTCCGTGCTTCAAAATACAATGTTGATAGAAAATGGCTAACGAACCTAAAGGGGCTTACAATAGAGCTCCCGTTTTCAATGGTGAAAATTATAGTTATTGGAAAGACTGTATGCGGGTGCACATAAATTCCATAGATAGAAAAATATGGAATGTTATTCTCAATGGTCCAATTCAAATAACCATGACCAATGAGAACAACGAAGTTGTGCCTAAGCCCGAAGCACAATGGACCGCTGATGATGAAAAGAAATACAATTATGATTGGAAAGCCAAAAATATTCTTATCTCCTCATTAGGTGTAGATGAATACTATCGTGTATCCCATTGTCCTACTGCTAAGGCCATGTGGGATTCACTACAAATTGCCCATGAGGGGACAAATGATGTTAAATTGGCTAGAATCAATACACTAACACAAGAGTTTGATCTCTTTTTCATGGAGCAAGGGGAAACCATTGTCGACATGCAAAAGAGATTCACTCATCTCATCAATCGATTACATTCACTTGGTAGGCCTGTTTCCAATGATATTGCTACTAATAAGATCTTAAGATGTCTTAACAGGGAATGGCAGCCGAAAGTGACCGCCATAAAAGAGGCAAATGATCTTACCACATTGGACTTGACAACATTGTTCGGTAAACTACAAGAGCACGAACAAGTTCTCTTAAGCCTGGAACAACACGAAAAGAAAGACAAGAAAGACAAAGCAAAGGTGAGTGAAAAGAAATCAATAGCTCTAAAGACTTCCTCCTCAAAGTCTCAAGCAAAAGAGCAAAGTGATTATTCATCGAGTGACGAAGAAGAAGAGGACAAGAGTGAAGATATGGGGCTGTTCGTCAAACACTACAACCGTTACGTGAGAAAGAACGACATCCAACATTCCGAGAAGAACTTGGTAAACTTCTGGAAGCAATCTAGGTTCTCTAAAAATGATGACTCAAAAGGAAAAACAACTAGAGGGTCGTGCTATAAGTGTGGAAAGCCGGGTCACTACAAACCGGACTGTCCGATGAACAAAAAGACAAAAGAAAAAGATTCATACAAATCACACAAGAAACCATCAAAGCCAAGGAGAGCATACATAGCTTATTAAAGCGATAGCGACTCCTCCGATGATGAAAGTTCTAGTGATGAAGATGAATATGCAAATCTATGTCTTTCTGCTCATCAAAAGAACAAAAAGAAACAGGTACGACATGCTAAATATGAAAAATCCTCTAGTATGTCTCATCATGAATTGCAAACTGCTTTTGATACTTTACACTATGAAGCGAAAGAGGCCTTTAAAAGGCTTGCCTCAAATAAGAATTTTTTTTCTCATTTGGAACATAAAATTCAAGAGTCCGAACGGAAACTTGAGGCACTTAAAGCTTCCATAGTGGAAAGCACAAAAACAAGTTATGAGGACCTTAAAAGTAGAATGATGAACTTTGGGTGTGATACTTGTTACATTTGGCAAGGTGAAGTAAGAAATCTAAAAGCCAAACTTGACAAGGCTCTTGAGCCCAAGATTACTTTTGCTATCAACAAATCAAATTTTCGAAAAAGTATGGTTAATCCATATCAAAAATATAAATATGTTATAAAAGATGAAGATAGCAAAAGCAATCCTAATGTAACTTTCTCTTGTCTCTATTGTTGCAAGAAAGGCCATTCCATTGCTAAATGTAGATTTAGGAGGTTTTTAGTTCCTAAAGGCATTTATCAATAGATGCCCAAATGCAACCATTTCGTTCCTCACCACTCAGGACCCAATAAGCAATTGGGTACCTTCTCTTGTTAATTATCTTGTCACAGGTACAATGCCTCGAGACTACCGAGAGAAGATGGTTTCTCGACAGTGGATGCTCAAGGCACATGTCAGGTGACATATCTCTCTTCATTGACTTTGTGGCTAAGAAGAAGGGATATGTAACTTATGGTGACAACAACCGTGGAGCAATACTTGGTAAAGGTAGTGTAGGTAATCCCTCCTCTACTACTATTTCTGATGTTTTGCTTGTCGAAAGTTTTAAACACAATCTACTTAGCATCAGTCAATTATGTGACAAAGGATACAATGTATCGTTTTCAAAAAATTGTTGCAAAATTGTACATAATGATGATAAGAAGATCATGTTTAATGGTCTTCGTGTGAACAATGTCTATATGCTTGACTTAAATGAAGTATCGTTAACAAGTGACAAATGCCTTGTAACAATGAGTGAAGATTCATGGTTATGGCATAGGCGTTTAGCACATGTTAACTTTGACTTACTCAACAAAGTAGTCTCAAAAGATCTAGTCCTAGGTCTTCCCAAAATTAGGTTCACCAAGGATCATCTTTGTGATGCTTGTCAAAAGGGGAAGCAAACGAGGATCTCTTTTAAATCCAAAAATATCGTTTCAACAACGAGACCTCTCGAGCTTCTCCATATGGATTTATTTGGGCCATCTAGGATTAAAAGTCTAGGAGGAAACTATTACGGTTTCGTAATAGTGGATGACTTTTCTCGATTTTGTTGGACTATTTTCTTAGTAAGTAAGAGTGACACATTCGCCGCCTTTGAACGATTTGCTAAGCTTTCCCAAAATAAACTAAATACAAACATTGTTGCAATTAGAAGCGATCATGGAGGTGAATTTGAAAATCACTTATTTGAAGAATATTGCGGTAACCATGGTATTGATCACAACTTCTCCGCTCCACGTACTCCTCAACAAAATGGGGTTGTGGAGCGTAAAAATCGAATTTTGGAAGAATTGGGAAGAACAATGATCAATGAAAGTGGCTTACCGAAATATTTTTGGGCTGACGCCATTAGTACGGCTTGTTACGTTTTGAATAGGGTGCTCATTCGCCCCATTCTAAACAAAACACCGTATGAACTTTTAAAAGGGCGAAAGCCAAATGTTTCTCACTTACATGTCTTTGGTTGCAAATGTTTTGTATTGAACAATGGAAAGGAAAACTTAGAGAAATTCGATTCCAAGGCCGACGAAGGTATCTTCCTCGGATACTCCCAATCTAGCAAAGCATATAGAATATACAACAAGCGATTACTTACTGTAGAAGAGTCTGTACATGTCACTTTTGATGAATCCAATCCGAGAAATGTCGGAAAGGGTAGTGTTTTACATGGTGCAGGTACATCTACTGAAGACATACTCAAAGGTGGCGAGCCGGGGATTGATCAATCCGACATAGTCAAAATTGAGGAGGAAAAAGATGTACACCATGAGGAAACCGAGGTAGTTCATCCGCCTTCAAACGATGATCTTCCTCAAGCTTGGAAGTCTTCCAAAGACCATCCAATAGACAACATTCTCGGGGACATATCAAAGGGTGTAACAACTCGATCTAAGCTAAGTAACTTCTGTTATCACTTCGCTTTCGTTTCGCAGATAGAACCTAAAAACCCTAAAGAAGCCCTACTCGATGAACACTGGTTTTTATCAATGCAGGAGGAACTTAATCAGTTCACCAGAAATGAGGTTTGGGACCTCGTCCCTCCTCCGCGAGATCATCGAGTAATCGGCACCCGATGGGTGTTTAGGAACAAGCTGGACAAAAATGGGGTAATAACCCGTAATAAGGCGCGTTTAGTCGCGCAAGGGTATAACCAAGAGGAAGGCATCGACTATGAGGAAACTTATGCGCCGGTTGCCCGACTCGAGGCTATACGCCTTCTCCTTGCTTTCGCTTGTGCGAAAGACTTTAAGCTATTCCAAATGGATGTCAAGAGTGCATTCCTTAACGGTCACATAAATGAAGAGGTTTATGTCGCACAACCTCCGGGTTTCGAATCCCATGAGTATCCTGATCATGTCTATAAACTAAAAAGAGCTTTGTATGGCCTCAAACAAGCTCCTAGAGCTTGGTATGAGAGACTAAGCAAATTCTTACTCGATCAAAAATACTCAAGAGGAAAGGTTGACACAACCCTCTTCATTAAACGTCAAGGAAAGCACTTGATATTAGTGCAAATTTATGTAGATGATATCATATTTGGATCTACTAACATGAATCTTGTGAGAGAGTTTTCTGACCTTATGCAGGGCGAATTCGAGATGAGTATGATGGGGGAGCTCACATACTTTCTCGGTCTGCAAATCAAACAGCTCAAAGAAGGAACTTTCGTGAGCCAGACAAAGTACTGTTTGGACCTTATCAAGAGATTTGACATGGCAAAAGCTAAGGCCATAGACACCCCCATGCCTACGTGTACAAACTTGAACAAAGATGAAGACGGTAAGGAAGTAGATGTAAAACGGTATAGAGGTATGATTGGTTCACTCCTTTATCTTACTGCTTCTCGTCCCGATATTATGTTTAGCGTATGCATGTGCGCAAGATATCAATCATGTCCCAAGGAATCCCATTTAAAAGCCGTCAAACGAATACTTCGATACCTATCCGGTACTCCGAAGTATGGACTATGGTATTCCAAAGGTAATGATTGTTCATTGGTAGGATTTTCCGATTCCGACTTTGCCGGTTGCAAATCGGATAGGAAAAGCACCAGTGGCACTTGTCACTTATTCTCAAACTCTTTGGTCAGTTGGCATAGCAAGAAATAGGTTTCTGTTGCTTTGTCAACCGCCGAAGCGGAATACGTTGCCGCCGGTGGTTGTTGTGCCCAAATCCTATGGATTAAGCAACAACTATTGGATTTTAACCTCAAACTTGAATGTATTCCCATTTTTTGTGACAATACAAGTGCCATTAACCTAACCAAGAATCCTGTGCTACATTCTCGCACCAAACATATCGAAATACGACACCACTTTCTTCGGGATCATGTAGAGAAAGGTGACATTGTGTTTGAACATGTCAATACTGAAAATCAACTAGCGGACATTTTCACAAAGCCGCTAGCCACTGAACCTTTCTTTCATATCCGCCGAGAACTTGGCATTCTCGATATTTCGGAACGGGCACTGTAATCTGCTGTTTTACCTTATTCCACATAAGACTTTAATCTTGTACCTCTAACCAATCTATGTTGTTGTAAGCACAAGTCTACCGTTCACTAAGTCACTCAGGCATTGAGGTGATACTGTTCCTCTCTTTCTCTCTCTGCAAAATCTCATGACTAAAATAGTTATATCTCATAATGATGTTGTTTATATATATCTGTATGATCTCTCTTTGGATGTTTATTGCTGTATGCTGTGTTAATTATGCATCAAACCTGTCATCACATGTGGCAAATAGTGAAAAATTGAAATTTGGACTGTATGAGTCGACCGCAGCAGGGCTATGGTCGACGCAAGCAAATTAATTTCTGCATTTTCTCAAAAACCAAACAGTATGCGTCGACGCATACAGGGCTATGGTCGACGCATCGCTCGAAAATTTCGTTTTTCTGCAGAAAAATTTAAATCGTTTTTCATGCATTCCCATCCAAAAATCATCATTAATTGTGCATTTACATTCCATCACCTTTCAAACTACCCACTACTTTGTAACTTGCATCTACCTAGTGGCTATTGTTCTTTGATCTTCCATCTTCCCAAAACCCTAACCTTTCCACTATAAATTGGGAGAAACCTCTATCTAGCAGAATCACTCTCAAAACCCTTCTTAAACCTTCTCTCTATACCCAAACACTCCGTTTCAAACTTGCTCAAATGGCTACCACATCACGCAGACCTTCCGGCAAGAGATCCCGAGAATCATCCGCCGCATCTCTACCCATATCTGCTGTATCACTCGTTCCACCCGCTCGCGTCGAAGTCTTCAACAGAGACATCAGCAAAAGAGGCGCTGTGCAACAACATGCGTTCTACAAACTTACCGCTGAACGCATGCACCTTCCTGAAGTTCTGGCTCTGCTGCAGCATCAGGGCTTTATCAACTTCTTGGAATGTAATACCAAATACAGTGAAGACCTTGTTCGAGTATTCTATGCCGGCCTTCATGACAACTTTCGCGGGCACAAGTTTCACTCTAGAATTGGTCCGACAAAGGTACCGCTTAAATCAAATATCTGGAACCAATATTTTGATATGTCTGTTGATGATGATGGAAACCCTCTACCTGAGGTAACTGACTCTCACCACGTAGTTGGCTATGAGTTTAAGAATGCATTGAATAACATGCTGAGACGACCCTACACTGATCAGTTTGTGAACAGTGACGCGTTCCCACGAACTGTCACTGCCGGCAAGCTGAAAGCCGGAGAAAGGATCCTTCAGTGGGTTGTCTCACGAATCCTGCGCCCAAAGAAGGGAGGCCTCTCCAGAGTCGAACCGGCCGAGGTTCATCTGATTTACATTCTGAAAAATAAGATAAAAATCAACTGGCCGTACTACATTGCCAGCAGAATGTTTGGGCTACGTGACTCCGGACGAGGAACGGCGCTTGCCTACGGATCCTTCATTCAAGAGGTCCTGACTGCAGCTAACGTTCATCATCCGTCTTTCAAGTACACTTCCATCTCATCTGACAAAGAGTTCAGCACAAAAACCATGTCTATGATGGGATATCTTTGGTGCAATGAGCGGAGAATGTATAAGTTTATTCGGAGAGCAAATATTCCTGCAGATGATGATAGTGATGAAAGCGAAGACCAAGAAGATGAAGAAGAAAATGAAGAAGAAGAAGCCAGGCACGATGTGGATCACAATGGTGGAGATGATGGTCCTCCACCCGTTGACACTCAAGACTACTCGGACTCCGCTTGGGCTCAGCAGTCGCATTCAAATGAAGAAGATGCTCCACGCTGGGGTGGCTGGGGTGAATGGCAACACAAGGGCTGGTCAACTCAACGTCAATTTTACCAGCCATATTACCAAGATGAGGAAGAATCTCCTCCGTCCCCTCCACAACAAGCAGATTCTTCAGAACTATTGGATATGATGCATAATATGCAGATAGCTCAACAGTCCTTCATGCAAGCTCAAGATGAGCGCTATGCTCATATCAACGAGCAAATTCAAGCCCAAAATGAGCGTCTCGACGCCTTCTCTACAAGCATGAATGACCGGTTTGCAACCTGTTCGGCTTCATTTGAACTTCAAGAAAAGTCGATCGACATGAGTCTCAAGAATCTGAACGGTGTCACCGAATACCTATCATCTCTGGCTGACCCTTACAAAAACCCGGGAATTTGTTATCATCTAGGACACCGCCACTAGGACATAGACATTCACATGCATTATGTAGTTTGATTGTTATTTTGAATGTATTTCTATGTTTTACTTGTTTTCTTTATAATTGACTATTGCTCAGAATTGACATTGGTGTATTATTATTATCTGTTTATGTTGTTTATGTTGTTTCCTGTGAAATTTCCTTGATATCTTGAATAATCACTCTGTCTCTCTTTTTGATGTTGTCAAAGGGGGAGAAAAGTGCACAAAGCAGGCAGACAAAAATGCCCAAAACTAACAGTAGCTTTCTGCAGATAGCTTTAGATTACAAAAGAAAGGGGGAGTGTGGAAAATGTGTCAATACCGCATGCTGTTCGTCACGCTGAATCATACAGGTTGTCATCATCAAAAAGGGGGAGTATGTAAAGACAAAGAGTCAGACAACATACGATCGCAAGTTACGATGATGACAAAAGACCATCATGCACGTCTACAAACAAATGAAACACATTACCCACCATATCCTTTTCTACGTTTGTCTAAACCTATTATAATGATCAAAAACATATGTGGATAAAGTGTAATCATGACGAAATGCATGAAAATCACAAAACACAGTTTTATGCAGATTTGAAGGCCTTGAGTCGACCATAAGGGTCAGCTCAAAGCTCACTGGTCAACACAAAGCTCAGCAGACCTGAGATTGGTCAGCGCATGTTCCTTTGCGTCGACCATAAGGGTCGGTGCATAACTCACGGGTTAGCGCAAAAACTCCTTGAGTCGACCAGAAGTCAGCGCATGGCTTAATGAAGTAATCCTGGGTCAGCGCATGGAACCATGGGTCGACCATAGGGGTCGGCGCATCACTCACGGCTCAGCGCACGCCGACCTATGGTCGACCGCTCGTGCGTAAACTCAGTTTTCTGAGTTATTTCCACTGTTTGAAATTCTGTTATTTTTAATTGGTTTTGTCTGTTACTATATATAGAAGTTAAAACACCTTTATTAACTAACATTTGCTAATTGAGTTCAAGTGTTCAAGGAAACAAGAAAGAGTGAAAAAGGTGTCCAAGACTCATCATCTTCATCTTCAACATTTCACAACTCATCATCTGTAAACAATTACTTTTGATGGGGTTCGTGATCGAGCAAAGGTGATAAGGTTCGAAGCTGTGATCGAAGAATCCAGTTCGAGTTGAAGCTTGTGGCAGGTTCTTTCTTGAATAAAACCGTTAAGGTTTTGTCCTCCAATACGGGTTTGTGTTTGGGGGTTTTTGCACGAATCGCTTCATCAATATTCAGCCGAGCGAAGGTGATTGAGAAGAGGAAGTCTTCATCAGTCTAGTAGCGGATTCGGTGGCATTGAATTGAAGGATTCGGGTTCGACTCATTGTGTTTGAGATCAGCCGGGCCGAGGGTTTGAAGAACGGAAGATTCTTCAACAAAGGGGCTGGAATCGGAGGTCTAGCATCAACGATCGAAGGTCTTGATTCATCTTGAATCAAGGAACAAGGATAGGAAGCATCATTCAACACATTGGAAGTTCTGTTGTTTACATGCTTTGCAATCCTTGTATAAACGATTAAATTTCACAGGTGATATCTAATTAATCATCTCAATTCTATTTTTAGAATTGAGGGCAGACGTACCCCGAAGCGAGGATGGCGGGGGAACTGCCTCATCAAATCTCTGTCTTCTTTTATTTTCTGCATAAGTGCTTTTCTACTTAAAAATTAAGTGATTTTAGTTTAAGCAATTTTCCCAAACTTTGATATAAGTTGAGTAAGAAACTAAAACTGCTGTTTGAATACAAAGTACAATAGTTTATTGTACTAGATAAAATTGAACTACTTACTCAACTCAAATATCTCTTGGAGTGAATGCACACCAAGTGTTTGTGAATTTGCATAAGCCAAAGTTGTCTTAGATTTACATCCAGTTTAATTTGGTATTTTGGATCATTGGAACTAGGCTTGCTAGTTAGTGAAATATATCAATTGAGTGTGCAAATTGTGTAGTGATTAGTATTTCATTTTATCTCAAATCCATTAGCTTAACCCATATCCGGTTTTCCAATAACGGTTCGTTTTAGACTAAATTTTCCTCGGCTGCTTCCGCACTTAAAAACAATTTTTAAAAACCAATTTTCTTTTAAATTGGTAGCGCCGACTTAAGATTTTAATTGGGATCTATTCAACCCCCCCTTCTAGATCCGTGCCATAGTCTAACAGGAAGGTGCAGAGGCAGCCACTTGAGGTGAGTTCTGTTGTTGGTTTGTTTGCGGGTTTCCATATCGAAGGTTGGGATGGTTCCTCCAATTGGGATGGTATTTGTTGGTGGACAGGTCAGGAGTGTTGTTGTACCTGTTTTAATTGTAAAGGTTGACTGCATAAGCTTGTGGAAACTCAGTAATGGACTCGTCTCTCAGAATAGGACAAGTATCGGTCGGGTGCTCAGGAGAAGTACAAATGCCACACAAAGTTGCTGTTTGAGGTTTTGCTACTGCCAGCTGTTTGACTAAGGCAGTGAGTTCGTCAATTCTGGTCTCTAAAGCTTTGTTGGAAGAAACTTGAATTTGACTCACGCCTTTGCTTTGCACATAATTGTCTCTAGTGGTGAACTGTTGAGAATTAAGAGAGATATTTTCAATAAGGGCTCTGGCAGCAGCTGGAGTTTTATCGACTAATGCTCCACCACTAGCAGCATCAAGAATGTTTCTGTCCATCGGTAACAACCCCTCATAAAAGTATTGGATGAGGAGTTGCTCAGTGATCTGGTGTTTAGGGCAGCTAGATACCAAGTGCTTGAATCTCTCCCAATACTCGGTCAGCGACTCATTGCCTTATCTAATACCACAAATCTCCTTTCTTATTGTGGCAACTCTGGAGGTAGGAAAATATCTTTCCAAGAACACTTTTTTCAGGGCTGTCCAACTTGCAATTGAGTTTGGCTCGAGATAATAAATCCAATCCTTTGCTGCACCCTGCAATGAAAAAGGAAAAGCTTGAAGTTTGATGTGATCTTCGGTGGTCCCTTCAGGCTTCAATGGTGTAGAACACACCACCTGGAACTCTTTCAAATGCTTGTGTGGATCTTCACCTGCAAGACCACTAAACTTTGGCAACAAGTGTATTAAACCCGATTTTAATTCAAAAGGAACAGCAGCAACATCATATTCAATACACAAACCATTGTAATTCACATCAGGAGCAGCTAACTGCCTTAAGGTTCTATTATCAGCCATTGCAAAATCAAGTTCAGAATTCGAAGCAAACAAGTTATGCAAATAGTCAGACTCAGAATCAGACTCAATTGTGGATGGTGAACTATTGGTAGTCTGGACTGTTCTACGTTGTGTGTGCAAAGTTCTCTCTATTTCAGGATCAAAAGCAACAATTTCAGAACAGCGAGACCTAGTAGCCAGGACTAACGGAACAGCAATGCAGCAACAGCAACAATAGTGAAAATTCCAACAATGTCCTAAAAGTAAAAAAAAATAAACACAAAGAAAGAAATCGATCAAAAATAATTCAAAAAAATAAACTGACACCGAAATTAATCTAATGACTTAAAAATATAATTTTGAGATTTTTTTCGAGACGGTGAAAACAGTAAATAAATGCTTAAAAATAGAAAAATGATGAATTTTGGATTTTTAAAAATTTCTCCCTATACTACATTGTAGTATGGGATAAATGACCAGAGAATTATTTCCCTTCAGATACCCGGAGCAGATTTCGAAACAGACACAATTTCTCAAAAACCGACTTTTTTTACGATTTGGACTCTAAAACGCGAGTTGGATGAAACTGCGAGGAAACTAGGACCTATACGCTTAGACACTAAACCTATGACTCTAAAAACGATTAAAAGAAACAAGAGTCCCCGACAATGGCGCCAATTTGATCCGCTGTCGCATGCGGATCAAAACGATTAGTTTTTCAAAAATGTAGTTTAACGACAAATTGACTCAAATATCGTTCTCAAGGATTCTTGTTTAATTAACCTACCGATAGAACAAAAAGGTGGGGGGGGGGGGGTTGGTTAAGTGATTATAAAATAAGCTGACACGAACCAACCTACTGCATCATCTTCCGACTTATCATTGATTCTTATAAAATTCCAAATCCCTAACGGGTCTGCTCCTATTCGATTACAATTACCATTAACAAGCGTAAAGGAAATTATGCGAGTAATATTCCCAAATTCCGAATTAAGTAAACAGATTAAAAACTATTGCGAATTAAGTAGACGCAACTTGATCGTTCGTGATAAAATAAAAGCCATGTTAATACGAAATTGATTCGGGATCATCATTCATCAATCGAATTTAAGGATTCTATCCTATAGCAACAATTAGATTAAGTAAATAATTGGAATTATAAGAAGAATTCAAAGGAAACAAATTGAAATTAATAACAACCTCAAAGCGGATTCTGAATTACAGCAGGTTGATTCAAAAGGGATTAGTTCTCCATAGTCATCTTGCTAGCTCTCAAAAAATCGTACATGAACAGAAAAACGTAACCCTGTTTTTGGCTGCCTAACCTAGGTAAAAATACCCAAACCCGTTTCCCAACTCAACCGGGTCAAATGTACGATCCGGCCCAATACAACTAACCCAAACAAAATATAAAAATAAAGCAGCAGCTTCAACGAAATTTTTGGCCCTGCTACAGTCTGATTCAGCTCTCGACTTCTGAACAAAAGTTGTAGATCTTTTTCTTAGCTTTTCATCGTCAGGTAGCACGTCTCAATCTGATATTCCTAGCTCAAGATATGATTTTTCTCGCGAAAGCTGCTAATGCTGAAAATTAAATACGAAAATTAAATAAGTGCAAAAATAACATAAATTATGAAAACATATTAAAACATAAAAATAATCAAAGCAAACCAAAGAAATGCTTAAGTACAAACATGGAAGAACGTGCATCCAAAATGCACTGATCAATCATGTATTTGACTGTGCTTGAAGAAAGTATGGGTTGTGTTCTTGGTCAGCAAGATGAAATTGGAAAGAAAGAATTTTCAATTTACTACCTCAGTAAGAAGTTCATCGACTGTGAGACTCGACATTCTATGCTAGAGAAGACTTGTTACGCATTGGCTTGGGATGCTAAGCATTTGCGTCAATATATGTTGAATCATACTACTTGGTTGATATCTAAAATGGATCCAATCAAGTATATCTTTGAGAAACTTGCTTTAATTGGGAGGATTTTTCGTTGGCAGATGTTGTTATCAGAGTATGATACTGAACACCGATCACAGAAAGCAATTAAAGGTAGTATCTTGGCTGACCATTTGGCATACCAACAAATTGAAGATTACCAATTAGTGCAATATGACTTTCCTGATGAAGAGATTTTGTACTTGAAAATGAAAGGTTATGATGAACCATTGCATGAAGAAGGGCCAGAGCCTAGTTCTCGTTGGGGCATGGTATTTGATGGAGCTGTTAATCAGTATGGTAATGGAATTGGGGCAATAATTATTACTCCTCAAGGCACGCATTTTCCATTTATAGCTAGATTGACTTTCAAGTGTACAAATATTATGGCTGAGTATGAAGCTTGCATTATGGGGCTTGAGAGGCCATTAATCTCAGAATCAAGTATTTGGACGTCTATGGAGATTCAACTTTGGTTGTGAATCAGATCAAAGGTGAATGGGAGACGAATCAACCCGATTTGATACCATATAGAGACTATGTGAGGAGGATTTCAACTTTCTTTACAAAGGTTGAGTTTCATCATATCCCTCGAGATGAAAATCGGATGGCAGATGCTCTTGCAACGTTGGTTTCAGTGATTGTAGTGAAGTATTGGAATGAGGTTCCCAATATGACTGTGATGCATCTTGATAGGACAACTCATGTGTTTGCTGATGAAGAAGTCAAAGATGAAAAGCCATGGTATTACGACATCAAGTGTTTCCTCCAAAGTCAATTTTACCCGTCTGGGGCATCGTTGAAAGATAAGAAGACTTTGAGAAGATTAGTCGGAAATTTCTACCTAAATGGTGATGTGTTGTATAAGAGAAACTTCGATATGGTTAAGCTCAGATGCATGGATAGACACGAAGTAGACATGCTGATTACTGAAGTCTATGAAGGTTCCTTTGGTACTCACTCCAATGGACATGCTATGGAAAAGAAGATGTTGCGAGCATGTTACTATTGGCTGACAATGGAATCTGACTGTTGTAAGTTCGTGAAGAAATGCCACAAGTGTCAAATTTATGCAGATAAAATTCATGTTCCTCCGACACTGTTGAACGTCATTTCCTCTCCATGGCATTTCTCCATGTGGGGAATTGATATGATTGGCATGATCGAGCCCAAAGCTTCAAACAGACATCGTTTCATTTTGGTGGCTATTGACTACTTTACAAAGTGGGTTGAAGCGACATCGTATGCAAATGTAACCAAGAAAGTTGTTGTAAGGTTTATCAAGAATCAGATTATATACCGATATGGTGTGCCAAGTAATATCATTACTGGTAATGGATCTAAATTGAACAATAATATGGTTGTAGCTCTTTGTAAAGACTTCAAGATTTCACATCATAATTATTCTCCCTACAAACCTAAGATGAACGGGGTTGTTGAAGATGCAAACGAGAACATTAAGAAGATCATCCAGAAGATGGTTGTGACGTACAAGGATTAGCATGAGATGCTCCCATTTTCTTTGCATGGGTATCGTACATCAATCCTCACTTCAACAGGGGAAACCCCTTTCTCTCTTGTATATGGTATGGAGGCCATGCTCCCAATATAGGTTGAGATCCCATCATTGCGTGTGTTGATGGAAACCAAGTTGACTGAGGCATGGTGTCAAACCAGGCATGATCAGCCTAATTTGATTGAAGAGAAGAGGTTTACTACCATGTGTCATGGTCAATTATACCAGCAGAGAATGAAGAAAGCTTTTGATAAGAAGGTCAGACCTCGTGTGTTTAGAGAAGGTGACCTTGTGCTCAAGAAGATTCTATATTTCAAACTAGATTCTAGGGGAAAATGGACTCCTAATTATGAAGGCCCATATGTTATTCAGAGAGCCTTTTCAGGCGGCACTTTGATTCTTACAACTATGGATGGTGAAGAGTTTACTCGTCCTGTGAACACAGATGCAGTCAAGAAATACTTCACCTAAAAAAAGAAAAGAACAACTCGCTAAGTTGAAAACCAGAAAGGGTGGTTTAGGCAAAAATGAGTGTCTCGGTGGATTGAAAACCCGAAAGGGCGATCCAGTCAAAAATTAGAGACATAAAACAGAAAGAATTATCCCGAAAAATTGAGTACCCCACGTTGGGGCAATTTATGCAAAAATTAGGGATTATGGAAGTAACTACATCCTGTTGATCTTCAATTTTGAATACGTTCTTGAGCACAACAGTCGGTTTTGATTCATCATCCCCAGTAGCGGTCGAGAGCATAGTGGATATCAAGAGGTGGTAGAAGGATTAATGATCATTGTATTCAATATAGCCCTTTTCCATGTAAATTACCATTTTCAACCTTTGTAAAGATCTATGGAGTCTTGTCATTTACAAACTACCATCCATTAAATAAAGTTGAGCTTTTATCCAATTGTTTCTACTCTTATTTAATTCAGCCAAATAGTTTTAAATTTTATTATGATCATTTTTGAATTTATAATTTTAATCAAAATGATATTTTCTTAAACTATTAAAAGCATTAATTTTAAGCAATTGATCTCATTTAAAAGGAATATCAACAGTGGTTTGAAAGCAGTAATCCCTAAGTGTGGAGCATTATTGGTTCTCCCCAAGCAATAGGCGTGGTTCCTCCTTCGTCCCCGACAACATGTTCAGCACCCGGTGTTTGTTGATTTCCCTGGCCGTTTAATTCACGGCTATCCCCAGCTGAGTTTGGGGTTGTCTTCCGGCTGAATGTGAGAATTTCATTACAGCAGTTTGCATAATTCCGGCAGAACTTTGGTTTTTCCCGCAAGTCGCCATCAGATTCGCTCCCAGTCAGAATTCTCTATTTTTTCTGAGCAGCTTTGTGTTTGTTCCCCTGTAGAGTTGTCTGCCATTTGATATGGTGTTGACCTAAAATTCCCCGCAGAGTTGATAGCAGCTTCCTCAACGGATCTCCTCCTCTCTTCCCTAGCTAAGGTTGAGCCTTTGGGATGTTGATCTCTCTTTTCTCCAGCAGTTGTTTCCCTCCTTTGTGGATTGGCCGAGAATTGTATCGGTGATTCAAACCAGCGACATCTTGCATCTTTTATGATTGTTTTACCAACATAATCATCATATACACATATACATATACATATAGATATACACTCATATAACTTTATTATTGCATCATTACACCTGTTGATTCATTTTTGTGATTCTTATTCTCTGTTATGGTGGTACTTTATCCCCATTCAGGTTTGATGTGTCTATCCTCCTTCAATTATAGAGTGTCCTCCCCCCTAAGCATAAAGACTTTAACCTTTCTCTTTTCCCCACTGAGTTATTTCCTCGTGGATGATTATTATTTCAGTTTCTTCCCCAATTAATTATCTGGATGAAACCACTCCCCTTGAGTTATATCCTCATTGGGTTGAGTCTTAATTTACCGTTTCTTTCTAGATCTTACCTAGATAGATGCTTTTGGTCCCCTGAGAGTTTATTACCCAGTAACTGGTAGTATTCTTCTTAGTTGGAAGTTTGTTACTTATTTCTCCCTAGCGGATTCATTTTCACGTTTCCCCAGGAAGTATATCCTTGATATGTTCATCTTAACAAATGACAGATATCTTCTTCCCCCTTCTTTTGAGTCTATCCTTGATATGTTCATCTTAACTGATGACAAATATTCTCATTTTGGTATTCTACCCAGTAAAAAGGTAGTTGTAATCCCTATTTGTTTCTCAGAGAGTTAATCCTTCATATGTTCATCCTAATCGATGATAAGTTTCCTCCTCCTTACGGTCTTCTGCCTAGTAACCGGTAGTTGTAAATCCTGCTTTTCTCCCCTTTTTAGAGTTTATACTTGATATGTTCACTTTAACCAGTGACGAATATCCTCTTTGTGGTCTTCTATCCAGTAACTGATAGATGTAATCCCTATTCTTCCCCTCGGAGTCTATCCTTGATCTGTTCATCCTAAACGGTGACGACTATTCTCTTTGATGGTATTCTATCCAACATTCGATAGATGTAATTCCTACTTTTTGTTCAGGTGGTTTATCCTTGATATGTTCATCTTAATCGATGACGGGTATCCTCCTTAACATTCCCAAGCAAGTCTATCCTTGATATGTTCATGTTAACCGATGACAAATTTTCTTTCCTTTGAGTCTATCCTTGATATGTTCATTTTAACCAGTGACATATATTCTCTCCATGTGGTCTTCTACCCAGTAACCGAAAGTTGTAAATCTTATTTCCAGCTTTTCCCCAGCAAGTCTATTCTTACCCAGTAACTGGTAATGAATATACCTCCTGGCAGCCTTGATATGTTTACCCTAACCGGTAACGGATGTCCTCCCTGTCAGATTTTATTATCTCCATACCCAGTAACTGGTGGTGGATAATATATTTCTGATCCTCTTGCGTTGAAGATCTTTTCTTCCCTAGTTGAGTTGAGTGCGTATTTCCTTAGTGAATACGCTTTTTCTGCATGGTTCGAGTATATCATTTTTATTCTTATCTACCTGTTCCCCTGCAGATGTTCCTTTTGTTTCCCTGGCTGAGTCTTTACATTTTCATGGAATTCCTCTAGTCCCCCAGTAGTTTTCAAGTCGTATCCTGGCCTACGTGTAACCCTTTATCCCCCAGAGTCTCTGTCTCCCCAGTGAGCTTTCCTTACAGAATGCATTATGCTCCTACGGATTTTCGGTCTCTCTAATTTCTTTTCCTTTGTGGCAATATTTCCCCACAGAGAGTTTATTTTAGCATTCATATCATATGCATCATGAGGTCTCTTAGGGACCAAAATTTGTTTTTATATGTTGTTATTTAAGTCCATTCTACTGAGTCGATACGAAGATTTTAACCTTCTCCTTCTCAGTTAGAATGTCCTTAAATAGAGGCAGCTGTAAGACCCCAATTTTGACCCTAAGATCCCTCATGTTATCTCATCATATGCATTGGTATCCCCCTTACCCCTCATTCATTAGGTTTGTATTGGGAGAGATCACCAAGCACCATGTGATTGTATCATACTTTGTATTTTATCATTTATACTAACTAAAATACCAAAAATATGTCTTTGCATTTGTCTAACTCTTTTGTAGGTAGGGCACTTGATCACCTTTGATCTATCAAGTTCACATCTAGGGTTTAAGACCCCCATTTCTAAGAGCTCAACCAAGAGATGATACACAATGGCTTTAGGCATCATATATGAGTCCCCATGATCTTTACATGTTATTTTGATCATGATTTCTTCAAGTGTTTGGAATTGGTTTGCCTTGGAAACCCTAGTTCATCTGGGTATCTTGTGTAATTTCTTCACCAAGCTTCTTCACCAATTGATCAAATATTTCAAGGGATACTTAAAACTTCATCATCTTACGCATATATGATCTCCCATTAGTCCAAAAAGTCAAGAGATTTGCAAGTTATCAAGTTTGTTGATGATGGTTGACCACATAAATTCATCTGATCAAAACTGGGGTCCCCTAGACCCTATCTCCTACAATTTTTGTCATATGAAAATGATCCCAAGAGAAACGTTACTCTAAATGACATTAGAAACAACTTTCATGTTTAGGGATAAATCTAGTTTTGCTTGGAAAGTCATTGTTTATGGTGAAAGATTATAGGTCATTTTGTCTAAACCCTAATTTGGAGGTCAACTTCCCAAGGCCATAACTTACTCAATTTTTATGAGATGAAATATTTCCTGTCGCATCCTGCGAAAAATCAACCGGCGAGCTAAAAAATAAAACACACACAGAGCCGCCACTAAACGTTATTTATCCCAAGATAGGGAAAGGAAACGCTCAGAGAAACCTGGAAAGACATGGTCTCGCGACCAGAGAGAAAAGGTTCGGGAGTCGGTTACGCAAGGGGAAGGTATTAGCACCCCTCACGTCCTAGGTACTCCTAGGGATCCACGTTCTAAGAAAAGAAAAGGTTGCTAAACATCACACACACACACAAGGGAACGCAGGTGGGGTTAAGAGGAACGGGCTCGATAAGGTATCGCACCTTATGCCTACATATCTTGTCTGGAACAAGAATCAGAGCCACTGTAGTTCGGCTTACGCACGCCAAACAACACAAAACAAACATAAACAAGCAAGGGTGGCAAACATGGAGCCCGACATCCACTGGATGGAATTACGTCGGCATCCGAACCAAAACACACTCAAAAGGGCAAACGTGGAGCCCGACAGCCAATCACTGGGCTTACGTCGGCATCCGAGCCAAAACAAACAATCAGATAACAAGTTAACGCACGCAAAAAAGAAAAAGGTTGCCCGGAGTGGTCTCGCACGACCACCTGCCTACATACCTCGTCTGGCACGAGGATCAGGGCGATGTAGTTCCCCTGAAAGGGATTAAATTGCTAACCAGAAACCGGGGAAAGACACAAGACTAGGGAGCTGAGACTCGAACCTAATGTTGTCATGCATCGTTAACCCTGAGTTCAATTTTCTATCCTACTTGCATAAGCAAACTAACCTAACCAGGAAAGAAGCTAGCACACAAGCATACAATCATATATCAACATTAAATGAGAACAGGCATCTCAGACAAACATGTCAATCAAATAATCACAAAACACCCACTATAACCAAACAAGAGGCTCAATCAATGGGGTTTGACCGCCGAAGCGAGTCGTCTGTACAGGCTGGTTTTGCTCTTAACCTTGCCATTACGAGGCTAAGGTGAAGCAGATGAAAGGATGAAGTGAGGATGAGACCTCACAGCTCTTATCCCTAACCAGGGAGAGCTGACAAATGAGCATGGGTCCAGGATAGGGGAACCCTTCTATACTCGATGACTCTGACACAATGTGCACTGCACAAGATCTTGGGCTTTGATCCCAATGCTACAACCATGTAATGGGAGCAAGGAGAAGACTCAACTGAATAGTGGGGGACAGGTTGCTTGTCCCTACCTTCCACCAATTGCCTTCTTTGAAGGACTTTTCCTGCTTGGGCTTAAAATAAACATACACAAGCATTGCCTCTTAAGGAGGACTTCAGACAATTTGCCCGGCCCGGTAACAGCCGGGTCTCCAGACTACATGAAGTAAGAAGATTATACCTCTATGCAAGTTGCTTAAGCAAAGCAAAGCAATAGTTCACAAGGAACTGAGCAACTAAAGTACCTGGAAACAATCAAACTCAGTCAGTACTCAGTCAGACAAACTGTAAAGCAAACAGTTAAACAGCTTAAACAATACAACACAAAACAAGCCCAAGGCTTAAGCCCAAGCTCCAACACCTACAAAACAATGTTATGTTAGTGTACAAACATCCACAACATCAATTAAAATTAACTTGTATCATTCTCCATGTACATTATGCTTTTGATCCTGAAAAACCAAGCAAACATTAGCAACTAGACCACTAGGCCAAGCCTAGGGTCCCAAAGCAAGAAAAAAGTTAAAACAGCAAGGTATCCACCATCCAACATCAAATTAACATCAAACAAGAGCAAACATCCTTGGTCTCATGTTTATGTCATCCATCAAGTTCAATTCATGCACAAAACAATCCATATTGGTTCAAATGAAGCACCAAATATACAAACAGAAGTATTTCATTCAAAGCCATGCCAAAACACATCAAAAAAATCTCAAATTAAATACACTTAAACAGGGGTCAATCAAGGTCTACCATGTCAAATTTGAGCTCAATTGGGAAAATGGAACCATGTCAATGAAAATCAACAAAAACAGACACAATTACATGCTTCAATTCACACCATCAATGCATACATCCACTTCAAAAATTCATATCTCATTGGAAACTAAAAAGAAATGGATGAGACCAAAACAGGGAGGTCCTAACATGTGTCTAGTTCATGCATATCAAATTTCATGGCCATACAATACAATATGAGGATTTCCCAATCAATCTACCAACATGTATCACATGAGCTTGCAATTTCAACAACCAGAAATGAAAAATCAAGATTAAATTGAAAATACAGTGAAAAATCCTACAAAAATTCATCAAGCATCCTAACATGTCAACAAGTCATCATGCAAAATTTCAGCCAATTCCAACATGCATAGGTCATCCAATTAAATTCAACAAGTTGACATCAAGAGGTGTGACACAAATTGTCACACCTAAGTTCCAGAATTTGCTGCTCTCTAACCAGGTATCAAAAATTCATGAAATTTACATATAAATAATCCTCAATGAGTCAAGAACCACCACAAAAATTTTTAGCCATTTATTTTATGATATGAGTATTTCATGATCAAATTGCCAAAATGTATCAAAATGTGACATACATTAGAAAAGCCTATGCCAAATAAAATATTTGCCAAGCACAACTTTGACCAATAGGTCAAAAAAATCCTACACAAGTCAACAAAGTCAAGGAAAAAATCTCCATATTTTTAGGAATTTTTTACTATTTTTTATGAATTTTTTAAAAGTGTTAAATGTTTGGATAATATTATTTAGAATATATTATAATTAATTTGGTCTTCATTAATGGCATAATGGTAAATAGTTGAACAGTGGCGCGGTAAACAGCAAAATTGAAAGTTCAAACACAGCAACGGATCAAACACGGGAAAATCCAGCCACACCGTCTTCTTCCCCGCGCGCTCAACCTTCTCACCGTTCCAACACCGGTTTTACTCATTTCTCAACCAAAACTCACAAACGAATAGTCATTGGAAAGGTATCGACGCATAGATCATGAATATATAACCTAAACAACCTAAATCGAACTATACGAACCGGATCGATCGTTTAAAGTTTCACATTCAAAACTAAAAATCACTATATCTCCTTCTACAATCAACCAAATCGAAAACTACAAATTGCAGCACGCTCAGCAATGAATGAACTACAAAAACCACATCTCAATTCAAGAAATAATGAGACTCGGATTCGCACCTTATTTCGATGACGGCAAGTAATCCGCGAGCTTCGAGCTTCAAATCATGAAAACAGATGTAGAACACGCTTCAGGAAGATGAATGCTAAGCTCAAGTTCAACCGCTTTCACTCCTAGTGCGAGAATTTTTGATTTGCCATAGGCGATGCAATGTTGGACAGTTGCAATTGGTGGATCAATTGATGATGAGAACCACAAACAGATGTAGAGGAAGATGATGCAAGATTAACACAAAAGGAAATTCGAAAATTGATCAACAATTGAAGGAGTTTGATGAATTTGAAGATTTTGGTGTTCTTGAGATTTTGAGAGAATGTGAGAGGTTTTTGATCTGAATTTTTGGTGAATGATTTTCTGTTATGATTAGAAGGAGATTTAGATTATATATGTGAGCCTAATCCATGATTAATCAACTTAATTAACCACCTTGCATTGTTAAGTGAAAATGCTAATTAACAAGTAGGGGCATAATGGGAATTTCCACATGACAGCTAGTGCCACCTGTTTTGACAGCACATACACCTTCCAATTATCATATGTGAGCTGTAGAAACTTGTTTCATGCTCATTGGTTGCTCCATTCTCAAATTCACCATGTGTATGCATTTGGTCCATTTTTGTCATTTCCATTTTTCAAGACAAAATCCAAATTAAAAGCCTTATGCATGAAATGAAAATTCAAACACATTCTAAATGCCATTCCTGAGGTGTTGGAAAAAGTCCCATTCAAAAATTCCAATTATTTTGACATTTGGACAATTTTGCCCCTGGTCCAATTCAGCTGTCCAGTTGAAAAGTGACTTTTTGCCTTGGCCATTTTTGGGAAAATCCAATGATGCACCCTCAAAGTACATGTCAAATGGAGTTTGTGCATATAAAGAACTTGCAATTTGGACAAAGTATGTGGTGGTTATGGCCTCCTGATTACGGGTCTTTTCTGAAATTCACTGAGCCATATTTTGCAAAACGTACATCGGATTTTCAAGTTCTTGGACTTTTTGGAAAGGTGAGAGCAAGATCTACATCTGTCATGTTGAACAATTTTTCATTTGAAGCTTCCTTGGACTTCTGTTTTTGAGGTCAAAACCTTTCCACTTTTGGAAACTTCAGTTACAAGTCACCTGCTATTTTTGGCAGTTTTTGTCCTGACTTGATTTTCTTCATTTTTAAGCTTTGAGATGTCATTCAACACTTGTTCCAACATGAATGAAGTGTCTTCAACTCATTTCCACCTCCAAATCCATCAGATCATGTACAGTTGACCACAGTTGACTTTTCATCTGACAGATGAATCTGGCAATGCATAGATCAAATTAAGCCCCAATCTCCAACTGAAATGGCTCAAGGGTGCAACCCTAGCCTCAATAAGCACAATATAATCAAAGAATGATCCTCATAACCATCAGAAACCTCATCTCCTGATCCAGCCCTGATTGGCCCAATGCACCTGATTAGGGTTGACCAGTGGTCAAAACCCCTAATCTCAAGGTATCTTCTTCAATCTTCTGATGACATCCAACCATGATGATGATGATGTATCATTGCAATCAAGATGAAGACCAACATCCATTGAGAATCACAAAACCCTAATTCATAGCCCAATCCTCAGATGGCCAATGATCAATCAATAAACCCTAGGCTTGCACTTAGACTTCTCCATCTTCTGATCAAGACTTGGGAGAATAGCTTGCACAATGTAACCACATGATATGCAATATGCAATGCCTAATGACCTAAAAATGTATGCAATATGTTAATGCTAGTCCCAAGAGAGGAGGGCAAATTTTGAGGTGTTACATTTCCAAGTTGCACAATGAAATTCAAGGTGTCTACTTCAACTTTTATGTTTGGAGGAAGAGATAATTCAACTTTTATGAGCATGTGATATGAGGATACATTATAGGTCATTTTGGACCAATACCATTGAACAAGTGATTCTCCTCAACTTCAAAAATGCATAACTCATTCATCCTAAATCCAAATGAGGTCAAATTTGTGACCATTTTGAAGGATTTTGAAAGAGATACAACTTTGATGAATACATGTTTCTCATTTTAAGCTCACATAAAAAGTTAGCCAAGGTGGAATAATTGAAAATATGGCTTGACACTTAGAATTTTTTTTGACATGTTGAAATTTCCAAACTTCCACCTCAAAATTCATCATGATACAAGCTTCAAATGGAAAAGTTTTCAACAAAAGAGTTGTTCCTCTTGATCTAATCTTTCCAAAGTGTCCAATTTTATCCATTTTGGATATGGTTTGAGTGGTCTGAGCATGGCTTGAACATGGCTTCATCATTTGGCAAGAATCAAACTTCAAACAACTGCACACTTTTGGCTTGCATTCCAATTCACTTTCAGACTCAATTACATGTAACTATGGACTTAAGTGAGTGGCTTCATGGGCCTGTACACGCCCATGAAAGCATGCATCACTCAATTGCCAAATTTGGAAACAACTTTGAAGGTGCAAATATCACTTGCCTCAGCTATAAATAAGACTCCCTTGCATCAGAATTAGGAACCCTTGTGCGCCAGCTTTGATCCAATACCTCTAACCCTCACATTTGAAAGGAAAACCTGAGAATTTTCTTTTGAAAATTGAGTTTGAATCTCACTGTTTGGAGATTCAAAACTCCAGGGATACAAAGCTTTGTTTCAATTCTAAACCACTACTGCAAGCTTCCTGAGTAAGATCAAGCAAGAATCAAAGCAAGAGAGATTGATTTCTGCACAACGTTGAAGGTATTTTCCAGATTTTTTCTTCTCTTTGATTCTCTCTCAATTCTCATCAATTCTCTTGGATCTTTGGTTGTCTGAAGTCCTACCAATGTAGGCAAGAAGATTGAGTTGCTTTAAGGTCAAATCGAAGCAAATCAATTCATATACCTCAAATTTCAATCCATGTATCTCTCAATATACTTGGAGTTAGGATGAATTGAGGCCAGATTCGTGATCAGTTCCATATTTACTTTAAAATCATGTCCTTCTTTTTCATTTTTGTGATGGTGATGAGTGAACCAGTCCGGCCAGGGTCGCCTGAGAAGGTGACCGGCGCTATGCTCCGGTGGTGAGCTGGATTGGTTATGAGCAACAAGATCAAGTCATTTTGTTTTAATCATGAGCGTTCCTTTTGAATACCAGTTGTGTGGCGCACTGACTCAAGTGTATGATGGAACACATGTTTTGGTCCACTTGATCTGCCCCCTCAATTAATGAGGGAGATCAAGTGGTCCACGTTTTTTCTGATTAATTGATTTTCATTTTTATTGTTTTATTTTCATTAATTCATATTACATTTCATATTGATCGAAAAAATACGAGAGTTTCACAATTTTTTTATAAATAGAATCCTCTTTCATTTTCTGAATAAAAATTATTTTTTGGATCATTATTAATATTTTTTAAGATTTAATTGATTTTGTGAATATTTTTAATTTTTTAAAAATACTTTTAAGTTTGCAAAAATGATAAAAAAAATTCTCCAAGGTCCTTTGACCTTGTTTGACCTATGATAAATCTCTTGGCCATTTCTTTGGTGTTTTGATGAGGTTTTAGAAAATTGACCAACCATAATTTAATTTAATGCATAATTTTATTATTTTTAATTATTTAAATGCCAAATAAATTGTGTAGAGCCATTTTAATTGACTTTGTGAGTTTGACTTGTGTTGTTAGGCCTTGGTTAAGGTTGATTTGACTTTTCTAGGTTTAGATCATTAGATTTAGGGGATTTATGGAATGTACATTCCATCTCCCAAAATGAATGAATGATCTTAATTTGGTAAAAATCCTCCTTTGGCCAATTTGTGTTGAATCCATTCCCCCTCCCTCTTCATCTCATTCCCCTTCTTTATTCATTCATGCCATCAACCTATGATATATCTATATCATAAGACTAGTTGATTGCAAAATCAACATAAGTATGGATGAGAATAGGTCCCCCACTTTGCATATTATTTTTGTGTGTGGTATGTTTTAGGAGTTTGGTTCATTATGCCATATCTCTAACATGCATTAACACCAAAATTTCTATTGTCCGACCTTAAATAGTTATGACTTATACATAAGTCCAATTACGATTGCTTAAGATAACACTAAATTTGTGACATAAAAGGCATAGCATTTTAGTTAGTGAGATTGTAAGTCTCCCCTCTTTTATGGTATTGTATGGAAACTTGGTCTTTTTTCCTACCTTTGGAAGATGTCTTGGTTCAAGGTTCCATGCTTGTGACAAGTGAGTTGAGTGTTCTTCAAAGAATGACTTAAACAAAAACAAAGCAAAAGTAAAACTAACTTCTAATCAACTAACAACTAACATTTGATTTCAAGTCATTTACTTATAATGCACTTTAATTTTTAAAGCTTTATTCATTTTCCATTATTCATACCATTCAATTTATTTACTTTAATGCCATTTTCACTTTGCCTACTTGGGCCATATTTTGTGATATATTGTGCTTGTGCATACTTGTTCGTTTGTGTGGTCTTTTGACCTTAATGTACATAATAAGAACAAAAACTCTAAAAAAACATTTTGTGTGGACTGTTGGTTTGATCTGAGGCTATTGGACTTAGAATTTAGGCAACACTCCATATGCAAACGACTTGGCCAATGCCAACTTTCATAAAAACCAAGTGCTTGTGAAGTGAACATTCATCTGATACTATATTGAAGATCCATTTGAGTTCATCTGCAACATAATCACTGTGAAGCTGTTATTTTGAACCTATGTGTTATGCCATCTTTGAAGTCATCTGATAAATGGAAAATTTTGAAGAAGATCATGAAGTTTCTAAGCTTGGATGTGGCTATCTTTATTTGATGCCTTGTTCTTCATCTTGCCATTTTTGTATTGATTGTTGCTTGATTCTAAAGTTCAAGGGAAATTTGGGTTTCTATATGACATTCTTGTCTATTGGATTGCAGCCCATTGATCAGATCTTTTCAACTCCGAACTTTTAATTTTGTGCTTAGGATTAGTGTCTTCATCTCTTCCCCACTTCTTTAATTTCAAAATCTCTCCCTCCTTTTAAAAATCTTCTTTGCTTGTGTCTGTTTTCTAAACTTAGACCATATTGCAAACTAGAAACTTTGACCTTATGTCATTGCATTTTCAAAACTTTTTCTTAATCAAATTTGCAAATCAATCTAACTATACTTGACATAAAATTTTCAAAAGCCAAAAAAAAACTTACACTCATTCAAACCATTTGAGGCCTTTTGTGCCTTTGTTAAACTTAAATTTTTGTTAAAAGCAATGCACTCACTTTGAAATTGATACCAAAAACTACGAGGTTTTGATCCCTCATTTTTGTGTTGGTACGTAGGCATAAGTCCGAAGGTCTTGTCAAACACAAAAATATAATTAATGAATTCTTTTCTCATCCCCCTATTCTATTTATTGCAAACATCATTTATACAAAAATATATATGCACACAAGAAATGGCTCCCTAGGAGTACCTAGGACACTTTGGGTGCTAACACCTTCCCTCTATGTAACCAACCCACTTACTTATAATCTTTGGCATTTTATTAGTTTTGATTTAAAAACTTCTTATCTTTGGTTTTTTGTTCGTACTTTTCCCTTTTCCCTTGGAAACAATAAAAGTGCGATGGTGACTCTGGTTTAATTGACGTCTAGCTTATCCATAGCTTGATGGTCATGAAATTACTGCTACAAGTATGATATTGAATACCGATCCCAAAAAGCTATAAAAGGTAGTGTCTTGGCTGACCTTTTGGCTCACCAACCAATTGAAGATTATCAGTCAATGCAGTATGATTTTCCTGATGAAGAGATTTTGTACTTGAAGATGAAAGATTGTGATGAACCATTGCTTGAAGAAGGGCCAGAACCTAGTTCCCGATGTGGCATGATATTTGATGGAGTTGTTAATCAGTACGGTAATGGCATTGGGGCAGTGATTATTACTCCTCAAGGAACTCATTTCCTTTTTATAGCTAGATTGACTTTCAAGTGTACGAACAATATGGATGAGTATGAAGCTTGCATTATGGGGCTTGAAGAGGCCATTGATCACAGAATGAAATATCTTGACGTCTATGGAGATTCAACTTTGGTTGTGAATAAGATCAAAGGTGAATGGGAGACGAATCAACTCGGTTTGATACCATATAGAGATTATGCATGGAGGATTTCAACTTTCTTTACAAAGGTTGAGTTTCATCATATCCCTCGAGATGAAAACCGGATGGCAGATGCTCTTGTAACTTTAGCTTTAATGATTGTGGTGAAGTTTTGGAATGAATTTCCTAATTTGACTGTGATGCGTCTTGATAGGCTAGCTCATGTGTTTGTTGTTGAAGAGATCAAAGATGAAAAGCCGTGGTATTAGGTAAAATTTATGCAGATTTAATTCATGTTCCTCCGATACTGTTAAATGTTATTTCCTCTCCATGGCCTTTCTCCATGTGGGGAATTGATATGATTAACATGATTGAGCCTAAAGCTTCGAAAGGGCATCTTTTCATTTTGGTGTCTATTGACTACTTCACAAAGTGGGTTGAAGCGACATCGTATGCAAATGTAACTAAGCAAGTTGTTATGAGGTTTATCAAGAATCAGATTATATGCCGATATGGTGTGCCAAGTAATATCATTACTTGTAATGGATCTAAATTTAACAATAATATGGTGGTAGCTTTTTGTAAAGACTTCAAGATTTCACATTAAAATTCTTCTCCCTACAAACCTAAGATGAATGAGATTGTTGAAGCTGCAAACAAGAACATTAAGAAGATCATCTAGAAGATGGTTGTGACTTACAAGGATTGGCATGAGATGCTCCCATTTTCTTTGCACGGGTATGGTACATTAATCCGCACTTCAACAGGGGCAACCCATTTCTCACTTGTGTATGGCATGGAAGCTAAGTTGACAGAAGCTGAGTGGTGTCAAACCTGATTTGACCACCTAAATTTGATCGAAGAGAAGAGGTTGGTTGTCATGTGCCATGGTAAGTTATATCAGCAGAGAATGAAGAAGGCATTTGATAAGAAGGTCAGACCTCATTTGTTCAGAGAAGGTGACCTTGTGCTCAAGAAGATTCTATCTTTCAAACCAAATTCTAGGGGTAAATGGACTCCTAATTATGAAGGCCCATACATTTTTAAGAGAGCCTTTTCAAGCGGTGATTTGATTCTTACAACTATGGATGGTGAGGAGTTCACTCGTCCTGTGAACGCCGATGCAGTCAAGAAATGCTTATCCTAAAAAGAAAAGAACAACTCGCTAATTCGAAAACCCAAAAGGGGAGCTTATGCAAAAATGCGCGTCTCGGTGGATTGAAAACCCGAAAGGGCGATCTAGGCAAAAGTTAGAGACATAAAACAGAAAAAAAATTATCCCGATAAATTGAGTACCCCACCTTGTGGAAATTTATGCAAAAATTAGGGATTATGGCAAGTAACTACATCCTATTAATCTTCAGTCTTGAAGACATTCTTGAGCACAACCTTCATTTCTGATTCGTCTTCAACCGAAGCCAAAAGCACAGTGGATAGCAAAATTGGTAGAAGGATTAGTGATCATTGTATTCAATGTAGCCCTTTTCCATGTAAATTACCATTTTTTAACTTTTGTAAAGATCTATGGAGTCTTGTCATTTAAAAACTACCATCCTATTAAATAAAGTTGAGCTTTTTATCCAATTGTTTATACTCTTATTTATCTTTCAGCCAAATAAATTTAAATTTTATGATGACCATTTTGAAATTAAATCTTAAATCAAAATCATGTTTTCTTAAATAATAAAAGCAGTTATTTTAAGAGCAATCGATTTCATTTGAGGAATATCAACAGTGGTCTGAAAAACGGTAAGCCCTAAATGTGTAGCATTGTTGGTTTTCCCCAAACAGCTGCCGTGAGCTTTGTTTCCTCTCCAGTAGCATTTCAGCATCACCAGCCGAGATTTTTTTGGTTTCCCTAGCTGAGTTTGTGATTGCCTCCCTTGAGTTGTAGGCGCGTTGTCACAACACAAGATTCTTGTTACTCCCCTTAAGTTTCCAACAGATTCTTGACCTAAAATTCCCCGCAGAGTTGATGGTGCAAATCCTCGGCATATATTTCTCTCATCCCTAGCCAGGGTTGAGCCTTTGAGATGATTCATGTTCATCCTTTACCTCTATTTCTCCAGTTGATTCCCTCCTATTGAGATTTGATGAGTGTTGTATTGATGATTCAGACTAGTGAGATTTGTATCCTTCGCGATTGTTTTGTCAGCATAATCATTATATATGCATATACATATACATATACAGATACATTCATATATTCCATTATTATTAATTGCACTTTGTGATTCATTATTTCTCTGATCCTCTGCTATGGTGGTGTCCTTCCCCCCCACGTAGGTTTGGTATGTTTGTCCTCTTTCTATTATAGAGTGTCAGCCCCCTTAAGCAGGAAGAATTTAACCTTTCTCATTCCCCACTGAGTTATTTCCTCGTGATTGATCATTATTTCAGTTTCCTCCCGAGTTGATTGTCTAGATGAAACCACTCCCCTTGAGTTATATCCTCATTGGGTTGAGTCTTTGATTGACCGTTTCTTTCTAGATCTTACCTAGATAGATGCTTTTGATCCCCTGAGAGTCTATTACCCAATAACTGGTAATATTCTTCTCAATTTGCAAGTATTTCACTTTTGCCCAATACCCGATAGAAGTAACCTATTTTCCTCAGCGGATCCGTCCTCACGTTTGTAGCGGTAAATTCATGACCATTAAGCTATGGATAAACTTAACATCAATAAAACCAGAGTCGCCACCGCGCTTTTAGTGTTTCCAAGGGAAAAGTACGAATAAAACCCAAAGATAAGAAGTTTTCAAATCAAAACTAATAAAATGCCAAAAATTACAGGTAAGGGGTTTGGTTACACAGAGGGAACGTGTTAGCACCCAAAGTGTCCTAGGTACTCCTAGGGAGCCCTTTTGTGTGTGTACATGTGTTTTGGTATAAAATGATGTTTTCAATAAATAGAGTGTGGGGATGAGAAAAGAATTCATTGATTATATTTTTGTGTTTGACAAGACCTTCGGACTTATGCCTACATATAAACATAAAATGAGGGATCAAAACCTCATAGTTCGTGGTATCAATTTCAACGTGAATGAGTTTATTTTAACAAAAATTTAAGTTTAAAAGAGGCATAAAAGGCCTAAAAGAATTTGAATGAGTGTTAGTTCTTTTTTTCCTTTGAAATTTTAAGTCAATATGATTAGATTCATTTACAAGTTTGATTAAGAAAAAGAGTTTAAAAATGCAATGGCATAAGGCCAAAGTTTCTCATTTTCAAAGAGTCTAAGTTTAGAAATCACAAGCAAAGAAGATTTTTAAAAGAAGGGAGAGATTTGAAATTAAAGAAATGGGGAGGAGATGGAGAGACTAATCCTAGGCAAAAATTAAAAGTTAAGAGTTGAAAAGATCTAACCAATGGGATGCAATTCAATAGACAATAATGTCATATAGAAACCCAAATTTTCCATTGGACTTTAGAATCAAGCAATATCAATACACAAATAGAAAAATGAAGAGCAATTCATCAAATAAAGATAGCCACATCCAATCTTAACAACTTCATGATCTTGTTCATAATTTCCCACGTATCAGATGACATACTCCTTGAATGGCTCAAATATAGGCATTAGACATAGGTTCAAAATAACAACTTCATCAAGACCATGTAGCAGATGAACTCAAAAGGGATATGAATACTTGCATCAGATGAAAGTTCACTTCACAAGCACTTGGTTTCAGAAAAGTTGGCATTGGCCAAGTCCTTTTGTATAGGGAATGTTGCCTAATTCTAAGTCCAGTGTCTCAGATCAAATCCAACAGTCCATATAAATATTTTTTAGGATTTTTGTTGTTATTATGTACATTAAGGACAAAAGACCACATAACCAAACAAGATACTCTAACAAGTATATACAATCACAATATAATCACAAGATATGGCTCAAGTGAGCAAAGTGAAAATGGAATTAAAGTAAACAAGCTAAATTGTATGAATAATGGAAAATGAATAAAGACTTGAATTAAAAGTGTATAAAGTAAATGACTTGAAATTAAAAGTTAGTCAAATGTTAGTTGATTAGAAGTTAGTATTACTTTTGCTTTCTATGTTTAAGTCATTCTTTGGAGAACACTCAACCCTCTATTCACAAGCATGGATGCTTGAACCAACACATATTCCAAAGGAAGGAAAAAATGCCAAGTTTCCACACAATACCATGAAAGGGGGGAAACTTACAATCTCACTTACTAGAATTCTATGCCTTTTGTGTCAAAATTTAGTGCTATGTTAAGCAATCATAATTGGACTTATGTAGAAGTCACAATTATTTGAGGCCGGGCAATAGAAATGTTAGTGTTAATGCATGTTAGAGATATGGTATTATGAACCATACTCCTAAAACATACCACACTTAAAAGAAAATGTTAAAGGGTGGACCTAATCTCATCCATTCTTATGTTGATTTTGCAATCAACTAGCTTTAGGATATAGAGATATCATAGGTCTATGAAATGAATGAGAATAGAATGAGATTGAGATGAAGAGGAAAGGGAAATGAGATAAACAGAAATTGGTCAAAGGAGGACTTTTATCAAATTAAAATCATTCATTCATTTTGGGAGATGAAATGTACATTTCATCAATCCCCTAAATCCATTGATTTTAACTCAACAAATTCAAATCAACCTTGACCAAGGCCCAACAACAATAGTCAAACTCAATAAGTCAACACAAGTAGCTCAACACAATTTATTTGCAATTAAACAATTAAAAAATCAATTAAAAATACATTAAATTAAATTATGGTTGGTCAAAATCCTAAAACCTCTTCAAAACACCAAATAAATGGTCAAGAGATTTATCATAGGTCAAACAAGGTCAAAGGACATTGGAGAAAATATTTCAGAATTTTTGGAAACTTAAAAGTATTTTTAAACAATTAAAAATATGCACAAAAACAATTAAATCATGAAATATATTAATATTGATCCAAAAAATAATTTTAATTCAGAAATTGAAAGAGAAAAATATTTGAGAATTTTTTGTGTAAGTCCCATATTTTTTGGATCAATATTAAAACTAATATGAATTAATGAAAATAAGTCAAATAAAATGAAAATCAGAAAATGCTAAAAAACCCGGACCACTTAATCTCTCTCATTAATTGAGGTGGCAGATCAAGTGGATCAGAGCGCGCGTTCCATTATGATCCTCAGTCAACGTGCCACATGCGTGGTAATCAATTTGGACGCTCAAGATTAAAACAAAATAAGAGGATCATGTGGTCTAGAGACACAACAACGCATCACCGAAGCCAGAGCTCCGGTCTTCTTCTCCGGTGGATCTCACCAGACTCGTCCACCCTCAACCATCACCAAAATGAAAAAGGAGGACATGAATTTAAAGTAAAAATGCTCAGGAGCTTGAATTTGGCCTCAATTTTACCTAACCTCAAGTATATTGAAAGATATAGGGATTTGAAATTTGAGGATCATGATATGAGTTGCTTCGATTTGACCTCAAAGCAACTCAATCTTGTTGACGACATTGGTAGGACTTCAGATAACCAAAAATCAACAAGAATTATGGAGAATTGAGTGAGAATCAAAGAGATGAAAAATTCAGAAATTCACCTTAACTACAGGTTCAGATAGACACAATCTTGCTTTCAATTGTACTTGGCCTTGCTTCTAATGCTTGATAGAGTGGAAATGTATCAAAGAAGAATAAGTACTCTTGGAGTGTTGAATCTCAAAACAATGGGAGATTCAAACTCGATTTTCAAAGAAAATCCTCAAGTTTATCCTTTAAATGTGGAGGTTTAGGGTTGCTAATTCAAAGGTGGCGCGCAAGGGTCCTCAATTCTGATCATAGACACTTCTATTTATAGGCCAAGACAATGATATTTGCACACTTCTTTTCAAAGTTCAAAAAAAGTAAAATGCCTTTGCATGGATACATGGGCTTGTGATAGGCCCATGTAATGATGCATTCAGGTCCAAAATCATGTGCAAGCAATGCTGAAGTCATGTGAAAAGGCCATACATTTGTGTATGAGAAAATGGAAGTTCAAATATTCCAAATGATCATTCAACTTTAAGCCATGCGCAAGTCACCCATACTTTGTCAAAATGGGATGAATTTAGACTTTTTGGAAAGTTTAGATCAAGAGGAACAACTTTCATGTTGAACACTTTTTCATTTGAAGCTTGGATCATGACAAATTTTGAGGTTGAAGTTTGTAAAATCAAACATATCAAAAATAATTCTAAGTACCAAGCCATATGTTCACTTCTTCCACCTTGAGTAACTTTTTCTATGGGCTCCAAATGAGAAAAGTTGCATTATAAAAGTTGTAGCTATCTCAAAGGCCGTCAAATTAGTCACAAATTTGACCTCATTTGGATATAGAAAGAAGGCGTTATGCATTTTATAAGTTGAGGAAAATCACTTGTTCAATGGTATTGGCCCAAAATGACCTATAATGTCTCCTCATATCACATGCATTTAAAAGTTGAATCTGCATTTCATCTAAACATCAAAGTTGAAGTAGATATCTTGAATTTGATCATGCAAGTTTAATGGCTTTAATCTCATAACAATTGAGAAAGTGATGGTCTTGGGAAGTTGATTTTCAAATTAGGGTTTAGACAAAATGACCTATAATCTTTCACCATAAAAAATAACTTTCCAAGCAAAACTAGCTCTAGACCTCAACATGAAAGTTGTTTGGAATGTCATTTAGGGTAACTTTGCGGTTGGAATCATTTTCATATGACAAAAAGTGTAGGAGATAAGGTTTAGGTATCCCCAGTTTTGATCAGTTGACTTCCTCTGATCAACCACCATGGACCAACTTGCTAGCTTGTTATTCTCTTGACTTTTGGAACTCATGGAGCATAATATATGCATAAGATTATGAAATGTGGAGTATACCTTGAAATAATTGATCAATTGTTGAATAACCTTGTTGAAGAAGTCACATAAGATACCCATATGAATTAGGGTTCCCAAGGAAAACTAACTTCTAACTCTTGATGAATTATTGATCAGAATAACATGTGAAATACATGGGGATTCATATATGATACTTAGAGCCAATGTAGATAAATTATTGATTGATCTCCTTGCAATTAGTGTCTTAAACCCTATATATGAGCTTGATACATCAAAGGTGAGCATGTGCACTACCTACAAAACAGTTAGATTATACAATGACATATTTTTGGTATTTTGGTTAGTAAAATAAATAAAAATGAAGCATGATGCAATCAAATGGTGCTTCGTGATCTCTCCTAATGCAAACCCAATGAATGAGGGGTAAGAAGGATGCCAAGGTGTGATCCCAATGCTAATGCATATGATGAGAATGGCATGAGGGATCTTAGGGTACAAATTGGGGTCTCACAGCTGCCCCTATTTAAGGATGTTCTAGCTGAGGAGATGAAGGTTAAAATCTTCGTATCGACTCAATAGAATGGACTTAAATAACAACAATAGAAACACATTTTTGTCCCTAAGAGACCTCATGATTCATATGATATGATTACTAAAATAATCTTTGTGGGGAAAATGCTGCCACAAAGGAAAAGAATCTGGAGAGACTGAAAGTCCGCAGGAGCATAATGCATTTTGTAAGGAAGACTCACTGGGGAGACAGAGACTCTGGGGGAAAAGGTTGTGCATAGGCCAGGCTACGACTTTAAAAACTGTTGGGGGACACGAGGGATTCCACGAAAATAAATCAATGGAAAGACTCAACCGGGGGATAAAAGCTGAATTACCTGAACAGGGGACGACGACTTCACTAAGGAAATACGCACTCAAACTCAACTGGGGAAGAAACAATCTTCAACACATGAGCAACTGAAGTATATTATCCATTACCGGTTACTGGGTAAGGAGATAAGAAAAATATGACAGGGAGGACATCTGTTACCGGTTAGGGTAAACATATCAAGGATACCCGCTGAGGGAAAAAAAGAGGTGTATTCATTACCAATTACTGGGTAAGAATAACCTGTTGGGGAAAAGCCAAATAGGATTTACAACTACTGGTTACAGGGCAGAAGACCAAAGAAAGAGAATACCCATCACTGGTTAATGTGAACATATCAAGGATAAACTCAAAAGGAAGTATATCCGTCATTGGTTAGGATGAACGTATCAAGGATAGACTTGCTTGGGGATATTAGGAAAGATATCCGTTACCGGTTAGGGTAAACATATCAAGGATAAACTGCGTGAAAAAGTAAGGATTACATCTATCAGATACTGGATAGAATACCAAAAAGAGAATATCCGTCATCGATTAAGATGAACATATCAAGGATATACTCTGAGGGGAGAAATAGGAATTATATCTATCATTTACTGGATAGTAAACCAAAAAGATAATATCCGTCACCGGTTAGGATAAACATATCAAGGATAGGCTCCGCAAGGGGAAGCAGGATTTACAACTACAGGTTATTGGACAGAAGACCACAAAGAGAAGGAAACCAGTCACCAATTAGGATGAACATATCAAGGATTAACTCTCTGGGGGAACAAAAATAGGGATTACAACTACCTTTTTACTGGGTAGAAAACTACAAAGAGAATATCCATCACCGGTCAAGATGAACATATCAAGGATAGACTCAAAGCAGGGGAAGAAAATATTTGTCATCGGTTAAGATGAACATATCAAGGATAATCTTCCTGGGAGACGTGAATACGAATCCACTAGGGAAAAAGGGGTTATTTTTGCCAAATCTTGGGCAGAAGTAAAATACTTGCAAATTGAGAAGAATATTACCAATTACTGGGTAATAGACTCTCAAGGGGACCAAAAGAATCTATCTAGGTAAAATCTAGAAATAAACGGTCAATCAAAGACTCAACCCAATGAGGATATAACTCAAGGGGAGTGGTTCCATCCAGATAACCAACTAGGGAGGAAACTGAAATAATAATCATCCACGAGGAAATAACTCAGTGGGAAATGAGAAAGGTTAAAATCTTTTTGCTTAATGGGATGACACTCTACAATTGAAAGAGGACATACAAACCAAATCTGTATGGGGAAAGGGATACCACCATAGCAGAGGATCAGAGAAATAATGAATCACAAAGTGTATGCAAATAATGAAATTTATGAATGTATATGTATATGTATATCTATATGTATATATGATGATTATGCTGACAAAACGATCACAAAGGATACAACTGTCATTGGTCTGAATCATCGATACAATTCTCAACCAATCCACACAGGAATGAAACATCTACTGGAGAGAATCATCCACCTCGAAGGCTCAACCCTGGCTGGGGAGAAGGAGAGGATTTGCTGAAGAAACGAATACATCAATTCTGCGGGGAATTTTAGGTCAACACCATACCAAATAGGAGACAACCTTGCAGAGAACAATTACAACACTGCTCAGAATCAGGGCTAATAGAGGTTAGGGGTAATTCTGACGGCGACTTATGGTGAAGCAAAACCTGCCGAACTGTGCAAATTGCTGAAATAACACGCCTACAACTCACGGGAGGAAAATAGAAACTCAGGTGGGGAAACCAACAAAACTCGGCTGGAGATGCTGCAGGAATGCTGCTCGGTATGAAATAGGGATCATGCTAACTGCTTGGGGAGAACCAATAATGCTCCACATATTGGGGGTTATCGTTTTCAAACCGCTGTTGATATTCCTTAATGAAATCGATTGCTTTTTAAAGTAATTGCATTTATTATTTAAGAAAACATGATTTTTTTTAAACTTAAAATTCTGATTTCAAAAATGATCACAATAAAATTTAAATCTATTTAGCTGAATAAATAAGAGTAGAAACAATTGGATAAAAGCTCAACTTTATTTAATAGAATGGTAGTCTGTAAATCACAAGAATCCATAGATCTTTACAAAAGTTGAAAATGGTAATTTACATGGAAAATGGATACACTAAATACAATGATGACTAATCCTTCTACCAACTTTGATGTCCACTGTGCTCTTGGCGTTGGCTGGGAATGCTGAATCAGATTTGACTAACTTGCTCAAGAATGTCTTTAAAACTAAAGATCAGCAGGATGCAGTTACTTCCGATAATCCCTAATTTTTTTGCATATATTGCCCCAAGGTGGGGTACTCAATTTATTGGGATAATTTTTTTTATGTTTCTAACTTTTGCCTGGATCGCCCTTTCAGGTTTTCAATCCATCGAGACGCTCATTTTTGCCTAAGTCACCCTTTCAGGGTTTCAACATAGTGAGTTGTTTTTTTCTTTTTAGGCGGAGTATTTCTTGACTGCATGAGCGTTCACAGGATGAGTGAACTCTTCACCATCCATAGTTGTAAGAATCAAAGCACCACCTGAAAATGCTCTCTTAACAACATGTGAGCCTTCATAATTAGGAGTCCATTTTCCCCTAGAATCTGGCTTGAAAGACAAAATCTTCTTGAGCACAAGGCCACCTTCTCTGAACACACGAGGTCTAACCTTCTTATCAAAAGCTTTCTCCATTCTCTGCTGATATAACTGGCCATGACACATGGCAGTCAACATCTTCTCTTTAATCAAATTCAGCTGGTCATTCCTGGTCTGACACCATCCAGCTTCTGTCAACTTGGCTTCCATCAACACACGCAATGATGAGATCTCAACTTCTACCGGGAGCATAAATTCCCTGCCATAAACAAGTTAGAAAGGGCTTGCCCCTGTTAAAGTGCAGATGGATGTACGATACTCGTGCAAAGCAAATGGGAGCATCTCATGCCAATCTTTGTACGTCACAACCATCTTCTGAAAGATCTTCTTGATGTTCTTGTTTGCATCTTCAACATCCCCATTCATCTTGGGTCTGTAAGGATAAGAATTATGGTGTGTGATCTTGAATTCTTTGCAAAGAGCTTCCACCATATTATTATTCAAGTTTGATCCATTATCAGTAATGGTCTTACTTGGCACACCATAAAGGTATATAATATGATTCTTGATAAGCCTCGCAATAACTTGCTTGGTTACATTCACAAACGATGTCGCTTCAACCCACTTTGTGAAGTAATCAATTGCCACCAAAATGAAATGATGTCTGTTCGAAGCTTTGGGCTCAATCATGCCAATCATATCAATTCCCCACACAGAGAAGGGCCATGGAGAGGAAATATCATTCAACAATGCTGGAGGAACATGAATTTTATCTGCATCAACTTGACACTTGTGGCATTTCTTCATAAACTTGCAACAGTCAGGTTCCATTGTCAACCAATAGTAACCTGCTCTCAACCTCTTCTTTGCCATAGCATGTCCATTGGAATGAGTACCAAAGGAACATTCATGGAATTCAGTCATCAATAAGTCTGCTTCGTGTCTATCCACGTATCTGAGTAGAACGATATCAAAGTTTCTCTTGTATAATACATCACCATTTAGGTAAAAGTTGTTGGCTAATCTTCTCAACATCTTCTTATCTTTTAAAAATGCCCCATGCGGGTATATCTGACTTTAGAGAAAACACTTAATATCAAAATACCACGACTTTTCATCTTTGATCTCTTCAACAGCAAACACATGCGCTGGCCTATCAAGACGCATCAAGGTCAAGTAGGGAACTTCATTCCAATACTCCACCATAATCATTGAAGCCAAGGTTGCAAGGGCATCTTCCATCTGGTTTTCATCTCGAGGGATATGATGAAACTCAACCTTTGTAAAGAAAGTTGAAATCCTCCTCGCATAATCTCTATATGGTATTAGATCGGGTTGATTTGTCTCCCATTCACCTTTGATATAATTCACAACCAAAGTTGAATCTCTAAAGATGTCTAAATACTTGATTCTGAGACCAATGGCCTCTTCAAGCCACATAATGCAAGCTTCATACTCAGCCATATTATTCGTACAGTTGAAGGTTAATCTAGGTGAACGAAAAATGAGTGGCTTGAGGAGAAATAATCACTTCCCCAATGCTATTACCATATTGATTAATAGCTCCATCAAATACCATGCCCTAACGGGAACTAGGTTCTGGCCCTTCTTCAAGCAATGGTTCATCACAATCCTTCATTTTCAAGTACAATATCTCTTCATCAGGAAAATCATATTGCACTGACTGGTAATCTTCAATTGGTTGGTGAGCCAAATGGTCAGCCAAGACACTACCTTTGATCGCTCTTTGAGATCGGTATTCAATATCATACTCTGATAACAACATCTGCCAACGGGCAATCCTCCCAGTTACAGCAGGCTTCTCCAAAATATACTTGATTGGATCCATTTTGGATATCAACTACATGGTATGATTCAACATATACTAACACAGACGCTTAGCAGCCCAAGCCAATGCATAACAAGTCTTTTCTAGCGTAGAATACCGAGTCTCACAATCAGTGAACTTCTTACTGAGGTAGTAAATAACATATTCTTTCTTTCTAGTTTTTTCTTGCTGACCAAGATCACAACCCATACTCTCATCAAGCACAGTCAAATACATGATCAATGGTCTTCCTTCAACAGGCGAAGACAGAATTGGAGGTTCGAGCAGATATTCTTTGATACTGTCAAAAGCTTTATTGAAATCTTCGGTCCAATCACAAGACCGATCTTTCCGAAGAAGCCTGAATATAGGCGCACATGTGGCAATCATATGCGAAATGAATCTTGAGATATAATTCAAGCGGCCGAGAAAACCTCTGACTTGCTTCTCAGTTTTGTGCGCAGGCATCTCTTGTATTGCTTTAACCTTGGTAGGATCAACTTCAATACACTTCTTGTTGACAATAAAGCCCAACAACTTACCAGAACGAACACCAAAAGTACACTTATTGGGATTCAAACGGAGTTTGTACTTCCTCAAACGCTGGAATAACTTTAATAAATGCTCAACATGTTCCTCTTCATCAATGGATTTAGCAATCATATCATCAACATAGACTTCGATCTCTTTATGCATCATATCATGAAAAAGAGTAGTCATTGTTCTCTTGTAAGCTGCACCAACATTCTTTATACCGAAAGGCATCACTCTATAACAGAATGTTCCCTAAGGTGTAATGAATATGGTCTTATCCATATCTTTGGGTGCCATCTTGATCTGATTATATCCGGAAAATCCATCCAAAAACGAAAAGACTTTGAATCTAGTTGTATTGTCTACCAACATATCGATGTGTGGCAGAGGGAAATCATATTTCGGACTAGCTTTGTTCAAATCTCTATAATCAACACACATACGGACTTTTCCATCTTTCTTCGGAATAGGCAAAATATTGGCCATCCATTGTGGATACTCGGCAGTAACAAGGAAACCAACATCAATCTGCTTTAGCACTTCTTCTTTGGTCTTCATTGCCATATCAGGATGAGTCGTCCTCAACTTAGGCTTGACTGGAAGGCATTCTTCCTTCAACTGTAATCTATGCTCCACAATCTCAAAATCCAAACCAGGCATGTCTTGATAGGACCTGGCAAATACATATGAATACCCTCGGAGAAGATCAATCAACCCCTTCTTAACTTTTGGACACAGTCGAGACCCAATCTTGACTTCCTTCACATCATCTTCAGAACCCAAGTTGACTAGCTCAATCTGTTTTTCAAATGGATGAATGGATTTTTCCTCATGCTCAAGTAGACGAGACAATTCATCAGATACTTCTTCATCACTTTCTTCCTTAGCCTCAAACACAGGGAATTCAAAATTTTGCGAAGGAGTAAGATCATTGTATTCAATGGGTTTAGAAATCAACCTGCATAATGATTTAATATTTTGATTTTAGAGAAGTGATTTGTGACCAAATATTATGCAAATGGACAACTGTTATTTATTGATTTATGTTTTTTGTGATTACCATTCTTCAGAAAAGTAAAAAGTAAAAATAAAAATATCACAGACGTGGATGAATAGAATTGCATTTTATTAATGATCAAATTTGAAGATGCCAAACAATGTTCACTTTTCCCTTAGGCATATGAGAAGAATTTTCAAAAATAAATAAAACAATTACTTAGAACTATGCACAATAACAAGAACATCGACAGAGGTCTAATTGTTGCAAGCTTTTCCATGCATCACAAAATTGGTGCAATCTTCATCTTAGTCACCCTCGATCACAGCAGCTAAGTGTTGTTCATTACCATGAATGAACCCTCCGCTACGGAAAATGGGTTGCACATCTTCATCCTGAATCATAGAAGACCCTTGTTAGAATCCCAAACTGGCTCGGCTCTTGTTCTTGGCGACCTCTACCATCTGGCCCCACTGATTAGAATTACCGTCTTCAACAATCTTCTGCACGTCTTTAAAAGAGGACATAGGTTCCCCGACTCTCTTTTCTTCAGCAATAGATAGAGCTTTAAACGGAGTTCCAATCTCATCCTCAAATTCAACATACGAGAAAGACAACAGATGACTCACAAACAAAGCCTTCTCTCCACCAACGATAATGAGTTTTCCATTCTTCACGAATTTCAACTTTTGATGCAGAGTTGACGTAACACCTCCCGCCTCATATATCCATGGCCTTCCTAATAAGCAGCTATAGGCCGGATGGATATCCATTATTTGGAAAGTAATTTGGAAATCACTCGGACCTATCTTCACTGGAAGGTCCACCTCACCAATAAAAGTCTTGCGAGAACCATCAAAAGCTTTGACGATTATGCCATTGTATCTCATCGGAGCTCCTTGATACGACAACCTAGACAGAGTTGTTTTGGGAGTACATTCAAAGAAGAGCCAGTATCAACCAACACGTTTGACAATGCATCCTCCTTGCAGTTTATTGAGATATACAGTTCTAAGTTGTGATTTCTGACTTCCTTAGGAAGTTCTTCATCACAAAAGCTCAAATTGTTGCAGGAAGTGATGTTAGCCACAATATGATCGAATAGATCCATAGTAACATCATGCTCTACATAAGCTTGCTCCAATACCTTTTGCAATACTTTTGTGTGCGCTTCATAATTCATGAGCAGAGACAACACTGAAATCTTGAAAGGAGTATGGAGCAGTTGCTCTACCACATTAAATTCACTCTTTTTGATTGAACGAAGCACCTCATCTTCGTCATTAGGCTTCAAACTACTGGATTCACCAGACTAACATCTTGGAGCGCTAACTGGATTCTCTATGGGCGCATCAACCTTCTTGTTGACAACTACATCTTCTACATCTTTTGGGAACACATGCCCAAAAACACGACCACTACGGGTCATCTTCGTCACATCAGCAATTCTCACAACAGAACTGGTAGTAGGCAATGGAACCTCTTGACCATTCTGTAACATAGTCATATTATACTGATATGGAAGAGCTCTATTGGATGCATACTGGACTGAGCTCGCTAACCGTATTACCAATGATGATATCAATTTGTTGACACTGTTACTGCTAGTGCTGTCAAATTGAATTACCACCCTCTCTGGAGTCTTGAATACTGGAACAATCACATTGACATCGTCACCTAAGTGACATGACTGAAAAATATGGATCATACCTTCATCCATCAACCTTTGGATGTCTCTCTTCACAATCACACAACCACGGGGATTAACACTGCAAATTGCCCAACCATCATGGTCATGCTCACAATCACTCACCATGCAGATATCCTTATGCATCGTCACCAAGGACCTTCTAATGAAACAAACATCATATATCTTGAATTCACCGGGACAACTGTCTACCATATTGACAGAAGAATTACCATGAGCAGGAAATGGGTTAGCTTTGACATTTGGCGCACGGTCCTCAAAGGACACCATCCCACTCTTTACCAACTTCTGGACTTCATACTTCAGGGGGTAACAATTCTCAATATCATGACCGGGAGCTCCTTGGTGAAAGGCACATCGGAGTTCCTGCTTATACCACCATGGAAGTGGTTCTGGAATCTGTGGAGGATTTCTCGGTTGAAGAAGGTTCTTGAGAACCAACGATGGATACAATTCAGCATATGACATCGGAATAGGGTCAAAAGAGACCTTCTTCCTCTTGAAAATTTATTTTTGTTGATTATTATTGTTGTTGTCGTTGTTGTAGTTGTTTGTTCTTTGTTGTGGTTGTTGATGACGTTGTTGTTGAACTGTCATTGATTGATTGTTGGAAAATACTGGAATAACAGATGAGACTTGATGATGATGTTTACGGGGTTGTGGACTCCTTCTGACATGAGGCCTCCTCTACCTCCCAACATATACTGCATTAGTTTTTCCTTCCTTCTTTCTGAAAAACCCGCTACCATATTTCTTTCTTGACGACACCTCCTCTTTAGACAACCGTCCCTCTCAGACACTCTCTTCTAATCTGATCCCCATATTTACCATTTTGGTAAAGTCACTAGGGGAACTAGAAATCATCCGCTTATAGTAAAACAAGCTCAGGGTCTTGAGGAAAATCTTGGTCATCTCCTTTTCTTCGAAAGGAGATTTGATCTGAGCAGCTAGCTCTCTCCATCTTTGAGAGAACTCTTTGAACATCTCCTTGTCCTTCTGAGACATCGACCTCATTTGATCCCTATCCGACACCATATCTATGTTGTACTTGTACTGTTTCACAAATGCTTCACCCAAATCGTTAAACATGCGAACACTCGCACTATCCAAACTCATGTACCACCTCAAAGCGGCACTAGTCAGACTATCTTGGAAATAGTGAATCAGTAACTGATCATTATCAGTTTGCGTCGACATTTTCCCGGCATACATGACAAGATGTCTAAGTGGACAAGTGTTTCCCTTATACTTTTCAAAGTCAGCAACTTTGAACTTCATCGGGATCTTAACATTGGGAACCAAAGAAAGTTCCGCAACACTTTTACCAAACGAATCTTTTCCCCTCAAGGTCTTCAACTCCTTTCGCAGCTCAAGGAATTGGTCTTTCATTTCATCCATCTTCTCATAAACATTTGGACCCTCAGACGGCTCGGAATGGTAGATGGTGTCCTAAACACGAGGAAGAGTGTGAACAACTGGTGGTGGCACAAACATGACTGGGCTAGATGTCGGTATGGAAGCAAAAGTAGGCGCAAAACCTTCGGGCATAAAGTTGGGCGGCATTCCCCATGGGAATCTGGCAGGCATGGCAAGAGAAAACTGAGTGGCAGGCACGGTTGAAGAAACAACCTCTGAAATGAAAGTCCTTTGAGGAGGAGGAGTTGCATGTGTTGGAGAAGATTGAATTTGAGCTGCTAGAACTGATTCCAACTTGGCAGTCAGGCGGGAAATCTCGTTCTTCAGGTCTCTGTTCTCTTGTTCCAAGTGTTCCATGATTCTCGAATGATTGGCGCGGTATTGTTTCGATGAGTCAGCTTGGATGAAGCAGAGAAGAATAACCAATGAGACATCTGGCGGAAGAAAAACCTGCTATGCAAATGATGCATGAAATTCAATGCTTTGATTGTTTTTATTTTCAAGGAACATACTATTTTATTTGCAAATATATAATAATAACAATTTGATTGACCAGAAAAATGTCTTTTATTTATATAATTGGAAGGATTACACTGAGTACAATTTCAGAAACCAAAATATAATATACAAGAGAAAAGGAAACTAATCATCCTAAGGATCCCGTAACAACAATGTCATATGATCGAGTCGTAGCCGTGTACTTCCTTCAGATGCATCGAATCTCGGACTCAAATGAAGTCTTCATCTGAGCCTTCTCAAGGACAAGCTGATCAACAATCTTCTTCCAAGCACCGGAAGGCTGAGGCATACTAGAGGAAGATGAAACCTCTGTCTCTCTTTGTCTCTTCACTGCTAGGTCTTCAAGAAGTTCAATAAGCGCATCTTTGTCCTTTGACTCAAGATGCAACTCCTCATGCTTTTGTCTTAAAGCATGGAACCGCTCTTCCCACATATATCTCTTTTGCTTCATCTTGGCGAGTGCACCTTCCAACTCCTCTACATCTTGGTTAGGGAGAGTTAATGACTAAGCCACAACCAAAGACACATGTTTCTTACAAGCATACGACATCTTTAACTCCAAAGCTCTCTTCTTCACCCAAAGAGTGTAAGCTTCCAAAGCTACACAGTTGCACAGACCAAGCTCGAATCTTCCTTTCCTATGCATATTATGCCAAGCATGCACCATCTTCTACTTCAAATGTTTGGGATCTTTATCCTCTAGATAGAAAATACCTTCTAACTAGGTGTTATTAAGTTTGTCTCTCAAGGGGAACCCAAGTCCACGACGAGCCAAAGCAGGGTTGTAGTTGATTCCTCCTTGTGTACCAATGATAGGCACATTAGATAATTCACCACAACTATCAATCATATCTGAACTACTCAATGAAGAAACATACCAAATTATATCATCATTAATGAGAGACATAAGTTTCTTAGACCACTATAGACATTGTTTGTTCTCCACAAAAGCAGGTGTCTGAGGCAAGTGCGAAATAAACCACTTGTACAGAAGAGGAATACAACACACAATAGTTCCACCACCTTTAGACTTCCTTAGATGCAAAGAGAAATACATATCTCCTAACAAATTAGGCACATGATTCCCAATCAAAAAAATTCTAATGGCGTTAACATCAACAAAACCGTCAATGTTAGGGAACAAAGCCAAACCATAGATGAGCAACACAAAGATGGCTTCAAAGGCATCCACACTACTGACTTGAGCAAAGGTAGTAAATTCCCTAATAAGGAACTCAGAAGTCAATCCAAACATTCCTCCTTTCTTCACCCAATGAGCCTCAATCTCAGACTTCTTTAGATGAAGAGCTTCAGCTAAAAGATTAGATTTGGGAATCTCCTCAAATCCACTAAAGGGAACCTTGTTAGAAATAGGTACTCCCAAGAGATGGGCATACTCCTCCAACGTAGGCACAAGCTGATAATCAGGAAAAGTGAAGCCACGGTAGAGAGTGTCGTAGAACTGAACCAACACATTCAAGAGTCCTTCAACCACATCAACAAATAACATAAATAGAAGCTTCCTATGACGTTGCTTGAAGTACAAGGGATCTAATACAAAAGATGATAACTTCCTTAACTCTTACAAGTCGGGACATCTGAAATTGTACTTCTTAGTGTTCCTTCATCCATAATCCATGGTCTAAAAATATTTGCAAATAAAACCTCAGTTCCTTGAAGTTATTTTTTGTGTGATGAATGTTATGATGCGCATGAATGCAACAATCACAAATAAGGGATCACACACAAGGAAAACAAACAAAGGTCAAGGGATGAATCAAGTCATTGTCAAGATCAATCATCCATTTTGGTGGATTACAGTTTTCACCTTATCAACACCCACGTTCCATTGATATTGACAAGACTTGATTGGATCAACCAAGAATCAAGGGTTTGCTGTGAGTCACGAGCATGGAGTCAAGTTAAGAACCATGCCAAAGGAGTGTACTAAGGATAAAACCTATAGATCATGTTCTAAAAAGTTCCCAAAGTCTTAATTCCATCTATCGGATATTATAGGTTAGGATGACTAACTCATCAACCCCTAATATTCTCAAGAGAAACTCGTCTAAGTGTAATATCGCATAACAACTGTTATCAAGTCTACACTTGAGCAGTCTTCGCACTACGTCCTAAATAGGAAAAGATGGGTTAAATGTTCTACGGTCCTCAGCTTCTCGGACCCCAAATCGGAGAAATTAATGCCTAACCACAAATAACTTGTGTGACATCAATAGCTAAAAAAGGGCATCCACTGAGTAGATGAGTCTGAAGACAACTTGTTAAGGACTACTCCACACAAGTCGAACATGACTATACAATCCTCCTATCTTAATTGCACTAAAGTTCAGGTTAGAACTTATCTCACCACTCAGAGATCACCAATCACAACAAGCAGATTATATCACACAAACAAATATACAAACCTCAAATATACAATTATATACACATAAAAAAGTAGGTTAAACCCATTGGAGACTACTCCCCAGCAGAGTCACCATTTAATTTCTGTAACGGTAAATTCATGACCATTAAGCTATGGACAAACTTAACATCAATAAAACCAGAGTCGCCACCACACTTTTATTGTTTCCAAGGGAAAAGGGAAAAGTACGAATAAAACCCAAAAGATAAGAAGTTTTCAAATCAAAACTAATAAAATGCCAGAGATTCCAGGTAAGGGGGTTGGCTACACAGAGGGAAGGTGTTAACATCCAAAGAGGTACTCCTAGGGAGCCTTTTTTTTTGTGTGTACATGTGTTTTGGTATAAAATGATGTTTGCAATAAATAGAGTGTGGGGATGACAAAAGAATTCATTGATTATATTTTTGTGTTTGACAAGACGTTTGGACTTGTGCCTACGTACCAGTATAAAATGAAGGATCAAAACCTCGTAGTTCGTGGTATCAATTTCAAAGTGAATGAGTTGCTTTTAACAAAATTTAAGTTTAAAATAGGCACAAAAGGCCTAAAAGAATTTGAATGAGTGTTAGTTCTTTTTGTCCTTTGAAATTTTAAGTCAATATGATTAGATTCATTTACAAGTTTGATTAAGAAAAAGAGTTTAAAAATGCAATGGCATAAGGGCAAAGTTTCTAATTTGCAAAGAGTCTAAGTTTAGAAATCACGAGCAAAGAAGATTTTTAAAAGGAGGGAGATATTTGAAATTAAAGAAATGGGGAGGAGATGAAGAGACTAATCCTAGGCAAAAATTTATAGTTAAGAGTTGAAAAGATTTGACCAATGGGATGCAATCCAATAGACTAGAATGTCATATAGAAACCCAATTTTTCCCTTGGACTTTAGAATCAAGCAATATGAATACACAAATAGCAAGATGAAGAGAAAGGAATCAAATAAAGATAGCCACATCCAAGCTTAACAACTTCATGATCTTCTTCATAATTTCCTATGCATCAGATGAAATACTCCTTGAATGGCTCAGAGATAGGCATTAGACACAGGTTCAAAATAATAACTTCATCAAGACCATGTAGCAGATGAACTCAAAAGGGATCTCAATACTTGCATCAGATGAAAGTTCACTTCACAAACACTTGGTTTCAGAAAAGTTGGCATTGGCCAATTCCTTTTGCATAGAGAATTTTGCCTAATTCTAAGTCCAATGTCTCAGATCAAATCCAACAGTCTACACAAATCTTTTTTAGGTTTTTTGTTGTTATTATGTATATTAAGGTCAAAAGACCACAAAACCAAACAAGATACTCAAACAAGTATAGAGAATCACAATATAATCACAAGATATGGCTCAAGTGAGCAAAGTGAAAATGGTACTAAAGTAAACAAGTTAAATAGTATGAATAATGGAAAATGAATAAAGACTTGAATTTAAAGTGAATAAAGTAAATGGATTGAAATTAAAAGTTAGTCAAATGTTAGTTGATTAGAAGTTAGTATTACTTTTGCTTTTTATGTTTAAGTCATTCTTTGGAGAACACTCAACCCTCTATTCATAAGCATGGATCCTTGAACAAAGACATCTTCCAAAGGAAGGAAAAAACGCCAAATTTCCACACAATACAATAAAAGGTGGGAGACTTACAATCTCACTTACTAGATTGTTATGCCTTTTGTGTCAAAATATAGCGCTATGTTAAGCAATCGTAATTGGACTTATGTAGAAGTCACAACTATCTGAGGTCGGGCAATAGAAATTTTATTGTTAATGCATGTTAGAGATATGGTATTATGAACCATAATCCTAAAACATACCACACTTAAAAGAAAATGGTAAAGGGGTGAACCTAATCTCATCCATACTTATGTTGATTTTGCAATCAACTAGCCTTAGGATATAGAGATATCATAGGTCCATGAAATGAATGAGAATAGAATGGGATTGAGATGAAGAAGAAAGGGAAATGAGATAAACACAAATTGATCAAAGGAGGATATTTATCAAATTAAAATCATTCATTCAATTTGGGAGATGAAATGTACATTTCATCAATCCCATAAATCCAATGATTTTAACTCAACAAAGTCAAATCAACCTTGACCAAGGCCCTACAATAATAGTCAAACTCAATAAGTCAACATAAATAGCTCAACACAATTTATTTGCGAATAAACAATTACAAAATCAATTAAAAATACATTAAATTAAATTATGGTTGGTCAAAAATATAAAACTTCTTTAAAACACCAAATAAATGGCCAAGAGATTTATCATAGGTCTAACAAGGTCAAAGGACCTCGGAGAAAAAATTTCATAATTTTTGAAAGCTTAAAAGTATTTTTAAATAATTAAAATATGCACAAAAAGAATTAAATCATGAAAAATATCAATATTGATCCAAAAATTAATTTTAATTCAGAAAATAAAAGAGAAAAATATTTGAGGATTTTTGGTGGAAGTCCCATATTTTTTGTATCAATATTAAAATTAATATTAATTAATGAAAATAAGTCAAATAAAATGAAAATCAGAAAATGCTAAAAAATGTGGACCACTTGATCTCCCTCATTAATTGGGGTGGCAGATCAAGTGGATTAGAGTGCTCGTTCCATGGTGATCCTCAGTCAATGTGTCACATGCGTGGTAATCAGTTTGGACGCTCGAGATTAAAACAAAATAAGAGGATCATGTGGTCTAGAGACACGTCAACGCATCGCCGGAGCCAGAACTTCGGTCTTCTTCTTCGACGGACCTCACCGGACTGATCCACCCTCAACCATCACCAAAATTAAAAATAAGGACATGAATTTAAAGTAAAAATGCTCAGAAGCTCGAATCTGGCCTCAATTTTACCTAACTCCAAGTATATTGAAAGATACAGGGAGTTGAAATTTGAGGATCATGATCTGAGTTGCTTCAATTTGACCTCAAAGCAACTCAATCTTGTTGCCTACATTGGTAGCACTTTTGACAACCAAAAATCAACAAGAATTATGGAGAACTGAGTGAGAATCTAAGAGATGAAAAATTCAGAAATTCTCCTTCACTGCAGGTTCAGATGGACACGATCTTGCTTTCAATTATACTTGGCCTTGCTTCTGATGCTTGATAAAGTGGAAATGGATCAAAGAAGAAGAAGGACTCTTGGAGTTTTGAATCTCAAAATAATGGACGATTCAAACTCGATTTTCAAAGAAAATCCACAACGTTATCCTTTGAATGTGGAGGTTTAGGGTTGCTGATTCAAATTTGGCACGCAAGGGTCCTCAATTCTGATCATAGACACTTCTATTTATAGGCCAAGGCAATGCTATTTGCAGACTTCTTTTCAAAGTTCAAAAATAGTAAAATTCCTTTGCATGGATGCATGGGTGTTTGATTGGCCCATGTAATGATGCATTCAGGTCCAAAATCATGTGCAAGCAATGCTGAAGTCATGTGGATAGGCCATGCATTTGTGTATGAGAAAATGGAAGTTCAAATATTCCAAATGATCATTCAACTTTAATCTATGCACAAGTCACTCATACTTTGTCCAAATGGTATGAACTTAGACTTTTTGGAAGGTTAGAGCAAGAGGAACAACTTTCATGTTGAACAATTTTTCATTTGAATCTTGGATCATGATGAATTTGAGGTGGAAGTTTGGAAAATAAAACATATCAAAAAATTTCTAAGTACCAAGCCATATGTTCACTTCTTCCACCTTGAGTAACTTTTTCTATGGGCTTCAAATGAGAAACATTCCTTTATCAAAGTTGTACCTCTCTCAAATTCCTTCAAATTGGTCACAAATTTGAACTCATTTGGATTTATCATGAAGGAGTTATGTATTTAAGAAGTTGAGGAAAATCACTTGTTCAATGGTATTGGCCCAAAATGACCTATAATGTCTCCTCATATCACATGTAGTTAAGAGTTTAATTTGCACTTACTACAAACATAAAAGTTGAAGTAGACATCTTGAATTTGATCATGACACTCGAATGGCTTTTATCGCATAAAAATTGAGAAAGTTATGGTTTTGGGAAGTTGACTTTCAAATTAGGCTTTAGACAAAATGACCTATAATCTTTCACCATAAAAAATGGTTTTCCATGCCAAACTAGCTCTATACCTTAACAAGAAAGTTGTTTGGAATGTCATTTAGAGTAACTTTACACTTGGAATCATTTTCATATGACAAATATTGTAGGAGATACGGTCTAGGTATCCCCAATTTTAATCAATTGACTTCCTCTGATCAACCACCATGAACTAACTTGATAGCTTGCTATTCTCTTGACTTTTGGGACTCATGGAGGATCATATATGCATAAGATGATGAAATGTGAAGTATCCCTTGAAATACTTGATCAATTGTTGAAGAAACTTATTGAAAAAGTCACATAAGATACCCATATGAATTAGGGTTTCCAAGGAAAACCAACTCTAAACTCTTGATGAATTCTTGATCAAAATAACATTTGAAGAACATGGGGATTCATATATGATACTTAGAGCCAATGTAGACCAACTCTTAATTGAGCTCCTTGCAATGAGGGTCTTAAACCCTAAATATGAGCTTGATAGATCAAAGGTGAGCATGTGCACTACCTACAAAAGAGTTAGATTATACAATGACATATTTTTGGTATTTTGGTTAGTAAAATAAAGAAAAATGAAGTATGATACAAACAAATGGTGCTTGGTGATATCTCCCAATGCAAACCCAATGAATAAGGGGTAAAGAGGATGCCAAAGTGTGATCATAATGCTAATGCATATGATGAGAATGGCATGAGGGATCTTAGGGTCAAAATTGGGGTCTTACAATATTTCCCCAGGAAGTCTATCATTGATATGTTCATCCTAATCGATGATGGATATTTTCTTCCCCTTTCTTTGAGTCTATCCTTGATATGTTCATCTTAAGCGGTGTCATATATTCTCTTTTTGGTTTTCTACCCAGTAAAAAGGTAGTTGTAATCCCTATTTCTTTCCCCAGAGGGTTGATCCTTGATATGTTCATCCTAACCGATGACAGATTTCCTCCTCTTTGCGGTCTTCTGACCAGTAACTGGTAGTTGTAAATCCTACTTCCCCTTGGAGTCTATCCTTGATATGTTCATCTTAACCAGTGACGGATATTCTCTTTTCGGTATTCTATCTAGTAACTAATAGATGTAATTCCTACTTTTTCCCGGCAGTCTATCCTTGATATGTTCATCTTAACTGATGACGGATATTCTCCCCCTTTTGGTCTTCTGCCCAGTAACCGATAGTTGTAAACCCTATTTTAGATTTTCCCTAACAAGTTATTCTTACCCAATGACTGGTAATGAATACAACTTCTGGTGGTCCTTTAGCGAGTGATCCTTGATATGTTTACCCTAACTAGTGACGGATGTCCTCCCTGTTAGAACTTGTTATCCTCGTACCCAGGAGCCGGTAGTGGATAATACATTTTTGTTACTTATGTGTTGAAGATCATTTCTTCCTTAGTTGAGTTTGAGTGCATATTTCCTCAGTAAGATCGTTGTTTCCTGCTCGGTTAGAGTATTTCAGCTTTGTTCTTATTTACCCGTTTCCCCTGCAGATTTTCCTTTTATCCCTGGCTGAGTCTTTCCATTGATTTATTTTCGTGGAATCCCTCGTGTCCCCCAACAGTTTTAATTCGTAGCCTGACCTATGTGTATCTTTTATCCCCCAAAGTTTATGTCTCTCCGGTGAGTTTTCGTTACGAAATGCATTTTGCTCATGCGGACTTTCAGTCTCTCCGGGTTCTTTTCCTTTATGGTAACCTTTTCCCCACTAAGATTATTTTTTAAATTTTCATATCATATGCATCATGAGGTCTCTTAGGGACCAAAATTTGTTTGTATTATTGTTATTTAAGTCCATTCTACTGAGTTAATACGAAGATTTTAACCTTCATCTCCTCAGCTAGAACGTCCTTAAATAGGGGCAGCTGTAAGACCCCAATTTTGACCCTAAGATCCCTCATGTTATCTCATCATATGCATTAGCATTGGGATCACACCTTGGCATCCTCCTTACCCCTCATTCATTAGGTTTGCATTGGGAGAGATCACCAAGCCCATTTGATTGTATCATACTTTGTTTTTCATTATTTACTAACCAAAAAACCAAAAATATGTCATTGTATAGTTTTACTCTTTTATAGGTAGTGTGCATGCTCACCTATGATCTATCAAGCTCATATCTAGGGTTTAAGACCCTCGTTGCAAGGAGCTCAATCAAAAATTGGTCTACATTGGCTCTAAGTATCATATATGAATCCCCATGATCTTCACATGTTATTTTGATTAAGAAATCATCAAGAGTTTGGAGTTGGTTTGCCTTGGAAACCCTAATTCATCTGGGTATGTTGTGTGACTTCTTTAACAAGTTTCTTCAACAATTGATCAAATATTTCAAGGGATATATCACATTTCATCATCTTATGCATATATGATCCTCCATGAGTCCCAAAAGTCAAGAGAATGCCAAGCTAGCAAGATGGTTCATGGTGGTTGACTAGAGGAAGTCAATTGGTCAAAACTAGGGTTCCCTAGACCCTATCTCTTACAATTTTTATCATATGAAAATGATTCCTATAGAAACGTTACTCTAATTGACATTCCAAACAACTTTCATGTTGAAGTCAAGATCTAGTTTTTCTTGGAAAGTCATTTTTCATGGTGAACGATTATATGTCATTTTGTCTAAACCCTAGTTTGGAAGTCAACTTCCCAAGACCATAACTTGCTCAATTATTTATGAAATAAAATCCATTAAAATTGAATTATCAAATTCAATATGTCTAATTTAACTTTGATGTTTGTAGGAAGTGAAAATTCAACTTGCAAATGCATGTGCCAAGAGGAAACATTATAGGTCATTTTGGACCAATACCATTGAACAAGTGATTTTCCTCAACTTCTAAAATGCATAACGACTTCATACCAAATTCAAATGAGATCAAATTTGTAACCAAATAGAAGATGTTTGAAAGAACTACAAATTTTATTCGGGAACCTTTCTCATTTGAAACCCATAGAAAAAGTTATTTAAGGTGGAAGAAGTGAACATTTGAATTGGGACTTAGAAAATTTTCAAATATGTTTGATTTCCCAAAATTTTCCACCTCAAAATTAATCATGATCCAAGCTTCAAATGAAAAAAGTGTTAAACATAAAAGTGATTCCCCTTGATCTCACCTTTCCGAAACATCCAAGATCATCTCAGTTGGACCAAAATTGAAGGACTTGTGCATGGCTTCATTATGGGAAGTGTTTTGGTAAGATTGACCTTCACATGATCATTCCCATTTGCATGCTTGCACATGATGGTTTTAAAAGACTTTGTACACGATTTTGAAGTGGATTGAATCACTCTTGAGGCCCAAATGATTGCCCATGCACCCATGCAAGTGAATTGCTAATTTTGTTCAATTTTCAAGTGGTGTAAATATCAAAAACATTTCCTATTTAAACAAGCTTAAGGCTTCAGATTCATAATCAACACCTCGCCCAAGCTTTGCTAGACCTTTGCAAACCCTCACAGTCATAGAATTTTCTGAGATTTCTCTTGAAATCGAGCTTGAACTTCACCTTCTGTTTGGAAGTTCAAACTCCATAAATTAACTTCCATTTTCAGTTCATTTGGTTTCTGCAAGCAAGAGGAGGAGAAAGAAATCAAATACAGATCAAGATCAAGTGAAATTGGATCAACTCGAAGGTGAATTTTCAAAAACTTCTCCTCTTCGATTCTCTCTTATTTCTCCATTATTCTTTTTAATTTTTGGTTGTCTGAATTCCTACCAATGTTGGCAACAAGATTGAGTTACTTTGAGGTCAAATCGAAGCAACTCAATTTATGATCCTCAAAATTCAACTCCCTGTATCTTTTCATATACTTAGAATTGGACAAAACTGAGGCCAGATTCGAGCTCCTGGGCATTTTTTCTTTAAATTCATGTCTTGCTTTTTCATTTTGGTGACGGTTGAAGATGGACCGGTCTGGTGAGGTCCACCGGAGAAGAAGACCGGAGGTCTAGCTCCGGCGATGTGTTGGAAGCATATCAACCATAAGATCCATTTAAATTATTTTAATCTTGTGCTTGGTTTTGATTACCACGCGTGCTTCTCGGTTGACTCATGACCGTGTGGAATGCGCACACTGATCCATCTGATCTGCCACCTCAATTAATGAGGGAGATCAGATGGTTCATGTTTTTTTTTGAATTTTTGAATTTTTATTTTAATTACTTTATTTTCGTTAATTCATATTAATTTCATCATTGATCCAAAAAATATGGGACTTTCACTAAAAAATTTCAAATATTTTCTTCTTTCATTTTTTGAATTAAAGTTAATTTTTGGATCAATATTGATATTTTTCATGATTTAATTGTTTTTATTCATATTTTTAATTGTTTAAAAATACTTCTGACTTTTTAAAAATAGTGAAATTTTTTCTCCAAGGTCCTTTGACCTTGTTTGACCTATGATATATATCTTGGCCATTTATTTTGTGTTTTGAAGAGGTTTTAGGTTTTTGATCAAACATAATTTAATTTAATGCATTTTTAATTTTTTTAATTGAAAATAAATTGTGTTGAGCCATTTTTATTGACTTGTGAAGTTTGACTATTGTGTTTGGGCCTTGGTCAAGGTTGATTTGGCTTTTGTAGGATTAAAATCATTTGATTTAGGGGATTGATGAAATGTACATTTTATCTCCTAAAATGAATGAATGATTTTAATTTGAGAAAATTCATCCCATGCCCAATTTGTGTTTGTCTCATTTCCCCTCCCTTTTTATCTTCAATCTCTTTCTATCCCACTCCTCTCATTGGCCAATGACATCTCAATATCCTAAGGCTAATTGGTTCATGAATCAATATAAGTATGAATGAGATTAGGTCCACCCTTTGATCGTTTTCTTTTTGTGTGTGGTATGTTTTAGGAGTATGGTTCATTATACCATATCTTTAACATGCATTAACACCAAAATCTTTATTGCTCGACCTCAGATAGTTGTGACTTCTACATAAGTCCAATTACGATTTCTTAACATAACGCTAAATTTTGACACAAAGGCATAGCATTCTAGTAAATGAGATTGTAAGTCTCCCCTCTTTCATGGTATTATGTGGAAACTTGCCAGTTTTTCCTTCCTTTAGAAGATGTCTTGGTTCAAGGATTCATGCTTGTGAATAGAGGGTTGAGTGTTCTCCAAAGAATGATTTAATAAATTAAAAAAGCAAAACTTCACTAACTTCTAATTAACTAACATTTGACTAACTTTTAATTTCAAGTCATTTACTTTTATGCACTTTAAATTCAAGCCTTTTATCATTTGCCATTATACATACCATTTAACTTGTTTATTTTAATGCTATTTTCACTTTTCTCACTTGAGCCATATATTGTGATTGTGTATACTTGCTTGTGTATTTTGTTTGTGTTTGTGGTCTTTTGACCTTAAGATACTTAATAAATCAACAAAAAAAACCTAAAAAATATTTGTGTGGACTGTTGGGTTATGATTTGAGACTTGGACTTAGAATTAGGCAACATTCCCTATGCAAAAGGACTTGGCCAATGCCAACTTTCTTAAAACCAAGCTTGTAAATTGAACTTTCATTTGATACAAGTGTTGAAATCCTTATGAGTTCATCTGCAATATGGTCTTGATGCAAATGTTACTTTGAACTTGTGTCTAATCCCCTATTCTGAGCCATTCAAGGAGTATGTCATCTGATACATGGGAGCTTAAGAATAATATGAAGTTGCTAGCTTGGATGTGGCTATCTTTATTTGATTCCTTACTCTTCATCTTGCTACTTGTTTATTGATATTGCATGATTCTAAAGTTCAAGAGAAAAGTGGGTTTCTATATGACATTCTTGTTTATTGGATTTCATCCCATTGGCCGGATCTTTTCAACTCTTAACTTTTAAATTCTTGCTTAGGATTAGTATCTTCATCTCTTCCCACTTCTTAAATTTCAAATCTCTCACTCTTTTCAAAAATCTTCTTTGCTTGTGTTTTCTAAACCTAGACTTTATTGCAAATTAGAAACTTTGTCCTTATACCATTGCGTTTTAAAACTCTTTTCTAAATTCAAACTTGTAAATGAATCTAACCATATTGACTTAAAATTTCAAAAGACAAAAAGAACTAACACCCATTCAAACTCTTTTAGGCCCTTTGTGCCTCTCTTAAACTTAAATTTTTATTAAAAGCAATTCACTCATTTTGAAATTGATACCACAAACTACGATGTTTTGATCCCTTATTTTGTTGTTGGTACGTAGGCACAAGTTCGAAGGTCTTGTCAAACACAAAAATATAATTAATGAATTCTTTTCTCATCCTCACACTCTATTTATTGCAAACATCATTTTATACCAAAACACACACAAAAATAAAAAAGGGCTCCTTAGGAGTACCTAGGACACTTTGGGTACTAACACCTTCCCTCTGTGTAACCAATCCCCTTACCTGTAATCTCTGGCATTTTATTAGTTTTGATTTGAAAAATTCTTATCTTTGGGTTTTGTTTGTACTTTTCCCTTTTCCCTTGGAAACAATAAAATCACGGTGGCGACTCTAGTTTTATTGACGTTAAGTTTATTCATAGATTAATGGTCATGACTTTACCGCTGCACTTTGTTTACCAACCAAAATACCAAAATATGTCTATATATAGCTTTGTTTCTTTTGTAGGTAGTATGTGTATCCACCAATGCCTCATTAAGCTCACAACTAGGGTTTGAGACACTCAGTACGAGGAGATCAATCAAGGGATGGTTCACAATGGTTTTAGACATCATATATGGATCCCCATGTTCTTCATTTATCATTTGGATCAAGAAATCATCAAGAATTTGAAGCTTGTTTGCCTTGGAAACCCTAGTTCATCTGGGTATCTTGTGTGACTTCCTCACCAAGTTTCTTAATCATTTGATCAAATATTTCAAGGGATACTTCATATTGCATCATATTATACATATATTATCCTCCATGAGTCCCAATGATTAAGAAAACTTCAAGTTTGCAAGTAGGTTCAAGGTGGTTGACCAGAGAAAGTCTACTAGTCAAAACTAGGATGAAGGCCATAACTTCCAAGGACCATAACTTGCTTAATATTTATGAGATAAAGGCCATCCAAGTTTAAATATCAATTTCAGGATGTCTTCTCCAACTTTATTTCTTTGAGAAATGTCAAATTCAACTTTCAAAGGCATTTTCAAAGAGGAAACATTACAGGTCATTTTGGGTCATCATCATTGAACACACAATTTTCCTCAACTTCCACTACGCCAAAAACTGGAATAGACAGCGCCCCTTAGAGGGCGCTTTATTACAAAAGCGCACTCTAAAGTGAAGGGAAAAAATAAGGAGCATACTATTGGAATAGACAGCGCACTTTAGAGGGCGCTTTTGTAACAAAGCGCACTCTAAAGTGAAGCGAAAAAATAATGAGGAAATGGAGGGACACCAATAGAGGACGCTTTATTGAAAGCGCCCTCTAAGGGTAACCTTAGAGGGCGCTTTTGAAAAAGCGCTCTCTATGTCCATGTACATTTCCAGTTTATAAGGCGCTTTTGGAAAGCCTTAGAGAGCGCTTTTAGAAGCGCCCTCTTAGGCCCCCTTTAGAGGGCGCTTTTGTAACAAAGCGCCCTCTAAAGTGAAGCCAAAAAAAAATAATGAGGAAATGGAGGGACAACAATAGAGGGCGCTTTAGTGAAAGCGCCCTCTAAGGTTACCCTTAGAGGGCGCTTTTAAAAAAGCGCTCTCTAAGTCCATGTACATTTCCAGTTTAGAAGGCGCTTTTGGAAAGCCTTAGAGAGCGCTTTCAGAAGCGCCCTCTTAGGCCCCCTTTAGAGGGCGGTTTTTTTACAAAAGCGCCCTCTAAGGTCCCCTTTAGTAAACATTAAAATTATAACATATACTGCATGTCTCTTTATTTTCCCTCTCTACAAGCTATTTCGTTTACGTAACTGGGTTTTCTCTCTACTGCGTCCACCGTCTACTGCGATTACTCTCGTCCTCCGTTCGTTCTCCCTCCCTCACCGTCGTCGTCGCCGTCGCCTTTTTCTGCTGCTGCGTTCACGTTCACGTCCACCGTCACTGTTCACTTTCTTCTCCATCGTTACCGTCACCTTGAAGGTATTTCTCTTCTCCATCTTTACCATTCACTTTCTTCATGTGTTTGATTAGGGCATTTTCTAAACTTAGTTTTACATTTTGTGCATTATGTTGATTAATGTTGTTTAGGGAAAACTGAGTTTTTTATTTCTGATTGAAAACTGATATCATTTGAAGTGTGTTTGAGCTTGTGCTTGGAAGTTTGATGATTATGGATGCAAGTTTGTTCATGTTCCAAACACCATAAGTTTGCATTGGTCTTTTGCATGCAGTAGGTGTGTGTGAGTTTGCATTGGTCTTTTGCATGCAGTAGGTCTTTTGCATGAGAAATGGAAGGTATATGAATGTGTTCACGTATTGAATCATTGTCTTACTTGGGTCTTATTGAATCATTTCTATATTACAGATAAAATGGCTAACCAAGACGATACCCATGACGCGAATGGATCACGTAACAATGTTGAAAAAGAAATCAAACGAGGATTGACTGTTATGAAGTCAATCATTCGTGCAAGAGACAAGGGTGTAAAATTTGAAGTACATTGGAGTGCTGAAGACCAACTAATTGAGCCTAACGGTTCAATGTTGGCAAGTTACATTGGTTTCCTTGTTCGACAACATATTCCGATTACATGTGATAATTGGAGAAGTCCGGACTTGAAGGTTGGCAAAGAAAAAATATGGTCGGAGATACAGGTACTTACCATATATTGTTATATGTTTTTTTTGTTGACTATTTGTTGACCATATATTGTTATAATATTACTTTATAATAACACACTCCATGTGTATGTTTTTTAGAGATCCTTTCACATCGATGAAAGCCGGCAAAAATATTGTATTCAATTGGCCGGAAAAAGACTCCGAGGATTTCGATCCTTTTTGTCCAACAAATTTCTCAAGGATGAGGAAGGAAAATTTGTTGAAGCAGAACGGCCAATGAAGTATGCCGAGATTATTTCAGCCGATGAATGGAATAACTTTGTCGCCAAACGAAGAAACGAAAAATTCCATGTAATGTCTATTAATTATGGTATTATACAATTGTTAAGTTACTTGGTTCTAATATGCCTTAAACTTTTTTATCCAGGAAGTAAGCGACATAAATCGGAAAAGGGCATCAAAACCCGCGTATCCGTACAAAAAAGGGCGTACGGGATATGCACGGTTACAACAAAGAATTGTGAGTATATTCAAATGCTATGAGCTTATACATTGTCACAATATGTTATAATTGATGATCTTATAATCTAATTCAATGTGTAGCTAGCCGAGGAGAAAAGTGACGCAACATCTCTTCCGGAGCACGTATTATGGAAGGCTGCTCGGGTTGGGAAGGATGGGGCTGTCGTTGAAGCGGTCCAAACTGTTTATGACGAATGTGTAAGTATATGTAACATTATTTCTTTAATTATATCGAAAATTTTGTTAGACATATAATTCATTTTTAATCTCCTCTAATAATATTTCAGGAGACTTTATCCCAAACCGTACCTTCAACCGAGGTCCAGGATTGCAGGAGCGTACTTAGTCGAGTACTAAATGTTCCTGAGTATTCCGGTCGTGTGAGGGGTAAGGGTTTTGGTGTGACTCCGTCGTCATTTTATAAAAAACCAAAAACAAAAAATCCTACCAACAAAGAGGTGATGGAGACCTTGGCGGAGTTAAGGGCACAAGTACTCCAACTACAAAACGAGAATGCAAGGTATAGAGAGGAAAGGTGCGCCTCCGAGGCAAAAGATACTAGTGACCGAGCTAGTATCAATTGTCAACCGAAATTTCCCGAGGTAATTATATATGTTATTATGAAATTAAAATAGCATTTTTTTACTTGACACATATACACGTTAACAATAACATTTATTATTGGTTTAGGGCATTTCACCTTGTCAGCTGTATCTATCGTCACCAACTTATCGCATGGTTGGCAAGGGAAAAGTGCACAACACTTCGGGTGAATTACTTCACCATAATCCCCTCCCGGTGGGATATATGAAAGTTTCGGTTGACCTTGTATTAGATACCGACGCGCTTCTACCATTACCTGACGTTGTTTCAGAGACAACGTTGATGCGAGAAGCAGTCGGATCCTTTGTTGGATGGTCGTCAGATCTAATTTTCCCAGATGCCGAGGTATATATGTTCTAAATGATTATGAATCTTTAGTATTCACATTTCAATTCAGCTACAATTATGATATTTAATCAATCCTTATTACATGGTAATGTTAGACTCCTACAAGACCCACGCATAAAGCTGGTAAAGGGATTTCAAGACGCATCGAGTCGGTTGCATCTCTAAAAGAGGTACAAATATATATACCTATTGAATTATATACGCAACGATTCTGTTGCATCACAAAAAGTCATGATTTAATTTATATGAATTTTTAGGTTCCCGGTCGAAAGTTGAAAAAAGCTGATAACGATATTCCTCCAACGACGTCCGGGACAAAATCTCAAATTATGATGCGTCTTGAGAAAATGGTGAATGAGTCCGATATTATGCACGGGGCCATTCATACTATAGATTTTGATGAAGGTGTTTCCGGAGCTGCTCATTTCGAAATAATTGCAAAGGAGGACATGCAACAACTTTTTGAACACGACGAATTGGGCATCGCTGTCATTCATACATACATTTGGTACTCCGATCAATCTATAATTTACTTAGTTGAACAATTTATTTACACATTTCAATGAGTAGTCTAATGTTTATTATGTTTCTATTTAAGGTATATGTATGTAACATTGCTGCGGGGAACTGAATTGTGTAACCGTTTCAATTTTATTGCTGCTTCCCGTATCAACGCAACGTTAATAACGAAAAATCCAACATCCGTAAAGAATGATCTAGTCGATAGATTCATGGCGGCCGGCGATAAGACTACACCCAGTTTGTATTTTTTACCGTTTAATTCTGGCAACAGGTTAGATTTTCTTTCTAATAATTTCATTCTAATCTATGTATATCTTTTACGTAGAAAATTTTCATTCATCTAAATTTTTGTTTTATTTTACAGTGGTCACTGGGTGTTGGTTGCTATGGATCTTTTGAGACTAATAGTGTATTATCTCGATTCGTTATCGGGTGATTGGAGTAAATATCCGAGTATGAAGAAGACGGTTGACGCGTAAGTGAAATTCCCCTAAATATTCGTGTGTATTTGTATATTTAATTATGTCTGTCAGATTGATCTCAATATACGTTTTTATTTTGTTAGGGAAATAATAAAATTTAAATCGAAAAAGAATTATCGCAATAGGAAGGACATTACCTGGATCAGAGTTCAGGTATATATTAAGTATCTTATTTTTGCTTATAATAGTGTTTGTTTTTTTGCTTATAATAGTGTTTGTAAGAAATTAACTATATATATATTGTTTGTTTTTCTGTGTAGTGTCCTCAGCAAAATAATTCGGTCGATTGCGGATTTTTTGTATTGAGATTTATGAGAGATATCATTGCGTTGAATCGTATAGACATCCCAAAAATGGTATGGAATAATAACTTAGGGTTTATTTTAATATTATCGGATATTTCATCTAATTTGTTACTAAATCATGAATATGTTTTATTCTCTTAATTGTAGTACTTTGAGGAATACAAATCTTACTCAAGAGCTCATTTGGATGAAATGAAGGATGAATTGTGTCAATTCATTGTTGATCAAAGAATCATATAGCTAGGTTGTATATTGTTGTACATATATGTATGGAATGTTGTTGTTGTATGCTGTTGTTGTATATATGTTGTATATTGTTGTTGTACTTTTACTAACTCATGAATATGTTGTTGTATATTGTTGATCAAAGAATCATATATTATGTTGTATATATGGAGGATTAATGTTGTATATAAATGGATTCATGTTGTATATATCAATGGATTAATGGTGTATAACATTGGATTAAAGGATGAAATCAATATGAATTTTACACTTTTGCAGCATGCGAACAGGTTACCAATTAAATATCCACTGTTTTTCAAACAATTTTTTTTAAAACAACTAACACTTTAGAGGGCGCTTTCTGTAGGAAGCGCCCTCTAAACATTTGACATTGACAACTTTAGAGGGCGCTTTATCCAGAAAGCGCCCTCTAAACACTTTACATTGACAACTTTAGAGGGCGCTTAACACTTTAGAGGGCGCTTTATGTAGGAAGCGCCCTCTAAACATTTTACATTGACAACTTTAGAGGGCGCTTTGTCCAGAAAGCGCCCTCTAAACACTTTACATTGACAACTTTAGAGGGCGCTTTTTCCAGAAAGCGCCCTCTAAACACTTTACATTGACAACTTTAGAGGGCGCTTTTTCCAGAAAGCGCCCTCTAAGGTGTCCCTTTATGGACCACTCCAGAGGGCGCTTTTTTCTGAAAGCGCACTATAATGTGGCCCTTAAAGGGCCACTTTAGACAGCACTTTCTCCAGGAAAACAAAGCGCTGTCTTTACCTATGCCAGCGCCACTTTAGAGGGCGCTTAAAAGCGCTGTTATAGGCCAAAATAAGCGCCCTCTTTTCCCTTATTTGGCGTAGTGTTCTAAAATGCATAACTCCCCCATGAAAAATCCAAATCAGGTCAAACTTATGACCAAATTGAATAGGGATGAAATAGATACAACTTTTATGAAGGAACTCTTTCCATTTGAAGCTCATAGCAAAAGTTATTCAAGGTGGATGAAATGGATACTTGACTTGGTACTTAGAAACTTTTCAATTATGTTTGATTTCTCAAACTTCCACCGTAAAATTCATCATGATACAAGCTTCAAATGGAAAATTATTTGACATGAAAGTTGTTACCCTTAGTGTCACCTTCCGAAAAAGTCTAAGATCACCTCATTTGGACCAAGATTGAAGGACTTGTGCATAGGTGTAATGCATGTCCCCATTTGGATAGATTTGTGATCAATTTTCATTTCAACGTTGCATGGTCCCTTGTTAAAGTCGCAACATTATTTGAAAAGGAATTTGGAACTGTTTACATCATTTCATGGGCTTACCACACGCCCATGCAAGCAAGCATGCATACCACATTACTATTTTTGGCCAAAGTTTGGAAGTGTGTGGAAAGGAATGAACTTGGCTATAAATACAACTCCCTTGAGCTCAGAATGAGGATCCTCTTGCCCAAGCTTCAACCTACATCTTCCCCAAACCCCATTGAAAGGATAATCTTGAATATTTCTTTAGAAATTGAGTTTCAGTTCTCATTCTATTTTGGAATTGAAACTCCAAGAGTACAAGCCTTTTAATCATCAATATCATCTCCTATAAGTAGATAGAAGCAAGCCAAGCCAAATTGAAAGGAAAATTGAGCTAAATTGAAGCAAACGGAAGGTGAATTTTCATATTTTTCTCTTCTTTGATTCTCCCCTAATTCTCCATCATTTTCCTTGATCTTTGGTTGTTTGAAGACCTACCAATGTAGGCAACAAGATTGAGTTGCTTTGAGGTTAAATCGAAGCAACTTAGTTCATACTCCTCAATTTTCAATTCCACGTATCTTTCAATATAGTGAGAATTGGAGAATTTTAAGGGCGAATTTGGACTCTTGGTGTTTTTCTTTTCAAATTGTTGTATGCACTTTTTATTTTAGTGAAGGTTGATGGTGGACCAATCCGGTGAGGTCCAACGGAGAAGATGACTTGAGCCCAAGCTCCGGTGGTGTGTTGGAACCCTTCCATTCCTTTGATCATGTTTAAACGTTTTAATCCTGACCTTTGGTTTGGATAACTATGTTTGCAACACGTTTGACTAGTGTGTTTGGTGGATGCCACACACGTGGCCATCAGATCTGATGGTCCTCGATTTTTGGTATTTTCTGATTTTCTTTTAATTTCTCTTATTTTATTTAATATATAATAAATCCATTTTTAATCCAAATAATATGGGACTTTAACCAAAAAAAATTAAATATTTTTCTCTTTCATATTATGAATTAAAATTATCTTTTGGATTAATTTTGGTATTTTTCATGAATTAAATGTTTTTGTGCATATTTTCAATTGTTTAAAAATACTTATGACTTTCTAAAATTTGTGAATTTTTTTGGTTAAGGTCCTTTGACCTTTTTTTACCTAGGATAAATCCCTTGGCCATTTATTTTCTATTTTGAAGGGATATTAGGTTTTCTCCAAATTAAAATGCATTTTAATTCATTTTTAATGTGATTTTTAATTGATTAAATGTTTAAAAACGTAGTTGAGCCATTTTTATGGTCTTGTGATGTTTGACTTTCTGTTTGGGCCTTGGTCATGATGATTTGACTTTTATTGGATCAAAACCATTGGATTCAAGGGATTGATGAAATGTACATTTCATCTCCCAAGATGAATGGATAGTTTTGATCAGATGAAATTCCTCTCATGATCAATTTGTGTTTCTATCTCCCCCTCCCTCTTCATCTTCATCCCTATTCTTCCTCATTCCCTCATTTAACCAATGAAATCTCTAATGTATAAAGGCTAATTGATTCATCAATGACCTTGTGTCGGAAGAATTAATACAAGTATGACTGAAATAGGTCCCTCCCATTTTCTTTTAGTGTGTGGTATGTTTTAGGAGTTTGGTTCTTTGGACCAAACCTCTAACATGCATTAATACCTATATTTTTATTGCACGACCTCAAATAGTTGTGACTTCTACATAAGTCCAATTATGATTGCTTATCATAGAGCTACATTTGACCCTCAAGGCATAACATTATAGTAAGTGAGATTGTATGTCTTCTATTCTTCATGGCATTGTATGGAGACTTGGAGTTTTTTCCTTTCATGGGAGATAGTGGCATACTTGTTGAATTATCCAAGTTGGATCCCTTCTCATGGAAGATGTCTTGGTTTAAGGATTCATACTTGTGAATGAATGGTTTAGTGTTCTCCAAAGAATGACTTAATCAGTCAAAACTCACCACTAACATTTGATTAACCATTGACTAACCCTTATTCATTATGCTTTTATTTTCAAGTCATTTACTTTATGCAATTTAAATTTCATTCATTTATCATCCATTGTCATTTACATTTCATATAACTTGTTTATGTTTCAAGTCATTTTCACTTTGCTCATTTGAGCAATATCTTGTGATTATATATATTGTTTGCTTTCTTTTTGTTTTGTTTGTGGTTTTAGGACCTTAAAACATTTAATAACAAGAAAAACCCTTTAAAAAATTTGGTGGACTGTTGAACTTTATCTGAACTTTTGGACATAGGATTAGGCAACATTCCCTATGATAAAGGACTTGGCCAATGCCGACATTTTGAGACCGAGCTATCTTGAATTGCGCCTTCATCTTATGCAAGACCTTGAGGATTTCTTTGATTCATCTGCTACTCTATCTTATTGCTTAATGTCATACCCTGATTTTGGTCCTGAAAATTTCCCCCAATCAATCATTCATTTACATTTCTCCTAATGACCATTTCGTCTGGTCATGAATCTACCCACCGTTTTGTTTTGTTTAAACCTATCATCACCTGCTATTCCATAAACCTTTGGGCCTGGCCTTTTTTTTTGGTATAGGGTAATTAATTCCCTTGGTTAAGCAGGACATGGAGCCCATTATCATTTGATAAGAATCAGGTGGAATCTCATGACTTTTATTCTCATGACTAAATTCAATCCATGTTTTGTCTCCCTCGTAAGACACCATTCACCCTTCGTTCAAGTTTGTCACGTATGTGGTCATTCACACTCCATTGTCGTGCTCCTAATCCTCCCTCACTTCTAATGAATTCATATGCCAAATACAAACATTAGATTCATTCAATCATTCATATTCATTTTTCATTAATTCGAGATTAAAAAATTCCACACATATCTCTCTATCCATATTCATACTCTCCATTTCATGTTCAAAGTCTTCACTTTATATTGGAAGATTTTCCATTCAATCATGTTTAAATACTTCCACGTAATCATTCATATTACAATCATTTCATTCATGACCAAGGACCTCACACATTCATTCAATCATAGGCATTCATTTGCATGGCATCGGACTAGTTCATAATATTTAGGTATCATCACATGAATGCATGAGGTTTCTAAGACATGAAGAGAGATTTTTGTTTTTCTACAAGAAACACCAATTTTCTTTCATATCAAATGTCATATTCATTACAAAATCCTAAAATTGTCCAAAACATTCATAATGTACAAAATTGGCACTTCAACCAAAATCAACCCTTATTTTCCTTTTCTCTTCTTGTTTCATCCTCGGAAATCCCCAAACCCTCTCAAACCTTAGCCAAGTCTTGACGAGATGGAATTGAAGCGAATCAACAAGGAACTAAAGGACTTGTATAAGCATCCTCCTGCTTCTTGCAGTGTTGGCCCTATCGCTGATGACATGTTTCATTGGCAAGCCACAATTATGGACCCAGCAGATGGCCCATTTCCTAGAGGCGTGTTTCTTGTGCAAATTCACTTCCCTCCTGATTATCCTTTCAAACCACCCAAGGTTTCATTCCGTACAAAGGTTTTCCACCCTAATATCAACAGTAATGGTAGCTTTTGCCTTGACATCCTCAAAGGGAAGTGTAGCCCTGCACTCATAATATCCAAGGTGCTGCTGTCCATTTTCTCTTTGCTGACAGATCCCAACCGAGATGATCCTCTGGTTCTTGAAATTGCCCATATGTACAAGAGTGACAAAGTTAAGTATGAGGCCACTGCACATTCATGGACTCAGAAATATGCCATGGTTTAAGAGAGGGAAAAGTATTTTAAGTTTTCTCTATAGGAGTAGTAGATAATAAATAGTTTTGAACTGATCTAAATAAATGTGATACTCTACTCTCCTTTTTGGAAAAACCTGGACCAATATGCAATCAAACCTTGCAGTAGCACCAATCCTGCAGATTTTGTTTCCAAGCGAGTCAGTTGAAGTGCACACCAGTCTGATATTAATCGAACCACATTAGAACCATGCTATTGTAAACAAATGCATTGTACATTAACAAAACAACAAATATATTGGTGACATAACTGGGTTTAATCTCCTACGGAAATGTTAGGAATAATGCATCAGTTAAATGATCCAAATTCACAAGCAGTAGTTAACTTATTACCAGCAGTAAAAGGGTAAAATAAGGAGTGGAGGAGGGACCACAAAGTTGGATGAGGACAAAAGGTCCCAGAGTGTCCGTACGAACACTCACTACCACTCCCAAAGTTGTCACGCCATCACCAACAGTAAAAGGACATAAGGGGAAGGACATAAAGAGAGAGAACGATTTCCCTTCACGAATTGAACGGGAGGATTACATAACTAAAAGGAACGAAAAAGAAAAGGAGAGGAATTGAGAGGCAAAAAAGAGGAAAGAGAAGTTCAGCAAAAAACAACAAGATAAAAAACCTAGAATCTACGAGAGCACCAGGGCTTCATATTTGATGTCACCTTGGAATAAACCCTATTGAGACCCAAGCAAACGAGCCAGCGCACGCCGGAGTTGAGTCTCCAAAAGAGAGAGCATCCTAAAGGAGGATTCAAGATCACCATTTTAATTGTCGTCGATCTCTTTGTGAACAGGTAAACATAGGTTTCGTTCCGGTTTGATCTTCTTGCTTTTCGTTCTCTTGGATTCATGCTTCATCATTGTTCTCCTTATTGTTTATGTTTGGGTTTGCTTTTGTGTTTCCTCATTGTTTTGATATTTTTGTTTCTCTTTGTTGACCGTCTGCTACTCCTTGAGAGAGGAGAAGTTTTCTTAGGTTTTGATAGCTTGTCTCCTTTTAAAAAAATAAATAAATAACAATAATGTCCCTTTTAATTGATGTTTAAAACAATTAAAATCTATTTGTTGGAAGGTGGATGCCGTGCCATTGGAAGCTGTTATGGCTTTTCGTTTCTCCAACTTTTTCATAAACGCTGCTAGTTAATGCTAGCAATAACATCCCTCATCGTCCACACCCCAACAGCCATGCGGCTAGGGTCTGTCCATTGGATTCCCATGTTCACTTCCACGTGGGCGAGTCTATGATTTGTTGTTCGTTGACCCGAGCCCAAAGCGGTCCAAACTTCGATTGGGCTTTTTGTGATCATCTATGTCCCGTGGCCCACGGTGGAGCCCATTGTTTTTTTTAGATTGTCGTTTCCTTTTTGTACCACAAGCATCTGTAACCTAATAGCTGATGACTCTTGGCCAGGTGGGTATGGAGCCTCCTCGCTTCCCCCCTGGTCGCGGGTTCGATATCTGCATATGACGAATTTTGTTTTAGTACCATTTATTTTTCCATTTCTTCAGATGTTTCCTCTTTGATGTGAAAGGATATAGGCCGTTCATTGAGCTTATTTCTTCGACTTATCACTAGGTCTTGGGTTCGACCCGAGTACAACTCTTTTCTCTATTTTATTTTCATTTCTTTAAATCTCTTTCTATACTTTATTCTCATTTTTTCGCTATTTGTTAATTTCAATATTTTTTTAATTGTTTAAACATCGATTTTTTTATGGATTTGGCAATTCCCGTGCTATTCATCCATGATTATTTTTATTGATATATTGATAGTATTTCGCCGTGTTTTGATTAATCCTATATGACATTTCAATTATTGTCAGTGTGTGCAAACCGACTTTGAGCACATTACCTATATTTTGTTTTTTCCTCAATTTTCATTCGCCTTGCACGTCTTTGCGTTATGTGAATTTGATTCGCAGCCTTGCATCCCGATTTTAATCCGTGCATGTCCCGATTTTGTTTCTTTCAGTTTAATTTTTGAATGTCTCATAAATATGATTTGTTTGTTTGTTGTTTTCTTCACATGGCTTACTCTTTGGCCTTCTTACAATGAGACGGTTCCTTACACCAACACTCACACATTGCATTGCTTGTAGTTTGGGCCCGATTTAATTATTTCATTATTTTGAATCCCCATTTGACAAAATATACCCCCACTCCCAGGATGTGTAATAACTTTACTATTTTATTTCTTTATTTGCTTAACTGTCTAGCTAGTTACTAACACAAGAATAAAACCAACTTCTTTTCAAAAAAGATAAAAAATAATGACTCGATCCAACGTCGAGTATTTTCTCAATAAACAAATCAATCCATTTCTATCCATTCCATTTCTTTCAAACCTTCATTCAAATCCCTTTCAATTGCCCATCAAATGCTTGATCCAACGTCAAGCCATTTTCAAGATAAAAACACAAAATATACTTAATTTCTACTTCAGATTTTTTTCAATAAAATGGAAATGGAACTTGGTGGATACCACGCACTCCTGAGACCAGGATTCGAGATGGATATCTTTCCTATCTTAGATCTCTCCATCATCCAAATCTATCTATTCCATTTATTTCAAACCTTCATTCAAATTTTTCTTAAGCGTCCATCAAATACTTGATCCAACGTCAAGTCATTTTCATAATAAAAACTCAAAAATACTTAATTCCTATTTAAATACCTTTCAATAAAGATGAAAATGGAACATGGTGGATACCATGCACTCCTGAGATTAAGATTCGAGATGGATATCTCGCCTATCTTAGCACTCGCCATCATTCAGAATTGTCAACACGGTTTCGTCAAGCCCTTTCTCAATCAAATTTAAAAACACTTAATTCTCATTAAGTGTTTTCGCAAATAAGATGGAAATGGAACATGGTGGATACCATGCACTCCTAAGACCAGGATTCGAGATGCATATCTCGCCCATCCAAGTTCTCGCCATTACTCGAAACGTATTTTGTCTCAATATGATGCAAAGTAATGTTTCATCCACTTGAACGTGTGAGTAAGCTTGCGACGTTGCCCACGAATGTTGATTTGTAAATCTATTCGACCGTGATGCGGACGTCCCCTTCTCCATTTGTTTTGGGTAGTTCAAAAATGTTTTCGTCGATTGACACAAAGTAGCTTTCGCTAAAATCGACCAACAAACAACCATTTTCTACCCATAAATATGTAAGCCTTCAGTTCTCTATTGCACCCGAAGATACGTAGGAGCAGGATTCGTAAATATTGTCAGGCCCATTAATAAAAAACTTAGGTTTAGTCTCCTTCGTCAAAAATCCAAAAACATTCTTCTTTTTTCTATTCCTTCTTTCGCACCTAATAACTTGAGAAGCCTAACACTTCAAACTAACACTAACGGTTCCTGTTGAGTACAACAGACGTGATGGGTGCTAATACGTTCCCCTTGCATAACCGACTCCCGAACCCTGATTTGGTTGCGACGACCATAATCATTGTCATTCTTTCTTCTGTTTTATCGATATTTCCCCTTTCCTTTTTAGGAATAAATAAAGTTCGGTGGCGACTCTGTTCATTCCATCATTGCGAGCGTGTGATTGTGCTTCGCTAGGTCGTATTCTCATTTTTTTCGAGGTACGACAGATGGCGACTCTGCTGGGGATGTATGTTTCCCTAAGTGAGTCAAGCCTAGTTAGGAAGTTTGTGTGCCTTTGTTTGTTTAATTATGTGGCTTTTCTTTATTTATTGCTTCTATTGTATTTTTTGTTATATGGATATATCTGTTGTATATTGGTTCCATTGTGATGTGGGTATTTTGATGTTTTAATTGCAAACTATGTGGGAAAGACTCTACACCTGAGTCTAGAGTGAAAAATATAAGATAAGACGATGGTTGAGTAGTACAGACTCCCGAGGTGAATACTTCGTAAGAGTTGGTATGAGAACTTCACTTAGAGTATATCCTTTTGCAAATATTGTCGCCCAAGGTGAATACTTCGTAAGCTTCAATTTTTCAAAGGGGTCCATGACTCTAAGAACCTTTTAGAACATTGAACATTTGGCCAACTAGGAATGATGGTTGCATAGTATGGATTCCTGAGGTGAATACTTCGTAAGAATCGGTACGAGAACCTCGCTTAGAATAGATTCTCTAGATGGAATTGACGATCAGAAAGTATTTTCCGTAAGCGTCAAATATTCTTTTGAATCCATGACTCTAAGTACCCTGTCTAGAACTAAGTCGATGGTTGCGTAGTATGGACTCCCGAGGTGAATACTTTGTAAGAGTCGGTACGAGAACCTCACCCAGAATAGATTCCCTTGATGGAGTTGATGACCGGAAAGCATTTTCCGTAAGCGTCAAACATTCTTGTGAATCAGTGACTCTGGGGTTCCTTTGTAACGAAACCCTAGATCATACCCGGTGAGAACCCCGTTTTGGAAAAGCAATCAGATTTTTCCATTCCTCGGACCTTTGAAACTGTACCAAAAAAACACATTGCATCCATCCATTCATTGCATATGCATAAAAATCAAAACTCTTAGTTTGTTTCACATTGTTTCAGGAATTCAAGACTTGTTAGCAAAATGAATCCTAAGATAAGAAGCACTTTTCAATTCAAATACAAGAAAGTGGACCTTGTCGGCCTGTAGAAGTTGAGTGCCAAAGTAACACCAGTAAAACTCAACATCTTTATGCAAGACTATGGAAGAATTCTAAACATCTTAAATGAGTAGATGGATGTAATGACTGCGGTGACTATTGCTTAGTTATATGATCCACCTCTACGTTGTTTCACATTCTCTGATTTCTAGTTGGCTCCTACCTTGGAAGAGTTTGAGAGGATCATAGGCCGGAATTTGAAGGATCATAATCCATTTCCTAAGTTTGATGAACGTATTCCTCCCAAGAGGATAACTTTAGCTTTAGGTTTGAAGGTTTATGAAGTCGTGGACAATTGGGATGTGAAGGGGGCTTTAAATAGTTTTTCTATGAAGTTCTTGGAAGATCAAGCAAAGAAGATGGAAAAAGAGGGGAATTGGAAAGCTTTATATGTTGTGTTAGCCGTGTTGGTATATGGGACAGTTCTCTTCCCAAATATTGACCATTTTGTGGACCATTTGGCTGTGAGGATCTTTCTCTCTAGTAACCCTACATCGTTCCTCATAGTAAACCTTCATTATGCTCTCCATGAGTGTCATGAGAAGAAAGGAGGAACGATTTTATGTTGTGCGCAGCTATTGCATGCCTGGTTTAAATCTCATATGCTCGAAGAAGGCCCTTTTGTCTCAAGGGAACCTAAGCCCTCTCAGAAGTTAGCTTCTCTCACCTCCAATCATGTTAAGTGGTATATTAGGGATTAGGAAACCGAGGATGTCATTGTCAACATTGGAGACTTCCCCAATGTACCTTTGATAGGAACCAAGGGTTGCATCAACTACAACCCTGTGTTATCTTTGAGGCAACATGGTTGCCCTATGAACGACCCTCCGAAAGCTGAAGCTTTAGAGCCTTTCTTCTTGCACAGTGCTGAAGCAGATCACCCCACGGTGAAGAAGATCAATAGGTCATGGCAAGCGATCATCAGAAAGGGTAAGGACTTGAGTAAGAGAAATGTCATTGCTCGAGAACCTTATACTTGTTGGGTGAGAGAGAGGGTTCAAATGGTTAAACTCCCTTTTCCATTTGATCCTTCTATCTATCGATTGGTTCCTGAGCCAGAACCCGTATTACCTGAAGATGTGGAGAAGCTTAATGCCCATATTAAGGAGCTGGAATTGGAGAATACTGACTTGAGGGTTAAGCTCGGTCGAGTCTCGGTGGAGAGTGGAAATTTGAAAGATAGTCAGCAGAAGAAAGACAAAGAGCTTGAAATTTCCAACAAAAGGGCTAGGGAGTCTGAGGCAAGGAGATAAAAGTTCGGACAAGCGCTCCACGATACTAAATTTGTGTTCAAGATGAAGGAGGAAGAGTTGGATAAAGTTGTACTCCGGATCCAAAAGCTCAACAAAACTCTGGAGTTGACTCTTGTAATAAAGAGGGAAGCACGCCTGATTTCTGAGATTCGTACTCGTGAACTTGAGAACACCATTCAGAAGTACAAGGATGCTTGGGAACGTGAGAAGTTGAGGACTGAAGAGTCGGAAAGAGTTTGCACACGTTTGAACTATCAATTAGAACAAGCCAATGCTATGATCCAGGCACTTGAGGGTATGGATCAGGATGCTGCCTATCTGATGTTGCTGAGTGAGTGTAGATACTAGAGAAACCTCTTTAGGGATATAGAGGTGACCAAGGCTGAAGACTTGCACATCATTCAAGACCTCCAAGGACTTTACACTGAGTGGAAGGGCAAATTTATGAGACTATCCGGATTTGAAAATTCCATCATGCAAGAGTTACCTGAGAAATTGCAAGACTCTGATTGATGCATGTGTCCAGAGAACACCCCGGATCAAGTTTTTAATTTCATTAAATTTTGTAAGACGATGTTGGAAGTGCTGACTACCGACCTTGCTACGGTTCGGAAAGCCCGTATGCCATAGGCATTTTGTTTGTATTTGAATTTTGTTCTAAATTAATGAAAAAATCACTTTTGGGATTCATTTTATTGGGTTTTATTGCTTTATTGCTTTAAATACTTGCGAAAAAATATTGTGGCATTTCTGAAATGAATAACTGAAACTAACCAAGAGTTTTGCAAACAAAATGCATCCATACATGCATTCATACATTTTCAAAATAGAGTCTCACTCCGTCCTTTCTTCCTCCAGTTTCACGTTGAATCTTCAACACCCGTATAACACTCGCGCCCGAGCAAGACAAAGGATGGTTGAACAAGAGCAAGAGAGTGCCAGAGTTAGAGCTGAATTAGATGAAATCAAGGGGAGCATATCCCATATGAGAGAAATGCTACAAGCTTTAACCTTTAGATTTGAGGCTCCACAAGCGACTGTGATTTTAGATATCACGAGCCCAGCAGTCACAGTCTAGCTTCAGAGGTCGTTAACTTCAACCCTTCCTCCATATGGGCTACCTTACGACTTCATCCCTCAAGCGGAAGTAGTAAATGAAGTGGGGAAATTTGTCCAACAAGTTGTGCCATTGTCGGTTTACACAGATGCACGCCCAGTCGTCCACACTGGTTCTCCACCAGCTGCCTATGCTAAGGATGTTCCGCATTTTGAAGATCAACATCATCTGTATCAGACTGCCGAATCGACCGTTAACGGTGACGAAGTGAGATTTGAAGATTTAAGAGAAGTGAAGGAGAACATGCAACTTCTTGAGAAGAAGTTCAGAGCATTGGAAGGAGACCACTTCTTTGGTTCTGTTGCCAAAGAAACATGCCTTGTATCTGGGTTGATGATTCCCACTAAGTTCAAAACTCTGGATTTTGACAAATACAAGGGGCATACTTTCCCAAAGAGCCATCTCATCATGTATTACCGTAAAATGGCTGCTGTAAGACCCCAATTTTGACCCTAAGATCCCTCATGCAATTTCATCATATGCATTAGCATTGGGATCACCCCTTGGCATCCTCCTTACCCCTTTTCATTGGGTTTGTTTGGGGAGAGATCACCAATCACTTTGTGATTATATCATACTTGTATATTATCATTTTAGTAAACAAAATACCAAAAATGTCTTTGCATCTATCTAACTCTTTTGTAGGTAGGGCACAATCTCATTGATTCATTGATCACATCTAGGGTTTGAGACCCTCATGAACAAAGAGTACAACCAAGAATTGATTCAAGAATGGTTATAAGCATTATATATGAGTCCCAATTATTTCTACATGTTATATTGATCAAGTTTTCTTCAAAAGATTGAGGGTGATTTGCCTTGGAAACCCTAGTTTGACTGGGTATCTTGAGTAACTTCTCCAACAAGCTATCTCACCAATTGATCAAATTTCTCAAGGGGCACTTCAAAATTCATCATATTATGCATAAATGATCTACCATGAGCCAAGAAAGTCAAGAGAATTGGAAATTAGCAAGTTGGTTGATGGTGGTTGGCCAGATAAATTCATCTGATCAAAACTGGGACTCCCTAGACCCTAACTCCTACAATTTTCACCATATGAAAATCATTCCAAAATAAACCTTACTCTAAATAACATTATAAACAACTTTTATGTTTAGAACTAGAGATAGCTTTGCTTGGAAAATCATTTTCTATGTTGAAACATTATAGGTCATTTTCTCTAAACCCTAATTTGAAAGTCAACTTCCCAAGGCCATAACCTGCTCAATGTTTATGAGATGAAAGCTTTCCAAGTTGCACAATCAAATCCAATGTGTATACTTTAACTTTTATGTTTGGAGTGCGAGCAAATTCAACTTCTTTGAACATATGATATGAGGCTACAATATAGGTCACTTTTGACCTATACCATTGATCAAGTGATTTTTCCAAACTTCAAAAATGCATAGTTCTATCATTTCAAATCCAAATGACATGAAATTGGTGACCATTTTGAAGGTATTTGAGAGAGATACAACTTTGATGAAGACACATTTCTCATTTGAAGCTCCCATAAAAAGTTAAGCAAGGTGGAATATTGAGACATATGGCTTGACACTTAGAAAAATTTTGATATGTCAAATTTTTCCAAACTTCCACCTCAAAATTCTCCAAGTTCCAAGCTCCAAATGAAAAAGTGTTCAACATCAAACTTGTTCCTCTTGATCTCACTTTTCGAAAGAGCTAAAATTCATGCATTTTGGATGAGAAATGTATAGGCTGCGCATGGCTTAAACAAAATGATATCATTTGGCATGGATCAATCTTCAAGTGACAATGCACATGTACCTTGCAATCCAATCCATCTCCAATGCATCTGATCATTCATTTGGACTTTCAAACCATCATTCCATGGGCCTATGCATGCCCATGCAGCATGGCATCATCAATTTACCAAATTTGGAAAGTGGAAAGAGTGTGCAAATATCATTTGATTTCTCTATAAATTGAAGCCCTTATGCTCAGAATTAACACACACATTGCGCCAACTTTGAATCTCCATTGAAAACCCTTCACTCTAAGAGGATAACCCTGATAAATTCATTTGAATTTGAGCTTGAATCTCCACTGTTTTGGAATTCAATTCTCTAGGAATCCATTGCTTCTAAGCCTTTCCATTCCTCTCCTGCAAGCAATTGAAGTGAAGCCAAGCATGATTCAGATCAAGATCTAGCAAGCTCAGACCTCCATTGAAGGTAATTTGCAGAAATTTTAAACTCTTCGATTCTCCTTGATTCTTGCTCAATTCCATTGATTCTTGAGTTGTCTGAAGTCCTACAATGTAGGCAAGAAGATTGAGTTTCTTTAAGGCCAAATCGAAGCAACTCAGATCATGAACCTCATTTTTCAATTCCACATATCTCTCAATATAGTTGGAATTAGATGAATTGGAGGTGATATTCGTGCTCAGTGATGTTTTCTCTTTAAAATCATGTCCCTGTTTGAAATTTTGGTGATGGTTCATGTTGACCAGTCCGGTGAAGCTCACCGGAGAATACAATCGGAGCTCTGGCTCCGATGATGATGTGTCTCGAGTCTGAACCGTGTGATCCATCTTCCACGTTTTAATCTTAGTCTTGCCTTGTGATTACTCAGGTTACAACGTTGTTGACTTGGACACACATGGAACGCGTGTTTTGGATCATCAGATCTGCCACATCAATTAATGAGGGAGATCTGATGGTCCACATATTTTTGAATTTTTTGAATTTCATTTTAATTCCATTTTCTTCAATAATTCATAATAAATTTAATATGGATCCAAAAAATATGGGACTTTCACCAAAAATTTCCAAATATTTTTCTCTTTCACATTCCGAATTAAAATTATTTTTTGGATCATTATTAATATTTTTCATGAATTAATTAATTTTTCATTTGTTTTTAATTTTTTAAAAATATTTTTAAGTGTCCAAAAATTCTGAAATTTTTTCTCCAAGGTCCTTTGACCTTGTTTTACCTATGATAAATCTCATGGCCATTTATTTGTTGTTTTGATGAGATTTTAGGATTTGGACAAAACATATTTAAATTTAATGCATTATTTTACTATTTTTAATTGAATAAATGTCATTTTAATTGTGTTGACCATTTGTATTGAATTAATTGAGTTTCTTATTTGTTGTTGGGCCTTGGTCAAGGTTGGAATTGACTTTGTCAAGTTAATATTATTGGATTTAGGGGATTGATGGAATGTACATTCCATCTCCCAAAATGTATGAATAATATTAATTTGGTAAAAGTACTCCTTTGACCAATTTGTGATCTCATTCATCCCTTTCCCTCTTCATCTAATTCCCCTTCTTCATCCATTTATTTCAATTTGGCCAATGACATCTCAAAGTCCTAATGTTAGTTGACTGAAAGATTAACATGAGTATGGATGAGATTAGGCCACACCTTTTGCATATTTTTGTGTGTGGTATGTTTAATGAGCATAGTTCATAATACTATGTCTCCAACATGCATTAACACCAAAAGTCTATTGCCCGACCTCAAATAGTTGTGACTTCTATATAAGTCCAATTACGATTGCTTAACAAAGCGCTAAATTTGTGACATAAAAGGCATAAGCATTCTAGTTAGTGAGATTGTAAGTCTCCCCTCTTCCATGGTATTGTGTGGAAACTTGGCCTTCTTTCCTTCCTTTGGGAGATGTCTTGGTTCAAGGATCCATGCTTGTGGAAAGTGGGTTGAGTGTTCTCCAAAGAATGCCTTGAAATCAAAAGCAAAACTAACTACTAACTTACTAACCATTAACCTTTAATTTTCAAGTCTTTACTTTTATACAATTAACTTTTAGCACTTTATTATCATTTTCCATTATACATATCATTCTAATTATTTATGTTAATGTAATTTTTACTTTCTCCATTTGGACCATATTGTGTGATATACTTTGTTGCTTTGTCTGTTTGTATGGTCTTTGACCATTAATGTACATAATAACAACAAAAACCCTAAAAGACTTTTTAGTGGACTGTTGGTTTGATCTTGCCCAATTGGACTTAGAACTTAGGCAACATTCCTTTGCTAATGGACTTGGCCAATGCCAATTTGTTAAAGAACCAAGAGCTTGCAATTTGAGTTCATCTGATACATCATTTAAGATCTCTCCAATTCATCTGCCATGTTGATCATTGTTAAGCTGTTATGTTGAACCTGTAACTTGTGGAATTCATCTGTTGCATGGGCTATCTTGAAGAAGATCATGAAGTGGATAAGCTTGGATGAGGCCATCTTTATTTGATGCCTTATCTCTTCAAGATTGATATAATTGTGCATTTGTGTGTTTCTTGATTCTAAAAAGTCCAAGGGAATTCTGGGTTTCTATTGACATACTTGTCTATTGGATTGCTACCCATTTGGTTAGATCTTTTAAACTTTAAACTTTTAAATTTTGTGCATAGGGTAGTCTTTTCATCTTCTCCCCATTTCTTTAATTTCAAATCTCTCCCTCCATTTTCAAAGCCTTCTTTGTGTGAACTATTTTTGTTCTAAGCCTTGACCACTTTTTCAAAAAGATAGAAACTTTGGCCTTATGCCATTGCATTTTCAAACTTACTTTCTTAAATCAAACTTGTAAATGAACTTAACAATATTTGACTTAAACTTTAAAAAAGCCAAAAAGAACTAACTCATTCAAACCATTTTTGGCCTTTGTTCCTTTCAAACTTATTTTTATTAAAACCAACACACTCATTTTGAAATTTCTAGCACGAATTACGAGATTTTGATCCCTCATTTATATCTTGGTACGTAGGCATAAGACCGAATGTCTTGTCAAACACAAAAATATAATTAATCAATTCTTTTCTCATCCCCCCATTCTATTTGTTTGTAAACATCACTTTGTATAAAATACACATGCACACAAAAAGGGCTCCCTAGGAGTACCTAGGACACTTTGGGTGATAATACCTTCCCTTTATGTAACCAACCCCCTTTTCTGTGTTCTCTGACTTTTATTAGTTTTTATTTGAAAACTTCTTACCTTTTGGGTTTTGTTCGTACTTTTTCCCTTTTCCCTTGGAAATAATAAAAGCGCGGTAACGACTCTTGTCAATTGATCTCTAGCTTGTCAATAGCTTGATGATCATGAATTTCCCGCTACAGGAGTTAAGTGGCGACTCTGCTGGGGAGTAGTCTCTAGTGGGTTTAGCCTACTTTTTGTGTGAATATATTTGTATATATATGTGATGTTTGTATATATGTATGTGTGATATAATCTGTTTGTTGTGCTTGGTGATCTCTGAGTGGTGTCGCAACCTGAAAAATGGAATGCGAAAAAAAACAATCGACGAAGAAAGACAGGAGAGTCGCCACCGTGCGTTATTTATCCCAAAGGAGGGAAAGGAAACGCTCGAAGTAAACCTGGAAAAAGGAAAGGACAAGACAGGGTCTCACAACCAAATCTTGGGTTCCGGAGTCGATTATGGGAAGGGAAGGTATTAGCACCCCTACGCATCCGTAGTACTCTACGGGATCCACTTTTGTAGTTCTTGTCTAAAGGGTGTGGGTTTATCTAATGTGTTATTTACTAAAAAAAAGGGTCAAAAGAAAATGACTCGCACGGATGTCGCATCCACTGCATACGTATCTCATATGAATATGAGAATCAGAGTCTTCGTAGCTCGGCTACCTAGGGGTTAAGGGTAATTGTACTCGCTAAGACATCACGTCTTATGCCTACGTATCTCATCTGGAATGAGAATCAGAGCAAGCCGTAGTTCGGCTAACTACGGGGTTATGGATTGGGTTTTGGACGAACGACGTTACTACGCAATCTACCAGATGCTCGACCTTTGGAGACTTACTCTCCTGTAGTAGAAGGAGTTAACGTGTTCTTAGGAGAAGAAAAATCAATGAGTTGGTAGGGTTAGGGATGCTCATGCAAAAAGGGAAATCCTAGACGAAGGAACCTGCATAAAGTAAACACACAAAACATTGCCTCCTATCGAGGTCTTCCAGCTAAGAAAGCGGTAAAAATACGGGAAAATGTAAAAGTACCACACGGATAAAGATCTGAAGTAACAGTAATTAACGGAACAAGGAAACCCTGAGATCCTTCCAAGCTAACACCATCAAAGAAAGTGAGTCAGTACAGGTAATCGGAATGAAACCTCCAGGTGGTATCCCACAAATAAAGTGGAACACCAGGCAAACCATCTCTGCAAGAGTCATATGAGCCCTCACAAAACAAAACTCAACAAACAGGTTAGAGAAACAAAATAGGGTAACCAAGAGTTGCCCCCAAATCGAAATGTAACCACATGAATCATGCCATTAAAATTCACAAAAAGCTCACAAAAAGCAACCAAGGGTAGGAGGCCTAAACCTCTTGTCAAACACATGCATCAAAAGGGTATCAAATTCACCCATAATACCTCATACATTTAGAGCATTCAAATTAAAGGCATAAAGATGATGGATATAGGGTAAACCTGATTGGAGAGATCGGTTGAAATCAAATGGCACGGCTGGATTTGTAAACCAATGTTAGGGTTTGCTTGAGCTAAAAGTGTGTGAGTCAGAATGAACCTTTCAGAGTTGCCTGGAGGTTGCTGCAGATTAATTCTCACTCTCTCTGTCTAGGTTTCTCTTCAGGTTTTGTCCAGGGTTTTGTTCCAAGGAAACCTCAGAGTGTTTTCCTTCTCTTCCTTTTTATGTCTGTTCTCCCTCTTTTATAACCTGATTTTCATGGCTTTGTGGGCTCAAATGAGAGAGGTCCAAGTCCAAGCTTTTTCTATTATATTTTATTTATTTATTTAATTAATCTTTTTTTTCGTTTTTTTTTATTTTTTTATGTTTTATTTTTTTATTTTTTTTCAAAACACGTGGGCTTCGCCTAGCGAGCATGACAGCTTATGAACAAATCTTTGCTCCTTCAAGATTAACGTTTTGACTGACGAATAGACCCCTGTTGGAAGTAACTCAAGTCTTTCCCTTGTGTTGACTGATCATCTAAATAGAACCCACAAAGTGTCCTGGATGATGTTCAAGCTTCTTGGAGCTAATCCCGATTGACATGATGAAATGCAATATATCTAATGTTAAATGACCTAAAAATGAATACGTGAATAAGGAGGGCAAATTTTGGGGTGTTACAAGTGGTGAGATAAGTTCTAACCCGAACTTGAGTGCAATTAAGATAGGAGGATGGTATAGTCATGTTCGACTTGTGTGGAGTAGTCCTTAACAAGTTGGCTTGAGATCCATCTGCTCAGTGGAGACTCCTTTTGATTTGGAAATGTAACACAAGTATTTGTGGTTAGGCATTGCTATTTCTAATTGGGTCTGAGAAGCTGAGGACCTTAGAACACCTAACCCATCTTGGCCTATTTAGGACGTAGTGCGGAAATTGTTCAGGTGTAGACTTGATAATAGTTGTTACGTGATACTACACTCAGACGAGTTTCTCTTGAGAATATTATGGGTCAATAAGTTAGTCATCTTAACCTGTAATATTCGATAGATGGAATTAAGACTCTGGGAACTTTTTAGAGCATGATCTGCAAGTTTTATCCTTAGTTCACTCCTTTGGGATGGTTCTTACCCAGACTCCATGCTCGTGACTTGCAACAAACCCTTGATTCTTGGTTGATCCAATCAAGTCTTGTCAATATCAATGGAACTTGGGTGTTAATAAGGTGAAAACCATAATCCATCAAAATGGATGATTGATCTTGACAATGACTTGATTCATCCCTTGACCTTTGTTTTCCTTGTGTTTGATCACTTGTGATTGTTGCATTCATGCATTTTATGCACATCATAACATTCATCACACAAAATTTCAAGGAACTAAGGTATCATTTGCAAATATTTCATACCATGCATTTTGGATGAAAGAACACTAAGAAGTACAGTTTCAGATGTCCATACTTGAAAGAGTTAAAGAAGCTAGCATCTTTTGTATTAGATCCCTTGGACTTCAAACAACGTCATGGGAAGCTTCTATCCATTTTGTCTACTGATATAGTTGAAGGACTTTTGAGTGTGCTAGTGCAGTTTTGTGATCCTCTCTACCATTGTTTCACTTTCCCAAATTTTCAGCTTGTGCCTACCTTGGAGGAGTATTCTCATCTTTTGGGGATACATGTTTCTAGTAGAGTGCCTTTTAGTGGATTGGAGGAGATTCCCCGATCTAGTATTATTGCTGAAGCTCTTCACTTGAAGAAGTCTGAGATAGAGGATCATTGGGTGAAGAAAGGAGGATTGTTTGGGTTACTATCTGTTTTCCTCATCAAGGAAGCTACTACTTTTGCTCAAGCTGGTAGTGTGGATGCTTATGAAGCCATCTTTGTGTTGCTCATCTATGGATTGGCTTTGTTCCCTAACATTGACGATTTTATTGATGTTAACGCCATTAGACCTTTCTTGATTGGGAATCCTGTGCCTACTTTGTTGGGTGATATGTATTTCTCTTTGCATCTAAGGAATTCTAAAGGTGGTGGAACTATTGTCTGTTGCATTCCTCTTCTGTACAAGTGGTTTATTTCACACTTGCCTCAGACACCTATTTTTGTGGAGAACAAAAAATGTCTAAGGTGGTCTTAGAGACTTATGTCTCTCACTAATGATGATATAGTTTGGTATCATCCGTCCTTAAGTATTTTGGAGATTATTGATAGTTATGGTGAATTCTCTAATGTGCCTCTCATTGGTACACAAGGAGGAATTAACTACAACCCTGCTTTGGATCGTCGTCAACTTGGCTTCCCCTTGAGAGACAAAGCTAATAACACTTTGTTAGAAGGTCTTTTCTATCAAGAGGGTAAAGATCCCCAACTTTTGAAGCAGAAGATTATGCATGCTTGGCATAATGTGCATAGGAAAGGAAGATCCGAGCTTGGTCCGCGCAATTGTGTAACTTTGGAAGCTTACACTCTTTGGGTGAAGAAGAGAGCTATGGAGTTGAAGATGCCTTATCCTTGTGAAGGACCTATGTCTATGGTTGTGGTTGAGCCATTAACTCTCCCTAACCAAGATGTAGAGGAGTTGGAAGACGTGCTCGTCAAGATGAAGCAAGAGAGGGATATGTGGGAAGAGCGTTTCCATGCTTTGAGCAAGAAGCATAAAGAGTTACTATTGGAGTCTAAGGACAAAGATGCACTGATTGAGCTACTTGAAGACTGAGTGACGAAGAGATAGAGAGAGCCAGAGGTTTCATCTTCTAGCATGCCTCAACCTTTCGTTGTTTGGAAGAAGATTGTTGACCAGCTTGTCCTCGAGAAGACTCAGATGAAGGCTTCTTTTGAGACCGAGATTCGTCGCATCCGAAGGAAGTACGTGCCTTCAGCCAGATCTTCTGACATTATTGTTAGGGATCCTTAGGATGACTAGTCTCTTTTTCTCTTGTATCTTTTTATTTTGGTTTCTGAAATTGTACTCAGTGTAATCCTCCAATTTATATAAATAAAAAGAGATTTTTGGTCATATCAAAATTATTGCAATTGCCATTTCAATATTACATATTTGCAAATGATATAGTAAGTTCCTTGAAAACAAAAATAAATAAAATAATCAAGCATTGCATTTCATGCATCATTTGCATAAGCATGTTTTTGCTAGGTGTTTGATTGGTGTTCTTCTGTGCTTTAGCCAAGCTGACTCGCCGGTACAACACCAGAGCTAATCATCCAAAGATCATAGAACACCTTGAGCAAGAGAACCGAGACTTGAAAGAGGAGATTGCCCGACTGACTGCCATGATGGAGTGAGTTCTTGCTGCCCAGAGCCAAGCTTCTCCAACACCTACAACAACAACAACAATTCGAACAACAATCATCACCAGCAACAGAATTTTGAGAGGAAAAAGGTCTCTTTTGACCCGATTCCTATGTCATACGCAGAATTGTACCCGTCATTAGTCCTTAAAAATTTGATTCAACCGAGGAATCCACCACAGATCCCAGAACCACTTCCTTGGTGGTATAAACCTGAGCTTCGCTGTGCTTTTCATTAGGGTGCACCTGGGCACGATATTGAGAATTGTTATCTGCTGAAGTATGAGGTGAAAAAGCTTATGAAGAGTGGCATGGTGTCTGTAAGACCCTAATTTTGACCCTAAGATCCCTCATGGCATCATATCATTGCTCATTGCATTTGCCTCAAGGATCATAGCATCTTGGTTCCTTACCCTAGGGTTGGGACTTGTGTGAGTGGTTTGAGACCACCAAGCATGCTTGAATTGTATATTATTGCTTTTATTATTTTTGTTTACTAACCAAAAGCACAAAAATATGTCACTAACATCTTTTGTTTTGAAGCTTAAGCAATCATGAGATCCAAGGCTCCTAGGAGGCCCCTATGCTCAATGTAATGACTAGATTAAGATGAAAGCAAGCATGACAATGGTCCCCAAAGCTCTCAATCGTCATATATGTCTCCCAAGTATCTCAATTTGTTATTTTGATCAAGATAAACCAAAGGGCTTGAGGATTTTTTCCCAAGGAAACCCTAATTCATCTGTGCATTAACTGTGCCTTGCTCATGAAGCAACCTCAACCTATGATCAAATTCAATCAAGGGAAGTTCTTTAATTAATCATTATATGAATATATGTGCCTATATGAGTTCCCTCAATCATTCATTCATCAACATTTGAAGTTTGGACTTGAGAAGTTGACCAGTCAAATCATCTGACTATTTTGAAATCCACTGAGACCTAACTTTTGATGTGTTTGTCAAATGATGATGACCCCAAGATAACAAATGTTATTAAGAACCATATGAACAACTTTCATGTTTATCAAAAATCCATTTGAAACTTGGAAGGTCATCATTCATATCAAAACATTATAGGTCATTTTGACTGAAACCCTAATTTTAGGTCAACTTCCCAAGGACCTAACTCCTTCATTTTTTATGATTTTGAGGTGAGACAAAGTGCATTGGAAATTTTAAGATGTCCTATTCAAATGTTATGCTGGACAAAATTTCATAATCCTAAAATAAACACATGTGATGATACAAAACATTATAGGTCACTTTGGACCAAAGCCATTGAATCTTGAAAAAGTCCAACTTCAAGTGCCCATACCTTTCTTATAAAAAATCCAAATGATGCAAAATTTCAGTCCAAATTGATTTTCTTGAAAATATTTACAACTTTGATGTTGGAGGTTTTTCCATTTGAGGCTTGAATCCTTGAAACAGAAGGGCTTGAAGTTGGTCATTTGTGGCAAATTTTTCAAATACATGTTTTGTACTACAAATTTCATGGCCAGTTTTCACAATTTTCCAAACTCCAAATGGATTTTTGTCCAACATAGCTTTTGTTCCTTATGTCAAGACCTTTCCAACCATTAGTCACATGCCTATGTTTGGATTTTCTAAATGGGACTTTCAAAGAGGGGAACTTTTGTGACCATTTATGCATTTCATGATGAAACATCATACACAAGCAAATGTAATGCAAACCACATGTCCAAACCTTTTCAGTATGCTATCAGCTTGCAAAACCATTAGCTTTTGGGCCTCACATGCGCCTGTACAGGCCCATGCATGGAGGATCCAATGGTCATGCACACGAGTTTTTGCCTTACTTGCTTTGCATTTCAGCTATAAATAGATGCATTGCTTCATTGAATGATAAACCGGAAGGCGCCAGAAACTCTACTTGAATTGAATCCTAACCTCACACCAAAGGAATTTTGAATTTTCACCTCTCTATTCAAGCTTGAATTTCAACTTCCTTGGTTGATCTTCAGCTTCCAATTCCTAAGCCTTGCATCATCATCACCTCAAGATCAAGCTGCAATCCAGAATTGGAGTGGATCGTGTTCATCAAAGCTGCATTTCAAAGGTTTACATTTGAACTATTTTGCTTCGAATCTCACCATATATTGTGCTTTGCTTGAGTTTGTTTGGTTTTCTGAAGTCCTCGTGTGAGAGGCAAGCCAATGGTGGCTTTAATTTTGTGAATTGATGAACTTTAGATTGAACACCTAGATTTTTCACCTTAGATTTCTCCTTCCATAGGGATCTTGAGTGAAATCTAAGGTTACAGGGGTGATGTACATCACCCCAACTTTAATTTGGTATAAGGATCGTGTGTTTTGGTTGAGGTTGCAAAACCTGCAACTGGTGGCCGGTTTTTGCTTGCTCGCCGGAGAAGACGGTGGTTTCCACCACCGTCCCCACGTGGAACTCGCCTGGCCTTTGGATCCAACTCTCTAGATCTAATCTGAGCCTTTGTTATGTTTGACTATTTTTAATCCAGCGTGATTTACATTTGACTGGGGAACACAATGAGCGCGCATATCTGAGCCACATGATGGTCCACGTCAATTAATGAGGCTGGATCATGCACTCCAGATTTTTTCTCTTTTATTAATTTCTGTTTTATTTTCTTTAAATCCATTTATTTTCAAAAATTCATAACTCTTTTATTTGGAATAACAAAAATATGAGACCAATTGCAAAAATTTTCTTTTAAAATATACTTTCATAATCTGATTTTTAATTAATTTTGTGATTCCATTTAATATTTTTTGTGAATTATTTTGTTTTTGATTGTTTTTAATTCATTTAAAATACTTTTTGATATTCAAAAATGCCAAAAATATTTTCTTAATACATGTGGATGATGATAAGTCTATGAAAAATATTCTCATCAATTTCTTAATTGATTTGAGATTTATTTGAGATTTTAGTGCATTTGTGTTATTTTTCTTCATTTTTAATTGTTTAAAAATAATTTCTGTTTTAAAAAAAATGTTGAGAAAACTTGTCAAACATAGTTTGACCATGTTAGACTTATGATGATCCAATTGGACTTATCCAAGTTGATTTGAATTGGATTTGAAGTTTGACCATGATTTAATCATTTTATTTTATGTATTATTTTAATTCCAAAAAATACCAAGAATATGTTTGACCTTTCTTGACTTCTAATCTTCATTTCACTTCTGTTTACCATTGATTGATGTTGATTCTATTCACATTTAATCATTGTGTTTTGGTTATGTCATTTGAATTTTTATTTTGCACATTCCATTTTCTTCTTCATCTTCTTCTTTTTATTTTGACCAATGAGTTAATGATTTGTGGTTAGCTTTGACATATGGGAGGCTTAACCTTCTTTGATCCAAATCAAATTCAACTTGATCAAAGATCAAGTGAATTGCTTTATGTCCAAGATAGGTTGCTTCTTGGTCAAACAAAGAACCTGAAATCCATACAAGGTCATTCTTCTTTTCTTTTGGCATGACAAGTTGTAGGAGTTTGGCTTACTAGTCGTGATATCTAACTTGTGTTTATTTGCCTATAGTTTTATTGACCGACCTCAGATAGGTGTGACTACTACATTAGTCCACTTACGGTTGCTTAACACAACGCTAAATTGCCTTATGGCACACTAACACTAACTACTAATTACTAACTTTTAATTCAAGCATTTAATTCTTGCAATTTACTTTAATGCAATTTAATTTCTTGCTCATTTATTCTTATTGTCTTTTCCTTTTGCTCATTTGAGCTCATGTTTGTGTTTATGCCGTTTTCCTTTTGCTCACTTGAGCACATTATTGTGTAAATATACTATTGCCTTGTGCTTGTTTTGTCTTTGTTTGTGTGAACCCAAAGCAAAAAGGAAAAAAGGACTTAGAATTAGGACCTCACCTATGCTTAATGGAGTTCAAGAGAAACTAGGCCTCATGCCTTTAGAATGCTAAAATTGTTGAAGAGCAACTAGGCCTCATGCCTTTAGAATGCTTACATCTTGATGTTGACTTGAAAGGACCCCTAACCTAAACTCTCTCTTTGTCCATTTTTATTATTGCATTGTGAACTTTTTGATTGTTTGTTCTTGTGTGATAGGGATTCCAAACTTGAGCTAGTTAGAAGGACCATTGTCATGAGCATCCAAGTTAAAAGAGACAAGTCCAATTGGAAGATCCTAGGAGCTTGATTGAATATTTGTTTGATTGCATTGAATTAATTGCTAAGTCCAAAGGAAAGGAGCATCTTGGATCATCTTTATGATCTCAATAAAGGAACTCCAAGGGTTTTATTCTCTTCTCTCATCTTTGCATGTTTAGGACTAGCCCTTCTCTTCTTCTCTCCACTCTAACCCAAGCCAAACTCATTTTGTGCAAACATTGACATTGTTTTTTCAAATTAGAAACCTAGGCCTTATGCCTTTGATTTTCAAACTCTTTTCATTAATACTTATTTTGAAATGAATCTTAAGTCAACTTTGACTTCATTTTGTGAATACTTCTAATTTGTAAATACAACTCACTTCAAGTGATTTTTGTGGTTCCAATGGCCACCTTTGTTAAGACCTCTTCATAAACATTAGCCATAGGTTTGCGTTATCATAGTGGTTGATGTGAACCTCACCTCATCCTTAGTGATTGGACTATAAGTCTTCCATACTTATTATAGGGTGGATCCCTCACTAGTATGTTGAAGCTCTCCTAACATGGTGGATTGTTGGTTTAGGTTGAGTTTTCTCCCTTTGATAACAAAAGACCTTAAGGCTTTTGTCAAATCAATTCACCAATATTTTGAGATTTTTACCCCGAACTATGAGGTTTTGATCCTACCTTTGTGATGGTACGTAGGCAATGGGTTTATCCATTCAAACAACAAAAATTGTAAATAATTTGTATATTCTTTTCTCATCTCCCTAATCATGTTTGCACAAATATTTTCACAAATACCAACCTACCATACAACTTTGAAAAAAGGGCTCCCTTAGAGTACTAAGGATGTTTTGGGTGCTTAAAACCTTCTCATTGCATAACCAACCCCCTTACCCAGATCTCTGACATTTTTATTAGTTTTTGATTTGATAAAACTTCTCGCTTTTTGTTCGCTTTCTAACCTTTCCTTTGGATAAATAGAAGTGTGGTGGCGACTCGAATTGTATGATTTACTTTTGATTTAGTCAATAAATCTAAAGGTAACGAATACCCCGCTACAGAAAAGTGGCGACTCTGCTGGGGACTCTCTGGATGCTTCCTAGTGGGTTTAGCCTACTTTTTTACCTTTGTTGTATTGTATGTTTATATTTACTTGTGACATATTTTTGTGCAAATTTGGGATGACTGTATTGTTTGTAATGTATGAATTGCTTGATATATCAATTGCTTGTGTGCTTGGTGGTCTCTTGTGAGATGAGTTCTATACCCGAACTCGAGTGCACTTATGATAGGAGAATGGTATAGTCTTGTTGACTTGTGTGGAGTTATTCCTTAGCAAGTTGACTTGCAAGCCCATTCACATGGTGGAGGTCTTGTTGGGATCAATAATGTCACACGAGTAGTCATGGTTAGGCATTACTCTTTCCAATAGGAACCTTAGAAGCCAAGGACCTTAGATTACCTAGCCCATCTTGGCCTATTTTAGGACGTAGTGCGAAGATCGTTCAAGTGTAAGATTTGATACGATTGTTATGCGATACTACACTCATAAGAATCTCTCTTGAGAATATTTTTTGGAATACGAGTAGTCATTTATCCGATAATATCTGAAAGATGAGATGGTGACAATGGGAACCTCTTTTAGAACATGGTTGTCAGGTTTAACCATAGTACACTCCCATTGGGTGGTTCTTAACTGAGACTCCATGCTCGTGACTTGCAACAAACCCTTGATTCGCGGTTGATTCGTTCTCGTATATCCTTAATATCAATGGAACTTGGGTGTTGATAAGGTGTAAACCATAATCCACGAAAATGGATGATTGATATTAAGGATGACTTGATCTATCCCGTGACCTTTGTGTGGTATGACTTGTTTGATCCTTTAGTGTGATTGTTTCTTCCATGCATTCATGCATTCATTTGCATCCATATCATCAACAATGAGAAAATCTTCAAGGAACTTAAAAGATCTATTTGAAAATTTTTAGACATGGATAAGAAAAGAAGGAATACGAAGAAGTACAGTTTCAGACAACCCAACTTGAAAGAGTTAAGGAGTTTGACATCCTATGTATTAGATCCCTTGGAGTTCAAAGCTCGCCATGGGAAGCTTCTGTCTATACTTGCTACTCAGGTGGATGAAGGTCTGATGAGTGTGTTGGTGCAGTTCTATGATCCTGTGTACCGTTGCTTCACTTTTCCGGATTTCCAGATTTTGCCTACACTTGAGGAGTATGCCTATCTTGTGGGTATACCTATCTTAGATCAGTTGTCGTTCAGTGGCTTGGAGAGAATTCCTTCTTCCCAAGAGATTGCTGATCTATTGCACATAGATGTGTCTGATATTGGTGCTCATATGACTACCAAAGGTGGAATTCAAGGTTTCCCATCTGATTTCCTCATTGCTCAAGCTACTTTATTTGGGAAGCCATTAGTGAGGACGCCTTTGAAGCCATATTTGTACTTCTCATCTATGGGCTAGTGTTATTCCCCAACATCGACAATTTCGTGGATGTGAATGCTATTAGGATTTTCTCTACTCTTAATCCCGTTCCTGCTCTGTTGGGTGACACTTATTTCTCTTTGCATATGAGGAATGCAAAGGGTGGGTGTACCATTGTGTGTTGTTTGCCTCTGTTGTATAAGTGGTTTATTTCGCACTTGCCTCAGACGCTTACCTTCAAGGAGAACAAAGGATGTCTACGGTGGTCCACGAGACTTATGTCTCTCACTAATGATGATTTATTTTGGTACAACCGTGTGTATGATGGTGTGCAAATTATTGACTCTTGTGGTGAATTCTCCAATGTGCCTCTTCTTGGTACATGTGGTGGAATTAACTACAACCCTGTTTTGGCTCGCCGTCAGCTTGGGTTCCCCTTAAAGGATAAACCTAATAACATTTTGTTAGAAGGTGTGTTCTTTCAAGAGGGTAAAGATCCCCAAAACTTGAAGGGCAGGATGGGAAGGGAAGGAAAGAGCTTGGTCCGAAGAATTGTATTGCTTTGGAACCCTATACCTCGTGGGTGAGGAAGAGAGCTTCTGAGTACCGTATTCCCTATGACTACCCAAGACCTACACTTATGGTTATGGTTGGGCCTTCAACCCTCCCTAACCAAGGAGTAGAGGAGTTGAGAGATGAAGACCGTTCACGTGCTTGGGTCTGTGAGCGAGAGGAGCTACTTCAGCAACTCAGAGATAAGGATGCTTTGATAGAATTTATGGAGCATCAGGTTATTGATGAGCCTGATGATGTGGTTACTTCTCTTCTTCCTCAGTCATCCAAGTTTTGGAAGAGAAAGTATGATTAACTCTCCAAGGAGAAGGCAAATATGGAGGCAGCCTATGAGAGAGAGGTGAAGAGGCTTCATGCAGCTTATCTTCCGGTCTCGAGAGCTTTGGACGATTGTTTGTAGGGTTCCATAGGATGTTCATTTTCCTTCTCTCTTGTATTGTATTTGGTTACCAAAACTGTACTTCTTTGGTGTAAAATTTTTTCTAGATATTATTGATATGAATATTCCATTATATGTCTAAAAGATTAATATTTACCAAAATATTGGCAAATAGATCTCTATAAAGTTCCTCTTAATAAAAATAAAATCATATGCACAAGCATCACATGCATCATATGCATAAGCAGGTTTTGTTTAGGGCTTCTTGATCAGTGGTCTAACTCCGTGTTCTTCATTTATTTTAAAGATAAGCTGACGCACCGGTACAACACCAGGGCCAATTCTTCAAAGCTGATGGATCATCTTGAACAAGAGAACAAAGAACTTAAGGAGGAAGTGGCTAGGTTGACTACCCTGATGGAGTCATTCCTGGCCACCCAAAGTCAGTCTTTTCCAACGCCTACAACTCCTCCCCAGAGGACGGTCATCTCAGAGGTAGTTTCCTCTACTATGCCTTCCGCCACTGCTCATTTCGCTCCTTCTGCTATACCAGCCGGGTTTCCCTGAGGGATGCCCGCGAAGTTTATACCAGAGGGGCTCACTCCAACCTTTGCTTCTCTACCAGCATCTAGCCCGGTCCTTGCTGTGCTACCTCCCATTATGCACACGTTACCGAGAGTCAACGACACCATTTATCATTCTGAGCCATCTGAGGGCCCAAATGTTTATGAGAAAATGGATGCTATGAATGACCAATTCCTTGAGTTGCGCAAGGAACTGAAGACTCTAAGAGGGAAAGACCTCTTCGGTAAATCTGCTGTTGAGTTGTGCCTCGTGCCCAACGTCAAGATTCCCATCAAGTTCAAAGTGCCTGACTTTGAAAAGTACAAGGGAAACACTTGCCCTCTCTGCCATCTTGTGATGTACGCACGCAAGATGTCAACCCAGACTGACAACGATCAACTCCTCATCCACTATTTCCAGAACAACCTGTCCGGTGCCGTATTCAGAGGGTATATGGGTCTGGATAGTGTGAATATCCGCTCCTTCAATGACCTTGGCGAAGCTTTCGTTAAGCAATACAAGTACAACGTTGATATGGCTCCCGATAGGGATCAGTTGAGGGCTATGTCCCAGAAGGAGAAGGAAACGTTCAAGGAGTACGCCCAGAGGTGGCGTGAATTGACCGCACAGATTGTGCCCCCACTCGAAGAGAAGGAAATAACCAAGATCTTTCTGAAGACCTTGAGTTCATTTTATTATGAGAGGATGATAGCTAGTGCTCCCTCGGACTTCACCGAAATGGTGAACATGGGGATGAGGCTAGAGGAATGAGTCCGGGAAGGACGTCTGACCCGGGATGAAGGCTCTTCTGCAAAGCGGTATGGGGGCTTTGCAAAGAAGAAAGAGGGAGAGGCACATGCCGTGTCTTCCCATGCTAAACTAAGACCATCTATAAAGAGGAAGACTGTTCGCCCTTCTAGTAACCAGCACCAGGTGGCTCATATAGCACCTGCCTTCAGGGAAACTCAACATTATCAGCATCAGCAACAACAACATTAACAATATCGACAACCACAACATCGTCCGCAACAGCAGGCGAACCAGCCTCGAAACAACAATACCAGCACTAACTATGATAGGAAGAGGGTCACTTTTGATCCAATTCCAATGACCTATGCTGAGTTCTATCCGTCGCTAATAGATAGGAAGCTAATCACTCCACGTGACCCACCTGTTGTACCGACCAACCCTCAGTGGTGGTACAAGCCTGAGCTTCACTGTGTTTATCATTCAGGTGCTCCTGGACATGATATGGAGAACTGTTATCCCCTGAAGACCAAGGTTCAAGACCTTGTTAGAAGTGGGATCTTGTTTTGCTAGGACGTAGGTCCAAATATTAAGAAGAACCCATTGCCCGAGCATGGGAAATCCGCTGTAAATATGGTCCGGGGTTGCCCTGGCAAATATAATGTCCTGTATGTCAATAATATCAGGTAATCGTTGGTCGAGATGCATAGACTGTTATGTGGATACAGTCATTATGAGCATGACCACGACAGATGCCGAGTGTGCACTGTCAACGAGAGAGGATATCGCCAGGTCAGGAAGGACATCCAAGAGATGCTGGATCAGGGTGTGATCGAGATACTTCAGAATCATGATGAGGACAAAGTGAATGTTATATCCCCTGTTTTCAGAATACACGAACCTGTTGTTATCAGATATGATGGCAGCAAGAAGAAGGTCTCTCCATCTCTTATTATCAAGCCAGCGGGCCCTGCCCCGTACTCTTTAGATAAAGTTGTTCCCTACAGATATAATGCAGTTGCGTTAGAAGATGGGAAGGAGGTGCCTTTGCCCTCCACTTCTGTTGTGAGCATATCTGATGTCAGTGGTGTGACCCGCAGTGGTCGTGTTTTCTCGGCGCCGCCGACACCCAGGATGACATGAGAAGAGCTGATGTTGTTAATAATTCTGCCAGTCCTGTGGGAACTTCTTCTCCTTCTCCGAATCCGGCACTTGTGTAAAGGGTGTTAATCTTGCCGTTGTTGCTAAAGCTCCTGTCCCTGTTGGCCAGCGTGGCATTTTGGAAGAGGACTGTGATGAGATGCTGAGGCTCATCAAAAGGAGTGAGTATAATGTTGTTGATCAGCTGCTTCAAACTCCATCAAAGATATATGTCCTATCTTTGCTGATGAATTCCGAGCCACACCGTGAAGCTTTGCAGACGGTGTTGGACGTGGCATACGTGGATCACGATGTCACAATTGAACAGTTTGATAGCATTGTTGCAAACATAACTGCTTGTAACAATTTGAGCTTTTGCAATGCTGATCTTCCCGAGGAGGGAAAAGACCACAATTTGGCTTTACACATTTCAATGAATTACAAGGATGATGCCTTGTCTAATGTGCTGGTAGACACATGATCGTCGCTAAATGTGTTGCCAAAATCCACTCTGGCCAAACTTTCTTATCAGGGGCCTCCCATGAAGCAGAGTGGAGTGGTTGTTAAGGCTTTTGATGGTTCTAGGAAAACTGTGATTGGTGAGGTTGAGCTCCCAATCAAGATAGGACCTAGTGATTTCCAGATCACTTTCCAGGTCATGGATATCCACCCATCATATAGCTGCTTGCTTGGCAGACCATGGATTCACGAGGCAGGCGCCGTGACATCCACCCTACACCAAAAATTGAAATTCGTCAAGAATAAAAAGTTGGTGGTGGTAGGGGGAGAGAAGGCTCTCTTGGTTAGCCATTTGTCTTCCTTTTCCTATATAGACGCTGAGGATGAGGTTGGGACGCCGTTCCAAGCCTTATCTATTGCTGAGCCTTTAAGGAAAGGAACTTCTTCATTTGCATCCTACAATGATGCGAATTTGGCCATTGAGCATGGCGCAACTACTGGTTTAGGACAAATGATTAAGCTGGAAGACAATAAATCCCGGGCTGGCATAAGGTACTCTTCAGGCACTTTCAACGAGCACGGTTTATTTCAGAGTGCAGGTTTCATCCATACGGTCGAAGACCAAGAGGCTGCTGCTATAGTGGAAGATGATGCAGCGGAAGATTCTGGAAACTTTGTCATCCCTGGAGGAGTTTGCAATAATTGGGTCGCTGTTGATGTTCCAACAATTGTCCATAAGTCCACGTAATGTGTTCACTTTTGTTTAAAAACCCTTCTCCCATGCCAAAAGGAGAAGTGATGACATTGTTGGCACATTAATACAATGATATTCATTCAATAATTACATGTTAAATGTTTGTTTTTCCAAATTATTTTTCCTTTTTCCTTTTTGCATGAAAATGGTGATCACTAAAAAACCCTAAAAAGAGAATAAAATCAATCTTTTCATCTGCATAATGATTTGCTTTGTTTGAGTTCTAAAATCTCTTTTATATCCAAAATCATTATGCAGGTTGATCAAACCCATTGAACATAATGATCCAACACCATCTCCCAACTTTGAGTTTCCTGTATTTTGAGGCAGAAGAAGATGATGTTGAAGAGATTCCTGATGAGATTACCCGTCTACTTGAGCACGAAGAGAAGATCATTCAGCCGCATCTCGAGAATCTGGAAACAGTCAACTTGGGGTCCGAAGATTGTGTTCGTGAGGTGAAGATTGGGACACTCCTGGAAAATTATGTGAAGAAGGGGTTGATTGAGTTTCTACGAGAGTATGTCGACGTCTTTGCCTGGTCATATGAAGACATGCCTGGTCTAGATACATATATTGTGCAACATTTCCTGGCTTTGAAGCCCGAGTGTTTGCCTATGAAGCAGAAGCTCAGAAGAACTCATCCTGATATGACAATGAAGATTAAAGAAGAAGTTCAGAAGCAAATTGATGCGGGGTTTCTGGTGACTTCTACATATCCTCAATGGGTGGCCAATATTGTGCCCGTGCCTAAGAAAGACGGAAAAGTCTGAATGTGTGTGGACTATCGAGACTTGAATAAAGCTAGTCCGAAAGATGATTTTCCCCTACCACATATTGATATGTTGGTAGATAATACAGCTAAATTCGATGTCTTCTCATTTATGGATGGATTTTCCGGTTATAACCAAATCAAAATGGCACCCGAGGATATGGAGAAGACAACATTCATCACACCTTGGGGAACATTCTGTTATCGAGTGATGCCCTTCGGTTTGAAGAACGCTAGAGCCACGTATCAATGTGCTATGACTACCTTGTTTCATGATATGATGCACAAGGAGATTGAGGTATATGTTGACGATATCATTGCAAAGTCAAGAACGGAAGTTGAACATGTAGAGTACTTGTTGAAGCTTTTTCAGCGATTGGGGAAGTACAAACTCCGCCTGAATCCTAACAAGTGTACATTTGGAGTCCGTTCCGGCAAGTTATTGGGCTTTTATTGTCAGTGAAAGAGGTATCGAGGTTGACCCTGCCAAGGTCAAAGCAATACAAGAGATGCATGCACCCAAAACTGAGAAGCAAGTCCGAGGTTTTCTTGGTCGCTTGAATTATATTTCCAGATTTATATCTCACATGACTGCCACATGTGCGCCAATATTCAAGCTCCTTCAGAAAGATCAGCGTCATGATTGGACCGAGGATTGCCAAAAGGCCTTTGACAGTATCAAAGAGTATCTATCCGAGCCTCTGATTCTGTCTCCGCCTATTGAAGGGAGACCTTTGATTATGTACTTGACCGTTCTTGAAGCATCTATGGGTTGTGTATTGGGTCAGCAAGATGAATCAGGGAAGAAAGAGTATGCTATATACTATCTGACCAAGAAGTTCACTAATTGTGAGTCTGATACTCAATGCTTGAGAAAACATGTTGTGCTTTGGCTTGGGCCGCTAAGTGCTTACGCCAGTATATGTTGAATCATACCACTTGGTTGATATCCAAAATGGATCCAATTAAGTATATCTTTGAGAAGCCTGCTTTAACTGGGAGAATTTCTCGTTGGCAGATGTTATTGTCTGAGTATGATATTAAGTATCGAGCTCAAAAAGCTATTAAAGGTAGTATCTTGGCTGACCACTTGGGCCATCAACCAATTGAGAATTATCAGTCTGTTCAATACGACTTCCCAGATGAGGTGATTTTGTATTTGAAGATGAAAGATTGTGATGAACCTACGCTCGATGAAGGGCCAGAGTCTGGTTCCCGATGGGGCATGGTATTTGATGGCGTTGTTAATCAATATGGAAATGGTATTGGGGCAGCGATTATTACTCCTTAGGGAACACATTTTCCTTTTACAGCAAGGCTAACTTTCAAATGCACGAATAATATGGCGGAGTATGAGGCATGTAGTATGGGTTTAGAAGAGTGTATTGATCTTAGGATCAAGCATCTTGATGTATATGGTGATTCAGCCCTTGTTGTTAATCAGATTAAGGGTGAATGGGAGACGAATCAGCCTGGCCTCATCCCATACAGAGATTATGCGAGGAGGATTTCAACTTTCTTTACTGAAGTTGACTTCCATCATATTCCTCGAGATGAGAATCGGATGGCAGATGCTCTTGCTACGCTTGCTTCGATGATTGTGGTGAAATTTTGGAATGAAGTCCCCAATATTACTGTGATACGTTTGGATAGACCAGCTCATGTATTTGCAGTTGAAGAGGTGAAAGATGATAGGCCATGGTATTATGATATCAAATGTTTTCTCCAAAGTCATATTTACCCGCCTGAGGCATCTGTTAAAGACAAGAAGACTTTGAGGAGATTATCTGGCAGTTTTTACCTTAATGGCGATGTGCTTTATAAGAGGAATTTTGACATGGTTCTGCTCAGTTGCGTGGATAGAGACGAAGCAGACCTGTTGATGACTGAAGTCCATGAGGTTTCATTTGGTACTCATTCCAATGGACATGCCATGGCAAAGAAGATGTTGAGAGCAGGCTACTATTGGCTGACAATGGAGTCTGACTGCTACAAATATGTGAAGAAATGCCACAAGTGTCAGATTTATGCGGATAAGATACATATTCCCCCGACACTTCTGAATGTCATTTCCTCACCATGGCCTTTCTCTATGTGGGGAATTGACATGATCGGCGTGATAGAGCCAAAGGCATCGAACAGTCACCGTTTTATTCTCGTAGCAATTGATTACTTCACCAAATGGGTGGAAGTGGTGTCATATGCGAATGTGACCAGGTAGGTGGTCGTGAAGTTTATCAAGAACCAACTCATATGTCGATATGGTGTGCCAGGCAAGATCATTATTGATAATGGATCTAACTTGAACAACAAGATGATGAAAGAGCTGTGTAGTGAGTTCAAGATTGCACATCATAACTCTTCACCTTATAGACCCAAGATGAATGGGGTTGTTGAAGCTGCTAACAAGAACATCAAGAAGATTATCCAGAAGATGGTTGTTACGTACAAAGATTGGCATGAGATGCTGCCACTTGCCTTGCACGGCTATCGTACATCTTTCCACACTTCAACAAGGACAACCCCTTTCTCTCTTGTATATGGCATGGAGGCTGTGCTCCCCGTGGAGGTTGAGATCCCATCAATGAGGGTCTTGATGGAAGCCAAGTTGACTGATGCTGAATGGGTTCAGAGTCGTTATGACCAAGTGAATTTAATTGAAGAGAAGAGATTAACTGCCATGTGCCATGGTCAGTTATATCAGCAAAGGATGAAGAAAGCCTTTGATAAGAAGGTCAAGCCTCGTGTGTTCCGAGAAGGTGACCTGGTGCTCAAGAAAGTTTTGTCTTTCGCGCCAGATTCCAGGGGCAAGTGGACTCCAAACTATGAAGGTCCATATGTTGTTAAGAGAGTCTTTTCAGGCGGTGCTTTGATACTTACAACTATGGATGGGGAGGATTTCACTCATCTTGTGAATTCAGATGCAGTCAAGAAATACTTCGCCTAAAATAAAAACAGAATAGCTCGCTAAGTCGAAAACCCGAAAGGGCGACTTAGGCAAATATGAGCGTCTCGGTGGATTGAAAACCCGAAAGGGCGGTCCAGGCAAAAGTTAGAGACATAAAAAATGAATATATATATCCCGCTAGATTGAGTACCTAACCTTGGGGCAATCTAGGCAAAAATTAGGGATTTGGCAAGTAACTGCATCCTGACAAGACTTTGTTCTATAGCTGTCGTCTGTCAAAGATTCTCGCTCAATCATCGTCAACTGAAGCTTCAAATACATTGGATTCAGAGTTCGTGGAGAAACGGTCATTATGTTCAATGTAGCCTTTTTTCCAATATATATCGCCAATTTCAAATTTGTAAAGATCCATGGAGTCTCATCATTTGTGGACTACCATTCCATAAAATAAATTTGAGCCTTTATCCAATTCTTTGCACTCTTATTTGTTTCTGTTCAACAAATGATTGCATGTTTTAATTGATAAATATCATTGTTTTAAATAAAGTTTTTATATATAAATTGTTTTTAAACAAAGTGAACATTCACAATGACTGAAAGGATAAATGGAATGTCCTCAGTGCTCTCCCGAGGATAGTATGATTTCCAAAAGGGTAAGACATTTGTTCATATTCCTAGAACATTATTATTTCTCTTCATCATCTTTCAGGATGTCTCCTCTGCGAGCATAGAGAAGGATGATATGTCATCAAGTCCCTAAAGAATTTGGCCTTGATGTGTATACCTCTATCTCAAATGTCCTTAACTCCCCAGAGAGTCTGAGTCTAGCATCTGTGTTTTATCAATTATATGTTTGTCATCCCTTGTGTGGACTGACCTAAAAACCCTTATAGATTGATAAAAAAATTGATATGCTATCCTTTTGAAGAAATTGGTCTTTCCCTCAGCATAAACGGAAATCTCCCGCAGATTGAGCAGGAATTCTCAGCAAGAGTGGAAGTCCTCAGCAGTTTGGCTTGTAGCCTCTCCTCAGCTGGTTGACTTACAACTCATCCCTGATAGGGTCGCTCTCAGCAGGTTATCCCCAGTATGATCGCCTTCAGTCTTCCCAGCGGAGTTGCCTGATAAGAGCTTGATATTTGTTTTTTTCCTCCTGGCAGGTCTGGTGGTGAAGATGCTATTTCCTTCCCCAGCAGAGCAATCGTTCTTTCTCCTCGGTAGAGATGTCTCTCCGACAGATGTAAGGAAGTGTTTTATTTGTTGGAATTTCTGTTTGGGGGTTGTTCCCCACAGAGGTTCATATCCTGTCCCCTGATAAGTTCCCCAGTAGAGTTTCTTCTATGTTGGATCTTATCCGTGTTGAGCTCCCCGATAGAGTTTCCCTTACATCGGATCTGTTGTCTGTTCAGCAGAAAATCCCTGGTGATGACTATATAGCTTCCCCAGAGGAGTAATTTATTCCCGCTCTCGGCGACAGATTTCTTTCTGCATGTTCGTGAGAACTGTGGGAAGATCCCTAACATTTGGTAGTTGTGACCTTTGCTTATCCCCGACAGCGGTCTCTGATCCTCAACGGTAGTCTTTGTCCCTGACAATGATTCTGCTTGGTCCCCAGCGATGATTGGTGTTTCCTGGTATTTGATGCTCCCCACCAGATTGGATTTCCTCTTATGGGCCTGGCCTTCTCTCTTGAGATGTTACACCGGATATCTGTCCATTGATTCTTGGACCTGTTTCTGTTAGATATGTCTGTTTATCAGCATTAACCATACATAAACCACACATATACGTGTATAATTACAGCATTCAGATATTCATATTGCATCCTTTGCCATATACCTTTGCTTGTTATCTCCTGCTACTGGTGAAATGATCTTCCCCAAGCAGACGTTTGTGTCTGATCTCTCCATATGAGTCAGCCCTATAGGCAAAAAGTGTCTATCTTTCCTTCTATATTCCCCACCGAGTTATGTCCTCGTGGATGATCATTGCTTCAGTTTCCTCCCTAAATATGTATTGGGATGGAATTACTCCCCTGAGTTATATCCTCATTAGGTTGAGTCTTATTCCATTGTGTCTCTCTAGTTTGTTCCTAGATTGACTCCTTTTGTTATTTCCCCTGCAGTTCCCTGTGGTTCAAGTGATCGATTGCTCAGTAACCAATATTGTTCATTATTTCCCCAGCCAATTTCTATGGCCTTCTACCCAGTAACCGGTAGTTGTAAGTCCTACTTCTGTGGTTTTTTACCCAGTAATCGGTAGATGTAATCCCCTCTTTGTTGGTTATCTTTATCCAATATTCGATATTGATATTCCTTCATTTTTTTTAGTATACCACCCAGTAACCTATGATATATCTCCTGGATGATTGCTTTTGTTAAGCAATTTATCCCCAACGAGTCATCTTTCATTTACCCCTGTTTGGTAATGATTGTTTTTCCCCTTGATTGGTCATCATTATATACCCAATAACTGGTATCCCGATGTCCTTTCTTTTCGGTCGATCTATCCTTTATTAACCCAGTAACCAGTTGTGGATAATCTTCCCTGCGAGTATGTTATCTACGTTCTGACGGTAATAGATAATATATCTCATGCGCTCTTCAGTCGAAGTCTTTGTTCTTCCCCAGTTGTGTAAGATTCGTATTTCCTTGTGGAATCGAATGCCCATCCTGTAAGTCGAGTTTGCTTTTTCAGCCCTCCCTTCAGATGATGAGTATCTTGGATATGTTCCTAATTCACGCCTGGAAGGTCACCTATTATATGCCCAGTAACCGGTATCCCTGGTGTTCATTCCTCCTGCTCCCTATTATGACTTTTGTCCCCTGTGGAGTCAGACTTTCCTGAGTTGAAATATACCTTTTAGGTCTTGAAATTCTGGTATCAGATATAAGATGTCGAAGGTAATGTCACGACACTAATATCTGTTAACACAAATAAGATAAAGATACAGAATGGTAAAGCAAATGACACAAGCAATTGTTAACCCAGTTCGGTGCAACTCACCTACGTCTGGGGGCTACCAAGCCAGGAAGGAAATTCACTAAAATAGAATTAGTTCAAAGACTCTCCGTACACTTCAACAAGTTACAGTCTTTCTCACCTAATCTCTACCCGTGCAATTTCTACCTAAGCACTCTTAGATATGAGAACCCACTAACTTCCCTACAATCACACCTGTGATCTTAAACAACAATCCCTTGAGAAAAGAAAATACTTTTCAATGACACACTCTTGATTTTACTTCACAGTTTCAATTAAGAAGACACACTCTTGATCTTGCTTCACAGCTTTGATCAAGAAGACACACACTCTTGCTTAACAGCTTTAGAGTGACAAATTACAACCACAAATCAGTCCAATTCAATCATCAATGGATGACTTGAATGGCTTACAAGTCTCACGACTAAACAGACACAAACCCTAGCTCTCTCTCTATATTTCGCTCAGTATTGGTTGTGTGTTCAAACAAATTTTCTAAGTCCCTTTTTATAGAAGCATCCAGCTGGGCTTGGACATCTTGAAAACCCTAAATCTATTTTCCAATCAAATCTTTTTATAACAGCTGGTTAGATCTCTTTGGAAAATAAGTAAATCTGGTTGTAATCCATGATTGAATGCGTCAGCTAATCAGATCTTCAATCATACAAAGATTGCCATTAATTATGTAATCATAAAACACCAGACATTCACACTGAATGTTCTGTGTACAGGATGTCATGACATCGGGTCTGACATCCTGGAAAAATCCTGCATAATCCAATAATTCCTTTTATAACTTCCAGCAGGTACAACCATATCAGATGTCATGACCTTGTGTATGTCATCTGAAACAATCCTGCATGAACATGTCTTTCATTTAAGCTCCAGCAGGTACATCCAATATCAGAAGCCATGGCATTGTATGTGGCATTCTGCATGAACATGTTCTTGAACTCCAGCAGGTACATAGGATATCTCATGTTAAGACATCACACATAACATCTTGTGAACATTCTTTGTTTTACCAAAATTGCTGCCAACACTTAGAATCAACAGGTCTTCCTCAGATATTTCGGATGATTGATATCTCTCACCCTTATACCGGTCTTAGATATTCTTTCTCCCTGAGCATGTTGTTCTTTCACCCTCATACCGGTGTTTTGGATCACATGTCTCTCTTTGAGTTTATTACCCAGTAACCGGTAATACCTCATTCGTTGTTTCCTCAGCTGAGTCCTTTGTGGACATCCCCACCTGAGTCCAGATTTTTATTCAAGGTATCCTTTGTGGATAGGGTTGATGTATTGGCATATTCGCCAATATACGCATCTTTGGGTCAATCGAGTCTTTCTAGGGGACATGTCGTCCAATCAAAACATAGTACTTCCAGGAGCAACTATCCAAGACAGACAGCATGAGGTTGCATAATGTCACATTTCAACCAGCTCCACTTCTAGATATCAAACTTCTAAAAGTGACCTTCTTGAGCATACTCATAGTTGACCCTACCCTTGTCAACTTAGCTCCCACAGATGTCTCCTCTTCCAGGTCAGGAGTAGGTTCCAAACACAAGTGTCCCTTTGTTTGACACCTAAAAACATCTGCTCTTCAACCAGTAGCTGCATACTTGTTGAACAACATGTTCTAACATCGCCTAGAACATTAGTTCCACCTCCTTGGAATAAATCCTCCTTGAAAGTCTTCAAGGTCTTCATATACACTACCCAAGAGAGTAAAAGAATCAGTGATCAGGTGATTCTTACCATCCTGAAGTGAGAACGTCATCATGAGTGGACTTGAGGAGACTCAAGTATCTTTGACATCTTCAGTAGATTATGATGAAATCTTGAACACAGCAGCCTATCATCCACATGAGGGGAAACTACATCAGAGTTTGAGTTTTGCCAGGTATTATGCAGCGGAAATCATAATACAACTCAACCTATGACCACACACTTCACCAGATCAGCCTCCAAGAACATACCAAGTTTGAATATGTTTCAATACTAGCACAGCTGTTCCATATAAAGGCCAATTGCCAACCTCCAGAGACAGGTACACATAGTTCCTGTTATGAATAGTCCAACCACCTACTTCAAGGGACCATTCAGGGGAATCACAGAACCTTCCACAGGCTCCACCAACAGTACTGGCATAACTCCTTGCAAGATACCAGAAAGTATCACCCATGGACCTCATCCAGAAACAGAACAGGATGCCTGCTCTAATACCAATTAAAATTCTGGTATAGTCAGGGTTCAGATGTTCTACACGAAGTCATGACATATGATCCAACATTGTTCCTAATACAGCAAGAAAGTTAGGAAAAATATAACCCAGTACTCATATGCACTCAGTCACAGATGTCTAGACATCTGATAATATACCATCATGGAAATAAGAACATCCAGTTTTGTCCATCTAGTGCACACACACAGTAGAAATCAAACATAGCCCTTATGATTATTGATCCTGCCCAGTTTTAAGCACGATGTCTCAATATTGTTTTGAACATCATCTGTCTCAACATTACAGATGGATAAACTGTAGCAGACTAACCAGTCTATCAGTAACAGCAGTCAATAATGAATGTTATAACATTCTGTTTGGCAATCAGACTGCAGGCTATGTGTCAAGTTTGTTATTTCCCTCATAAACAGACTAGAAACATACTGAATTATAACAGACAAAATATAGTGTGCAGAAGGTAAAAACACCAGTAATTGTTAACCCAGTTCGGTACAACGTTACCTACTCTGGGGGCATACCAAGCAAGGAAGAAGATCCACTATTAGCAGTATTAATTCAGAGTTAAACTCCCCCGTTTACAACTCTTCACTTAATCCCTACCCAATGCAATCTATACCTAGGCACTCCTAGATAGAAACCTCCAGTTTCCATTCCTATCATTACAAGTACCATGTAATGTTTAAACAACTTGAACTTGCTTCACAGCTTCGTTCAAAAACATAACCACTCTTGCCTACGGGCTTTGAGTTACAAATAATCTCATGCTTTCAAGCACTGAGAAACACTTGGTAACCTTCCCACAGGTTGGGAGGTTTACCTCACACATACCCCTAATGTCTACATTGTTTGAGGCTTACAAAACCTAGGTTACAATCTCCTATTTATAACCTAACCACCCAACTGGATTTGGGCCTTCAAAAATCACAGCAAATCTTCTTCTTTGCTGTTACAGAGCTGGCAGAAATCCTCAGCTACAATCAAGGTCTTCAATCAATCTTTTATTTCCTAAAAGATCTCCCTATTTGGAAACTGTATATTTACCAAATATCTTCACCAAATCTTCTGATTGAATCTTCAAGATCTTCACCCAGGAGATAGGATATTCACCAGATCTCCTAATTAATCACAAACCAAACCAGAATTAACTGATTCAGCTTGATACACGTGTGAGATGTCACAGTCCCGATGTCGTGACATCTTACATGACATGTTGGTCCAGATGTTGAATTTCTTCAACCCAACATATTAAAACAACAGAGGTGATTACATTATTTGTTTTACAAAATTAATGCCAATCCTAAGGTACTAAAATTTTTATGCATATATGATCCTATATGAGTGTCCTCAATCATTAATTCATCAAGATTTGAAATTTGGATTTGAGAAGTTGACTAGTTAAGTCATCTGACTATTTTGAAATCCACTGAGACCTAACTTTTGATGTGTTTGTCAAATGATGATGATCCCAAGATAAATAATTTTATTAAGAACCATATGAACAACTTTCATGTTTATCAAAAATCCATTTGAAACTTGGAAGGTCATCATTCATTTCAAAACATTATAGGTCATTTTGACTGAAACCCTAATTTTGGGTCAACTTCCCAAGGACCTAACTCCTTCATTTTTTATGATTTTTAGGCGAGACCAAGTGAATTGGAAATTTTAAGATGCCCACTTAAAATTTTATGTTGGACAAAATTTCAGAATCCTAAAAGAAACACATGTGATAATACAAAACATTATAGGTCACTTTGGACCAAAGCCATTGAATCTTTAAAAAGTCCAACTTCAAGTGTCCTTAACTTTCTTATCAAAAATCCAAATGATGCAAAATTTCAGTCAAAATTGATTTTCTTGAAAATATCTACAACTTTTACGTTGGAGGTTTTTCCATTTGAGGCTTTCATCCTTGAAAAAGAAGGGCTTGAAGTTGGTCATTTGTGGCAAATTTTTCAAATACATGTTTTGTACATCAAACTTCATGGCCAATTTTCACAATTCTGCAAACTCCAAATGGATTTTTTTCCAACATAGCTTTTTTTCCTTATGTCAATACCTTTCCAACCATTACTCACATGCCTATGTTTGGATTTTCCAAATGGGACTTTCAAAGAGGGGAACTTTTGTGACCATTTATGCATTTCATGATGAAACTTTATACACAAGCAATTGTAATGCAAACCACACGTCCAAACCTTTTCAGTATGCTATCAGCTTGCAAAACCATTAGCTTTTGGGCCTCACATGCGCCTGTACAGGCCCATGCATGGAGGACCCAATGATCATGCACACGAGTTTTTGCCTTGCTTTGCATTTCAGCTATAAATAGATGCATTGCTTCATTGAATGATCAAACAGAAGGATCCTGAAACTCTGCTTGAATTGAATCCTAACCTCACACCAAAGGAATTTTGAATTTTCACCTCTCTTTTCAAGCTTGAATTTCAAATTCCTTGGTTGATCTTCAGCTTCCAATTCCTAAGCCTTGCATCATCATCACCTTAAGATCAAACTGCAATCAAGAATTGGAGTGTATCGTGTTCATCAAAGCTGCACTTCAAAGGTTTATATCTGAACTATTTTGCTTCGAATCTCACCATATATTGTGCTTTGCTTGAGTTTGTTTGGTTTTCTGAAGTCCTCGTGTGAGAGGCAAGTCAATGGTGGCTTTAATTTTGTGAATTGATGAACTTTAGATTGAACACCTAGATTTTTCACCTCAGATTTCTCCTTCCATAGGGATCTTGAGTGAAATCTAAGGTTACAGGGGTGATGTACATCACCCCAACTTTAATTTGGTATAAGGATCGTGTGTTTTGGTTGAGGTTGCAAAACCTACAACTGGTGGCCGATTTTTGCTTGCTCGCCGGAGAAGACGCTGGTTTCCACCACCGTCCCCACGTGGAACTCGCCTGGCCTTTGGATCCAACTCTCCAGATCTAATGTGAGCCTTTGTTATGTTTGACTATTTTTAATCCAACGTGTTTTGCATTTGATTGGGGAACACAATGAGTGCGCGTATCTGAGCCACATGATGGTCCACGTCAATTAATGAGGTTGAATCATGTGCTCCTGATTTTTTCTCTTTTATTAATTTCTGTTTTATTTACTTTAAATCCATTTATTTTCAAAAATTCATAACTCTTTTATTTGGAATCACAAAAATATGAGACCAATTGCAAAAATTTTCTTTTAAAATCTAGTTTCATAATCTGATTTTTAAATTATTTTTGTGATTCCATTTAATATTTTTTGTGAATTATTTTGTTTTTGATCGTTTTTAATTCATTTAAAATACTTTTTGATATTCAAAAATGCCAAAAATATTTTCTTAATACATGTGGATGATGATAAGTCTATGAAAAATATTCTCATCAATTTCTTAATTGATTTGAGATTTATTTGAGATTTTAGTGCATTTGTGTTATTTTTCTTCTTTTTTAATTGTTTAAAAATAGTTTCTGTTTTCAAAAAATGTTGAGAAAATTTGTCAAACCTAGTTTGACCATGTTAGACTTATGATGATCCAGTTGGACTTATCCAAGTTGATTTGAATTGGATTTGAAGTTTGACCATGATTTATTCATTTTATTTTATGTATTATTTTAATTCCAAAAAATACCAAAAATATGTTTGACCTTTCTTGACTTCTAATCTTCATTTCACTTCTGTTTACCATTGATTGATGTTGATTCTATTCATATTTAATCATTGTGTTTTGGTTATGTCATTTGAATTTTTATTTTGCACATTCCATTTTCTTCTTCATCTTCTTCTTTTTATTTTGACCAATGAGTTAATGATTTGTGGTTAGCTTTGACATATGGGAGGCTTAATCTTCTTTGATCCAAATCAAATTCAACTTGATCAAATATCAAGTGAATTGCTTTGTGTCCAAGATAGGTTGCTTCTTGGTCAAGCAAAGAACCTGAAATCCATACAAGGTCATTCTTCTTTTCTTTTGGCATGACAAGTTGTAGGAGCTTGGCTTACTAGTCATGATCTCTAACTTGTTTTTATTTGCCTATAGTTTTATTGACCGGCCTCAGATAGGTGTGATTACTACATTAGTCCACTTACGATTGCTTAACACAACGCTAAATTGCCATATGGCACACTAACACTAACTACTAATTACTAACTTTTAATTCAAGCATTTAATTCTTGCAATTTACTTTAATGCAATTTAATTTCTTGCTTATTTATTCATATTGTCTTTTCCTTTTGCTCATTTGAGCTCATGTTTGTGTTTATGCCATTTGCCTTTTGCTCACTTGAGCATATTATTGTGTAAATATACTATTGCCTTGTGCTTGTTTTGTCTTTGTTTGTGTGAACACAATGCAAAAAGGAAAAAAGGACTTAGAATTAGGACCTCACCTATGCTTAATGGAGTTCAAGAGCAACTAGGCCTCATGCCTTTATAATGCTAAAATTGTTGAAGAGCAACTAGGCCTCATGCCTTTAGAATGCTTACATCTTGATGTTGACTTGAAAGGACGCCTAACCTAAACTCTCTCTTTGTCAATATCTATTATTGCATTGTGAACTTTTTGATTGTTTGTTATTGTGTGATAGGGATTCCAAACTTGAGCTAGTTAGAAGGACCATTGTCATGAGCATCCAAGTCAAGAGAGACAAGTCCAATTGGAAGATCCTAGGAGCCTGATTGAATATTTGTTTGATTGCATTGAATTAATTGCTAAGTCCAAAGGAAAGGAGAATCTTGGATCATCTTTATGATCTCAAGAAAGGAACTCCAAGGGTTTTATTCTCTTCTCTCATCTTTGCATGTTTAGGACTAGCCCTTCTCTTCTTCTCTCCAATCTAACCCAAGCCAAACTCATTTTGTGCAAACATTGACATTGTTTTTTCAAATTAGAAACCGAGGCCTTATGCCTTTAATTTTTCAAACTCTTTTCATTAATACTTATTTTGAAATAAATCTTTAGTCAATTTTGACTTCATTTTGTGAATACTTCTAATTTGTAAATACAACTCACTTCAAGTGATTTTTGTGGTTCCAATGGCCACCTTTGTTAAGACCTCTTCATAAACATTAGCCATAGGTTTGAGTTATCATAGTGGTTGATGTAAACCTCACCTCATCCTTAGTGATTGGACTATAAGTCTTCCATACTTATTATAGGGTGGATCCCTCACTAGTATGTTGAAGCTCTCCTAACATGGTGGATTGTTGGTTTAGGTTGAGTTTTCTCCCTTTGATAACAAAAGACCTTAAGGCTTTTATCAAATCAATTCACCAATATTTTGAGATTTTTACCCCGAACTATGAGGTTTTGATCCTACCTTTGTGATGGTACGTAGGCAATGGGTTTATCCATTCAAACACCAAAAATTGTAAATAATTTGTATATTCTTTTCTCATCTCCCCAATCATGGTTGCACAAATATTTTCACAAATACCAACCTACCATACAACTTTGCAAAAAGGGCTCCCTTGGAGTACTAAGGATGTTTTGGGTGCTTAAAACCTTCCCATTGCATAACCAACCCCCTTACCCAGATCTCTGACATTTTTATTTGTTTTTGATTTGATAAAACTTCTCGGTTTTTGTTTGATTTCTAACCTTTCCTTTGGATAAATAGAAGTGCGGTGGCGACTCGAATTGTATGATTTACTTTTGATTTAGTCAATAAATCTAAAGGTAACGAATACCCCGCTACAATGTCTTTTGAAGACCGCGTGCCTAATGTGAAAGCTAATCCTTTGCCTGCTCATGGGAATACCTCAGTAAACATGGTGGACGGCTGTCCAGGTGAACTCAAGGTTTTTGATGTCCGGTTTATCCGAAGATCTTTGGTGCAGATGCATAGAGATATTTGTTCGGTGAGTGACTGTGAACATGATCACGAGGGTTGTGATATTTGTAGTGTGAACCCAAGAGGGTGTGTTATAGTTAAAAGGGACATCCAACGTCTGATGGATGAAGCCATGATCCAGATTTTTCAATCCTGTCATGTAGATGACGATGTCAATGTCATTGTGCCCGTTTTCAAACAACCAGGGCGGTTGGTGATTCGGTATGATAGCAGCTATAACCAGAAGGTCAGCAATAGATCAGTTTCGCCATTGGTAATACGGTTAGCGGGCCAAGTCCCGTATGCATCTGATAAGGTTGTATCGTATTAATACAAATCTACAATGATAGAGAAGGGTCAAGAGGTCCCGTTACCTACGACTAGTTCAGTAGTGAGCATTGCAAATGTTACGAAGGTGACCCGCAGTGGTTGAGTTTTTGGGCCGGTGTTCCCAGAGAATAGAGAAGAATTGATTGTTGGTAAGAAGGTGGAGATACCTAATGTAAATCCAGTTGGTTGTTCAAGAGATAAGTCTGGTGAATCCAGCAATTTGAAAGCCAATACTGATGATGATGAGGTACTCTGACTGATCAAGAGGAGTGAATTTAACGTGGTTGAGCAGCTGCTCCAGACCCCCTCGAAGATTTCCGTGTTGTCTCTGCTTTTGAATTCTGAAGCGCACAGAGAAGCACTCCAAAGAGTTCTTGAACAGGAATATGTGGAGAAAGATGTTACTATAGCTCAATTTGATCATATAGTGGCTAACATCACTTCATGCAATAATTTGATCTTTTGCGATGAAGAACTCCCGGAGGAGGGAAGAAATCACAATCTGGCTTTGCATATTTCGATGAATTGCAAAGAAGATGTTTTGTCAAACGTGCTAGTTGACACTGGGTCGTCACTCAATGTGCTTCCAAAGTCAACATTGTCAAAGTTATCTTATCAAGGAGCTCCCATGAGGTACTGTGGAGTAATTGTCAAGGCCTTTGATAGCTTGCGCAAGACAGTCATTGGTGAAGTGGACCTTCCAGTTAAGATAGGTCCGAGTGATTTTTAGATTACTTTCCAGGTAATGGATATTCACCCGGCCTACAACTGATTGTTGGGAAGGCCATGGATTCATGAAGCAGGAGCTGTTACTTCCACTCTGCATCAGAAGTTCAAATTTGTCAAAAATGGCAAGCTGGTAATTGTGGGAGGCTAGAAAGCGTTGTTAGTAAGCCATTTGTCATCTTTCTCCTATGTGGAAGCTGAGGATGAGGTTGGAACTCCATTTTAAGCCTTATCTATTGCTGCTGAGAAGAGAGTTGGGGCACCTATGTCCTCTCTGAAAGATGTGCAGAGAATTGTTGAAGAAGGTCTTGTTGATCAGTGGGGGCGTGTGGTAGAGGTCGCCGACAACAATGGAAGAACTGGTTTAGGGTTCCAGAAAGGCTCGTCAATCGTTAGATCTGAAGAGATGCATCTCAGTTTCCGTAGCGGAGGGTTCATTCATTGGAATGAACAACACTTAGCTGTTGTGCTAGAGGACAATGAAGAGGAAGACTGCACCAACTTTGTGACACATTGACAGACATGCAACAATTGGACTGTTGTTGATATTCCTGTTATTTTGCATCGATCTAACTAATTTCTTTTATATTTTAAAATCCTTCTCCTATGCCTAAGGGAGAAGTGAACATTGTTTGGGTATTTTAAATTGATCATCAATAAAATTAATTCTATTCATCCACATCTTTGATGTTTTGTTTTTTACTTTTTGCTTTATTCTGAAAATGGTAATCACAAAAAACATAAATAAATAATTTAATTGTCCATCTACATAATATTTGGTCATAAATTCACTTCTCTAAAATCAAAATATCAAATCATTATGCAGGTTGGTTCCTAACCCCATTGAATACAATGATCCTTCTCCTTCTTCAAATTTTGAATTTCCTGTGTTTGAAGCCGAAGAGGAAAGTGATGTAGAAGTGAGTGATGAATTGTCTCACCTTCTTGAGCAAGATGAAAAGATTATTCAGCCATTTGAAGAGCAGATTGAGCTAGTCAACTTGGATTCCGAAGATGATGTGAAGGAAGTCAAGATTGGGTCTTGACTGTGTCCAGATGCTAAGAAGGGGTTGATTGATCTTCTTCGAGAGTATTCAGATGTGTTTGCTTCGTCCTATCAAGACATGCCTGGGTTGGATTCTGATATTGTGGGGCATAGATTGTCGTTGAAGCCAGAATGCCCGCCAGTCAAGCAGAAGTTGAGAAGAACGCATCCTGATATGGCTGTGAAGATCAAAGAGAAAGTTCAGAAGCAGATTGATGTCGGTTTTCTTGTGACTATTGAGTATCCATTATGGGTGGCCAATATCGTGCTAGTGCCGATGAAAGATGGAAAAGTCTGCATGTGTGTCGACTATAGAGATTTGAATAAATCCATTCCGAAAGATGATTTCCCTCTGCCACACATTGATATGTTGGTAGACAATACTGCTAAATTCAAAGTCTTTTCGTTTATGGATGGATTTTCCGGATATAATCAGATCAAGATGGCACCCGAAGATATGGAGAAGACAACATTCATTACACCCTGGGGAACATTCTGTTATAGAGTGATGCCTTTCGGTCTAAAGAATGTTGGTGCAACTTACCAGAGAGCAATGACTACTCTTTTTCATGATATGATGCATAAAGAGTTAGAAGTGTATGTCGACGACATGTTTGCTAAATCAATTGATGAAGAGGAACATGTTGAGCATTTTTTGAAGCTATTCCAGCGTTTGAGGAAGTATAAACTCCGCTTGAATCCCAATAAAGGTACTTTTGGTGTTCGTTCTGGTAAGTTGTTAGGCTTTATTGTCAGTAAGAAGGGTATTGAAGTTGATCCTGGCAAGGTCAAAGCAATACAAGAGATGCCTGCGCCAAAAACTGAGAAGCAAGTCAAAGGTTTTCTTGGCCGCTTGAATTATATTTCCAGATTCATTTCCCACATGACTGCCACATGTGCGCCTATATTCAAGCTTCTTCGGAAAGATCAATCTTGTGATTGGACCGAAGACTGTCAGAAAGCATTTGATAGTATCAAGGAGTATTTGCTTGAGCCTCCTATTCTGTCTGCACCTGCTGAAGGAAGACCGTTGATTATGTATTTGGCTGTGCTAGAAGATAGTATGGGGTGTGTTCTTGGACAGCAAGATGAGACTAGGAAGAAAGAATTTGCAATTTACTAGCTCAGTAAGAAGTACACCGACTGTGAGACTCGGTATTAAATGCTTGAGAAGACTTGTTGCGCATTGGCTTGGGCTGCTAAGCGTCTGTGCCAGTATATGTTGAATCATACCACTTGGTTGATATCCAAAATGGACCCAATCAAGTATATATTTGAAAAGACTGCTTTAACTGGGAGGATTTCCCGTTGGCAGATGTTGTTATCAGAGTATGATATCGAATACCGATCTCAGAAAGCAATCAAAGGTAGTATCTTGGCTGACCATTTGGCTCACCAACCAATTGAAGATTATCAGTCAGTACAGTATGATTTTCCTGATGAAGAGATTTTGTACTTGAAAATGAAAGATTGTGATGAACCATTGCTAGAAAAAGGGCCAGAACCTGGTTCCCGTTCGGGGATGGTATTTAATGGAGTTGTTAATCAATATGGAAATGGAATTGGGGAAGTGATTATTACTCCTCAAGGCACGCATCTACCATTTACAGCTAGATTGACTTTCAAGTGTACAAATAACATGGCAGAATATGAAGCTTGAATTATGGGGCTTGAAGAGGCCATGAATCTCAGAATCAAGTATTTGGATGTCTTCGGTGATTCGGCTTTGGTTATGAATCAGATCAAAGGAGAATGGGAGACAAATCAACCCGGTTTAATACCATATAAAGATTACGCGAGGAGGATTTCAACTTTCTTTACAAAGGTTGAGTTTCATCATATCCCTCGAGATGAGAACCGGATGGCAGATGCTCTTGCAACGTTGGCATCAATGATTGTAGTGAAGTATTGGAATGGAGTTCCCAATTTATCTGTGATGTGTCTTGATAGGCCAGCTCATGTGTTTGTTGTTGAAGAGGTCAAAGATGAGAAGCCGTGGTATTACGACATCAAGTGTTTCCTCCAAAGTCAGATTTACCCGCCTGGGGCATCTTTGAAAGATAAGAAAACTTTGAGAAGATTAGCCGGTAATTTCTACTTGAATGGTGATATACTGTACAAGAGAAACTTCGAGATGGTTTTGCTCAGATGCATGGATAGACACGAAGCATACTTGTTGATGACCGAAGTGCATGAAGGTTCCTTTGGTACTCATTCCAGTGGACATGCAATGGCGAAGAAGATGTTGCAAGCAGGTTACTATTGCTGACAATGGAATCTAACTGTTGCAAGTTTGTGAAGAAATGCCACAAGTGTCAAATTTATGCTGATAAGATTCATGTTCCTTCGACACTATTGAATGTTATCTCTTCCCATGGCCTTTGTCCATGTGGGGAATTTGAATGATTTGGATGATTGAGCCCAAAGCTTCGAATGGACATCGATTCAATTTAGTGGCAATTGACTACTTCACAAAATGGGTTGAAGCGACATCATATGGAAATGTAACCAAGCAAGTTGTTGTAAGGTTTATCAAGAATCAGATTATATACCGTTATGGTGTGCCAAGTAAGATCATTACTGATAATGGATCGAACTTGAACAATAATATGGTGGAAGCTCTTTGCAAAGACTTTAAGATTGCACGTCATAATTCTTCTCCCTACAGACCCAAGATGAATGGGGTTGTTGAAGCTGCGAATAAGAACATCAAGAAGATTATCCAGAAGATGGTTGTCACATACAAGGATTGGCATGAGATGCTCCCTTTTGCTTTACATGGGTATCGTACATCCGTCTGCACTTCAACAGGGGTGACCCCTTTCTCTCTTGTTTATGGTATGGAAGCAGTGCTCCCCGTAGAGGTTGAGATTCCTTCGTTGCGTGTGCTCATGGAAGCCAAGTTGACTGAAGCTGAATGGTATCAGACAAGGTTTGACCAGTTGAATTTAATTGAAGAGAAGAGATTAACTACCATGTGTCATGGTCAGTTATATCAGCAGAGAATGAAGAAAGCTTTTGATAAGAAGGTCAAGCCTCGAGTGTTCAGAGAAGGTGACCTTGTGCTCAAGAAGATTTTTTGGTTCAAGCCAGATTCCAGAGGAAAATGGACTCCCAATTATGAAGGCCCGTATGTTGTTAAGAGAGCTTTTTCAGGCGGTGCCTTGATTCTTACAACTATGGATGGTGAAGAGTTCACTCGTCCTGTGAACGTAGATGCACTCAAGATATACTTCGCCTAGAAAGAAAAGAATAGCTCGCTAAGTTGAACACCCGAAAGGGCGGCTTAGGCAAAAATGAGCATCTTGGTGGATTGAAAACCCGAAAGGGCGGTCCAGGAAAAAATTAGAGACATAAAAACAGAAAATGATTTCCCAATAAGTTTAGTACCCCACCTTGGAGCAACTTATGCAAAAATTAGGGATTATGGCAAGTAACTGCGGTCTGTTGATCTTCAGTGATTTTGAAGACTTGTTTGAGCAACAGGATTGACATCAGCTCATCTCCAGCAGCGGTCAAGAGCACAGTGGATATCAAGAGTTGGTAAAAGGATTAAGGATCATTTGTATTCAATGTAACCCTTTTCCATGTAAATTACCATTTTCAACTTTGTAAAATCTATGGAGTCTTGTCATTTACAGACTACCATCCAATTAAATAAAGTTGAGCCTTTATCCAATTATTCCTACTCTTATTTACTTCAGCCAATAGTTTTAAATTTTATTATGATCATTTTTGAAATTAAATTTTAAATCAAAATCAAGTTTTTAAAAAAAATATATAAAACCAAGAACTTTTCCAAAGCAAGTAAAAAGAATATCAACAACATTTCAGTAAGAAGCAAGTTCTTAAGTGCGAAGCATCTGAGGTTCCCCAAACATTTAACTCTTCGGGTATCCCTAGAAGTTTGTGTTGATTCAGTTCCTTCGTTGAGTGTTTGATCTCCTTTGGAGCTTATTTCTTTTCCCCAGCTGAGTTGGTTGTGGTGTATCCTTGTCCCCAACAGAGTTTCGGCCTTCCCAACGGAGTTCGTTTTTCCTCAGCAGGTAGATCGTCATCAGAGATGCTTGATCTTTGCACAGTAGAATGCCTTGGTGTCCCCTCCAATCATTGTATCTTTGCTCCCAGTTAGAGTTTCCTCCTGGTTTCTGAGCAGCTTTTGACTTCTTCCCCAGTAGGGTTGTCTCCCATTTTTAGGGTTTGACCTAAAAATCCCTACAATTTGGATGTTTTATCTTCAGCAGGTCCTCCTTCCCCAGCCGGGTATGAGCCTTTGGGATGTTGATCTCCCTGTTCTCCAGCAGTTTGTCTCCATGATTTATGGATTGGCCGAGGATTGTACTGGTGGTTCAATTTCTTTGCGACACCTCTGTATCCTTCGTGATCGTTTTGTCAGCATAATCGCCATATATACATGCATTCATATAAATTCATGACTTGCATATCCTGCATCTTCATATTCGATTTGTTTGAGATTTTTCATTCTCTGTTATGGCGGTACTTTATCCCCATACCAAATCTGGTGTTTGTCCTCTTTCAATTGTAGAGTGTCAGCCCCTAAGCAGAAAAGACTTTAGCCTTTATCTATTTCCCCATTGAGTTTGTTTCCTCGTGGATGATTGTTATTTCAGTTTACGCTCCAACAAATTTTCTGGATGAAATTACTCCCCTTGAGTTATGTCCTCATTGGGTTGAGTCTTGATTGACCGTTTTCTTTCTAGATCTTACCTAGATAGATATCTTGGTCACCTAAGAGTGTATTCCCAGTAACTGGTAATATTCTTCTTGGTTTGCAGTTCATTACTTCTTGCCCTATACCCGGCAAAAGTACCCTTTTCTCCTTAGCAGAATCCCCAGTAGATCTCTTCCTTGAAAAGTATATCCTTGATATGTTCATCCTAACCGGTGACGGATATCTTTTCTTCCCCCGTAGAGTCTATCCTTGATATGTTCACTTTAACTAGTGACGGATATTCTCTTCTTGGGTATTCTACCCAGTAAGAAGGTAGTTGTAATTCCTATTGTGTTTCCTCAGAGAGTCAATCCTTGATATGTTCATCTCAACCGATGATGGGTTTTCTTCTCCTTGTGGTCTTCTACCAAGAGCCGGTAGTTGGAAATCCCATTGTTCCCCTTTAGCGGAGTCTATCCTTGATATATTCATCTTAATCGATGATGGATTTTCTCTCCTTTGGTATTCTATCCAGTAACCGATAAATGTAATCCCTACTTTTATTCCCCCTTTCAGAGTCTATCCTTGATATGTTCACTTTAACCGGTGGCGGATTTTCTCTTTGATTGGTCTTCTACCCAGTAATCGATAGTTGTAAATCCTACTTTGTCCCCCCGCAGAGTAGATCCTTGATATGTTCATCCTAATCGGTGACAGATTCTCTCTCCGACGGTTTTCTATCCAGTTTTCGATAGATGTGATTACCCTTTTTGTTCAGTTGGTATATGCTTGATATGTTCATCCTAACCGATGACGGATATCCTCCTTAACATCCCCAGGAAAGTCTATCCTTGATATGTTCATATTAATCGATGACGGATTTTCTTCCCTGTCGATTTTATCCTTGATAGGTTCATCCTAACCGATGACAGATACTCTCACCCTTGGTTTTCTGCCCAGTAACTGGTAGTTGTATATCCTATTTTCTGCAGCGTTTCCCCAACAAGGCTATCCTTACCTAGTAAGTGGTAATGAATACTCCCTCCTGGTGGCCCTTAGCGAGTCATCCTTGATATGTTCATCCTAACTGATGACGGATGTCTCTCTCTGTCAGATCTTTATTATCTCCTTACCCAATAATAGGTAGTAGATAATAGATTTATGCTCCTCCTATGTTGAAGTTCATTCTCCCCATTTTGGTGGAATTCCTCTAGTCCCCCATTAGTTTTAAGTCGTAGCCTGGCCTACACATAACTCTTGTTTCTCCCCCTAGAGTTTCTTTCTCCCCGACGAGTTTTCCTTACGGAATGTATTGTGCTCCTACGGACTTTTGGTCTCTCTGATTTCTTTTCCTTTGTGGCAATATTTCCCACAGAGTATTAACTTTTGCATTCATATCATATGCATCATGAGGTCTCTTAGGGACCAAAATTTGTTTCTATATGTTGTTATTTAAGCCCATTCTACTGAGTCAAGCCGAAGATTTTAACCTTCGCCTCCTCAGATAGAATGTCCTAAAATAGGGGCAGCTGTAAGACCCCAATTTTGACCCTAACATCCCTCATGCATTTTCATCATATGCATTAGCATTGGGATCACCCCTTGGCATCCTCCTTACCCTTTTTGATTGGGTTTATTTTGGGAGAGATCACCAAGCACTTTGTGATTATATCATACTTGTATATTATCATTTTACTAACCAAAATACCAAAATATGTCTTTGCATCTATCTATCTCTTTTGTAGGTAGAGCATGATCTCATTGATTCATTGATCACATCTAGGGTTTGAGACCCTCATGAACAAAGAGTACAACCAATAATTGATTCAAGAATTGTTATAAGCATCATATATGAGTCCTAATTATTTCTACATGTTATATTGATCAAGTTTTCTTCAAGAGTTTGAGGGTGATTTGCCTTGGAAACCCTAGTTTGACTAGGTATCTTGAGTAACTTCTCCAACAAGCTATCTCACTAATTGATCAAATTGATCAAGGGGCACTTCAAAATTCATCATCTTATGCATATATGATCTACCATGAGCCAATAAAGTCAAGATAATTGGAAATTAGCAAGTTGGTTGATGGTGGTTGGCCAGATAAATTCATCTGATCAAAACTGGGTCTCCCTAGACCCTATCTCCTACACTTTTCACCATATCAAAATGATAACAATAGAAAACTTACTCTAAATGACATTCCAAACAACTTTCATGTTGAGACCTAGAGCTAGTTTTGCTTGGAAAATCATTTTCTATGTTGAAACATTATAGGTCATTTTGTCTAAACCCTAATTTGAAAGTCAACTTACCTATGCCATAACTTGCTCAATTTTTATGAGATGAAATATTTCCAAGTTGCAAAATCAAATTAAATTTGTCTACTTCAACTTTTATGTTTGGAGTGGGAGCAAATTCAACTTTTTTGAACATGTGATATGAGGCTACATTATAGGTCACTTTTGACCTATACCATTGATCAAGTGATTTTTCCAAACTTCAAAAATGCATAACTCTATCATTTCAAATCCAAATGACATGAAATTGGTGACCATTTTGAAGTTATTTGATAGAGATACAACTTTGATGAAGTCACTTTTCTCATTTGAAGCTCCCATAAAAAGTTAAGCAAGGTGGAATATTGAGACATATGGCTTGACACTTAGAAAAATTTTGATATGTCAAATTTTTCCGAATTTCCACCTCAAAATTCTCCAAGTTCCAAGCTCCAAATAAAAAAGTGTTCAACATCAAACTTGTTTCTCTTGATCTCACCTTTCCAAAGAGCTAAAATTCATGCATTTTGGATGAGAAATGCATAGGCTGCGCATGGCTTAAACAGGCTGATATCATTTGGCATTGATCAATCTTCAAGTGACAATGCACATGTACCTTGCAATCCAATCCATATCCAATGCATCTGATCATTCATTTGGACTTTCAAACCATTATTCCATGGGCCTATGCATGCCCATGCAGCATGGCATCATCATTTTACCAAATTTGGAAAGTGGAAAGAGTATGCAAATATCATTTGATTTCTCTATAAATTGAAGCCCTTATGCTCAAAATTAACACACACATTGCGCCAACTTTGAATCTCCGTTGAAAACCCTTCACTCTAAGAGGATAACCCTGATAAATTCATTTGAATTTGAGCTTGAATCTCCACTACTTTGGAATTCAATTCTCCGGGAATCCATTGCTTCTAAGCCTTTCCATTCCTCTCCTGCAAGCAATTGAAGTGAAGCCAAGCACGATTCAGATCAAGATCTAGCAAGCGCAGACCTCCATTGAAGGTAATTTGCCGAAATTTTAAACTCTTCGATTCTCCTTGATTCTTGCTCAATTCCATTGATTCTTGAGTTGTCTGAAGTCCTACCAATGTAGGCAAGAAGATTGAGTTGCTTTGAGTCCAAATCGAAGCAACTCAGATAATGAACCACATTTTTCAATTCCACATATCTCTCAATATAGTTGGAATTGGATGAATTGGAGGTGATATTCGTGCTCAGTGATGTTTTCTCTTTAAAATCATGTCCCTGTTTGAAATTTTGGTGATGGTTCATGTTAACTAGTCCGGTGAAGCTCACCGGAGAAGACAACCGGAGCTCTGGCTCCGGTGATGATGTGTTTTGAGTCTGAACCGTGTGATCCATTTTCCATGTTTTAATCTTAGCCGTGCCTTGTGATTACTCATGTTATAGCCCTGTTGACTTGGACACACATGGAATGCGCGTTTTGGATCATCAGATATGCCATCTCAATTAATGAGGGAGATCAGATGGTTCATGTATTTTTGAATTTTCTGAATTTCATTTTAATTCCATTTTCTTCAATAATTCATAATAAATTTAATGTTGATCCATAAAATATGGGACTTTCACCAAAAATTTCCAAATATTTTTCTTTCATATTCTGAATTAAAATTATTTTTTGGACCATTATTAATATTTTTCATGAATTAATTGATTTTTCATTTGTTTTTAATTGTTTAAAAATATTTTGAAGTGTCCAAAAATTCTGAAATTTTTTCTCCAAGGTCCTTTGACCTTGTTTGACCTATGATAAATCTCATGGCGCCATTTATTTGGTGTTTTGATGAGATTTTAGGATTTGGACAAAACATATTTAAATTTGTTGGTTCTAAGTGTTGGCAGCAATTTTGGTAAAACAAAGAGTGTTCACAAGATGTTGCATGTGATGTCTTAACTTAAGATATCTATGTACCTGCTGGAGTTTAAAAACATAATTATGTAGGATTGTTTCAGGATGTCATACACAATGTCATGACATCTGTAATTCTGTACCTGCTGGAAATTATAAATGGAATTATGCAGGATTGTTCAAGGATGTCAGACCCGATGTCATGACATCCTGTACACAGAACATTCAGGGAGAATGTTATGTGTTTTATGATTGCGCATTTAATGGCAATCTAGGTATGATTGAAGATCTGATTTGCAGGTGCATTCAATCATTAATTACAACCTGACTTACTTATTTTCCAAGGAGATCTAACTAGCTGTCTCGAGAAGATTTAATTGGAAAATAGTTTTAGGGTTTTCAAGATGTCCAAGCCCGACTGAATGCTTCTATAAATAGGACATGGAAAACCTGATTTGATACACAACCAATACTGAGCGAAATATTGAGAGAATACAAGGGTTTATGTCTTGTTTAGTCGTGAGACTTGTAAGCCATTCAATTCATCCATAGATGATTGAATTGGTCTGATTTGTGAGTTGTAATTTGTCACTCTAAGCTTTTAAGCATGAGTGTGTGTCTACTTGATTGAAGCTGTTAAGTAAGATCAAGTGTGTGTCTACTTGATTGAAGTTGTTAAGCAAGATCAAGTGTGTGTCTACTTGATTGAAGTTGTTAAGCAAGATCAAGTGTGTGTCTACTTGATTAAAGTTGTTAAGTAAGATCAAGTGTGTGTCTACTTGATTGAAGATCAAGTGTGTGTTTACTTGATTGAAGATCAAGTGTGTGTCTACTTGATTGAAGATCAAGTGTGTGTCTTTGAAGAGTGTCTTCTTTTCAGAGTAATTGTTGTTTAAAATCACAGGTGTGATTGAGGGGGAGTGAGTGGGTTCTCATATCTAAGAGTGCTTAGGTAGAAGTCGCACGGGTAGAGATTAGGTGAGAAATATTGTAACTTGTTGAAGTGTACTGAGAGTATTTGAACTAATTCTATTTAGTGGATTTCCTTCTTGGCTTGGTAGCCCCCAGATGTAGGTGAGTTGGACCGAACTGGGTTAACAATTGCTTGTGTCTCTTGCATTACTATTCTTTATCTTTATCCTGTTTGTTTTACTCAGATATTAGTGTCGTGACATTACCTTCGACATCTCATATCTGATACCAGAATTTCAATTGGTATCAGAGCATGCATCCTGCTCTGGTTCTGGGTGAGATCTAGGGACAATACTTTCTGGTACTATGGAGAGAGATGGAGGATTTGTTCACAGGCCACCAATTTTGGATGGATCTAACTATGACTATTGGAAACCTCGAATGGTAGCTTTCCTAAAATCTCTGGATAATAAGGCTTGGAAGGTTGTGTTAACAGGCTGGGTACATCCAGTAATTACTAAGGAAAGAGAAGCCACAGCTGACAAGAAGCCTGAAGAACAATGGTCCAAGGAGGAGGATGATCTAGCCCTTGGAAATTCTAAAGTATTGAATTCCATATTCAATGGAGTAGACAAGAATATCTTCAGGTTGGTAAACAACTATGAGGTGGCTAAAGATGCTTGGGACATTCTCAAGACCACTCATGAAGGCACCTCTAGAGTGAAGATGTCTAGACTACAGGTGCTCACCTCCAAGTTTGAAAATTTAAGGATGAAAGAAGATGAAAATATTCATGAATTTCATATGAGTATCCTTGAAATTGCTAATGCCTCAGGAGCCCTAGGAGAGAAGATGTCAGATGAAAAGTTAGTAAGAAAGATACTCATGTCACTCCCTAAGAGATTTTCTATGAAGGTGACAACCATAGAAGAGCCTCAAGACATCTCCAACATGAGAGTTGATGAGCTAATTGGTTCCCTCCAAATATTTGAGATGAGAATGTGTAGCGGTGTATTCGTCACTTTATGATTTATTGATTAAATCAAAAGCAAAGCATACAAAGAATCGAGTCGCCACCGCACTTTTATTTATCTAAAGGAATGGCTAAAAAGCGAACAAAAGCCTAAGAAGTTTTACACATAGAAAACTAATGAAAAGATCAGAGATCTGGGTAAGGGGTTAATTACGCAATGGGAAGGTGTTAGGCACCCAAAACGTCCTAGGTACTCCTAGGGAACCTCTTTTCACTACTTGTTGTATGAAATGTTATTTGTTTATGAACTATTTATTGTGCAAACATGGATTGAAGGAATGAGAAAAGAATATACAAGTTATTATTTTTGTGTTTGAACGGATGAACCCGTTGCCTACGTACCTTTCCATGGAAGGTAAGGATCAAAACGCCGTAGTTCGGCTAAAAGATTTCCAAAAGTAAGTGAATTGATTTTAAAACAAAAGCCATAAGGTCTTTCGTTATCCACGGGAGAAAACTCAACCTATACAAACAACAAGTCCACCATGTGAGAAAAGCTTCAACTTGCTAGTGAGGGGTTAACCCTATAATAAGCAAGGAAGTCTTACAATTCAATCACTAAGGACAAAAGGTGAGATTAACATCAACCAACTAGGATAAATCAAACCTATGGCTAATGTATGAAAACTTATCAAGAATGGACAAAGCCACAAAACAATTGAATGAGTGAAATTAACCAATTAGGATTTATTCACAAAAGTGGTCAAGATATGATTAGAATTCAATTCCAAAGAAGTATTATGAAAATGAAGTTTGAAAAATCAGAGGCTTAAGGCCTAGGTTTCTAATTTGAAAAGAAGTGAAAATGTTTGCACAATAGTTTTCAAGTTTTGGATTATCATACAAATGGAGGCTTAAAGAAACAAAAGGTGGGAGGGTGAGGAAGTAAAACTTCTTAGATGTTCACCTCTTGAGATCATATGTAGATGATTCAAGTGATTCCTTTGGAAAAGGCAACAAGCAAATAACAGATGGACAAAGTAAATGGATACCGGATGCCAATCAATGGACTTATTCCAATCTCACAAAACAAACATGGATACCAGATGCCAATCAATGGACTTATACTAGTCTCCTAAAACAAAAATGGATACCGGACGCCAATCAATGGACTTATATCAATCTCCCAAAATAAAGAGAAACATGGATACCAGAGGCCAATCAATGGACTTATACTAGTCTCCTAAAAATGGATACCGGATGCCAATCAATGGACTTATACCAATCTCCCAAAATAAAGAGAAACACGGATACCAGAGGCCAATCAATGGACTTATACTAGTCTCACAAAGCAAAGCAACAAGGATACCAGAGGCCAATCAATGGACTTATACTAGTCTCCTACCATATCATAGGAAACAACTCCCAATCAATGGACTTATGCTTGCTTCCTCCATGGACAAAACAAGATGCTATAAAGTAATGAACAATGTTTATGAAATGATATACAAGTGATGATGATAAATGCACAAAGGCACACTCAAGCAAATATGCACAGATGAATCAAGTAAGCAAACAAACAAGTCAATTAGCACACACTATATACAATCAATTAGGCTCAAGCAAGGTTAGGCTTTACAGCCAACTGGAATGGGGTATTTTGAGCTCTTAACCCTAACATTGAGAGTTAGGGTGAAGCAAATGAAAAGGAGATGAGGGGTGTGCCTCATAGCTCTTATCCCTGGTCAGGGAGAGCTTTGATCAATGGAAAGTGTGGGAGTTCAGAAAGTTGGAACTCTTCTCCACAAATGGACTCTATAAGATCTTGGGGTTATTATTCACCATGCATCAACACATGGTGTGAGCAAGGTGAATGACACACTGAGTAGCAGGAGATGGATTACACATCTCTTTTATCTGCCAATTGCCTCATAAAAGGACTTTTCCTGCTTGGCACAAAATTAAACAATCACAAGCATTGCCTCTTAAGGAGGGCTTCAGACAGGTGCCTACCAATAACAGTAGGTCTTCCAGACTACATGAAGATGAGAGATCATACCTAGGTGGTTAAGCAACCAAGCAAAAGCAAAGTTCAAATGAACTTAAAGCAACTTAGGTACCTGTGGAAACAACTAAGCAAATCAGCACAATACTCAGACAAACAGATAACATTCAATAAGCAACAGATGATCTCAATGTGCAATGTGTGTAAACCATAAAGCAAACATAAATGAGTGAGCATCAACCTACAAAACACACAATGTTAGTAATCACAAGCAAACATCAATATTCACATCATGAAGCATCACCAATTATGGAACTTGAATGCTTAACCTGAAATCAAAGCTCAAATGTAAGCAACAAACCACTAGGTCAAAGCCTAGGGTCAAAGATGGAGAAAAAATTTAAAACAGGGGCTGAAATTTAACATGAAGCAACTTCAAACACTTATTGACAAGTCCTAAAAAGGCTCACATCAAAATCAAATACCAAAAGCATTTCATGATCAAGTGAAGTTCAAGACAATTTCAAAGTTCATATGTGATCAACATGAATGAAAAATTCAAAACAAAACAGAAATGATGCAAAATAATCTGGAAAAATTCATGCACATTCAAGACATCTAACATGATCAACATACACAAAATCAGAAGAAACAAAAATCATTTAGCATGGAAATCAAGTGGTACAAGTTGAACCAATCAAAGGTGTGACACAAATTGTCACACCAAGTTAGTACAAGCATAAAACATAAATGGTGCATAGGAAAAATACCAAACCAAAACCAAAATGTCCAGCAATGTGCATAGATTTATCATGCAAAATTTCAAGTTCATTGGATAAGAAACAAGCATTTCACAAAGGAATAAGAAAGGCAAGGTCACCATTGGACACATGATCACATAACCTAGCACCAAATAAAATCCAGCCAAGCACAATTTTGGAAATTATGATCATAAAATATTAGAGAGAACAAGGATCACAATGCAAAAAATTGGAGATCAAATGATGCATTTTTTAATTTGTTGTGATTTTATGAAGTTGAAGAAAAAATTAAAAAATGAAATGGACATGGCATATGTAAAATAGGAGGGAAAGAAGAAAATGAAATAACATTTGAAAAAATTCCCATCGCTGGGAATCGAACTCACTGTTAATTTGAAAAGAGGCGCGCCAGGGTGCTAAACGCACCGTTTTATTAAATGAAGTGGCATGGTCAGCGCTTGCGTGTACAGGTCAAAACGTTTTGAACCAATCATAATGTTGAGCGTGCAAACACATGGACCAGTAGAAGACAAACCCTAGCTAGCGTGGCAAATAACCAGGAAAAGCGTGGCCTAATGCAGAAAAACGTTGCCATTGCTTGATCTTCATCTTCTTCCTCACGAAGAAGATGAACAGTGTTCATGTTCATACCAGTTCCAGAAAATTGTTCCAGAAATCCACAATTCATACATCATTTTGTAGCATTTTTCACGTAGATTCAAGATCAATTAATAACTAAGCATGGATCATCCTAATTAGAGAGAATCGAGCAAGATAACATTCATCCATGAAACTTTAAACTAACCTAACTCAGCCAATAATGCATGAAAATTCACGACTCAAAGCTCAGAATTACCAGCAAACCTAGATCTACACAAATATCACAATAAATTTGAGAATTAGAGAGATCGAATCATGACCTCTTGAAGAGCAGCAAGCTGAAATCGTGCTATCCAATACTTGTAGTGGTCCAAAGCTTCTCTATGATGCTTGTATAGATGATTGAAGGAGAGATTGAAGCTCAATTGCACACGAATCCAGTAGATTTTGAAAATTCCATGGATGCTTCAAGCTTTGAGTATGAACCAAACAGGCACAATTTGCTTCAACTCCACGTCCAATTTTGCTCAGAAACACTTCCTAATCATGAATCTATCAAAAGAAATGGCTCTTGTGTGAAGAAATTGGAAAAAAGTTTGAGAGAAAAAATTTGGAGAATTTTGAGATTCAGATCTGAAAAATGTAGTTAATCGCAAATGCAGTTATGTTTAACCTTATATATGCTATGCTAATCATGTTTAAAACCTGTCTTAGCCTAATGAAATGGAGATTAGCAACTTATGAGGTGTATGTACAAAAATGGTTTTTCACCTCATGCACTTCATGCATGCGTGAACAGTGCCAGAACAAGGCCCAAAATCACTTAAAATGAGTTCATGCACCCTTTGGAATTGGTTTTGTATGCACATGATCATCCAAAATAGTTTTATGAGATTTCCTCTTCAAAAACTTCATGAATGAGCACATGATCATGCAAGAAGAAATCATGCCATGTAATGGATGTTTTGGAAACTAGAGGTCATGATGAATAAAATGCCAAAAGAACCACTCATTTTGGAGCTTTGGTTGAAAAGTTATGCCCATTTGAATCTTCAAGCACACTTTGCCATGATTTGATCATATCTCCTCAACCACACATTAGAAATTCATGATCTTGGACATTTTTGAAATGGGAGAGAAAGATCTACAACTTTCATGTTCAACAAAATTTCATTTGAAGCTTTCTTGATGATGTAATATTAAGTTGAAGTTGGTCCAAAATCTTTCCATTTTTGGAAAGTTCAAATTATAGGTCACTTGCTATTTTTGGAAATTCTTGACCTGACTTCAAATTCTTCAATGTGAGTGTTTGAAATGTCAAATGAGACTTGTTTGAACATGAATGAAGTATTTCTAGTCACTTCCCACCTCCAAACCCACAGTTGACTTTGCAGTTGACTTTCTATGGTCTTCAGATGTCTTGAAAATGTTCTGATGAGATTCAAGCCTCTACCACTTGGGATTTTGCTTCAAAATGACATCATAACTCATATGAACTCTTGTGAATGATTGTGGGGTCCAAATCTCAAGAATAACCACCATCTATTGCCCAATGAATGCCTTTGATTGCCTTGACCTGTTAATGCTTCATCTGCAAGACAAAGGTTAGATGACATATTTTTGTACTTTTTGGTTAGTGATTAAAAGAAAAGAAATGATATATAAATGCAAACATGCTTGGTGATCAAGAATCACTCTCAAAAAGATGACCCACCCATAGGGAAGGAAGCAAGGTGTCCATCGATCCTTGAGGCATTGCAATGTTATGATATGATGCCATGAGGGATCTTAGGGATAAAATTGGGGTCTTACAGAATGAATGATGGATCTGAAAGGAAAACCAAAAGCATAACCTTCATATCAAACACAGAGGAGGAAAATAGTCAGGATGTTGATGAGGATCTGGCAAATGATGTAGCAATGCTGGGAAGACAGTTCAACAGACTGTTGAAAAAGATGGATGTAAGATCTAAGGCTAATGTCAAGAACATCTCATTTGACATCAGTAAATCCAACAATGCTAGAAGAGGAACAAGGTTAGATGATAAGCCCAAAGAAGGAAAATAAGTACAGTGCTATGAATGTGATGGGTATGGACACATTAGAACTGAATATGGAACCTACCTCAAGAAGCAAAAGATGAGTCTTGCTGCCACTTGGTCTGATGAGAGTGAAACAGAAGAGTCTGCAAATTTGGTGACTGCCTTGACTGGAAGATGGGGTTCTGATGAAGACTCAAGTGATGATGAAGTAACCTTTGAAGATTTGGCCACTACCTACAGAAAGTTGTGTCACAAAAGTGCAAAGGTATGTAAACAGGTTGAAAGCCAAAAGAAGGTAATAACTCAACTTGAGAATGAGAAGGTAGAACACTTGGAAACCATCTCCAAATTAAAAACAGAAGAAGTGGTTCTGAATGCCAAGCTAGATGAAAGTCAAAGCCAGAAGAAAGTGATAGTACAGCTGGAGAATGAGAAGGCAGAGCATGTGGAAACCATCTCCAAGTTAAAAACTGAAGCTATGTTCTTGAATTCTAAACTAGACGAGATGACCAAGTATGTAAGAATGTTAAACAATGGATCTGAATCCTTAGACAAGATTCTCCAAATTGGACAAATAACAGAAGACAAATCTGGCATTGGGTATAATGGATCTAAGCATGAGTGCAGTTACAATGGTTGCAAACCTAAATCCAAACCTAAGTGCGGCCATATTAAAAGCAAACCTGAGATGTCACATCATATGTCACAACATCAGAAGGAAAGACAACAGAAAGGGAAACACCAAAGATGGAGATTCCATTACTATGGAAAATTTGGCCACCTGAAGCCCTTCTGCTATAAGTTGTATGGTTATCCTAGCCATGTTCATCATCAGAATCACTATCAACCAAGACCCAAACAGTACAGACCTGTCAACAAGAAGCAATGGGTTCCTAAGACTAATGCTACAAGTCTAATAGCTCATACTCCCCTCAGAGTCTCAGCCAAAGGAGATTGGTATTTTGACAGTGGATGCTCCAGACACATGACTGGAAACAAAGACCTGCTAACTGGCCTTCATCCTCATGCCATAAGATATGTAACCTTTGGTGATGGAGCAAAGGGTGAAATCAAGGGGATAGGTAAGCTTGACTGCCCTGGAGTTCCTGAACTTGACAAGGTCCTACTTGTTAAGGGCTTGACTGCAAATTTAATAAGCATCAGTCGACTATGTGATCAAGGTCTAAATGTTAACTTCACTAAAACTGAATGTCTGATTACTAACAAAGAAAGTGAAATGATCATGAAAGGAGTCAAGACCAAAGACAACTGTTACATATGGAGCTCTCAAATTGGTTATCCCTCAAAGTGTACCCTAGTTAAAGAAAAAGGGATGAAGATGATTAGATCTGCTAGAGGAACCCCCAAGATTGATGAAAGACAAGTCTGTGAGAAATGTCAGACAAGGTTGTCACACTAAAAACTCAGACTTGACATCACTTCCAAAGGAGAAAAGCTCATGATGGCTCAAATAGATAGGAGGTTGGATCAGATGGTTGAACATGTTGCTTGTCATATGCAGTCTGAAGTTGGAAAGAGCTTTGTTGGACTTGGGCTACAAGTCAAGCAGATAGAAGGGCCTATGTGTCTATCTCAAAGCAAAAGTTCCAAGAACAATGTTAAGAAGATTGGGATGGAGAGTGAAAGGACACCTGCTCCTACACATTTGAAAGATGAAAATTATGTTTGTGTGAATATATAGCAGCTGGAAGTAGTTGTTCTCAACAGGGTTGGTTGAAACTTCTGTTGTCTGAATACAATGTCACACACGATGTCATGACATTGTACTATGACAACCTGAATGCTACAACTATGTCCAAAAATCCTACTCAGCACAGTTGGACCAAGCACATTGATTTCTGTCATCACTCCATTAGAGAAATTTGCAAGGGCTTTGGCTAATAATCAGTTTGAATATTTAAGAGGGAAATTGGGGATTTGGATTCTTGTGAAGTTATGGCAATTAAAGTGGAGTGGAAAAGGTAATAAAAATAGTGTCTTCCCACTTAAAAGAAAGAGTCACTTTAATGATAAATCATTACCTAGTATTGGAACTAGTATCTATGCCATTTCCACACGCTACCTCATCACTACCATTTCAATCTTCATCCAACTTCTCAGAAAACCTCTGCTAGGGAAAAGAGATTTTTCTCAAAAGTTCAACAAAATGTCTCAACATCCCTCATCCTCTAGTTCAAAACCCACTCATCAAGCAAGGACTCCCTCCATGGAGTTTCTAGATGAAGACGTGTTGGATGTTACTCCTCTTTGTGTGATTCTAAGCGACACCCCTGGCCCTTCTTCCATGGCTGGAAGTAATCAAGGTAAGATTCCTGATAAACCTCCTCATAAGGATGATATGCACTTTACTGATCGAACCATTAGAAACCTAGTAACTAGGATTCTAAACGAAGGGCATGCAGTCGAGGGTGTTTCTACCCCTCTGTCTAGAAGGGGCCCCTCACTTGAGGTGGAACCCCAAACTGAAAAAGATGATGATTCATCTAGATCAGAGAAAGAAGTGGCTGCTGAGGGATTATGCTCTCTAGGTAAAACCTTGCCTAGTAAGAAACCAGCAGATGTGTCTCATGAAACTGCTGAGAATGTTATTGACATGGAGGAAGAAATTTCGGAGGACGAAGATGACACCTTGGTCCATCATGTGAAACCAAGTGTAGCAAATAAACTGAGGACCAGAAAAAGGGAAGATTGTGGCTGAAATGATGACAGCAAGAAGAAAAAAGGTTGCCGGTGTAGGACCCTCCAAATCATGGAGTAAAGTTGAGGTTAGGAAGAGGAAGGTCAGAGAGAGTTCCGACTCTGATGATGATGTCAAAGACGATGTCCCAGACATCTCTCCTGCTAAAAGGTAGACTGGAAAAAATCTCCAAGCAAAGTTGCAGTTGTGCACTTAAACAACATCTCTTTTCATCTAGAAGATGGTGCTGCCAAGTGGAAGTTTGTCTTCAAAGGAGGGTTGTTGTTGAAAGGGAACTGGGAAAGGAGGCTGTAGAGGTGAAGGAAGTCATGGAATTGATTAAGGTTGTTGGGCTGATGAAAACTCTTGTTGCTTTGCCCCAATGCTTTGAAGGGTTAGTAAAAGAGTTTGTTGTGAATATCCCAAAGGATATTTTTGAAAAAAGTAGCAAGGAATTCTGCAAGGTCTTGGTAAGATGCATATGTGTGAGGTTTTCCCCAACCATAATCAACAAGTTCCTAGGGAGAGGTACTGGGGGAGGTGTGGATTTAGAGGTTATAGACAATGAAGTATGTAGGACTATTACTACTGGCCAAGTCAAGGAATGGCCTAGTAAGAAGCATCTATCAGCTGCCAAGTTAACTATTAAATATGCCATCTTGCACAAGATTGGTTCAGCTAACTGGGTGCCAACTAATGATATCTCTACCATCTCTAATGGTCTTGGAAGAATCATTTATGCTATTGGAACCAGGCTAAACTTTGACTTTGGAAGGTTTATGTTTGAACAGATTGTTAGACATGCCTCCACTAATGCAGTAAAGTTGCCCATTTCCTTTCCATCTATCATCTGTGGAATTATCTTGAGCCAACAACCAGGCATTCTCAACACAAGTGATATTCCCAGCAGAAGGAAGCCTCCACTATCCATTCACTACAAGTTGTTTGAAGGAAGCCATGTCAATGATGTTGTCATGACATCTGCAAGAAAGGAGCATGTCTCTCAAGGTAGCTTGATTGATCAATTGAAGGAAACGTGCAAGGAGCAGGATACTGGTATTAGGGTTGCCAAGGCAAGAAAAGAGGCTTTGGAGGTTCTTATTAGTAGTTTAGAGAAGGAAGAGATGGAGAAGGCTGGTGAGACCAAGGATTCAGATGCCAATACCTCAAGTGAGAGGTCCAATGCTCAATCTAGTGGCAGCTCTGATTCTGAAGGTAAAGATGATGCTACTTCCTCCGATTAAGTGGTAATGGTTCCCCCTGATATGAATACTGTGTGTGATGTGATGAAGACTGGGTGTGTTTGATGTAAGACAGCAGGGGGACTATTCTGTTTACAGATGTTGAAGGAGATGTCTGATGTGGTGCACAGGTGATGTTGAAGCAGATGTCAGAGGGTGATTCTGACTGTTACAGGTGATATGGTTACAGGTGCTGTTATTATTAAAGGAGATGTTTGTGTTGCACAGGCTTAGGGGGAGAAGAAGTACCCTTATGCATTTGTGTGTTTTACTAGTTGCTATTATAACTAGTAATTCTGTTTGCTTCTACTGCTGCTTAAACTGTTGTTTAACTGCTGATAGTTTTTCTTGTGAACAAAAAGGACAGGTATATGTTTTAGCCAAAATTTGCCAAAGGGGGAGTTTGTTGGTTCTAAGTGTTGGCATCAATTTTGGTAAAACAAAGAGTGTTCACAAGATGTTGCATGTGATGTCTTAACTTAAGATATCTATGTACCTGCTGGAGTTTAAAAACATAATTATGCAGAATTGTTTCAGGATGTCATACACAATGTCATGGCATCTGATATTATGTACCTGCTGGAAATTATAAATGGAATTATGCAGGATTGTTCCAGGACGTCAGACCCGATGTCATGACATCCTGTACACAGAACATTCAGGGAGAATGTTATGTGTTTTGTGATTGCGCATTTAATGGCAATCTAGGTATGATTGAAGATCTGACTTGCAGGCGTATTCAATCATTAATTACAATCTGATTTACTTATTTTCCAAGGAGATCTAACCAGCTGTCATGAGAAGATTTAATTGGAAAATAGTTTTACGGTTTTCAAGATGTCCAAGCCCGGCTGAATGCTTCTATAAATAGGACATGGAAAACCTGATTTGATACACAACCAATACTGAGCGAAATATTGAGAGGATATAAGGGTTTGTGTCTTGTTTAGTCGTGAGACTTGTAAGCCATTCAATTCACCCATAGATGATTGGATTGGTCTGATTTGTGAGTTGTAATTTGTCACTCTAAGCTTTTAAGCATGAGTGTGTGCCTACTTGATTTAAGTTGTTAAGCAAGATCAAGTGTGTGTGTGTACTTGATTGAAGTTGTTAAGCAAGATCAAGTGTGTGTCTACTTGATTAAAGTTGTTAAGTAAGATCAAGTGTGTGTCTACTTGATTGAAGATCAAGTGTGTGTTTACTTGATTGAAGATCAAGTGTGTGTCTACTTGATTGAAGATCAAGTGTGTGTCTTTGCAGAGTGTATTCTTTTAAAAGTAATTGTTGTTTAAAATCACAAGTGTGAATGAGGGGGAGTGAGTGGGTTCTCATATCTAAGAGTGCTTAGGTAGAAGTCGCATGGGTAGAGATTAGGTGGGAAAGACTGTAACTTGTTGAAGTGTACTGAGAGTCTTTGAACTAATTCTATTTAGTGGATTTCCTTCCTGGCTTGGTAGCCCCCAGATGTAGGTGAGTTGGACCGAACTGGGTTAACAATTGCTTGTGTCTCTTGCATTACTATTATTTATCTTTATCCTGTTTGTTTTACTCAGATATTAGTGTCATGACATTACCTTCGATATCTCATATCTGATACCAGAATTTCAAAATTTAATGCATTATTTTAATATTTTTAATTGAATAAATGTCATTTTAATGTTGACCATTTGTATTCACTTAATTGAGTTTCTTTTTTGCTATTGGGCCTCGGTCAAGGTTGATTTGATTTTGTCAAGTTAATATTATTGGATTTAGGGGATTGATGGAAGGTACATTCCATCTCCCAAAATGAATGAATAATATTAATTTGGTAAAAGTCCTCCTTTGACCAATTTGTGATCTCATTCATCCCTTTCCCTTTCCCTCTTCATCTAATTCCCCTTCTTCATCCATTTATTTCCATTTTGCCAGTGACATCTCAAAGTCCTAATGCTAGTTGACTGAAAGATTAACATGAGTATGGATGAGATTAGGCCACACCTTTTGCATATTTTTGTGTGTGGTATGTTTAATAAGCATAGTTCACAATACTATGTCTCCAACATGCATTAACACTAAAAGTCTATTGCTCAGCCTCAAATAGTTGTGACTTCTATATAAGTCCAACTACGATTGCTTAACATAGCGCTAAATTTGTGACATAAAAGGCATAAGCATTCTAGTTAGTGAGATTGTAAGTCTCCCCTCTTCCATGGTATTCTGTGGAAACTTGGACTTCTTTCCTTCCTTTGGAAGATGTTTTGGTTCAAGGATCCATGCTTGTGGCAAGTGGGTTGAGTGTTCTCCAAAGAATGTCTTGAAATCAAAAGCAAAACTAACTACTAACTTACTAACCATTAACCTTTAATTTTTAAGTCTTTACTTTTATACAATTTACTTTTAGCACTTTATTATCATTTTCTATTATGCATATCATTCTAATTGTTTATGTTAATGTAATTTTCACTTTGTCCATTTGGACTATATTGTGTGATATACTTTGTTGCTTTGTCTGTTTGTATGGTCTTTGACCATTAATGTACATAATAACAACAAAAACCCTAAAAGACTTTTGAGTGGACTGTTGGTTTGATCTTGCCCAATTAGACTTAGAACTTAGGCAACATTCCTTTGCTAATGGACTTGGCCAATGCCAATTTGTTAAAGAACCAAGAGCTTGCAATTTGAGTTCATCTGATACATCATTCAAGATCTCTCCAATTCATCTGCCATGTTGATCATTGTTAAGCTGTTATGTTGAACCTGTAACTTGTGGAATTCATCAGTTGCATGGGCTATCTTGAAGAAGATCATGAAGTGGATAAGCTTGGATGAGGCCATCTTTATTTGATGCCTTAGCTTTTTAATATTGATATAATTATGCATTTGTGTGTTGCTTGATTCTAAAAAGTCCAAGGGAATTCTGGGTTTCTATTGACATACTTGTCTATTGGATTGCTACCTATTTGGTTAGATCTTTTAAACTTTAAACTTTTAAATTTTGTGCATAGGGTAGTCTCTTCATCTTCTCCCCATTTCTTTAATTTCAAATCTCTCCCTCCATTTTCAAAGCCTTCTTTGTGTGAACTATTTTTGTTCTAAGCCTTGACTACTTTTGCAAAAAGATAGAAACTTTGGCCTTATGCCATTGCATTTTCAAACTTACTTTCTTAAATCAAACTTGTAAATGAACTTAACAATACTTGACTTAAACTTTCAAAAAGCCAAAAAGAACTAACTCATTCAAACCATTGTTGGCCTTTGTGCCTTTCAAACTTAATTTTATTAAAACTAACACACTCATTTTGAAATTTCTAGCACGAACTACGAGGTTTTGATCCCTCATTTATATGTTGGTACGTAGGCATAAGATCGAAGGTCTTGTCAAACACAAAAATATAATTAATCAATTCTTTTCTCATCCCCCCATTCTATTTGTTTGTAAACATCACTTTGTATAAAATACATATGCACACAAAAAGGGTGCCCTAGGAGTACCTATGACACTTTGGGTGCTAATACCTTCCCTCTGTGTAACCAACCCCCTTACCTGTGATCTTTGACTTTTATTAGTTTTCATTTGAAAACATATTACCTTTTGGGTTTTGTTCGTACTTTTTCCCTTTTCCCTTGGAAATAATAAAAGCACGGTGGCGACTCTTGTTAATTGATCTCTAGCTTGTCAATAGCTTGATGATCCTGAATTTCCCGCTACAACTGCTCACGTGGAAGACGACAAGCTGATGATCCACTATTTCCAAGATAGCTTGAGTGGTACTCCTTCCAAGTGGTATTTGAGTCTGGATCAGAGTAGGATCAGATGCTTCCAAGACCTATCAGACGCATTTATAAAACACTACAAATATAACATGGACATGGCGCCTGATAGAAGACAGCTGCAAAGCATATTCCAGCATGACAAAGAGTCATTTTCATGACCTATGGGACCTCCACCTGATCGTCTTACTCCATGGTACAACCCTAATGCACATTGCCCTTTTCATGAAGGTGCACTCGAACATGACCTATAGGGCTGCTATGCTTTAAAGCATAGAGTTTGTGAGCTGGTTGATAGCAAGACTCTATATTTTAGGGACATGGGACCAAACGTAAAGAATAATCCTCTTCCTCCCCATGGAGACCCTAGAGTGAATGGAATTGAAGGTGTCTCTGATGGTGTTGTGGTTGAGAAGGTTGATGATGTTAGAACTCCTTTGGCAGCATTCCATGCCCGATTGGTGGACGCTGGCCTGATTAACGTTAGTCATGATAGTTGTGAAGAGTGTGCCACATACCCAAAGGGGTGTCAGACTGTACGAGATAATATTCAAGACTTGATGAATAAAGGAGTGCGTCAAATCTCTGGTGTTGCAAAGGATGAAGATGTGTCAGTAATTGAACCTTATTTCAATTTGCCTGAACCGGTTGAAATCCTTTACTATAGTAGAAGGGTGGTGCCTGAGAATAGTCATCCGCCACCTGTTGAGATTTGTATGCCCATGTCGTTTCCATATGAAAGCACCAAGGTTGTGCCTTGGAAGTATGACATTACCGTTGTGGACAAGGTCGTTTAAGGAAGTGCATACGGTGAAGTGACAGAAGCTGTGAATGAGGACGTCACTAATATTGTAGGAATGAGAAGAATGACTCGTAGTGGTCGAATTTATACGCAAGAATTCAATGTGACTCTTCAGGCTCCAGCCAAGGAATCTACAGTTGTATCTCCCACTATAGTTGTGGATCAGTTGCATCAGACACCATCTAAGATTTCTATTTTGTCTCTGCTATTGAACTCCCAAGCCCATAGGGAGGCTTTATTGAAGGTGCTTGCCCAAGCTCATGTAACACAAAGCATAACAGTAGACCAGTTTAATGGGGTGGTTACAAACATCACAACTTGCAATACTTTAACCTTCAGTGGAGAAGAATTACCTGAAGATGGATAAAATCACAACCGTGCTATCCATATCCTGGTGAAGTGCAAAGATGATGCTCTGGAAATAGTCTTGGTTGAAATCAGATCTTCTTTAAATATGATGCCAAAGAGAACACTCGCCAAGTTATCTTATCAAGGATCCGCTATGAAGCCATAATTGGAGAGGTTGAACTGCCCATATTGATTGGCCCTCACATATTCCTGATTAATTTCCAAGTCATGGATATTAATCTGGCGTATAGCTGCTTATTGGGGCGTCCCTCGATTCATACTATAGGGGAAGTTACCTCCACTTTACATCAAAAAATGAAGTTCGTAGTGGACGATCCGTTGATCATCATTTCTGGAGAGGAGGACTTTGTGGTCAGTCACCTTTTGTCCTTCAGGTATATCGAGGCTATTGAGGACGCTTTGGAAACTTCTTTCCAAGCTCTTGAAATAGCCAACGCCATTTTTGTGGAGATGAATGACCCTGTTGGGAAAGCTTGTTCATCTTTCGCTTCTCTGAAAAGCGTGAAGTCTATCATTGAAGGAGGAAACCCTGAAGGTTGGGTCATCTTATTGATGTTCGTGAGAAGCATGATCGCTTTGGTCTGGGATATGTGTCTTCCGCTGCAAAAGGAGCCCGAGTCCCTGCAAAGGACAACACCCGAAGCATCCAGGAAGTTTTCCTCAGCACAGGATACTCCATGGAGATCTGGTCAATGCAATCGAAGACAACACTGAAGATGAAGATGAGCCATGTTTGGTTTACCAGTGTGAGACAACTTTGAACAATTGGAAGGCGGTTGAGATCCCTTAAATTTTTCCTTTGTCAAAGTAATAGTAATTGTTTTTCTTTTTAAGTCCTTAGCTCTGCCCAAGGGTAATTGATCATGTTGTAGGGCCCCTTTTCATTTTCAAATAATCATTATCAATGAATGAAAGGCATTTTGTTAAATTCTGATTATTCATTTATTTTGCTTTCTCTTAAGAAAATGGCAATCTTTTCAAACAAAAAAACTTTTCATTTATGCATCTTTTATTTTTACTTTTCTAAAAAAAATCAATCATTCAAACATGCAGAATAAATGATAACCCCGTTGAATCCAATGACTATACTCTCTCTCATAACTTTGACTCCCCTATCTACCAAGCGGAAGAAGAGGGTGAAGAAGATTGTTACATCCCCGACGAATTGGCAAGGCTGCTCGAGCACGAGTCCAAAGCCCTTCAGTCACATGAAGAACTGGTGGAAACAATCAACCTTGGCACAGAGGAAGAGAAGAAGAAAGTCAATGTCGGGACCATACTTGAAGTGAGCGTCAAAGAGAGATTGGTTAGGCTGCTACAAGAATATGTTGATGTATTTGCATGGTCATACCAGGATATGCCGTGCCTGGACACCGATATCGTTGAACACAAGCTACCACTTCAGCAAGACTGCTCGCCAGTAAAGCAGAAACTCCGAAGAACAAGACTAGATATGGCTTTGAAGATTCGTGAAGAGGTCAAACAAAAATTTGATGTTGGTTCCCTCGCAGTGGCGAAGTACCCACAATGGGTAGCTAATATTGTACCTGTGCCTAAGAAGGATGGCAAGGTGAGAATGTGTGTTGACTATAGGGATCTAAACAAAGCTAGTCCGAAGAATGATTTCTCTTTACCACACATTGATACTCTGGTAGACAATATTGTAAGTTTTGTTGTATTCTCCTTTATGGATGGATTTTCTGGATACAATCAAGTCAAGATGGCTCCAGATGACATGGAGAAGACCACTTTTATTACCCCTTGGGGCACGTTTTGCTACAAGGTGATGCCTTTCTGTCTCAAAAATGTTGGGGCAACTTACCAAAGAGACATGGTCACTCTTTTCCATGATATGATACACAAGGAGACAGAGGTCTACGTCGATGACATGATCGTTAAATCTCAAGATGAAGAAGATCATATGAAACATCTGAAGAAGTTATTTGAACGCCTCAAAAAGCTTAGACTACGATTAAACCCTGCAAAATGTACATTTGGTGTCCGTTCAGGGAAGTTGCTTGGTTTCATCGTTAGTCAACGAGGAATTGAGGTGGACCCTAACAAGGTCCAAGCTATACAAGAAATTTCTGCTCCACGCATCGAGAGAGACGTTAGAGGTTTCCTTGGACGTTTGAATTATATCTCAAGGTTTATCTCACACATGATGGCCACGTGTGAGCCTATCTTAAAATGGCTTCGAAAAGATCAAGTTGTTGAATGGAATTCTGATTGTCAAAGTGCTTTTAAGAAGATTCGTCAATACTTGCAAGAGCCTCCTATCCTGATTCCACCTGTCCCAAGAAAGCCATTAATCATGTATCTAACTGTGCTTGAAGGGTCAATGGGATGCGTGCAGGGGCAACATGACGAAACTGGTCAGAAAGAACATGCTATTTACTATCTGAGCAAAAATTTTACCGATAGTGAAAGTCGATATTCTCTTTTGGAGATGACTTGTTGTGCGCTAGCATGGGCCGCTCGTTGTTTAAGGCAGTACATGATTTTCCATACTACTTTGTTGATCTCGAAGATGGATCCAATAAAGTATATCTTTGAGAAACCTGCCTTGACTGGAAGACTTTCCCGTTGGAAGATGCTCTTGTCAGAGTATGACATCCAGTATGTAACCCATAAAGCAATCAAGGGAAGTGTTTTAGCAGAGTGTCTCGCTCATCAACCAGTTGAAGACTATCAGCCATTGAAGTTTTATTTCCCCGATGAGGATATAATGGTGATAAAGGATTGTGAGATCCCATGCCCAGATGAAGGACCAGAACCAGGATCTCGATGGAAGCTCGCGTTGATGGTTCCTCCAATTACAGTGGTCATGGTGTGGGAGCTGTTTTTGTGAATCCAAATGGTGGCTTTACCCCTTTCACAGCAAGGTTGTTCTTTTATTGTACGAATAATGTCACAGAGTATGAAGCTTGTTTCCTCGGTATTGAAGCTGCAATTGATCTTCGAATCAAGATCCTTAAGGTGTATGGTGACTCATCCTTGGGGATCTATCAGCTCAAAGGAGAATGGGAAACTCGTGATGCGAAGCTGATCCCATATCATGATCATGTTTTAAAGATGATAGAATACTTCGACGATATCACTTTCCATCATATCCCAAGAGTAGAAAATCAAGTGGCTGGCGCTTTGGCAACATTTGCATCAATGTACCAAGTCAGATTTTCTAACGAAGCTCCACTTATTCGAATCGAGCGAAGAGATGAGTCAGCTTACTGTCAACTGATTGAAGAAGAAACTGATGGTAAACCATGGTTTCATGACATCAAGTGCTACCTTCTAAGTCAAGAGTATCCAAAAGATGCTACATTGTTGGATAAGAAAAATTTGAGGAGATTATCATCCAAATTCTTTTTGAGTAATGATGTGCTTTACAAAATAAATTGTAAGACCCCAATTTTGACCCTAAGATCCCTCATGCGATCTCATCATATGCATTAGCATTGGAATCATACTTTGGCATCCTCCTTACCCCTCTTTCATTGGGTTTGTTTTGGGAGAGATCACCAAGCACCATGTGATTGTATCATACTTGTATATTATCATTTTTTACTAACTAAAATACCAAAAATATGTCTTCGCATTAGCCTAACTCTTTTGTAGGAAGGGCATGATCAGCATTGATATATCAACTTCATATCTAGGGTTTAAGACCCTTATTGCTAAAAGCAAAATAGAGGAATGATCCACAATGTGTCTAAGAATCATATATGAGTCCCAATGATATTTACATGTTATTTTTATCAAGTATTCTTCAAGAGTTTGGAGTTGGTTTGCCTTGGAAACCCTAGTTTATCTGGGTATCTTAAGTAACTTCTTCAACAAGCTTCCTCATCAATTGATCAAATTTCTCAAGGGACACTTGAAAATTCACCATCTTATACATATATTATCTACCATGAGCCTAAAAAGTCAATATAATTGCAATTTAGCAAGTTGGTTGATGGTGGTTGGCCAGATGAATTCATTTGATCAAAACTGGGTCTCCCTAGACCCTATCTCCTACAATTTTCAACATATGAAAATGATTCCAAGATAAACGTTACTCTAAATCACATTAAAAACAACTTTCATGTTGAGGTCTAGAGCCAATTTTGCTTGTAAAGTTATATGTGGAAACATTATAGGTCATTTTGTCTAAACCCTAATTTGAAAGTCAACTTCCCAAGGCCATAACTTGCTCAATTTTTATGAGATGAAAGATTTCCAAGTTGAAAAATCAAATTCAAGATGTCTACTTCAACTTTGATGTTTGGAGTGAAAAATAAATCAACTTTTATGAGCATGTGATATGAGGATACATTATAGGTCATTTTGGACCAATACCATTGAAAAGTGATTTTCCTCAACTTCAAAAATGCATAACTCCCTCATTATAAATCCAATTGATGTTAAATTGACTACCATTTTGAAGTTTTTTTAAAGAGGTACAACTTTTAGGAAGACACTTTTCCCATTTGGAGCTCACATAAAAAGTTAAACAAGGTGGAATATTGAAGTATATGACTTGACACTTAGAAAAAATTTCATCATGTTGAAATTTCCAAACTTCCACCTAAAAATTAACCATGATCCAAGTTCCAAATGTAAAAGTGTTCAACATAAGAGTTATTACTCTTGATCTAAGATTTGCAAAGAGTCTTATTTCATTCATTTTGGACAAAGATTGCTAGGGCTGCGCATGATGTTAACGGGCCTGCATCACTGTTAAAAATCAAAAGTTCAAATAATCACATAACATTGCCTTGCCATTCACGCTTCATTCCAACTTCAAAACTGTTGCATTTGGACCTAATTGGATTGCTTCATGGGCATGTACACGCCCATGCAAGCTTGCACATGACATTGCCAAATTTGGAAGAAATTTCAAGTGTGCAAATAACACTTCAATTTTCTATAAATAGGGACCCTCTGAGCTCAACTGAAAGGATCCCTATTTTCTATAAATAGGGACCCTCTTATGCAAGTCATCGGAGAAAGATCAAACAAGAATTGAAGCAAGGAAGAGAAAGTTTTGCACAACATTGAAGGTATTTTCCGGATTTTTTCTTCTCCTCGATTCTCACTCAATTCTCATCAATTCTCTTGGATCTTTGGTTGTCTGAAGTCCTACCAATGTAGGCAAGAAGATTGAGTTTCTTAGAGGTCAAATCGAAGCAACTCAGTTGACACACCTCAAAATTCAACTCCTCATATCTTTCTATATATTTAGAGTTAATTAAAATTGAGGTCAGATTTGTGCTCTACACCATTTTTTCTTTCAGATGATGTCCTCCTCTTTCATTTTTGTGATGGTGATGATTGAACCAGTTTTGCGAGGTTTGCCTAAGAAGGTGACCGGCCATTTGCTCCGGCGATGTGTGCGACAGGTTCTGAGCCACATGATCAGTTCAAATCATTTTAATCATGAGCGTTTCTTTTGAATACCATTGGTGTGGCGCGCTGACTCGTGTGTTTGGTGGAACGCGCATTTTGGACCACTTGATCTGCCACCTCAATTATTGAGGGAGATTAAGTGGTCCACGTTTTTTGTATTTTCTGATTTTCTTTTTGTTCCTTTGGTTTTCATTAATTCATATTAATTTTAATATTGATCCAAAAAATATGAGAGTTTCACCAAAAAAATTTAAATAAAATCCTCTTTCATATTTTGAATTAAAATTAATTTTTGGATCATTGTTAATATTTATCATGATTTAATTGATTTTTTGAATATTTTTAATTGTTTAAAAATACTTTTAAGTTTCCAAAAATTCTGAAATTTTTTCTCCAAGGTCCTTTGACCTTGTTTGACCTATGATAAATCTCATAGCTATTTCTTTGGTGTTTTGATGAGGTTTAAGGAATTTGACAAACCATATTTAATTTAATGCATTATTTTTAGTATTTTTAATTGAATAAAGGCCAAATAAATGTGTTGAGCCATTCTGATTGACTTTGTAAGTTTGACTTGTGTTGTTGGACCTTGGTTAAGGTTGATTTGAATTTGTTAAGTTAAGATCATTGGATTTAGGGGATTGATGGAAGGTACATTCCATCTCCCAAAATGAATGAATGATCTTAATTTGGTAAAAGTCCTCCTTTGTCCAATTTGAGTTTTGATCCATTCCCCTCCCTCTTCATCTAATTTCCCTTCCTTATGCATTCATGTCATGGGCCTATGATATATCTATATCCTAAGGCTAGTTGATTGCAAAATCAACATAATTATGGATGAGATTAGGCCACCACTTTTGCATATTCTTTTTGTGTATGGTATGTTTCATGAGCATAGTCCATTATACTATGTCCCTAACATGCATTAACACCAAAATTCTAATGCCCGACCTCAAATAGTTGTGACTTCTATATAAGTCCAATTACGATTGCTTAACATAGCGCTAAATTTTTTACACAAAAGGCATATCATTCTAGTTAGTGAGATTGTAAGTTCCCATCCTTCATGATATTATGTGGAAACTTGGACTTTTTTACTTCCTTTGGAAGATGTCTTGGTTCAAGGGTTCATGCTTGTGATAAGTGGGTTGAGTGGTCTGCAAAGAATGACTTAAAAGAAAAAGTAAAAGCAAAAGCAATACTAACTCTAACTCATTAACAACTAACCTTTAATTTCAGGTCATTTACTTTAATTCAATTTATTTTTAAGTCTTATTCATTTGCCATTATTCATACCATTCTAATTATTTATGTTAATGTCATTTTCACTTTGTCCATTTGGACCATATTTTGTGATATATCTTGTTTGTGTATATTGTGTTTGTTTGTGTGGTCTTTGACCATTAATGTACACAATAAGAACAGAAACACTAAAAAAACATTTTGTTTGGACTGTTGGTTTGATGTGAGACAATTGGACTTAGAATTTAGGCAACACTCCCTATGCAAAGGACTTGGCCAATGCCAACTTTCATGTAACCAAGTACTTGCAATTTGAAACTTCATCTAATGCAATATTGAAGGTCCATTTGAGTTCATCTTCAACATGATCATTGTGAAGTTGTTACTTTGAACCTGTGACTTGTGGAATTCATCTGCTACATGGACAAATTTGAAGAATATCATGGAGTTGCTAGGCTTGGATGTGGCTATCTTTATTTGATGCCTTGCTCTTTAAGTTGATATTTTGTGCATTGTTTGTTGCTTGATTATAATGTCCAAGGGAACTTGGATTTCTATATGACATTCTTGTCTATTGGATTGCAT